>NC_089816.1:29629841-30238591 GCF_029633855.1 Hoplias malabaricus
AAATCGAACCTCTCGGTGTCATTTCAAGTCGACCTTATAACATCTCAGGCCTCTCGCCCGACTCTACCCATAGAGAACACCTCCCACCATTTCACTTTGCGATGGTGTAGGGGTGAGCTTTATCACAAATGGTGGCAGTGACTACGAACCTGATGACAGCAACCACATATAGTCTACGACAAGAAACGAGAGAGAGGTACGACGCCGAAAAGCAGAGGAGCGTTGTGTAACTCCAACAATTACCACTAGGAGAAGATGGCTCCCAAGAAACCACCAGTCACCCAGACACGGAGCGAAGAAGAGGAATGCGAGTCAACCACCGTCAAAGGGAATACATCGGAGATCACTAACTTACAGCAGATGCTCGAAAGCTTTTTCAGCTCTCAACAGCAGAGAGATGAAGAACTGCGGAGAGAAGCGACGAAGCAAGAGCAGAGGTGGCGTTCCCTACAACACCAGTTCGGCCTTCTACAGGAAGAAGTACGGAGGGGCCAAAGTGGAGTACAACAACACAGGGAAACGGAGCATTCCACAACAGCATCGCACACAATATACAGACCCGCGACTCCGGCAGTAAGTGCATACGACGCGATGGGAGAACAATTAAGGACAACACAGGTAGCGTGGCCAAGACTCCCGCAACTTAAAGATGATGATGACATCGAACATTACTTCATAATGTTTGAGCGGTTAGCGCTAGCGGCTAGATGGCCGAAAACGGACTGGGCTTTTCATCTGGTCCCCTTGCTGGAAGGAAAGGCAAGAGCAGCCTACGTCGCCATGAGCGTTGAACAGATAAATGACTTTGAAGCAGTGAAAGAGGCTATTCTCAGAAAGTTTGAGATTAACCCTGAGACTTACAGACAGCGTTTCCGTAAAGGGCACGTATTAAACAACGAGACGCCGAGGGAACTATTCACGCGGCTCACGGGACTTTATGAGAGATGGATACGTCCAAAAGACAAGACAAAAGAGGACATTGGACAAACCATCGTTCTGGAACAGTTCCTGAGCGTAATCAATCCAGAATTGAAGAGCTGGATATTGGAACGCAGCCCGACTTCTGCGGAGCAAGCGGTTGAAATGGCAGAAGCTTTCATCGCGGCACGACAAGCCGAGGGAGAGTTCCAGCTCCGAAAGTCAACCTTCACCAAACAGACCAGTAAGTTTGAGAGACGTGACTATGGTAGTGGTGTTGAACGTTCAAAGCCAGCCTTTAAAATGCAGTGGCATAAGTCCATTAAAAGCTCAGCTGAAAAACCAAAAATAAGATGTTTTAGCTGTAACCAAATAGGACACAAAAGCTCTGAATGTCAATATCCTCCCACTAGCTCTAACCAACTGTGCTACACCCCTAGAAAAGAAAATCCTTTTAGTACACAGGAATGTAATGATGAAACCACAGTAACAGTTAAATTGAATGGCAAACAGTTTAGGGCTTTATTAGATACTGGGGCAAGCCAAACTTTAGTCACACAAGCATGTCTTGAAAACTCTCAATATAGCCTTACAGGTACGTTAAAGGTCAAATGCATACATGGTGATGAGCAGATTTATCCTACAACTGAGATTAATATATCAATTAAAGGGCAATCCTACCTGGTACGCGTAGGAGTGGTACAAAACTCTCCATATCCCATCATACTAGGCAGAGACATCCCTATTTTGATTGATTTATTGAACTATAAAAATGTAAAAACGGCAGAGGCTATGGTAGTGACCAGGCAAAGCAAAAAAAATTTAGCCAAAGATACCACAGAACTTTTTAAGGAATTGCCATATGCTGCAGAAACTAAAAAAAAGACAAGGAGAGATGTAAGGAAAGCTAAAGTTATGGGAACCAAATGTCTGGAGAAAATAGAACTGCCAGATACAGATAACATTAGTTTACCCTTTAACTTTGAACAACTCCAAAATTTAGATGAAACTTTAAAACCACTATTTGAAAAAAGCAGACAATATAGTGACAACACTGATAAAGGTTGCCACTTAGCGATTAAAGATAACAAGCTATATAGAATCACTGATAAAGGTGAGCAACTAGTACTCCCGGTAAGCCTTAGGGAGAAAGTGCTTAAAATGGGACATTCAGATCCCTGGGCAGGCCACTTCGGGCAAGCTAAAACATTCAGCCGCATAGCATACAGATTTTACTGGCCAGGTCAGTATGCAGATGTGATTAAATACTGCAATAATTGCCCGGAATGTCAACTCACTGCAACTCTAAAAAAGTCAGACAAGGTGCCTATGGTGAGCATGCCTATAATAGACATACCATTCTCTCGCATAGCAATGGACGTAGTAGGGCCGTTACCTAGAACAAAAAACGGAAACCGTTACATTTTAGTAATATGTGACTATGCGACAAAATATCCAGAGGCTTTTGCCCTCAAAAACATTAAAACTCGTCAAATTGTCAATGCTCTGATACAACTTATTTCAAGAATAGGGATCCCGAAAGAGATATTGACAGACAGGGGCACTAACTTCACTTCAAAACAGATAAAGCAAGTGTACGATCTATTAGGCATTAAAAGTATTCACACCACACCATATCACCCTCAGACTGATGGGCTAACAGAACGTTTCAATAAGACTCTGAAACAAGCTTTACAGAAGGTGACGAACAACAACGGTACAGACTGGGACATGTGGTTACCCTATGTGCTGTTCGCATATCGTGAAGTACCTCAAGCTTCCACCGGCTTTTCCCCGTTTGAACTCCTTTATGGAAGACAGGTGAGAGGTCCGATGGATGTCCTGAAAGAAGCTTGGGAAGGTGAGAAGAGTGAACAGAAACTGAACATTTTAACGTATGTCTTGAAGATCAGAGACAAGTTGAGTCAATTGACAAGTACTGTCCATGAAAACATGGAGAAAGCTCAAGTACAGCAAAAACACTGGTATGATAAAGTGGCAAGGAAGAGAGTTCTGCAAACCGGGCAGAAAGTACTTATTCTACTACCCACCAGTGACACTGGGCTTTTAGCCAAATGGCAGGGGCCATATAAAGTGCAAAGACAAGTCGGAGAAACTACATATGAACTCCACCTGCCTGACAGACGGAAGAAATTTCAGAGCTTCCACATTAACATGTTGAGACCCTGGAAGGAGCCTGAGAATAAGAGTTCGGAGCAGCTATGGATAAGGGCCGTTCATGATGAAGACGAGGTGGCCGAACAGTATTTCCCCACAAGAAACGAAGGTTTCGTTCTTCCAAAGGTGCCCCACTTAACATCACAGCAACAACAAGAACTACTGCATGTGGTCCCACCTAAGCTTTTCTCAGATGAACCAGGATTAACAGACGTGACCCAGCATAACGTCAGACTCATCAAAGATGAACCGATTAGGCAGTTCAACTGCAGAGTTCCAGCACGACTTGTCCCTGAGTTGAAAAAAGAAGTTGAGGCTATGATCAAAATGGGAGTAATAGAACCGTCAAAGAGCGAATGGTGCAGCCCTGTCGTCTTGGTTCCCAAGAAAGATGGAGGCTTACGGTTTTGCATTGACTTTTCAAAGCTAAACGCCGTGTCTGCTTTTGACCCATATCCCATGCCAAGAGCAGATGACCTAATAGAGAGGCTAGGGAAGGCTAAAGTTCTGTCCACGGTGGATTTATGCAAGGGATACTGGCAAGTTCCACTCAGCCAGTCCGCTAAAGAGCTGACTGCATTTAGAACACCATCAGGACTATACCATTTCCGTACAATGCCATTCGGATTACACGGTGCGGCTGCAACCTTCCAGAGGTTAATGGACGACGTTCTCAGAGGTACGGAGGACTTCGCGGCAGCTTATATAGATGATGTGGTGATCTACAGTTCATCATGGGAAGAACATCTACAACATCTAGGCATTGTCCTGAGGAAGATCGCAGATGCAGGTCTGACAGCAAACCCCAGCAAATGTCATCTCGCTCGCGAGGAGGTCTCATATCTAGGTTACATCCTGGGCGGGGGTCAAATAAGACCTCAAGTGGACAAAGTTGAGGCCGTGAGGGCAACACCCCAACCTAATACAAAGAGGAGGGTACGTTCATTTTTAGGTCTTGTGGGATGGTACCGCAGGTTCATCCCTAATTTTTCAACTAAAGCAGCAGCACTGACGGATTTAACCAAGAAGGACATGCCTCAAAGGGTTAAATGGACAGAGACCTGTGAGTATGCTTTTAAAGACCTCAAAAATGCATTATGCCAGGAACCAGTTTTAGCCAGCCCTGATTTTTCGAAACCTTTTATTGTGCAGACTGATGCATCAGGTGCAGGGTTGGGTGCTGTCTTATTACAGGGGGAGGACGATGAGAGAAAACCTATCCTGTATATTAGCAGGAAACTGTTTCCACGTGAGTCTAACTACTCTACCATCGAGAAGGAGGCTCTCGCTATCAAATGGGCGCTTGACTCTTTAAAGTATTACTTGCTTGGACATGACTTTGTTCTAGAGACAGATCACAAAGCTTTGCAGTGGATCCAAAGAATGAAAGACTCTAATGCTAGAATCACACGATGGTACTTGTCATTACAGCCCTATCGTTTTACTATAAGGTATAGAAAAGGTACCCATAATGTAACAGCTGACTACCTGTCCCGCCGCTGGGAAGGCGTTGAGCTTAAGGAGGGGGGTGTGTGATGATGTACAGTACCTGTGACACATCACCAAGAGAAACCATTATGTATACTTACTTGTACTTACTCACCTGCATACGGGTCATGTGAGAGGGAAAAGAGTACTATCTCTTGATGCTGAGTTTTACTTACCTGGTTGAATCCATTCTCCACAGAGGGAAGGGGGAACTAGCATCTAGAAGAGGGAAAATATATTATCTAATAAATATTGATATTATGAATGAACGTTAAACATGCCATGGCTGTAACTGAATCTTGGTACAGTTGTTAGTTCATTGTTAATTTTTATTGTGTATGAAACTTGTGTCCAAGATACTTTAACTTATACCTCTTAAGGGAATGGTATATTCTAAGGGGCGGGGCTACCTATATATATACCACACAAGGGTAAAAGAGAGAGACTCTGCTAGACCGTAGCGAGAGGAGCATAACCTAAGGGCATAATAAGACTCAATTGATTTAGTTGTCTTTATCCTTTTTGTCTCTGCTTATAGAGAATTTTGTTTTGTTAATTATTTTGTTCACAAGGAGCGCGCGTGTATGTATATTGTAAATAGTAATTTAAAGTCTGGTGTGTAAATAAAGGTGGAAGGGAACCAAAAATCGAACCTCTCGGTGTCATTTCAAGTCGACCTTATAACATCTCAGGCCTCTCGCCCGACTCTACCCATAGAGAACACCTCCCACCATTTCACTTTGCGATGGTGTAGGGGTGAGCTTTATCACAGGGTAAGGCCAGTTTGTCAAAAAAAACACACACAAGTGAATTATGTATAAGTGGAGGTACCCTCTGTAGTACATAATATCACTGGCCAAAAGGACAATAAAACAACACTAAAGCCAAGTACAGGTTGGAGCTGAATACTTGTATGTATGTAGAATGTGCATTCACTTCCCAGGTCTTTTTTTTTTATGTTACTCGACATTATATAGTAGGGCAGTTAAAGTGATCTCCTCCTACAAGTGTGCCGAGTATTCCAATGACACTGTATGAGCAAGAATATGTTAGATCCATCACATTCCCAGTGTGGAAGCACTGCATGATTTGGGGAGAAATAGCATATGGGAGGAAAGAGAGAAAGAAAGAAAGAGAGAGAGAAAGAAAGAAAGAAAGAAAGAAAGAAAGAAAGAGAGAAAGAAAGAAAGAGAGAAAGAAAGAAAGAGAGAAAGAAAGAAAGAGAGAAAGAAAGAGAGAGAGAAAGAAAGAGAGAAAGAAAGAAAGAGAGAAAGAAAGAGAGAAAGAAAGAAAGAGAGAAAGAAAGAAAGAAAGAAAAAGAAAGAAAGAAAGAAAGAAAGAAAGATACTTGTTCATATAGTGCCAATAATATAATGTCATTAAAAAGTTTTGACTACCACAATGCATGCTGAATGTGTACTCGAAGCATATATATATATATATATATATATATATATATATATATATAAATTAATTACAGGCAAACCTGGAAACATATCTTGCATTTTTTGAAGTGAAGTTTGTAAAAGAACCAGTGACCAATACCCATTGGGTTATGATCGCAAGAAATGTCATTAGGGAATTTAAAGAGTGTAGAGGACTTGGCACAAAAAAAGATCATATATTTTGGAACAAATTATAAAAGAGCTTTCACCATGAAAATGTTCCCTGATGTTGCAGAGTCATTTAATGGCATTTTGACTGGATTCCTTTTTTCGTTTTGTTTCTTTTTTTTATTATTTTTTTTTATTATTATTTCTATTAAATTGCCAAGGGAGTCAGAGTACCACTACATCAACTCTACAACTTAAAGACCCTAAATGTTAGCAGCAAAAATGATCAATAATGCACTGAGCAATGTTCTTTAGGAGCTAATAGACAAATCTATTCCAGCAGACCCCTGAGGCTAGAGAGCATGCTGAGAGCAGAGCTTGGATTCATACAACAGTTGGGTCCAAGTTCCGCGTTTGACTTCTGGCTGCTGCTAAAAATGGGTCGCTTCCAAAAAGCACGTCCTTTATGTGTGACTTTCTCAAGCTGATAAAACCTAACCGTGTAATCTTGAGGTTAAACCAATACACATTGACTTTACTGATGTACAGAGCTTATGGGAACAACAAGGAAGAAAACAACCTGCTAATTTACTTACGTTGTTCTTTTTTTTTTTTATTGTTTTCCTCCACTTCCCACGGCCCAGGGATTTGAGTGGCACACTCATTCTCAAGGCTTTTAGGGCGCAGGAAGATTGCGATGAGAAAAGAAGCAGAGACAAAAGGCAACAGCACTTAAAGCCACTTTAGATGTCAAGGAATCAGCCATTAAATGAGAGATTTCTTTAGCATGTCCCCCTGACGCACACAAAGCCAACCTCTTGATGATTGTAAAGATTCTGCAGTGTGGGGTGAAACAATCAAGTTACATTACAGACGACTGAACAAATCTATTCATTAACCATCCCAGCTACTTCTAAATAACACACGTTCTAACGGCGCACTCCACTAACACATGCTAAATTGGTTACAAGTGGGTTATAAATTATGAACAATATACTTCTGGACCGAATCCCGTTGCGATGATCAGGCGCAGTATTACCGGAAATGAAATTATAAACGACACCACAACGGCATATGAAAAAGAAAAGAGATACTCCACCAGAGCTTTCAATTCTACGCAGAACGAGATGAGAAGTGCAGTGTTATTACTTTAATATCTCTGTGGATATAACTTCAGAATGGCTTACCATCAAATAACCCACATCAAAAGCTATCGATAATCCCCAACAACTTAATTGGATTGCGGTGTTTCATTATGAAATGCTAGCAGTTTTGCCATTCTTCATCATAAAAATGAGGGGGAAATATCTGGAATAAAAGGTGAAACCTGCTATTCCCCCTTTTTTATTACCTCTGTTATTTCTGCAATGTATTTGAGCCAGAAAAAAATAAGGTACAGAAAAACGTGCTCGCAGAGAAGCAAATAATTCACTTCTGACCACCAGCCAAAGCCTGGGCCAAGTTCTGGAGCTGCCTTTAGATCGGACTTTAGACCTTAGGGAAACATTTAATTGCATTTATTTCATTTAGAGCCTCCATTTGTATTCTATTTGTATTAGAGCTGTATTTCAATCAAGTTCATTTTTGTTTGTTTCATGTGAATGAAGTTATTCAAAGACTGGAATATTACAGGGTGGTTTCTCAGAGAGGTTTTGAGCCTACTCCTGGACTATATACTAATTTCAATGGAAAATCATAATTAAATATTCTGTGTAGTCCAGGACTACGCTTAATCCCTGTCTGGGAACCCACCCCAAAATGCATTTATGCTCAGAATCAAATCTTTATAATGGGAGGGTATAATGCTACCCACTGCATGATGATACACACAGTCAGAATGAGTCATCTTGATCTTTTTTTTATTATTATTTTATTTGTATCTTTTTTGAAGAACTGCACATAAACTTTAATATATAAAGTACTCTTAATGTACAAATGACTTTAAGTACTGCATTAGTTATGAAGGGTTTCTGGAAACGGTCAGAATTTTACAAGGTTAGGAAAGATTGCTAGCTGCTCCAATTAAAACTACAGTGGTGTGCCTGACATTAATCAGTGCACCATTCACTATGTAGTGCACTACATATTGAGGAATGTAGGGAATAGAGTAGGAAAAGATTGTGCATGAAAACAGCACTCCTGGAGACCACTGACGTTGAACTGAAGGCTCTGCAGCTCAGAAAAAAGAGCCTTTACAAGAGAGTTTATGAGAGTAGTCTGGGGTAATTTTTCATTGTGTTGATACTGCCCAAAAAGACCCAGAACTGTACAGAACAAAACACTTAGTGGACTCTGATACACTGTATACAAACATACACACACCACATGTCCAAATATATGTGGACGTCCCTTTCGATTACTGAATTACATTAACATGCACCCATTAGTTGCAGTGCTCTGGAGTTGCACGTGAGTCTAAGGTCTATTTACCCTATGCCAATAGTCAGTGAGAAGGCTATAAATCAACACCTGACCTTACTAATATTTGAACACGTTCTGAATGATCCGAACATGTCAGAACGTGTTTTTGTTTTCACACTCCCAGATCACTGACACTGTCAACCACATCTGATCAGCCTCCCAACCTGGAAATTCACACATTTTGTCAGAGGGGACAAATCTGGGTTCCAGTTGGGCTAAAAATCATAGGCTTGTCACATAGGCTTAACTTCATCTCACTTGTCTTTCCTCTTGAACATTTTGATTCACTCCACTTCAGCTCTAAAGATACTCAACACTTAAGAGTTAAACCTCTCCACATCATCCTTCAGCATCATCTTCACCTACACCTCCACATCTCACATTATTCCCCCATGGGCACTGCTTGACTTGCCTTGTTATTACGGTCAGAAGCTGACTGGCTCTCTCTCTCAATCTCTTCACTTTATCCAGGGGTCCTGATGAGCTTTCAAAAACAAGGGCCACCGAGCTCCATCACCACAATTGTGTCAAAACAATTCTTTCATTATGTTCCCCCACTCCCATATAAAAGAAAGAAAGAAGAGCTGGAGCAGAGAGGTTACTGGGTAGTCACTTAAGAAGTGCGTAGGGCTAAAAACGCTCTGATTGAGATCCAGCACCAAGCTCCAGATGGGGGAAGGTGCACCTGATTAAGAGGGTAATAAACTGAGGATGAAATTGCCATTGAGATTGCACTGAGATTTTCCCTGCATTTGTTATCTTATGAGCACAGAGAAAGAGGGATAGAGAGAGAAAGAGGAGATGAGTAGGCAGATCTTTATCGCTAAAACAATGATATGTTAATGGATCAAAAAGCTTCTCCCTCCTGCCCATTCTTCTGAGCTGGACATTTAAAAACCCAGCAATGTGGCAGGATTTATTAGCATGAATTAACCGCATTGATTTTAGTAAATAGCTCCTCCACTCTCATTAAAATAATTACGGACCGTAAACAGTGAATTAAAACAAATAAATCTATGGTGAAAATTAAAAGCCTCTTTCAGTGAAAATCAAGTTAGGTACCGTGTGTGTGTTGTTGTTGTATATATGCTAGAAGATGTATTATGAGTAAATTAAGTAGTAAATGCAGTGGCATTTGAAAATGCAGTGTTCCAAAAACAGTCTGAAATTGAAAAATTCAGACAACCAAGGTTTCATATGTCATAAACTTAAGGAAACCAACTGTATCAGCTTGTAGACAACCAAATTTGGAGCTTTTGAGCTGCAACTGGGAAGATGATTTGGCAGGTGCACATTGGCATGTACTGAAATAAGACAAAATGCAGAGTTATATTTTTAAGAGATCATTTTCCATGTTTTTTTTGGGACACATCTAAATATGTAACACTGATGAACAGATACATGTTACATTTTACACATTACATTTTAGGGGTTTCAAAATCATCAGATATGGACAAATTTCATAATGCACTGAAAGATTCCTTACAGAAACGTAAGTCAAAACAGCCTTTCAGCATTTTAAGTGCTGTTTGCCAAATAGTGATCCCACATTCATCTATACTGTTAAACCACACCTTTTGTTCAATCAGTCAGCATTACACCTGTAAGCTTCATCATGTTTGTTAATACATTTAACCATATAAACACAGTTTAATCAACAAAATAATCTCTTTTTAGATATTAATGGTAATGTGGTTTTCCTTAACATATGAAATTAATAAATTCACATTCTTCCCATTCGCAGTCTAAGCACATTATTTACCTTGACATTTTCAGAAAATTGTGTGACACATCTACTATTTGGCAAACAACAGGTAAATGTGGCCTTTTTTAATCTAGGTTATACATGATTATTAATATTATATCACACACGCTAATTGAATCAAGCCCCTCATTTGCTAAAGTGCACCCTGTGGATTCCGACTCCGAGGATTTTGGGAAAGCAACAGGACTTAGACAACGTCCTCTCCACTAGTCAGAAAGAGATTGCTCTGCCCTTTACCTGAGTATTTAAACCCCATGTTTCCTTTGTCACGTTGTGTAGTATTGCTACTTTCCTGTATTATGTTTGCCCTTGGTATTTTGACCCATTTTCTGACCTTAGATTACTCTTTGCCTTATCCTTTTGATTTGTTCTCCTTGACGGGTATTGCCTGTGTTTCGGACTATTGCTTGTGTCACACTGTGGATTTCGTATTTCTCCTTCTACTAGATTACATTGTTGTCCACACTTGTCTGCGCCTGTGGATCCTAACATATAATGACATTTAAGATGTTTACAATCTAACTAATAACCACTGATAAACATGTTTTAATTCCATTTATCATCAGTTCATAAGGGTAACCTTATTCTAATGTGGTACAAAATTGCTTAATCCTACTCCCTTAAATCAACATTAAGCTCTTGCGTTTTTTTTTTGTTGTTTTTTAACAAAGGCATTTGCATTATATCTTCAGATGAGTCATGAATTAAAGCAGTACAAATATCTGGAGTAACCCAGGCACTGCACAGGTTTGTCTGTAACAGACAACCAGCTTATAATACTGTTCCAGAACTAAGAACCCAAAATATAAAGTCTGAGATACATGCATATAGGCTTTTTGACTGGCACATACAGAAATGTAATAGAAGAGAAAGTATATTTGAATACATTCTAGTTCCTGCTGTGTATCACCAGCAGATTGCAATATATTTCATCCCCATGAGCCCAAAAGCATGGCCAGAAGCTGTTACCTACAGCTAGAGTACAGAGACTGAAAAGAACCAATGACACAAATACAGATATAACTTGCAAATAATTCACATAAACGCGTCTGTACATTGACCCAGTATAAATCCATGTCCTTGAACTGAAGTGCATACATATACTTAATAATAATCATTATTATTATTATTATTATTATTATTTTGGGCGGCATGGTGGTGCAGCAGGTAGTGTCGCAGTCACACAGCTCCAGGGGCCTGGAGGTTGTGGGTTCGATTCCCGCTCCGGGTGACTGTCTGTGAGGAGTGTGGTGTGTTCTCCCCGTGTCTGTGTGGGTTTCCTCCGGGTGCTCCGGTTTCCTCCCGCAGTCCAAAAACACACACGTTGGTAGGTGGATTGGCGACTTAAGTGTCGGTAGGTGTGAGTGAATGTGTGTGTGTGTGTGTGTACGTGTTGCCCTGTGAAGGACTGGCGCCCCCTCCAGGGTGTATTCCCGCTTTGCGCCCAATGATTCCAGGTAGGCTCTGTACCCACCGTGACCCTGAATTGGATAAGCAGTTACAGATAATGAATTATTATTATTATTATTATTATTATTACAGGCATGTGTCCTGGGGTCGTATACCCAGACTTGGTAAACTGGACCCACTTAAACATGACACAGAAATGACATATATTTGCAAAATGCCTGCTGACTTTGCCATTGCGGTGAAACACCCTGCATATATTTTCTTAATAGCAAGTCAGAATAGAGTATTTTGTTATCAGGAGGTCACGATACCAGGCAAATGCTTTGCAGTAAGTTTAAATACTTTCAAACTGCCTTGTAGCAACACTACGTAAGATTTGGCATTTTTGTTCCTGGGCTCCTCCAGACATTACATAGTGTAGTTTCTGCAGTGCTGAGCCTGGATTAGCAACAACAGAGGCTCTACTTTCCCTGTTACAGGTCAGTGAATCATCACAATAATCCTGAAGCTGTAATTTTAAGGTAAAAATATTACAAAGTGTTGCTTAATTCTAGTGGTTTCCAAATTAGGGGGGTGTGGCACTACTGCATGCAAAGTTATGAGATACATAATGCATATCACATGTAATAATCCCACTGTAAAAATGGTGTCTCTTTATTTATTTATTATTTATTTTAATTTAAATATTACATTGTATTTGTTTATTTATTTGTTTATTGCCTTTTTGGATGAATTACAGTGTTTATAACACATTCCAGTGGAGTATGGAACCAAAAGATGTGTGTGTGTCGGAGTGGGGGGGCTCAAAAATATCTTCAATCAATCTGCTTTGCTTTAATCTGCTTTAAGCACTGCTTTACTGCTTTAATCAATCATTGTAACTTTTCTGGACGTGAATATTACCAAACCCTTTTAGTAACAAAGTTACATGACTATATTACTTTAGTATTAACTGTCTACTCATGTCTGCATATATGATTGGACAGTTGCATTATCTGGCTTTGAGAGGCACAAAGGGCTCAAATTAATTTAAATATGCTGCAGTGGAAATGTATTCGCAATTAAAATTCTAAATGAAAAATCTGAATCATTTAAAAGGCAACTAATAGACTTCATCAAGTACATTGAGTGTTATTCTGATGGCTCTGGATAGTAAAAGTGCTGGGTTACGGCAGGATGGAGATGAAGCTGAAATAGGTAAACTCTGCATGAACCTCCCTGGGCTGGAGCTACTCCTCTGGCCTGAAAAACAGATCTCTCGGTCAATTTTCTATCTGGCAGCAGTCTGCTGTTGTTACCGTAGATTTGTCAGCGGATCTCTGAGACACAACCTCTGCGCCAAGTGGGACGTCCTGGAGGACATCTGCGCACTTACTTAAAACCAGACCAGATATTCCAAATCGACATGTCAGCATCAATCAGCGGTTCCTGACATCCTAAAGCTAGCATCATTAATCAGTTTAGCGGAGAATGTGGTAGAGAGGGGTGGCCATACCTTTGAAGATATAAAGATAGACTAAAGATGGCCAGACTTGAAATGGGCGTTTCATTTTTACCAGGCATTGCTTTGTTTGATCCATCCACTCACCCCACCCCCTCCCCCACATCCCTTTCCTTTCTCTGACATTTTCAGTTAGAGTGATATCTTTCATAATAGGTGAAAACACAAAAGGCCGAGTGACTTTGTTGTACTGATGAAAAAGATGGAGGCATCAATAATGCATGGTGTCCTCTCACTTTTGGCTACGCGCGAGCGCCTGCGTGGAAGCAAGGCAGGCAGCTGAAGATGGGAAGCTGTCACCTGCCAGTGCATCCAGCAGCATGCAGCATGAAATAGTGCAATACAACAGCGGAACAGATGCAGGCCAAAAAAAAAAAAAACACTGTAGCCCCATGAGAAAGATAAAAGCACTACCAAAGAGCAGCTAACTACTGTTGCATGACTACACCCTAGGGATGGGCCAATATGAAGATATGTTACATCTATTGTGATGAATTAAGTCACAATACGCTTTCCCGAGTAGATATCAGCAGTTTTTACCCCCTGGTCACTGGATGGTATTTAGACAAATGGAAGGGTGCAGTGGTGCAATGGTGAATCCTCACTATTACAGCTCGGCCTTCAGCTGGGGACATAAATGTCAAAACAAAACATCAGGAAATGAGAAGAAAAACAATTCTACAATAACGCTGACTTGAGCCAAAGCTGGAGCACAGACATATTCGGTCTTTTGACTATAAACAGACGTTTGTAAAAGGCACTGTGTTTATCAGAAGCTCCATTTTCTTGCCGTTTTTAATATTTTCCTTTCTTGTTTAATAGTGAGCTGCTGTTCATACATTGTCATTTCATGATTATATCTATATACTCTGACCTATATCTGACATCAGTCCGAACTGATCACAGACTGACACACTTGAGAAAACGGACAATGCTTCAGGCTCGCTGACCTTCCATCCAAAATGCTTTAATTTTGAAATGAAGGAATGGAACCAGACTGGTGTTTAATTGTGGCCCTTTTCTTTTTTTTCCTAACAATATCTGAAAAACAGAGTATAAATTATACTGATTCCAGAAGTCAGGGATTATACATTGGCCAGGCTTATGAAGGTCTCTTACAACATGGGTTGTACAAAGAGAAGAGCCGAACATTGACAAAAATGAGTTTAATATTTCCATCATCCACATTTGAGCAGCCTTCATACTGACATGAACAATGTAAAACTGATAAAGAACTACATAGAAATAAGTTCTTGTGTTTATATTTTCAAAACCTTTGATACCAATTTGTATAAATTTTATATTCTCAAAAATAAGTGGCAGTAACCTGGATTAAGAAGTTTCACATATTTTCCATTTCCCAATTTATTTATTTATTATTATCATTATTTTTTTTTTATTACAATATAAAAATGCTTTTACCAGTTCAGTTCCATGTCCTAAACATTTCAAATTTAAACTAAAATGAGTCCAGGGATCATTTCTCAATCTCTTTGGAATGCTGAAAAGTCACATTAATTTGTCTCTAGCTTTTTAGAAAGAGTCCCATTGCCATAAACAGACATGGATCAGATTTCAGCACCACATACGAAAGTGTCCCAAATCCAGACAAATTTTACCTGCTGAATTAACAAGCCATAGACATGCTTCAAAATTCCCTTCAAAGATATGATCCTGAAATATTAAAATTTTTATTCCATTATTAAGTTTTGTTCAGTGACAATATGTTCAATATTGCCTACCACACATCAATCAAACCCCTAAAAACTCAATTCAGTATTACACACTTATGTGTGTGTATATATATATATATATTTAAATAATATGCCTTAAAAGTGGCTTAACTATAATTCTGCTCCTTCACATTCATTCAGTTTGTGCAGATCTATGAATGTTATGAATGTGCAATTAGTCCTCACCTCTATCTCCACTCACTCCTCCACAGCTCACCTGCAGCTCTAAAGCCCTGCCCTGCAAGTTGATGGGATTAGTTCTTTAGGATTATTATGTAAGAAAAGCTGGCAGTCTCACTCCTTTCACACTATGATTGGAACACTGCAATTTCAAAGTGAAAATGCTAAATCAAGGTGTTGACTGCTTATTTCACATAATAAATCTGCCAGCATAGATATATAAAAACACCACAGGGACGTGAACAATGTAGGAACCTTCATGACTCCTTCAGCATGAGAGCCCTGATTACTAGCTGCCACTGTTGTTCATTGCTAATAATAGCTTGAAAACATAATGTACTTGGAAATGTACCTGCTTGCATAAACAATGATATTTTTATGAGTTCTAAGAATAGTTTTAAGTTGAAGAAATCTCCACGGTCACTTCCTAATTTATTCTGATAATGCAAGGCCATCTCCTGAAGACCTAAACAGTGGTATATTTCATTGGGCTGGACCTCCCTAGACACAACAGAGGAGGAAAAAAATATCTGATTAGACAATTTTCTTTTGGATATTTCGGGCTTTTAAGGAATTTAACCCTTATATTGCCAAATATATTTTAACAGTAAACTCTGAATAGTAGCACAATATTTTCCGAGTTTATACACAGTGAACCGTGAACCTGAAGTCTATTACATTCAGACGGCACACACATTTATTTTAATAAAATCTTCAGGTTTTTCATACTGTAGATCCCAGAAATCATTAGTCCTTCTCTGAAGGGCTAGAAGGCCTCCACTGGTTTACAGAGACTGTAAACACTAACCAGTCTTGTCACAATGTCAAATTAAAGCTGCATTATTATAACAAGAAACTCACTGGCTTGTGCCATTATGCCATGATCTTTTTTTTTTTTTTTTTTTTTACCAGCAGCTGAACCTCTCCCTCTCCAAGGAAATACTGTTGCATATATTGGCTATGTCTCATTTCTTAATGAGATATATATATATATATATATATATATATATATATATATATATATATATATATATATATATATATATTTCTTAAAACACATTCATGCAATCAAGGAGAATCTGAACAAAACATTGTTCTTCAAACTCACTCACACCTACTTTTTATAGAAAAAATATTATATGTTTTATTTATTTTATATATATTTTTTTGTATTTATTGTATGTTATTTTTGCATTGTGATTATATATAACTTTATACAAGCACCACGCTTACTGAGAAGGCATTGGTTTAAATATATATAATTATCTTAGGTGCTTAAGACTTGAGATGTAGAATCAAACTGCTCTGTAGTCCTTAAACAGACAAGTTTATGCCCAAACAAGAGGGTCCCCCACATGATGGTGTCCATGTTTTAAATGAGCTTAATACAGATGCATCCAGACCAACTGTTGTCATAGCGCACTGTTTAATAACACAGGAAATGACTGATTACCAGTCTTGTATATGATCTCATATAATATGTGTATTAACTTATATTAGGATATGGTCATATTAAAGGACAGCTAAGAAGGTCGTGGGGGGTGTGAAGGAAAAGAGAAAAAAAACATACAGATGCCCATATATGCAGCATTGTCTGCTGTCTGATAACGGCAGGCGAGCGTGGCAAATGGATTTCTTTTTCTAATACAAAGAGGACGGTCAGACATAAGGATATGATTACGTGTCGTGTTTGCCTTTCGCAGCTGTTTGTGTATTCCAGGCTCGGGCTCTGGCTCTTCACGTTCTCCTCGCCATCCCACTGCCGTCTCTCAAGGCAAAGCTGCCTGTGATTCACATTCTGCATGGAGCTTGACACCAGGAGAGGTGAAGAGGCATATCCAATCCCCCTCTCATTAGACACGACCCTGGCAGGTACCCAACGCAAACAAACTCCATCTCACACCAATTCCCCCACTCCGCCCGCCAACACCACCACCCCCCTCCCCCTGTTTTTCTACATCTCTGTCTCTCTCCTTCTCGCTGTGTTTCTGTATATCACTGTGACTGTCTTACTCTCTCACTATAAATTGTCTCTCTTCTTTCAATCTATTTCTTTCTCCCCCTCATCTCTCTCTCTCTCTCCATTTTTCATCTCTCTTCTCACCTTTTTCTCTTCCTCACTCTCTCTCTATTTTTATGTCTCTCCCTCTCTCTCACTCTTTCTCATTGTTTCTGTATATCACTATGACTCTATCTTACTCTCTATTTCTCTCCCTTTCTCTCTGTTAATATCTCTCACTCTTTCTCCCTCCATGTTGTATCCCCTCTCTCATGTTTCCATCTCTCTATTTTTTTTTCTCTTCCTCCCTCTCTCTATCTCTATTTTACCTCTCTCCCTCTCTCTGTTGATGTCTCTTACTCTTTCTCCCTCCATGTTGCTCTCTCTTTCATTCTATCTATTATCTCATTTCTGTCTCCCTCAATTACTCTCTCACTGTGTCCCTACATCTCTCTCTCTCCCCATCTCTTTGTTCCTCTGCATCTGTCTGTCCCTCTATCTGTCTCATTTCCCCACCCTCTTTCATTCTCTCCCTCCCTTATCTTCATCTCCCTATCTCTCATTCCCTCTCCCTTTCTCATTTTCTACTCCTGTTGCCCTACATATTTCTATATATCTCTAGACACATCTATATTCCTTTCTCTTTCAATCTACTTCACACTCTTAACTGCCTCTCTCTCACTCTCTCTCTCACTCTCTCTCTCTCACACTCACTCACACTCACTCACTCTCTCTCTCACTCACACTCACTCACTCTCTCTCTCACTCACACTCACTCACTCACACTCACTCACACTCACACTCACACTCACTCACACTCACACTCACTCACACTCACCCACTCTCACTCACACTCACTCACACTCACTCACACTCACCCACTCACACTCACTCACTCTCTCTAGATGGAAGCCTGTTGGGGTGTGAACTGAGGCACTACACCTTTTTTTTTTTTCCTCACAGCATGTAAATGAGATGTGCCCTTGAGGGTCTGACGCACAAGCGCAGGGTGGGCTTCTGTTTGTGCGCCGAGCGCGAACTTTATTCTCTAATCTGCTGGATCAAGGTAAAGTGGCGAAGAAGTGCGCTTGACTGACTCTCCTCTCTCGCACCACAAATTGGGACGGACCTGCAGCGGAGCATTAAGACAAAAAGCGTCCGACTCAGGACAGTCTCCAGCGCACAATAACGAATAAAAGCCTCTCAGAGACTATTTACGCCAGGTGACAGGCCTTTTTTTTTTCCCTTCACCCACTTGGAATCAGGAGCTCGTTCTCGGAAAGAGTATCTGACAGACTCCAATAAATTAGCATACATCCCGGTGGGTTCTGTGATGGAGAGGAAAAGAAGGGAAGGCACTTCACCTGATATCCCTAACCAATTTTCCTGCCAATGCACGTGTGAAGGTGGACTGGCGCCTTATCTAACTCAGCGTCCATCCAGCCATGACAGGAAACGGCCTTGTGCCATCCAGCAGTGCAAATTACCCAAAAACCTGCAAGGTATTCATTTCACTCACATGAAGTTCAGTATTTAAAATGCCTGGAATGTATAATACCTCCGTAACGAATGAACCTAATGCACTAATGCAGTGTAGAGTCAGGAATGCAGATGAAGAGCATTGAAAAGGAAAATTTGGTAACACTTCCTACAAAGCATTTATAAGGCATTATATGTCATACATGACAGTTTACAATATCTGCAATTGTTGAATTCCATGCATAATGTCATAAAGGAAGTATGACCTCCTAAAATAACTGATTATAGATTATCATTTTTAAAAGGACAGTAAAAACCAAAATGATATACATGTAAAACACATTTTAATGCATTAGTTACTGCACATGTATCTCCATTTTCATTTGAACACAGCAGCTGTCCTTCACCTAGTGTTCATGATAAATGGACCAATAGAAATGCTCCAATTTATCACTGACATTCATTGAAAATTAAGAAGCTGTATACTTATATATGCATAACATGTCACAAAGAGACTAGGCCCTCATATAGTAACTGCTATAAGGTATTGTAATGTGTACATAAGGAAACTGTTAATGCTGGGCAATATGAGCTCAAATCAATATCACAATTAATTAATTTTACATTTTACATTGTTGGCCCTCATAGTTCAGTGATGAGCTTTGTGCTATAAATATGCTTCAGTATTAAATATGGGATATGTTTTCTAATGTTGCTGGGAGCTTGTTCCTCTCTTGTTTTCTGAGCATTGTTTATATTTGGTGTGTAATTATGCTTTGGTCACTGAAACTAGTTTTTCTCAGTGTTTACATTAGAATTCTTTTTGTTCAGCGTCGCATTAATTAAAGTCAAAACACAGCACGTCCAAACCACAGACACTGTTGGTCAGATTCTGAGTTTAGGTGAGGAGATAACAGAATAAAAATAATCAGTATAATCAATATAGACAATATTATGTTGATTAGAAGTTCTGAATGTCAATTCAGATTCATTTTCACATGAAAAACCTGATATTACGAAACCAAACACTGTTGCTGTAGAAAGATGGAATGCTGGTAACTTTATTACAGATGTAGATAACTGTACATGTGTGTATATATATATATATATATATATATATATATATATATATATATATATATATAATGTATATGATGTAACATCTTATAAATGCATTTATAAAACCTTATGAATACTGACTTAGACAACATTCCTGTAGCACATGGCTTGGTTTTATCAAAGCACTAAGAAGAAATTTCAATATCTGCATCTTTTGCATTCTGTGTGATCCGTAATTGTACCGCTGCATAATTTGAATATTATATAAGACCTATTTTCAAATGGTTTTTATTTCATCTCTGCTTCCTAGGACTATTCAGGTGAAAGAATATACCTAAATCCCAGAGCATGTGTACCATCAAAAAACAAACAAACAAACAAATAAAAATCTTCCAAAAAAATATATAAATAAATACAAATAAATAAAACAGAACACAGAAGCACACACTCCTCCACAGAGCAGATCAGTGAGTCGTGAGGCGTGATTTACAGCTGATATTGTGCAGGTGAAGGCAGCTGTTCATCTGCACCACATACCCCCTTCTCTGAGGCCATTGGGAAAACACTGATTTTCACCCCACTACTTTAAAAGCACTCTACGGTGTGCACAGTGTCAATCATATAACTCAGTCTCCCTGCATTATGTCACTGGGAAATGCACTTCGGGGCTAGCTTTCAGCAGAAAGCGCAGGGACTGCACAAGACTATGACATTTCAACAGTCCAGTGCATTATCCTCTAATAAAAAGGGAAAATGTATTCATTATTATCAGTCCATTTTTAGTTCAGATTTTCACTGACACAGGTTTAGTTGGAAACGTAGGGCATTTTCTCTTGTATGTATATGTACATCCTCCACACACACATGAACATTCGGGGACATTCTGAAATTACATTCTAAAAGCCGTTCAAATATCTGAGTTTTATTTTTCCTCTTGAAAGACATTCAGGTGTCAATTTACATCAGATCAACAGGTAAATAACTTTTGTTTATCCAGCTAAATAACACAAAATGACATAACAGAGTATCTCAAGACAGCCAAGAACGGGTGATACTACCCCTTGCTGAGCTTAATGTTAGCAGTGAGAGTGTGAGTGAGCGAATGCGTGAGTGAAATCCTCTAAACACTCTACAAACATTTGGTTACTTTAGTAAAATGTTAACGCAAAGTAAACAGAAACACAGAAATGCATCCTCCAGTCAGTACTTAAAGGGGATGTCTGTGATTACGGGGAAACCCTGTTCTCTGGTTGGTTTATGTTCAAAACCTCTGTCTTTTAAGGTGGAATGGTATGTCTGTCTGAGGGGAAAAAAAGAAAGTTGTTTGTACGTAAGTTGTCATTTGTAGTTAGCCGTCTCACAAATCTGGAGACATTCCACCTTAAGTAATGCCAAAGAGCTAAATAATGCAATATTACCCACCTATGGAGCAGAAATAGAGGAATATCCTCATCTCTGTTCACACTTTTTAATATGTTTAGAGCCCTCTCAGTTGTCTAAAAACTCCAGATGTCTTTGCTCTTCCATGAGCAGAGAAAAAGTGAGAAAGCCTACCATACCAGACAGAGACAGCTTGTTTTTATACTCATTTACTGACACCAGGCATCATAAACACATTTGGCAGGTTTTGAGGTAGCAAATGGTGAGGAAAGATTCTCAGAATGCAGCGTCACCTTTAAGTAGAAGCACTAAAGTTCTTAAAACTAATAGCTTAGTAACTTATAGAAATGTAGTGAAACACCCAGCATCAAACCGAAAGCAGCACTGCCTGCTAGCACGATAAAGGGGCGATAATAGGAACGATAAAGGGAAAACGTAACAAATACCAACTGTGAAAGTCAAGATATTTGATCCTTCTTGTAAATTGTGTAGATTATTGTATTCTCTAATACAGCTGTATAGAAGCAGATGTTTAACCCTTTAAAAATACTCAAGAAGGTATTTTGCATGAATTGCTAAAACAGCGATATGTTGGCAAACCCATGACTGGTCTCGGCGAATATTTAAAAACAGGATGTTCCAGTCTGTCTGCTTCCGAGCTCTAACTTGGCCAATAATTGAAGGGCAATATATAATAGTGCTGGGTGCAATCTCGTATTACTTCAGTTCACTAGCTAGATACCAGCATTTTACTCACACTAATTATCAAAAATAACTTTCTGACATTGATGGAAGGGTTGTTTTTTGAAGAGAGTGTGGTTTAAATGAAGTTTCTTTCCTCAATTTCCATGCAATACTCATCACTGTCAGTTCACATCATTCTATCAGTGACAGTGCTGCCAGATTGGGAAAGTTCGCCAAATAACAGTTTTAAGAAAAAAGACTCCTAATAAATGAATCAAATTTTCTCATAATGAAAGTGAAACATGCATTAAATTTCCCTACTTATAGAATATCTAACATTTTAGTATATTTTCTGTTATTTAAAGATCTTAAAGCTAGCATTAATAATGAGTCTAGCATGTTAATTAATGTAAATGTTCAGCTTGAGCCATATCTGGCTATGTAAAATTAATCAGTTCCTGTACTTCATATATAGATTAGCAGTACAAACTAATGCAAATGAGTCCTGTATTCATAATGCTTCATACATGCATTTATATAAGAGAATGTATGGCATGCAAACACAACACAATGTGTGGGTTTAGACTGCCATGAATATAGGTTCTATAATATACAGTATGTTCATTAGAAAATTGTAAAGCAGAAAAATGGAATACTGTGTTAAAATATAATATTTATCTAGTGATATAAGAAAGTACTGTGAAACATGATATAATTAAGTCATATATTCATGCTAAATGTAATTCATCCACTGCAACAAAGAACCATACATCAGCTATTTCCACTTTTAAGACGCAATGCTTATGCAAACAAAAAAGAGACTTACAATTTATTTATTTATTTATTTATTGTTTGCATCAAAGATTTGCATGAAATTGGATCATCTACATCCAGAGATATAATTTGATAACGAGTACATATTACTCTACTTATCACTGGATGGTGATGATTTAATTTCATGCAACAACCAACCACCCAATAAATAAATAAATAAATTATAATCAATTAAAGGTGTCATTTTTTTCAGTGGACTAGTCCAGTTTTAGCAGGTGGAGGTATACCATTTTTCTACATGAGCATGGGTTTAAGTGGAAATATGTAGCCTAATAAACAAAATAAATGCTTTAGCAACTGCTTCGTTTCAAACAAAGCATCAAACAATGCCATTTCTGGCTTAAGATGTTTCTACATGGTTTATAATTTTTTTTTATTATTATTTAAATTAAATTTGATAAAAGTACAATATAACAATATAAGTATTTATTAAATATTATGAATACGAAATTATTACCAAAACTATGCATCATCTGCCCAAAATATATCATAGCTTCCCTGGCATAAAGCTTTGATTAAAAAAAGAAAAAAAAACAGAAACAGGCACTGACCATTCTCTCCATCAGACTTCCTCTCCTGCTCCGTGTCGGTCAGAGAGAGCACAGAGTTGGCGCGGCTGGACAGACAAGAGCTCTGTTCAGACTTCACATCCTGCATCCACAGGTGAAGTGCGTGGCCTGGGGAGGGATCCACCTCCCCCTCCTCATCCACGTCCGAGCCCGGACCCAGAGAGTAGCCGTGCTGCTGTCCACTGCCCAGCTCCTCCTCGTAGCTCCCGCTCCCCATCTGAGCGGACTTCCCAAACTCCAGTTCTGAGACAGGGCAAGAGTAGGAGGGGGTTAGAGAATGTTTGAAAAGAAGAGGAAGTAGAAGAACTGGAAGAATACAAGCTCTTCTTTTTCAGATTTGAGGTGTCAGTGCAATTGTCACATCTGCTAGTGCTGCTCAAGAGATGAAGGAGAATATGTGAATGGCTTTATTCAGCTCAGAAGAAAGGAGATTTCACTTAAGACAAATAGACTCAGAGAAACGTTATCCACCACACTGTTCAATCCTGTTCAAAGTAAAAGTAATCAATACATCAGAGAAGTTGGCTTTGATTACTTGCATCAAACCGATCATTCACAAATGTTAATAATATCGCATTTATATCAGGGGCTGGAAGCATAAATGCACATGCATTTCTACAATGCATGTACTAAATTGATTCGGCATGTGAATATGGAGCTGTGTGTGCTACTGTGTTTCCTCTCAGTGTGTTAAAAAGACACCATGCTGTTTGCCCTGGGTGCACTGTAGCATTTCCTGATTGAGCTTTTGATATGCATTCTCAACTCGGATCTCATATTCTTGAAAGCTGAATTTGAAAGGTTTGAATTTATGGATCTGATTTCCTTAATCAGAAAATTTCACCAATTGAAAACACACATAAAATATAGTTAAAATACAAATTTATGAATCACCCCATTAAATACATTAGGTCAATCAAATGCCATATAAATATAATTTTGATTTTACAGTATGCTTGACAGTTAATGAATGAATACTCAGAAACCAATAAATAAAAATATTTTTTTTAAAAAGTGTATGATTACCACTTTATATAATGATTTTGCACCATATACTGAGTAACATTTTGATACCATCCACTATGCTTGTCTCAGGCTTAGCTGTATAAAGTTAAAAATGATCAGCCTGCACATGCAGTGGGGCAAAAAAGTTTAGTCAGCCACTGATTGTGCAAGTTCTCCTAGTTCGAAAAATGGGAGGCCTGTAATTATCATGGGTACACTTCAACTATGAGAAACAAAATGAGAAAAACATCCAGCAAAGCACATTGTAGAATTTTTAAAGGATTTATTTGTAAATTATGGTGGAAAATAAGTATTTGGTCAATAACAAAAGTTCAACTCAATACTTTGTAATACAGCCTTTGTTGGCAATGACAGGTCAAACATTTCCTGTAAGTCTTCACCAGGTTTGCACACACTGTAGCTGGTATTTTGGCCCATTCCTCCATGCAGATCTCCTCTAGAGCAGTGATGTTTTGGGGCTGTCACTGGGCAACACGGACTTTCAACTCCCTCCACAAATTTTCTATGGTGTTGATGTCTGGAGACTGGCTAGGCCACTCCAGGACCTTGAAATACTTTTTACGGAGCCACTCTTCCGTTGCCCGAGTGGTGTGTTTAGGATCATTGTCATGCTGGAAGACCCAGCCACGTTCCTTCTTCAATGCTATCACTGATGGAAGGAGGTTTTGGCTTAAATCTCTTGATACATAGCCCTGTTCATTCTTCCCTTAACACGGATCAGTCGTCCTGTCCCCTTTGCAGAAAAACAAACCCAAAGCATGATGTTTCCACCCCCATGCTTCACAGTAGGTATGGTGTTCTTGGGATGCAACTTAGCATTCTTTTTCCTCCAAACATGATGAGTAGAGTTTTTACCAAAATGTTCTATTTTGGTTTTATCTGACCACATGATATTCTCCCAATCCTCCATATGCTCTCTGTCAAACTTCAGACAGGCACTGGCTTAAGCAGGTGGACAAGCCTGGTACTGCAGGATGTGAGTCCCTCCAATGATTCCAGGTAGGCTCTGGACCCACCGAGACCCTGAATTGGATGAGCGGTTACAGATAATGAATAAATGAACGAAAGTAATTAGTATAAAATAATTATTTTCCACCATAATTTACAAATAAATTCTTTAACATTCCTACAATGTGATTTCCTGGATTTTTTTTCCTCATTTTTTACATGTTGAAGTGTACCTTTGATGAAAATTACAGACCTCTCTAATCATTCTAAGCAGGAGAACTTGCACAATCATTGGCTGACTAAATACTTTAATTACTTTGCCCCACTGTATATATTTTTAAATCCATTTCTTCATTAAAAAAATAATCAAAAAATAATACAAAAAAGGCCAAAATAAACTGGCTCTGACTGAAAGCATATGCTGCCCAAGGTTTTGGAAAAAAGCTGAGGCATTATGACACATGTAGTGCCTGCAGTGTATAAGCATGACATGTCCCATGATTCTGCTCAAAAAATCCAGGATAAAATTGACTTTACCACAATGATTTTAGTGGGGCATGTCAACATTTTACATGGGTCTAATGACACCACTGATCCCCACCACTTTTTGAAAGTGTACCTTTTTAGGGTGATTTTTTTTTTTTGAAAAAGCTATGAAAGCTATG
This sequence comes from Hoplias malabaricus, assembly GCF_029633855.1. Classification (NCBI taxonomy): domain Eukaryota; kingdom Metazoa; phylum Chordata; class Actinopteri; order Characiformes; family Erythrinidae; genus Hoplias; species Hoplias malabaricus. The sequence goes on from NC_089816.1 coordinate 29,655,632, forward strand.
AAAACAGATCAAACATCACATTTAAAAAGCATATTTGGGCAGTTCAAGCCCTTCTGTATTAATTACTGCTATTTATTATTATTATTAATATGATTAGTTATTTCATCCATGTGAAAGGTGCCCACAGAGATGTTCTTTGCTATTTTAAAAAGAGAAACAGATCTGCATTTGTTTCATACAGTGTAAAGTTTGGTTATTTATTTATTTATTTATTTAACCCCCCTCCCCCCACTCCAGTAATAAAACACTTTTAGTCAAGGAAATTAAACTTCCGTATTATGATTTATAACGTTTCAGGAAACTTTTATTTCATGCCAGAAGATGCTGATAATAAACATGTCATAACTGACATTTCATGAATATAAACAATCCTTTATTAAACAATTTATTCTTAATTACTTTAAGTGAATACAAATTTGATGGGCAGATGACTTGAATACAGCCCCCAGTCTGCATTCTTGTTCCTGTCATGTTAATGGAGAAGCATGGAGGCGGAAGTAAATGCAAAGAAGCTTTTTTTACTAACAAGAAAAATGAACAGAAATAGAAACTAAACAGTAAAGAAAATAACAAACAACAACCTTAAACACAGATAAACGGCAAATTTAACATAAAAACAACATAGAGACAAACTAGGAAATGAACAGAGAACCGAGGCGAAAACTAACCAAGGATTAAACACTGGAATAGAATGAGAAACTGAATAGAGAACAGTAGCTGCGTTCCAAAGCCTAGGATGTGGCTGAGCTCGGCTGCATTTCTCTGCATTTCTATGTCACAGAAGGTTGTTCCAATGTGATGGATCCCTCGTATACAGATGAGAAAAATGCCATCTACGTCTTTCATGGCTCTCAGTTACCCACAATTCTCTGCACATGTACAGCGTGTTGGAGAAAATAAACGAGACATGGCGAAAAACTCACCTTCAGACTTCATTTCCTTGTAAAGTGTAAAATAAAGTCAAAACACTTATTAGTATATTACAGTACCATAGAAAGCATATATTTAGTAGTATAACAAAATACAACTTATTTTATCTTAGTCATGTTAGTGCTTCAAGGAAGATAAGACCTTTCTGGTGACATCACGACAAAGCCTCCATAGACCGTTCCATTTGTGTGATCGGGTAACTAAGAAGGAGTCTTTATAGAAGAGTCCTACCTCGGATGCAGCCTAGGCTTTGGAATGCAGCTAGTGACTGAAACAACCTATTAGCCCAAGAACCAAAAATGACAGACAACACTAGGACCATGCCTTGACAGGGCTTATAAAGCTTAACAAATAAGAAGGACCTGTGCAAGTCACATGAGGGAAAGGGCAGATGGTTAGGACAGGACTAACAGGGTTAGTCACATGAGAAGAAGGGCGTGGCTAGGGAAACATGGACATGCTAGTAGTAATAATTTAATACTAATTTGAAAGTATATATTGGTATACAGAGTTTGTTGTTCCACTGGCATGTAACTCTTGATGCTACTCCATAAAATGTGTGTTAATATATTTCCAACAAGTCTTAGGTTGGAAGTCTTATGTTCTATACAGTGACATTGTTTATAAAGTCTATTTGTGCAGTCTTCTTTATTTTTATTTATATAAGTAAACCACAGGAACGAGAGGAAAAAAAAGAATAACAATAAAATGATCTAAACTAAAAAATCACATGCCACATGAAAGAGAAAAAGGACAGAAACTTATTTTAATGACAGCATTCTGATAAGGTCAAGTACTAGTGTAAGGTTAATGCCTCAGCCTTGACAACGGATTTTATTTAGCAGTTTCTGAACGACCACAGGTACACGTTCGGACCAACATTATATTAGTAATAAATCACTACCTACATTCCTTCAATAAGAGTTATAATAATCTATATGCATTCATTTGCTCAACAAAAAGTTATAATCATTACAGTCAAAGATCTTAGGACATTTGTCGGTTATATTTCACATAAACAAGACTAACTTATTTGTTTATTTGTTTGTTTGTTTGTTTATTCTCTCTCTCTCACACACACACACTGAATGTTCACTGGATTAGGAACATCTACCTTGCATCTACACCCATTGTCTATGTTATCAGCTTCACTGCATCACTGACCATGCACTTTGTAGTTCTACAGTTACAGACTGTAGTCCATCTGTTTCTCTGCATACTTTCTTATCCCCATTTCCATTGCTCTTTAATGGTCAAAGTTCCGAGTGTGTGTGTGTGTGTGTGTGTGTGTGTGTGTGTGTGTGTGTGTATACACTCTTTGTAGGTACATATTTCCAGCTACTCAACCAACAAAGCCTCTAATGTAACTGAATCTAAAATAAATTAATAAATAAATAATAAAACATTTGAAGCTAAAAGACTTGTATTTGTCTCATTCTGGTGATAAACCTTCACTTAACAAAACATAAACAATAGCCTATGCTTGTGCTGGATGTGTCTTTCTGTAATGTCAATACTTCCTCCTCTCATGTCCCAGCTTCCCCTGAGACCCTGGCTCAAGTGGAATTTAAGGAGGCACCCTGACACTAGTAACCCAGGTGGCTTCTCTGGGCCCTAGCGAGGAAATTAAGCACCGCTCAAAACATCTGTCTTCGGCACGAGCTCCCTGAACCAGGACGAAGAAGAGCCAGGAGCCAGGAGCGTCGTTAAAATAGCGCGTTAGTCTCCTCTATTCATAATTCATCCTTTTAAACGCCGGACTCAAGCGCACTCAAGTGGAAAGCATGGCACGGACCACTCTGCTAGAAATAATAGGCTCAGGTTGAAGGAGGACACTGATCCACTGTGGCCCTAGTGTTAAACTGATACTAACTCAGAAATCATAGGTGTCCAGACATTTATGGGCACCTCTTATAATTATAATTGGTAAATTTAGCTTTTTTTAAGGTGCACCCATTGTGGATATTTAATTCTACAGGCATAGTTTGTATAACCGCCACAGAGAAGCGAGACTGATATAGGACAAGCTTTTAAGGTCACCATGCTTAATGCCAAGCTCCTGCATTGGACAAATTTCAAGGAGCTCCTTAGGGATGGGCTGGAGTGACTTTTTGATTTCACTCCAAAATTATATCATCCAATATATATATATATATATATGTGTATCTGATTCTCACTGATTATGTCATGTCTGAATGCAATCAAGTACTTACAGAAATCTTCCAACAGACCTAAAGCCTTCTCTAAAAATAACAATAAAAATAATAAGTACAATGTGGGACAATCAGGAGGCGACTGAATGTAGGCTTTAGATTTGACCAAATTTATGTGGTGGACATTTACTCTTTGTCCAAACCCTTGTCCAAACAAATTGGTTTCAGAAGAACAGAAGGCTAGTGTAGGCGGAGCAGAGTGCCACCTCACTGTTTGTTCACACACAGGATGCAACAGTTTGCTCTTTCCTTGTTACATTCCCATTTTATTCACAGCCATGTGCAACCTGTGCAAAATAACATGTAATGTTTAGAAGCTAGGTCATATTCCTTGCTTATCTTACATACGTTCTACTACATCTTAACATAGCAGTCTCCTCAGGCAACTATCATCATTTATTTATTCCACTTCTAAAATGACTTTTAAAGTAAACAATGACCAGTAAATTAACAATATTTCTGAGAAATATTAGGTACAATTTACATCACTTGCAAAATGATGGGGAAAAAAATCAAACAAAGAAGTCAAAGCTACTGGTGTTCTCTGGCCACCCAAAAGTCTAGAATGCAATTTCTTTGATTCACACACACACACACACACAAAATGTATGTATAAAATGTGTTAAAATGTTATATATATATTTTATATTTTATATATATTGTTGTTTCTTTTTCACTAAATAATGAAGAACTAAATATTATAAATATGACTTAAATATCAATGGTCTGTTCCTTTTGCACAGTCCTTCATTATGTTTTTTTTTTGTTTGGGCTAAATCTAGTCTGTACGTCAAGGCCTTTATTTAGCCCAAAAATAGGCTTTGAAAATTAGGCTCTGTGTGGTCTGTCTGATTGGGTCCAGTTTTAGCCCAAGGCAGATGTATTTGTTCAGACCATTTCTCGCATTTTAGCCAATTTAGACACAGAGGGACGTCTTTTTGTAAATGCCTTTCCTTTTCATCCAAATATAAACATTGTGTAGATGGTTGAGATGGCTGGCCAAATAGTCTATTCAACGTCTTTTCAACTCGTTTTTGCTGGGTGTAATTCAGATTTACAGCACTGTACTGATATCAAGGAGAATGGGGGAGTGGTTTCCTACCCTCGTCCAAAATCAAAGACGTGAATCAAAGACAGAGGTTCTATTCTCAGTATTACAGGTCAGTGAAGCATCATGATGATTTTGAACCTTTATTTTAAGGTTAGGAAAACCTACCTAGTGTTTAACCATAAAAAGAATACAAAAAGGACAAAGCACATGCAAGCAGAAATCACATATAAAGGGGCTGAAACAACTTGAAGACATGAAGGCAACAAGGGAGTGTGACAATGAGATCAAGCAGCAGGTCTACATACTACAGGGCTACTGTCAGCTGCTAGGGATGTACATCTCTGGCTGTTAGCACACTGGCCAAACATGGGCTAAAACAGTGACTGACACACTATTGATCAAAACCCAACAATACACCCACTCCAGCTCTGATTATCTGAAATCTCAAGGTCTATTTTTCCCTTAACACTGGACATGACCTGCATGAGGACAATCCATCAAGTTCTTAATGCGTGCCATTTTTCCCCCCTTCGCCCATAGAAGATTTTTTCCCCATTATGTCTGAGGCCAAAAGAGGTTTTTTTTTTTTTTTGGAGAATGACCCATTTTGGCTTTGTGTGCTGGAAACTCTACCTCTGCAAGGGAAAACTCATTTCCGCCTTCATTATGTCTACTCATTTTATTTATATATTTTATATATATATATATATTCGCTTTTTTGACACATGCACAAAGAGAGATAGTAGCCACTTTGGAGAGTGCTAAGGGACTAAATGGAGAGTATAGTGGCTGTGTTCTAAGCAATGCAGAAATCAACGATGCTAATTGGCTAGCTCAATCCATGCTTTTATATAGAGATTACACAAGCTGTGTTTTGAAAACAGAATATACGTTCAGCAATTGGGGCACCTTAACATACTAAATTATCTAGTTATAAGAGGTGTCTGCGAACCTTTGGTCACAGAGTGTATCTATTATAAGCAAGCTGGTGGCGATGCATGAAATACTAGAGTGATGTCTGTATTAATATTTATGAACCTCCTTTTAAATGTATACTGCAAGAGTTTACAACATCCAATAGGTACTGAACATGTGCACAAATAGGTAGTACTCATGATTTATTAATATTTTTATAAACTAGTACACTGAGGAAAAAGCATTTCACATTTCGTTTTACAGCTGCTATGTTGCATTACCATATTGAATCACAGCACGATACTTACATGGCAATACCTATTGTAGATGTGGTAAACATGAGAATATAGTATTGCTATTGTGATATAGTTTTTGATATTTTGCTGTAGTGATAACTTTATGCTTTCCTGAGCATATCAAAGCAATTGTCAGAATGCATAGACAGAAGGTGTATTGGATTGTATAACTGGATGTAAAACAGTGAAGTATGAGAAACTGGGAAAAAGTCACTGTACTCCATTTTGACTGGCTGTTATTAAATATGGCAATGTTAATGTCTATGTCTCAAAATATGTATATGTATATAGAATATTCATTTTCAACCCAATTATTATTCAATATCCCTATGCATATACTTGCCTAGCCTCCAATCACACACAGCTCTACCAAGGCAGGGTGAAGACCAGCTGGAGGAGTGCCTATGACTAGCAACTGCCACTGGTTAGCAACATTATCTATGAAGTGGATGGTCACCTTAAAACCCTTGTGGGAGGTAAAAAAAACAAACAAACTTGAAACTGTGCTGAAATATTCATCTATTTACATAAATACTAGAACTGCTTAGAACTACTAATGTGTACTAAATCACTGCCAATATGTAAATAAAATTATATTAATTTACATTTAAAATACACTTAGTATATTACTCTTGTTATTTACAGAAAATATATATAACAATAAGTACATCAGCACAATCTAAGTATACTTTCTGTTTTTCACAAGGGCCATGGATGGTTGTGGCATGAGAGGAGATCTTATGAAAGTTAACATTCTGTCAAATACAGGGTCCATTATCTTGTAATTTGGGGTCACCTGAGTGAACCAGATATCTAAATCTTATCTTAAATATTGTCATAGGGTGTCATTTTGTCATAGCTCCCACCCTTAATATCTCATAATGTAAAGTTGTCACCTTGTGTTTCTTTGCCGAAGGTGGTCTGTCTTTTGTTTTGGCTGTTGTAGTTGAGGCGGACGTCTTGACCGTATTCCGGCAGAGTTTCTCGGGATGTGTAGGATTTGTGTTGACGGCGTCCATCCTCGCTCTCATCTGACGAGCTGGTGTATGACATTTCCATCTCCCGCCGCGCTTTGGATAGTGGCTGGTATGGTTTACAGTCCATCTCTTCCATGGCTGGACACACCCCACAGAGCTCATTCAGACATTGGATCGGCTAAGCTGGACATGGCTTGGGGAATCTGAAAACACAGATAATGCCATTGAGTAAATGCACTTCGTTTTTTAAGAAATATTTCAGAGGAGATTAAACACGTGATAATGCACACTTGAGCGGCACAGCACTGCTTGTGTCATTTTGGGTGATATTCAAAGTTGGCTTGCTGCTTAGATAGATGAGGTTCTGCTTATTATTCAGATTGTTTGTGAGGTGATTTTCAGAACTGGACATTACTGAACAATGTTTAACAATCAGGCTGTGGCTGGACAGATGAAGTCCCGAAGTCCTGTTTTTATTTCTGATATGTGGATCGTATATGTAAGTTGACAAACTGCAAATATGGCTTTAGGATCGCAGTGGTGCTTTTGACAGTGTGTGATTTAAAGTGTAGCAAAGAAAGTTGAATAAACACAATATCATTAAAACAGCACATTTCACCAAACAAAGTTTTGGAAAATATCAGATTCTGCTGTTTGCTCATTCTGAACATTTTCTCTTTTTCCTCATCTGTCAAAAATAGCTGGAGAGGTTGCACTGAAGAGATTATCATAAGTAAACATTCACTTCCATCCTATAATCCTTATAAACAGAGCTTAACCTTCAGACATCATGGTTCAGGGATGATAACAAAAGCTGTTAATTATTTCACTCTCATAGTTCTCTAAAAAAGCAAATAAATCCTGTCAAAAGCACCCGTGCTAAACTTTCTAACAAGTTTAATGGACAATAGATGTATTTTTACAGAAATTAAACCCACCCTGCCTTCTTTAGCTCATTTTTATTTGGCACTATTTGGCATAACAATGTCAAACAGAGAGGATGAACAGGAAATAAATTAAATGAATATAATTGGATTATAGTGTAATGTAATAAATATGTAATTTTACATATTATAACTCCATTTGGTCAAATTCATGTGATCATCCAACATTTCTTTTGAGATGAAAGGTATTGACAGACAGTTTGCTTGCTTTAGTAGCAGCTTATACTCTTCTGGGAAGGCTTTACACTAGATGTTAGGACATTACTGTGACGAGCTGATGACATTAAGCCACCAGCATATTAGTATGGTCAGGTACTGATGTTGGATGATCACTTATGAATAATAAACACCACTCCAACAAAAAATAAAGGCATTTAATACGGGTCTATCACTCCAGAGAACACAGTGCCATGAAACAAACCTCTCTATTTGATGCTTGGCACTGAGCCATAGTAAACGTATGTACAGCTGCTCTAGAGCACTTTTACAAATTAAATAATGAATATGGCATTGTTTCAGACTCATATATTGTCTTTATCATTAGTTGATAGATTTACTATAATAACTTGAACAATGTAAATCCTGAAATATTACAAATGACTGGCAATAACAAATAAGCGACAACACAGCATCTGTGTTGGTTTGATCATCTTTATCAAAATCAACAACTAAAAATCATACAGTTATCTCCACACACAGGGTTGACTATCTGCTGAGGCCACAAGCATCAACTGGACCTCATTTTTGTCCACCTTGGTCAGCACTGTTACAAATGTATTATATGCATGCAAATGTATTATGTATAATAATATAAATATTTTATACTATCATAGCAATTGAATATTCAGGCATCCCAAAGGTCACAGATCATTCAAAATGGCAGTATTTAGAATTCCTAAAAAGTAAAACATAAATATGTATTGTAAATGCTAAATGTGTATGCGCTATTCTATGATTAATTAGCTATAAATTATACCTAATTGTGTGTAACTATTTTGGTAGTCGTTTAACACTTCACATGCTGTCATTCTTTCATCCTTAATGGTGACCTATTATACTAATTTTCTACACGTTAACACGGTCTTAATGGAATGTCAGTTACCTGCTGTTGTCAAAATAACACAAGGGTCAAACACAACAGCACCATTCTCTCCCCTGTTCAGAACGACCAGTTTGAGAGCAAGTTTCTTAAAGTGATAGTCATCCACTGCTCACATCTAATGCAGAGCTTAGAGCAGCAAGAATTTAGTGCTCAGATGCTCCTGCTTTTTTCACAAATTTTACTTGTTTGTATTTGTTTAACTTGTCTTTTCATTCCTGCATAAACATAGGGCCGGTACTGTGACTCAAGATACACTTCTAAATTCTCTCCTGACATAAACCTGGAGCAAAATTCTAACTTTGTTTTTTTCATATTTTCCGGTATAGGCAGCAATTTACAAAAAAACAAATGAATTTATTTATTTTTGGGGAACACCCTGGATGCAGGCTTTCAGTTGTGGACACACAAAATAGAAAAATGGAATGAAATGAATGTCTGTGATCACCTAGTGACAGCTAGAGACGTATAAAGGCCCCCCAGCACTGGAACAGCATTCTTAGGCATGATGGAGCAATTAATTTTCTTTAGAATGTGTTGCATAAGTGATCAAGAACTAATCATCCCAGCCGTATAGACACTAATGTTTTGTGGCTGCCATCAACACACAAATATTTCAGAATCTACTTTAAAGGGTGCATATTCTAGCACTTTTCCACAAGTTATCATAGTTTCCCAGGTTCTTATTGAAATGTTAGTAGCATGATTTATTCAAAACACCACAAGGCTCAAACAAAAACAACACATTACTCTTCTCTACCTGTCTAAACAGCTCTAATCAGACTGACCGGTCTCAATGACTTTTCCTTTAAAAAAGAATAAGCCATTGTTTTTCTCAAAGCTAGCACACCACAGTGAGGAGTTAAGTGCTCTGTTTATTAGCCATTTAAGCTTGTTTCTTCTTCTTGCTCCTTTTTTTGCTCAGCACTATGGTTGTGTTTGTACTGTAGTACCAATCATGGACTTTCTGGGCTCCTGGGCCAATCAGGGCTTACAAAAGGTGCTACATTTGAATTTGCTCCACCCCTTTGTTTGAGGTTATTTGTGTGATTGGGGCATGTTGGGTGCATATTTGGGCTGTTTCTGTATTTATGTGTGGGTTTGTGTGTGTGTGAAGCCTGGCTGGTGTGTAGCGAGAGGTTTGTGTGAGGTTATTCACCCTCTGATACTGCGCACCCATGTCTATTCTGCTCTTTATTCCCTAGGGTGTAATAACAAGCACCTTTGGGAAGTAATAACTTCATTTCCTGTCTCTCTTCTTTGAAACTGCTAAAATATGTTTGTCTTTGCAATCTCACAATTACTGGTCCAGTGCTGTTATTGGAGGAACTGAGACAAGGAGGTCAAGTCCCGGAACTTAATGCAAGAAGTAGCCCAATCAGGTTGTCTCAATTTTCTGGAAGCCCCCAATTAAAAAAGAAAAAAAAAACCCTGACTGTGTTGTCCTGTTTTTTGCTAATTATTTTTTTCCACATTATGTCTCCTTTAAAGCATTCTCTGGGATTTAAATGTATACCTGATGCAAAATGAACCCTACTAATGCCTTTGTCCAAACATATTATACCATATAGTGTTTTCCCACAGTAATTAGAGACTCCATGGAATGATCATTTAAAAAAAAAACACACATGCTTATTACAAGCTTCTTGGTAAGTCAACATCAAGTGTATTCTTAGAAGTGTTCATTTCATAAAAAAAACAACTGCAGATAATTAAAACATGTGAGGGCATCGCTGCTGGAGATGGAGAGGTCAGCATGAGTCTGGCATGAAAGAACTGACCAGCTGAAAGGCAAGGAAAGGCAGGAACCCACAGACTTCTTGAAATACTGCAGTCAGACTTGGACAAAGTGAAGGAGAATGGAAGCTGACGTGAATCCTTTGAACGACCATATTCCATTTTCATTATAAAGGTCAACTAAGGCATGGGTCCCTGTAGCTGACCACAGAATGCCCTACAATGGCTGACCCTGTCTCAGCAGTAAGGCAATATCTCACTATATGGCACTGCTCCTCAATTCTAATCTCAATAGGGAGCCCATATAGTGCATACTTGAGTTTTCCCTGCTCCAGCACACTTGACTCACTTCTTACTGGCCTGGATCATGTGTAGAGAAGACATAGAAAAAACACTATTGTGTGTCCCTAAGGCTATATGGCACAGACCTACATAATAATTTGTACAAACATATTTCCCAGTGTGAAATGCATGTCATAAAGGGGTTTCTGATATCAAGTTGACGTAACACCTACACATCCTCTTGAGTGAACAAATTTGAAGCATTTGTCAACAAATGGCAGTGCTGAATTCCTATTTTGTTGACATATGGGAAAATACACTATATGTATAAAAAGGACACAGTTGTTTTCCAACGTGTTACTCGGCAAAGCTCTGTATTTAATGTAATATACAAACATTAAAATGATATAGGCCTCTATGGAATGGCTGCGCATGAGCTTTTTGTTACCCTGCACAATGACAATCAACAGCAAGAGGGGAATAAAACCCCTTATAAAAAACATGGATGCATACTTTAATTTAAAAAAATAAAAATAAATAAAACCTGTTGTTTTACCAGATGCATTCAACCTTTTGTTTACTAATGTATATCCGTATGAAAGAGGAACAAGATTAAGAATTTACAACTATATGAGAACATCTACTGGAATAAATGTTTACAAATGCATATGTCAATTTACAGAGCATGTATTAACGGTGCCAGTGGGGCTTGGTACAGCCTTAGTCACAAGGGAGGTCAGTGTGGATTTACCATTTCCAATAGTACAGGTAGATGATAAAGCGTAAAGTTGATACGGAACTGGTGGCACTGAGCATGCATTAACTGTGCCAGTGGGGCTAGGTACAGCCTTAGTCACCACAGAGTCCAGTGTGGATTTCTAGCTGTTGAAGGATGGCAGGACTGTAAAGCTAGCTTAGAGGAGGTTGGGGCTGGGACACCATACTTCACGGTTGAGCCGTTAAGAGGCGACGTGGACCCAATTCAGCAAAACACTGAAGGAAGTTAGGTGTAGCTGGTTGCTGATTGGATCATAAATGACCAGAGCAAGCCCATTGGTTTGGGTTAGGATTTAAATGGCAAAAGAATACAGGAATGCTGTGGTTACCGTTAGTAAGACAGTGGGATGTGTATCTTATCAAGTGTATGATTATTTTTATGTGAGTTTGCTTGTAGTTAGGAAGAGCCTCTGAAGGTGTCATGTGCATTTCCTGTGGATGTATATCGTTATGTATTAGTTCTGTAAGAAACGTCTGTAAGGTTTCATGTTGCATCTATGTTCTAGGAGCTGTGTGGTTTATGTTATTATAAAGAGCTGTTATATGTGTCATTTAGTGTTACACATTTACAAAGTAGTTCTGAAGGTAAAATGAGGACTTTTGTTGTTAAAAAGGGCATTTGCAAGTGTCATGTAGGCTCATTTACTTTAAGTAAAGGATTAACAATAAGCTAGGCATGAGAACTGAAGTATTTTGACCACTATGTGGGAGATAGTGAACTATGCAGAGAGAGGTTAGTATATTCTGAAGATTAATCATGAACTGAATTAATTTAATAATCACGATTAATTAAGCTTTAAGAATTTGCACATGCTTAGCCCTAATTAAAGATGTTTCCATTTAACAGCCCCAAGATTGTGCATGTATTTTAATTAGGGCTATCTAAGTATTTAAGGAAAAAAAGAATGTTAATTTCTCAGGACACTCTGCAAGCACTGAACCCAACTGACCAGTTTGTCCATAGCTCAGCTCACAGCTTTCCTTCCATAGTCGCATTTTTGTACAGGAGGGAAAATAATAAAATAATAAATAAATAAATAAAAATACACAAATAGTAATAATAATAATTATAAAAGGCGACGTGTTTTATTCATGTAATTGACTAGCTAACTACATTCAGACCATTTTTTTCTTTCCTCTGGAAAAATAAATGGCTTAAAAGTAAAAGGACAGGTGCAGGGTGTCGCAGCTCCATCTCATCCCAGATAAAAGTGGGGCGGCAATAACGGGTTTCGGTGCATTTGCAGTGTAAAAGAAATAAACTGAAGAGTCGAACTGAACATCATCTTATAGTCCAAGTAAACAGTCTAGCCTTGGTTTTTATCAACTGATCGGTCTCTGAGCTATTGCTGCAGGCGCTGTATAAAACCTATTTGATAATGATTGTAATATTTAGGCTTTACTATTCTAAAAGCCTTTCGGAGGTCAAAGAAATCGAAGTGAGGCACTGAAGCTAACTGTGTTTACCTTGAGAGGCCTATTTTGTTTGTCTGTGGGTTTATCAGTATTTATGTGGGTCTAGTTTAGTTATATATATGTGTGTGTGTGTGTGTGTGTGAGATGGGAAACAGCTGAGTGTTTAGTAACTTTCTCAAGGGCACCTCAGCTGTGGATGTTGAAGGAGGACACAGTACTCTTCCTTCAGTCCAGTCGTGGAAACCAAACCCAAGTCCCAAGCCGCCTTCTCTATCTATGGTTACATTTTAATAGATTATAAATCATATGATTTCATTATGTCAGGTTTCATAATGCATTCTAACATCTGTCCCTGTAAACACATGGACATGGGATATATCTCAATTTATTTTCTGTCATGTCAAAGACATTAATGCGATAAACAAGACAAAACTTAACAAATAAAGCCAGTATCAATTGATTCAAACAGGAATTTAAATAAATAAAATAAAAAAATCACATGGGGTGGCTTCTGTGATCCAGAAACCTCCAAAATCAGTACCAGACCACAATAGCTGCAAATAAAAATCCTCACAGCATTATTCCATCCTCTGGTGCCAAGTCTCCCCATAAAAACAGAAGCTGACAAAAACCCAGCTAATTCTTTTGTTTCCAGAATAAAACTCTTTCCGAGCAGGTTGTCTTCAGGCCATGTATCTTTATAACAATGCTTGAAAGATGGATCTGACACTACATTTGGAGTTTTCAGCTCAGCTCAGGAGATTTGATAAGTGCTGGTATATGGTGAACAGCAGGGGGTTTTGTTTTTCTCGTTGTTTAATGCCTCTGCTCCGCTTGTCTGTTTCTGACAGTAGACCCCATGTAAAGCACTCATGCATGTCTTGATAGGCTGCTGAGACCTGACTGATTCAATAAAGCCTTGCTAGTGATTTCCTATAATCTTAGTGTCTCTATATAATTCCACTTGTAAACATGTAGTACTTCCTATAATTCAACTGCCTACCGATCCTCTTGGTTGTAGTCTTGACCAATATATATTCTGTGAGGAAGGGATTTACTCTATATACCAACTAAGAAACGCACAGTGGTAAATATCAGTTCACATGAAATTGTGAAAGACTCAAAGGCCATGAACGTATCAGATTGGCTGATAAACTGAATATAAAACCATAATGTGATGTGCTACAAATGATACTTTGGCTAGATCTGTCCTTTAAATATTAGGTGTACAAATAGTTAATTCGTTCATTCATTATCTGTTACGTCTTATCCAGTTCAGGGTCGCGGTGGGTCCAGAGCCTACCCGGAATCACTGGGAGCAAGGCGGGAACACACCCTGGAGGGGGCGCTAGTCCTTCACAGGGCGACACACACTCTCACACCTATGAACACTTCTGAATCGCCGATCCACCTACCAACGTGTGTTTTTGGACCCTGGGAGGAAACCGGAGGAAGCCCATGTGAACACAAAACTCCTCACAGACAGTCACCCGGAGCAAGACTCAAACCCTGAGATCCTGAAACTGTGTGATTGCGCCACTACCTGCTGCGGCACCGTGCAGCCCTCTACAAATAGTTTCAAATGTGATTCAATATTTGATCATTCTTGTGTTTTTTGGTAATATTTTTGCAATTGTTGCATTGTCATTTTATTTAAAAAAATATGTAATAAAAATTTGTTGAAATGGCAAACAAGAGTTCCATCAAGTTCCATCAAGGAAATAGCACTGCAAAAGCATATGCCTCTGTTTGTTCTTTTCTTGGGAATAATATTGTATCCAAAAGTATGTGCGAGTTTTGGTTTAGCTGATTTAAAGATGGTGGTTTCTATTTACGTTTGTAGGTAATGTAAATGTAGCATATTAATACTTGATGTTTTTGTTGTTCTAGTTACTGTTGTTGTTTTCCATTGTTAATACTACACAACAAATATCATACAATTAAAGGAGAACTGGAGGACGTTTGAATTCTCAGTATATATATAAGTGTATATTAGAGTAAAATGGAAGTTTACTCACAAACAAATCTAGCACTGGCAAGTGTGAATACATACTTAATATTCTCTATAAAAGCCTCACTTTACATTTTCCTTTTCCTCCTTTTTCCTTTTTCAATCTTTCCCTGAGGTCCACTTATAATATTTGTGTGGTTTTATGTACCATACGCTACTATAACTCTTTTTTAACTTGGCCAATTTCCAAACACTTTAAACAGGCTCATTTTGCTGTGTCTTTTTGACTGATATTTACACATTCCGTCTGCTCTGTCTGGCAGCAATAAATAACCATTTTTATTCAAAATGCAGTCCAGGCATTAGCCTTTAACCTCAGTGTGAAAGAGTGCGCCTAACATGCTATAGGCTGAATAGACAGATATTAATACTATTATTGCACACACAGAGCTTGTATAACTTCAATGAGAGGCACTAACAATAGAATAAGAAACTATGGATCGGTCGTACGCTAGCCCAAGGTCACCATGCCCAAAGCTGAGCATCAGTGAAAGAAATAATAAGGCCCCTCCGTGTTGAGTGGTGGAGCAGAGGCTCTCTGTTCTCTGAGTGAGCTGGAGTGGCTTTTGTTATCCAGAACTAATCATCCAACATCAGTACTGGACCTCAATGTCCTTGTGCCTGAATGCAATCAAATCCCACTACATGTTTGCATTTTGTTCAACAAAATTGGACATACTGAGAAGCCCAGGGTATACTACTGTGGACTATTAGTGCTTCTCCACCGCATGGGTCCAGCTCTTCACGACTCGACTCGGCTCTGCTCGGTAGGTTCCATGAAGTGGAAAAGCACCATATTTGTTTTGACTGCACTAAGCTTGGGTGAACTAAGACCTTACTTATATAATGTTAATCAAACCATGTTGTTTACATGGTCTTATGCCAGGCATACGTTTGCAATCTCTTCAATCTTATGCTTGGATGATAATCAAACTGCATGTCTGAATCATCCGTCGTGTATTGACAACACTTGCAAATAATCTTCTCACACTGCATGACAATGAGTAGTCAGAATGACATGATATGACATGGGTGCAGACACACAACACCATACGGGCGTTTCTGATGGTTGGGAAGCTCTCCATTCAGTACAGGGCGGCACACTGGAATAAAATGTAGCTTTGCTTAATTGTTCCATACTCTGCAATGGAAAACTTGGACATGCGTTACACATGGACATACGTGGATTCACTCATGCTGCAAAACTCACTTTGCTTCAGATGACTATACTCCCTCTGTTTGATTATAGTGATAGTATTTATAGACTGTAATGCAAACCCACTCTTCAGAAGCTTAATGCACTGTATCATTCTGCTCTTTGCTTCTTTAGAAATGCCCCCTTTAGGACTCATCACTGCTCATTTTCCTCTCTGACTAACTCATCCTTACACACTTATATACCCATATACCAGTGGCGGATGCTGGTCTTTCAAGGAGGGGAAGCTCAATTTCGGCCTACATCATAAAATGTGTCAGTTTATTTAGACGTAAATTCTACCCTCCGTTCCTTTTTAAGAAAATGATCTGTGACCCTGTCGTACCAACAAGGCGTCTTTTCCAGGGACTTGACTAGTGTCCTCTCAATGGCCAGCAGAGCTAGGCTGCTTAAACGGCCTTGGCCCATGTGAAGTGTGTCCGCCTGTGCTCCCACGGATCTTTACACCAAAGGATCGCTGATTCGCTCATTTGGCTGTCAATCAAAAAGGGATTCAGCCTCAGACAGATCATCCAATCATCATGCAGAAGCTGAGCGTCCGGGCCAGCCGAGGCCAGCCCACTGCCCCGTAGACCCCCAGAGACGCTGAGCGTCCGATGGGCGGGACAAAGCCCAGCATTTATCCAATGACTCGTCTCGTTTCGCTGCACTTCGCTGCTTCACTATTGAACTCTGGACGCTCAGCATCCTCACTGTTTAAAGCACTGTGAAGCTGCGGGAATGATTGAGAGGAAAGCCGCGTCTTTACCAGTGATAAGAAGCTGATTCTGAACAAAACTTGAGCGCGTTGTAGTGCATATTTATTCAATGACATGTACACACAACAGTATACATTTGATCACTTATTTTTTTTTTTACATTTTAGGGGAAGCTGAGCTTCCCTTGCAGTCTTAGAGCAATCGCCACTGCCATATACCCCCGCCCCCACTGGTTTACATTCATTTACAAAACCCTCATTGGTCAAACACTAACCTATCTACAAAAATTGATACAACCATTGTCTGCTACATATAGTACGAGGTCCTCCAGGTAAAAATTTTGGCTTCTGCTTCACTCCAGTCATTGGAATTCACTTCAGCAAACGTTAAAATTAAAGACCTTTATGTCAAGCTGCGTTTTTAAGAATTACATAAGAAGTGTGATTACTGATACATGTACTTGTTTTTCTGCCAAATGGATTTGTAAAATTTGTTTATTAATGTTCACTCATGTTACATCTAATCATGTAGCAAATATGTTATATCTTATTTACTTCTTTTTCCTTTTATACATATCCACTTTTATTCCCGCTTTTCTTCAAGTAGCCCTTGCAGCTTGCAGGCTGTCATTGTAAAGAAAGAATATGTTCTTAAAGACTTCCCTGATTGAATTAATTGTTATTTTAAATATTGTTTAAAATAGTGTTTAACTAGCTGTGTAGTTTAGAACAGACAGACTGCTATCCATAAGATCGCTATACTGAGAGATCAGCTACCAATTCGTGTCTTCAAGATTTGTTGGAAAAATGTTTACCCTTTATAACTAGTGAATCTAGCTACTTTAAACACATTATGAACACAGCCATTCAACTCTAATCCTTAGAAAAGTCACAAGAACACTTCAGTGAAAGGTAGAAGTTTTGACAAATTAACACCCTTAATGTCAGAAGAAATGTATTCGCTATTGTTTAGTCATATAGTCATATTCATGGTTATATGCAAAAGTTGGAAGCCCCAGGTCAAATTAGATGTTCATAAGGAAAGAAAAGTGCACATAATGGGTTTACTTCATTTTATGCTGATGATTTTTATTTCCTCTTCAGGAGGGAACAACAAAGATTTTAATTGTGCCATAAATGTCACGCATAGCAGAATTTCTTTTCCAAAACAGGTTTTTTTCTGCGCTTGTGGCCTCCCACCCACAGGAAAAAGGTGTTTTAGGTCACTGAGGTTTTTGAAAACGCTCTTCAAAGTGGGGATTTTTCAAAACCGCGTTGTCACTCCTCTTGTGTGGGAGCGCTAATCGGTTATTTTCAGAAACGCTGACATCGCACAGCATGCATTTCTCGGGCTGAAACTCAAATCACTATTGGGTGAATTACATATGTCATTAAACTACAATGCAGCTAGCACTATATGTTAGATTCCCACATATGTACAAATATAAATGATGCTGTATTAGAAATAAATAATGCACTATTAAGATCTAGATTCAGTCATTTCATGACTAGGGTAGTGCAATGCATAGGCATGAAGCGATTTGGGATTAAACCTGTGTTTCATCTCATGTTTTGATATCTCTCTTTAAGAGGTACTATGCCCCCTAGGGGGCTGGAATGACAATGCAGCCATTTTTTAATTTTTTGAATGGATATTTTAAAAAATGGAGAGAGGAAAATCTCCTCTGTACTGATCCATGTGGACATGCCTTAAACAGAAGCCCCCAAACTTTTGCATGTTTGAAAGGCAGCATACGCATAGAATCTGAGCAGGACAGTGAAGTAATGGACAAAGTAGAAACATATTCAATGGACAATATAAAATATTCCGAATTTAAAGAATGTGGATTCATATTTTTATCAAGCATTTCTTTTAATGAGACAGGTGTAGTGTAAGATGTGCTGGACTTCTACACATTCATAACATTTACTTTCTGAGTCCAAAGCCAGACCCTAGACCAGTTTTACACAAGCTTTAGATTACTGTACTGAGTGTCAAGCATTAGATAGAGGGGTATTCAGATTTCCCCTGTGGAATTGTGTGTTGTGTTTGGTGTACGTTCAGTCATTTAGATTATGGGTATATAAAGTCAAAAATATACATAATATGTATATAACATAACGCATTGTGACTTTATTATTATGCATATGCTGTATAAACATATGTGACCTTACATTAATATTATCTATGCAGTGCAGTGCCTTATTCATATCCTATTATGAATAAATTTAGCAGGGCTAATTTTATATTTCTCGCATGCATGCCCGAAGACATTTTGCTGTCCGTTCTCTACAAGTGCACTTATTGTCTCTTAGCACTATTTTAACTAAAGCCATCTCCATATTTAACTGACGCCACTGTTTCATTTTCCTTTTCTCATGTTCATTCACATAGCATTTGGTTCACCTCACGGTTGAAAAACAGTCTTTAATGGCTTCTGCACTATTTGTGTGGTTCTAGATACAACCATTGGAACAAGAAAAGCCTTTCAACCTCATACAAAATTCACATGGATTTACCTCAAGTAATCCAAAGGGCAGTTCATATCCAGAAATTATGAGAATAATATTTAAAGAATCATGAAAGCTCTCATATGTGCCTCGTATTGTTAGAAACAAGATCCTGGATTCAAGGCCCTTTATGGTACAAGAAAAAGAAATCAAGCTGTAATAGTGTCCAGCCTTAGCTATACACTTCAAAAATAGGCCTTCCTTTACAGTACATATTTTAATATTAGAAAGATAATCTTCAAACCTGGGAACAGAAAAGTCCCATTTGTAACCTTCACAGCCTTCACTGTCCATTAATGTGGAAAGCAACAAGTATAAAGGCCTTTGAATCTGCGATTTAAACCCTCACTGCTGGCAGAT
The DNA here is from genome assembly GCF_029633855.1 of Hoplias malabaricus. Lineage (NCBI taxonomy): Eukaryota > Metazoa > Chordata > Actinopteri > Characiformes > Erythrinidae > Hoplias > Hoplias malabaricus. Next base: position 29,675,064 of record NC_089816.1, read on the forward strand.
CATCAGTGAATAAGTAACAAACCGCTTGTACGTTTACCATTTCAACACAGGCAAATTAGCTGCAGTTGCTTGTGTTGTCAATTCAGGCCCCAAGGCACAAAGCATGAAGCTTGTTAACTTGTTAACACAACACATAGTAAATACTAATCTGTCTGAGGCAGAAGAGACATAAACCTGTCATTATGGATTACGGCAGGATGCAAGAGTCTGCTTTTCATGTTGTCAGTAGAGCATCCATCATTTCTATTACTGCAGCATTAGCATCAGGAAGGTTTTTTTTTCTTTTGGTATTACTGGTCCTACACACTTCCAGATTATTTATTTATTTATTTATATTATATCATATTATATTATAAACATAATTTCATTAGCATTTTTCAACCTCAGAATTAATCAAGCTGTTTTATTTTTTATTTTTTTTTGCACACACACACACACATATATATATATATATATTCACCGATGGAATATTCCATTACATGAGTATCCAAGCCACCCATTGCATCACTAGCTCTTCACATGGGTCATCAGCTAGGCACCTCCCCTCATCAGTGTTTCGCTGAATTGAGCCCGCGACACCTCCAGAAGGCTCAACTGTGAAGTCTGGCGTCCCAGACCCACCCCCCTCCAAGCCAGCTTTACAGTCCTACCTTACCCTTACCATCAACAACCGTAAATCCACACTGGCCTCCCTGGTGACTAAGGTTGTACCTAGCCCCACTGGCAGTGTTAATGCTTGCTTAGTGCCACCAGTTCTGGCACTTTATGAACTTTCTGTGCTACACCATCAACAATCACAATAGCACCTCTACAGTTTCTGATAACTCCTTCACAGCTGTCCTTAGTTTCTGGCCCCTGATGCCGACGGGATGTGCAGCATTCCACCAGCATTCCCTCACCTCAGCCAACAAGTCCACATACTTCAGCTTCTTCCTTTCAAATGCTTCATCTACTGCATCCTAAAATGGCACTATTAACTCTATGAAATAAAGTCTGTTTACTTTTCAAGTATAGCACCATGTCTGGCCTCAGTGTAGTTAACTCAATGCACTCTGGGACCTGCAGTTTATCACTTATGTCCACCAGCAATTTCCAATCTCATGCTTCAGCCTATCTATCAATATTTGTAGCCTGTGCATGCTCTCATGCACAAACCTAACCATTTTATTACTACAGCCAATTGTCAATTAATTAACCTCTAGGCATTTGCAGTTCAACAAACAAAAACCCTTAGCACCTGATTATGTTTCCATGTATACAGACCATGTGACAAACTTAACTTACAAACTGATAGAATATGCGTCAGCGTGCCAAGCCCTGTACATAATCCACAGCTATGGTTTTCACCTACCCACTGTCCAAGATTGTGAGGTGTTGGAAGGACGTTGTAAGTTGCTCCCAGCTAAAAATTTAACACAACTTGTCTCTATCGCACACAACTCTTGCCAGGACATTTTCTGCTTCTCTGGATTCTCCCATTGAAGCCACTGGCTTGTTTTGCCTGTGATGCTGCTGTTGTGTATCGTGCCTCCTCTTCATGCCCGCAAATAAAACTAGTCATCATTTGCCTTCTCTCTGGTGATGTGAACTTACTAAAAGCTTTTCACGAATCACTTGACCCAAGGCCTGCTCTTCCGTATTGCACTTGGCCAATCACATCCCTTACCTCTGATGAGCTTCTGGCTACCTGCACTGCCACTCGTGGGTTCCACTTCCTTCCTGCTTTTGTGACTGGCACTGCTGCTTTAAACCACTGCATCCTTCGATCCTGACAAAATCACCTTTGCACATTTAAATTCCTTAAATTAACTTATGAGTTGTAGCTCCAGTAACCCTCTCCCATAGCATGCCATGCTACTTAAACACTGTGGCACCCCAAGCCACTTACTCGTGGCCTTGTTCATAACCCTTTCCCTCTTCTCTACTTTATAAACAGTCAATGGCGACCTAATACCAGGCAGTAAGCCAAACTGCAGACACCACAATTTCAACTTCTTTGGCAAACATGGTCTATCAATGCTATTAACAGCCTTCACCAGTTCAGCTTTTAGCCCCACAACTTGCCCAGTATCATTTAGAGCTGCACTATACCATCTACCTAAACTCTTCACTGGTCTCTCCAGTACCGTAGTGGTCATTTCTCCTTATATCAATTTTTATTCCTTTTACAAGTAAAAAGGTAGAGAGATACACACAGACGTTTGGTTCATGAAATAGTGCTGGGTGATATGACCGCAAATGAATATAATTATTTATTCAACATTTTACCTTGATTACAATTAATTAATGATTATTTTGTTTTTGTTTTTTGCCTTCATAGTTCACTGACTAGGCTTGCATGCTCAAGTATTAAAGCTAAAATATTTATTCTAATGTTGCTGGGAGCTAGAGTTTTTACATTTTTATTTATTTATAATTTTTTTCTAGCCATGCTCTGTTCAAAATTGTTGATGTGATTGTGCTTCAAGTGGTGCAACAGACTGATGGTATTAACTTTGGTTACTGTGTTTACATTTGATTTTTTATGTTCAATGTCATCTACACTAAAGTCAAAACACATCCAAACGACAGGCACAACATTTTTCCTTGTTGTTCAGTTGGCCTCTGCGTACTCCACTATGCTGCTTTAATGTGCCCAATCAGACAGGGCAAAATCACGTAACTACATGCATGGTATATTTAAGGGGACAGTGTATCTACACACATAGAGGACATATTAACAGAATTGACAAAAAAAGAGGATGAACAGAATACAAAGAAACATCTATTTAATTTATATAGACAATGTTATGTTGATTAGAGGTTCTGAATGTCAATTTCAATTTTTGATTATTTGCCCAGCTCAAGAATGAAATGAGACTAAGTAAATGATGCTCAATGCAAAGTATAAGCTAGAGGTCTAATAAGTGAATATTCTGTCACAAGCTGTATGACTCCCTGTTTAATTATAATCAACGTTTTTGGGGGTATAGATGCCATAACTGCATGATCTATGACGTGCCCAATAAAGGAAATAGCAAGCTATTTAAGAATCAGCTTCAGTGTTGGTTCTACCCAACATTAGCACAGCAAATAAGACTGCAATTGTCCAAACTGAATCATTCCTGAACACCAGGCTGGCACATTCATTCACTCATTCATTCATTATCTGTAACCCTTATCCAGTTCAGGGTCACGGTGGGTCCAGAGCCTACCTGGAATCATTGGGCGCAAGGCAGGAATACACCCTGGAGGGGGCGCCAGTCCTTCACAGGGCAACACATACACACACACATTCACTCACACACTCACACTTACGGACACTTTTTGAGTCACCAATCCACCTGCAACGTGTGTTTTTGGACTGTGGGAGGAAACCGGAGCACCCGGAGGAAACCCACGCGGACACGGGGAGAACACACCAACTCCTCAAAGACAGTCACTTGGAGCAGGAATCAAACTCACAACCTCCAGGCCACTGGAGCTGTGTGACTGCGACACCTACCTGCTGCGCCACCGTGCCGCCCCAGGCTGGCACAAAACATCTGTAAATCTGTTGTTTTTTTTTTTTTCCTTCTGGTAACATCACAAAGTCAAATCATTTTGACTAGGATTAACTTTGCATTTATAACACAAACTTTTATGTTATTTTTTTATGTTTTTCTATTTTACACGATGCAAACAATGTCCTTTTCATCATGTGCTAATTTCCTGATGAATGGTCCAATAGTGGTGCTCCGAAAGCATTTGTAAAAAGCCTTACATTTGCTTATATTGAAAGTAAAGGGTGTTAGCAACAATATATATATGGACTATATCACCTTGGGAACAAGTGGTAAGTTTAAACCACTGTTACAAGTAATACATTTTATATTTAAATCCTATTTTAAACAAAGATATAGTAAGATAATTTTGATTTTTCACAACGCAGGCCTTTTTTTAACATAGGGAGAACTGGTGAAGTGGCCAAGGGCCTTGGGGAACCTCAGTAACACTGCATAATTTTTGGTCTAATAAGCTAATATATCATTTCAGATCAACTGCTGTCTTTCCTTCTGCTGCAGCTTGTGGGCTTCATCTCCCCTTGAGTCATCATCAAACTGACAACCAAGGGCCCAGCAAGGGTTCAGCACCACAACCAAGGTTAATGAGGCCATACTAAAAAAGAAAGGCCTCCAAAACAAGAAAATTAAAATATGTAATTATGATTTATTTTTTCAGATATTTTCAGACAGAAAAAATAGATGTTCTTTCGTCTTAAGATTTTCAAAGTCAGCTGCTACAGAGTACCTCTCTGTTTCAACAGAACAACTAGTTGATGAGGTTATTTTATGTTTTGTTTTGTTTTTTTACCTTATAATCTAGAGACCATGAGTTTATCTGGAATGGCATGCTACCACAGTGCATACTGCATAAGTAATACTGTTTACTGAATACTATTCAGTATGCAGTAAAGCATCAAGATTGATTTTCATCATGTGGCACCTTACCATGTCCTTACCATCTACATTTCACTCAGAGCAGAAAAGCAAGCAGTGGTAGACTTCTCCGTCTGCAGTCAAAGATCTGAGAAATATTATACTAGCATGAAATTCTGAGATATATTCATCTTGAGAAAGACATTTTTAAGTTATCTAGTTAGATTGTGTTAGTCCATTATAGCACATTTCTGGCGCAGCAGGTAGTGTCACAGTCACACAGCTCCAGGGACATGGAGGTTGTGGGTTTGATTCCCGCTCCGGGTGACTGTCTGTGAGGAGTGTGGTGTGTTCTCCCTGTGTCCGCGTGGGTTTCCTCTGGGTGCTCCGGTTTCCTCCCACAGTCCAAAAACACACGTTGGTAGGTGGATTGGCGACTCAAAAAGTGTCCGTAGGTGTGAGTGAATGTGTGTGTGTGTGTCTCCCTGTGAAGGACTGGCGCCCCCTCCAGGGTGTATTCCCGCCTTGCGCCCAATGATTCCAGGGAGGCTCTGGACCCACTGCGACCCTGAACTGGATAAGCGCTTACAGATAATGAATGAATGAAGGTACATTAAATACATAAAATACATAAATATATTTTGTTGAACGAATACTAGAAAGTATATACCATGAAGGAAGTTCTGGCTACATATTAGAACATTAAGAATATTTGTAGAATAACACATTCTACATAACTATTGTTGAGTACAGTCAGTAAGTGAATAATTAGTAGTATACCATTTTTTATCACTGGGCATGGTGACCTTAGCTTCTTCTTTGCTTGTCCTTATTGCCACAGTGACCCTCAAATGGAGTCGATTTGAGTCCAAAGATGAGTTGAGGAACTCAATCCATTAATGTATATAGGTTATCAATACTCCTCTCTCATTACTTACTTAGATTTTATACTTGCTATCTGATGTAAGTGCAAATTAGGTTCTAATGCAAATGCTAGTAACATTCCAAAATATGGTTAAATAGTTTAACAGTGTATGTAAGCATTAAGTGCCCCTGCTAAACTTTCCCTGGCAACCGGCCCTGAAACTCTATGGTCATTAATTTACAAAGTCAGTTTCCAAGAACACTACTTGTAAAAATATCTATAAACAAAATTATTTTATGTTGTAATACATGAATGAGGCATCATAAACATGGCTGTTACTATTTATTTCAGGACAGTATCTAGGCCTGTCATAATAATTAAACTATTGGTTTATCATGGCTGACTGTCTGTGAGGAGTTTGGTGTGTTCTCCCCGTGTCCGTGTGGGTTTCCTCCAGGTGCTCCGGTTTCCTCCCACGTTCGTAGGTGGATTGGTCACTAAAACGTGTCCATAGGTGTGAGTGTGTGAGTGAGTGTGTGTCGCCCTGCAAAGGACTTGCACCCCCTCCAGGGTGTGTTCCTGCCTTCTGCCCAATGATTCCCTGGACTGGATACGCAGTTACAGACAATGAATGAATGAATAGTGAAATATAGTCTTAAAATGAAAAAATAATCTATCACAATTATTTCTGGGTCATTATTGTTAAATAAAAAGGCATGTTGTGACATGAACATATGATTTTGTCATGTATTAACATAATGTAATTTAAGTAATATTCATAAAATTATATTATCCACCATTAACTAGAACTTAAGGGAGCAGGATTATTTTTAAACACAAAAACAAGTAAATAATTTGAAAACAAGTCATAGCATTTTAAACATGGTTATACATTGTAATGCAGTTTTGTATATTCTAAACAGCCTTGTTTACAATGTTATAATAATGCATTACGACATGTTATAAACACATTAATTATAGAAAGTGTTACCTTTAATTAATTTATAATAATTGCATCTATAGGGAAAAATTATAAATAAGATATACCTTCTTACTCTCTCGCTTTCTCTTTCTCTCTCACTCTCTCTCACACACACAAACTTCATAGACTTATGTGACCCCGATGTACTTTTTAAAAATTGCACCCCACCCCCCCACCCCCCTTCATTAAAGTACCTTATAACCACTGTGACAAAGTAGGCATACTTCATTACTCTGATCACAGAGTTTGGTCCTGTGCGGCCTTTTCAAGTTAATAAAGGAGACGTCTCTTCACACAGAGCAGCCTCATCTCCGTCTATCTGCCGTCACGTAGACAACTCACGTCTACTACTACTTAATTAGCTCGGAAATTTAAAGGAGATTATTTGTGCACAGCGGGCAAGCGGGGTTCAGAAAAATGCACAAAGCTGCCCAACTGTGACAATTAAAGCTTTGCAACTGGGTTAGAGCAAGGTAAAGTTGTTCACTTAACAATGAACAAACAACAACTTAAAAGGACTAAAAACTGGATCCCTGTTAATGTAGACACTGAGTTTTGTTTTGGAAGAACATACACTGTTATTGTCCAAGAGTACTAAGCACATTTTATTTAAGAGATGAAATGGGAGGAGATAAAAAACATAAAAATAATATTGGAATCAGATAAACTGACCAATATTTCAAACTGATACTTGATGTTATACATCATAACTTCATACCATCTGCACAGCCGCTATGTTTCTGGTATTAATAAGCAGTCTGCCACTACTGGCTGCAGTAACAGCTTCTACAACAAGTTCTTAGACTAGATTTTGGAACAATGCTGTGAGGATTTCACAGCATTCAGCCACAAGTACATTAGTGAAATTAAGTACTGAAGTTAGACAATTAGTTTTGGATCTCAAAAGACACAGTTCCACTGCCAAACACTCCACTGCTGAGGTGGTTATTCCACTCTAGCCGTTGCTTGGTATAAGGTGTAATAACCTTGTGCTCATGGAGCCGCTCTAGGGCACCCCATTTCATTCCATGCTTTTTATAATATATGTTATGAATGCACAAATTAATTTCGTGTTTCCACTAGACATGAAATGGTTACCGGTTTCACAGTAAACCATCGTAAAATTCCTGATTGTTAGTATCACAGTTTCAATGTCCATTATTTCATTTACTGTATTTAGAAAAAAACATGAAAATTACAGCATCAATCAAAATTAGGAATAGTCTGCCAGTGGCCATAGCAGCATGCCACAAATAACATGGGGTTTTGTGTGTGTGTGTGTGTGTGTGTGTGTGTCAGGGAAACATGGCGCATTGACAGAACCACAGTGTGGTGCCCAACACCTCCCCATCCTGATATAAACCAGGGAAGGTGAATTCAGTACCGGGTGGTGAGATTGGGTACCACACCAATGCTTCTGAAGACTAAGATATAAGTTAATGGGCTAACTGATGCTGATGCTGTGGTAAACATATATGTGGATGTAAAAAGGTGCTGATTTACTTTTTTTTTCTTTTCTTATTCTTTTAATTTCCAACAAGACATTGCATGCAAAAAAAAAAGATTTTTTTTTTGCATGCAATGTCTTTTTGGACATTATCCAAAATTGTGAAGAATTTTTTTCCAGGACATTCTTCTGCCAACACCAACAAAGTTTATCAAATTTTAGTGTTGCAGTCATATGCGTTTTCCTTTGGGTTCTAGAAGCTATTTGAAACAAACATGCCTCTTATAATGGGATCTCAGTTTTGTCTATACAGGGAACACTTCCAAATAAATAAATAAATAAAAATGTAGAGTTATTAAAATATAATTACTGATCACCTGTAAAACAAAACATAATACAAATGATATCTAAGTTAGTCTCACAAGGCTTTTATAGCTTTACAGAAGGCAAACGGGGAAAATGAGGCTTTAAATGAGCACACAGTGCTGCTAATTATTTTTTGCGTTCAACATATAACATTCTGAAATGATTTCAGCTTTTTTGTCAGTATGTTTAACTTTTTCAGCACATATTAAAAATACTGTGATAGTACTTTCTGTATAATTCCAGGCCAGTATAATCACAATAAAAAAATGTTCATACATTTCCATGTCTAGTGTCCACTAGTGTACATGTTTATAATCATTTTTACATCTTTGTATCAATGCTGGGTTATAAATAATACTGCTATTGTCATTAGTCCACAGTTTCCATACCTGCACTTCTTTATTTTTATTTATCTCTATTTTATTATTTTTTTAATTGAGGACTTTTTGTTGTGGAGAGTTATATAAATAAAATTTGATTGATTGATTGATTTTTTGTATCAGATATTGTTACAATAAATCAGGTGTCCTATGTTAAAATGCATAAACAATTTGTCAGTAGTCAATATTTTATTTACAACAAGAAACTATCAACAAATTACATTTCAAGATTTTATAAAATGCAATATCATTATAGCTTATTAAGATAATTTCCAAACTAATGATGTAATGTGTAGTATACATATAGAAGTACTAGTAGTTTAACATAGATAAAGTAAACATGTATCCTTTTAGGAAAATAAGTCTATGAATATTCTATGCAGGGCGGCACGGCACAGCAGGTAGTGTCGCAGTCACACAGCTCCAGGGGCCTAGAGGTTGTTGGTTCGAGTCCCGCTCCAGGTGACTGTCTGTGAGGAGTTTGGTGTGTTCTCCCTGTGTCTGTGTGGGTTTCCTTCCATGGTCCAAAAACACACGTTGGTAGGTGGATTGGCAACTCAAAAGTGTCCGTAGGTGTGAGTGTGTGTGTGTGTGTTGCCCTGTGAAGGACTGGTGCCCCCTCCAGAGTGTATTCCCGCCTTGCGCCCAATGATTCCAGGTAGGCTCTGGACCCAGCGCGACCCTGAATTGGATAAGCGCTTACAGATAATGAATGAATGAATATTCTATATAAATGACACATTCACTTTCTCCATTGCAAGTAAAAAGCACAGTTCAGTCAGGCTCGGTTTACTTTGGTTCCAGAGTGCAGAACTGTCAGTATTCATGCAAGCTATATGCTATATTATACTAAGAAAAATAGGTTTTATGGCTTTCAAAGGATCCTGCAGTCTGGCTGTTCAAGGCCATCATGCCTGACTGTTTCAGACAGACTTTGGAATGACCTTAACATTCACCACTGCATTTAAATACCCAGCTGCATGAGCCATCTCCACACAATCAGGTATCTAAAAGATGTGCTGCTCATCCATATTAGTTCCAACACCTACATGTCTCACTAAAGGCCATTATGAGCCATTTCCTGAGCAAAAAATAAAAATAAAAAAAAAACAGTCACAGAATTAAACTTCATACGGAATATATTTTTTCTTTGCTGAGCCACCGCGTTGTTCTCCTGACCTCTTCAACACTATCTGAAACACAGAGCTGACCAATTATGGCATCCTCAGTCAATCCTGTGGAGATACGTTAGGGTAATCATACCTGTTTGTACAGATCCAAATTTACAACTGACCTTTCTGCAGCTGACGGAATGCTTTTATATCACTCGAAAGGTCACTCTCTCTGGACTTTCCCTTTTTGCAACTTAACATTGTGAACAAGTTGCAGAGAACTCTGGTGAAAACCAATCATTCGAGTTTTAAAAAAAAAAACTCCAATTACTTGCTTTTGCCTTACTAACAGTGTTAAAGTTACACATTATTTGACACACCCATGACAGGCACACTTGTGCTAATGTTGTTCTTAGCTTTTGGAGCTGGAGAAGTGTTTCTTAGGAGTGTACCCCAGAACTGTCTTATTGACTAATTGGGAGTTAGAGTTTTGCATGGGCCATTAGCATTCTGTTTGGCGGGGGAAAAAAATGGGCGACTGGCTAGAGAGGCCCATAAAACTGAACCTTGCTCAGCTTGGGTAAACACCATTGAAAAATATAACTGCAGCTTGGTGGGTTAACTTCTCTTTTCCTATTATTTCTTTTGCCAAGTCTTGATCTGAACTTGCACAACATACCACTAAAAAATGTAAATATTTAATATATAATTTATTTGTCCTTTGATATGCATGCAGTTTTCCTATTAAAGGAACACTAGGTAATATTTTTTACCCTATTGCTAACCTGTAATAGGGAGAATACAGTCTCTGTCATTGCTACTCTGGGTTCAGCACTGCAGAAACTGCACTGTGTACACGCTTGACTTCAGGACAATGCTGTCAAAGTGAATTACACTCTGCAACTGTAGGGGGAGCTCAAGAGCAAATAAACCAAATATTACCTAATATTCCATTCACGTGAACTGCCGAATCCAATTCCTTTGTAGATCCCAAATTAACCAGTTAATGCTCCAGGCCTCCTGCATATATTTAAATGTTTATTCATCTCTGATACATTCTGCTCGCCAGGCGTGAGTGAAATGGCTGTTTCTTAACATGTAGAAGACTGATTGGAGAAAATAAATGCTCCTTTAATGTGAATTTATGACAGATTTTCTTGTGTTTACATCCTGAGGGTGTGCACACTGGATGATGCAAAGATGGATAGATGGTAAAAAAACAAGTTCAACACATAAGTGTCAGCTTCAAATAAGTTTTCAAAACACCAAATCCCCTGTTATGAATTTATAAAAACAACGGTAAAATGTACTGGACCTGCCTATGCTTTAATGCACACGCAAGAAGGGTAATGATGCAACCTGGGGATTAATCTATAGTAGAGAAACACTGGCATCACACTGAGATCTGCAGGAATATTTCACTACTAGCAGCTGACTTGTGTGCCTTAACATCTGAGTCCATACTTTATACACATTACAATCTTTTTCATTATTCTAAAGGCTCTTATTTGTCTTCCTCTTTTAACTCTGTGGTCCATGGCGCATACACTCCTGTCTCTACGAGTACTCTGATTTGCGGTTGCAGGGTTCACTTTTTGTAAATGTGCATTTGTTTCTCATTGTACATTGAGTACCACGTTTAATCTGCATTTAACCCATCTGTGGCAGTGAACACACACACCCACCCAACCACACACACTAGAGGAGTGATCACACAAACACCCAGACCCCGGGGAACAGTTAGGGTTAGGTGACTTGCTGAAGGGTATCTCTGCTGTGGATTGAGGGAGGAGACAGTGCTGTTCCTTAATCACCCCTCCCCAATTTTCTTGTCATTCTTGATAATCAACTCAGTGACCCTCCAGACCCAAACCCTCTTTTTTTCACCCATTAGACAACAGCTGCCCCTGACCAATTAAATCACTGAGCAATTACATGATAACACTTTACAATAAGCATACATTATTTTAAAAAATAACAGTACTTTGGCAGTTTTAAATAATACTAAAATGTTAAGGCACAATTAATCATTAAGTAATGAAAGAAACAAGAAAAAACATTTTTTTAGGATCTTAGAAAATCCTTAAAATTGCTAGTTAATGCTAGTCCTTGTTTTTAATGATTAATTGTGACATTACCTATCCATTTAGTAAGATTTATTATTGCTCTTAAATGTCATGAATTATGGAAAGTGTAAAAAATTACACGTATATTTACAGCATTTTGCTCTTGTTCCAAGAAAGTCGTGTTAAAGATTTAGGACTTGCCCAAAGACTCCTATTGGTACAGTGCTTGCTTGGGCTTGATCTTAGTCTGGGCCTGTAGCACAGTCACGATGTTAAGGCCTGTTTATGACTCTGTGTTGAATCTATGTACAAATAAAGGTCCCGTGGAGCCGAACCCTACCGCATCAATTCAGACTGCAATGACATGACTGTGACTGGTCTAAAGTCAGCTGAACTAGGGTCAAGCTGAGGGAAGAAGTCTAGAAATATGAACTCCTTTTCGGCACATTACAGACACCGCCGACAGCAGCAAATTCATGGAGCGAGAAGTCCTTAGACATCATTTGGACAGCATGGTATGAATAAAAATGTGAACGTTAGGGGGTGTTGGCTTTATATTTGTTTCTTTCCTGGCACTGCATGAAAACTACACTGCTCCAAATAGTGTCCTAATCCCTACATAGTACACGTTAGAGATTACAACACTAATACTACTACTTGGGTTGTCCCAAATAGCATTTTCAGGACTTCAGTTCTTTGGCCGTAATATTCTGTTAATATTCTGTAAATGTTTTTTTGTGTCTGACCTGCTTTAATATCCAGAAGCTAAGCTGTGGCTATTCTTGCTAATTTGCTCCCTGACCCTGTTCACATTAGCAGGTGACAAAGCGATAAGCGTCTAGTCATTTCCTATGGAAGAATGTGATATGTAGCAATTCAACGTCAAGCGTCATGGCGACAGAGTGACAAGCAACAAATCAAGTTGAGATTTTCTCAACTTTATGGAAACGATTTATGACTCAGTGATGCGACATTCTAAATGATTGGTTGCAAGAAATTCTATGAACCAATCGTAGACATAGGGTCCCCCCCCCCCTCCCCCTGAGACAATGTAAAGAGCCTCGACACATCCACAAGAGACAAACTTTGGGAGACCTAAGCAACTTAGTTAGTTAGTTAAAGCTGACAAAACGAATTGTAGGATGTTGTAGTGTGTTAGGCTGTTTTAGGCTTCATTGAGGACTTTCATTTTGACGAAGCTGAACATGAGTGGAGTGCTAGGGGCACATTGCCTTTATCAATATCCACATAAAAGATAATAATTATAATAATTAAAAAAATATCAGAGCCTCAAAATTTACCACCAAATACCTACACTCTGAGAAAAAACAGTTACAGAAGAGGTATAATTTTGGTCACTAAAGGTAATAGCAGTGTAAATGAACCTGTAAATATTTAACAGTGGTGTTAAGTCCACTTATGTTCCTTTAAGTTTTATATATATATATATATTGATGACTCAAAAGTGTCCGTAGGTGTGAGTGTGTGAGTGAATGTGTGTGTGTGTTGCCCTGTGAAGGACTGGCGCCCCCTCCAGGGTGTGTTCTTGCCTTGCACCCAATGATTCCGGGTAGGCTCCGGACCCACCGCAACCCTGAACTGGATAAGCGGTTACAGACAATGAAAGAATGAAAAAAGGCCTCCAAAGTGACCGTTCCTATGAGTGTAGCTATCCGAACCTGAAGGGCCAGCCCTGACTACTACACTACTGCATTGTGTACTACATAGGGTTGTGGAAGATATTTGTGATTCAGCCCTAGTATTTTGGCAGTGTAATTGCAGCATGATGCAAACACACTGATGCGCAAGAATAAACTGAAAGGTTACAAATAGGGCACTTGCGTGTGCTGCGTTGATTCAACTCAGAACCATGACTTGGCCTTTAGCCACTGTTAATGTGGAATATATCATGATACTTCATTTAGTAGTTCCCCATCTAATATCCCCTACTCACTTGGCTTGCAAAATGCTTTATACCAAAATGTAGAAATAGAAATTCATAAGGAGTTTGAGAGCACTGTCAGATGGAGCAAAGCAATGTAAAACAAGCTCCAGGCTTAGGCTGTATCAGTAGCATTGCCTTCCATCAATCAGGGCAAAGCTTGACAATGTGGGCATCTTAAGCTACTGTAGGAAAACGGTAAATAACTATGATGTGACAGTACTGGGTGATTAGGAAAGCTAGTGAGAGAGTGGAATTGGGGCAATAACTCTAAATCAATAATCAATGTTTTAAATAAATAAAACACTGGGGCTTGATTGTGAGTCGTGTACGCCCAGCTTTTGTAAAATGGCTAATGCAAGGTCATTGAATGGTAAAAATCAACCGTGTTTTATTCCTGTCTGTGTGACGACGTTTGTACGGCACTTGCGTTTGTTGCAGCTGGAAGGAATAAATGCACATTAAACATGAAGTCAGAGCAGTGTGTCAGGCTGGGGACCTCCTGTTGTAAAAATTCACTGTTGCCAGGAACACTGGGAGTTTGCTTTAACTGCAAGCTCTGAGCAAGCTGCAGGCATTGGCTGCTCTCTCACTCTCTGGTGCTCCAGCAGCCTCCTCTGATGTTTGTGAAATATGCATACCTGCAATCACCAAGCGGCCATTTGGGGGCTTATTAATTTGAATCCGAATCCTCCACCCCCATCCTCCCACCCCGCAATCCAGCTCTCCTCCGAAATCCTTGAGTGCACAGCATGACTCTTTTCCACAGGTACAATTAAAAATAAATAAATAAATAAAACTAATAATAAAATACAAAATAGAGAGCATAAGAAACTTTTTTTTTAAACCATCAATGGAATTTCAGCGCTAGCCAAGCTGTGCGCAGTGGAAAAACCCCCTCTCTATTAAAGGAGTTCTAATTAAGCTTTTTTATACTCTTTGCTCCAAATAGCACTGCCCTCGACTCTAATTCTCTACCACAACGTCTGAATGTAATAAATCAGACATGCACATTAGCACCCCTCTGACACTTCCAGAGTCTCAGCCGCTTCAAAATCTCACCCCGCGGCAAAATTCCCGTTACATAACAAGCTAGGCTTGTCACTACATCAAAATTTTCCACTCATGATGAAATATGCCAGGAGAAGTATCACTATATATCACAATATCTCCGCCAACCATCTTTTAATGCAGCAAAACTCACCAGGAGGGTACATCACAGTGCTTTTCCTTTGGGGCTTCAGGTTCCTATTCATTTGGTAAAAACCCAAATACTCCAGAGTTCTTATCATCACATATACTGTAAGACGCAATGTAGTTTCAGCAAATTTAAGGTATACCCACTTGCACACAGTGTGTACAATCTATATAGAAATGCATGAAAATAAACTGGAAGCTCTGAAGCAACTGCACATGAGCTCAAGGTCACCATGCCCATGACAAGCATCAGACAAAGTGTTATGAATCTCCCCAACACAGACTGTTTTCTCTGAACTGATGGAGCACCATCTGATAATTCATGAAAAACTCAGACCCAACATCTACTATGTCTACTAGTTTTCAGCAGGAGGACATCTCACGTATAAAACCACACAGCGACACAAACATAAACCATGGAGGGAGGAGAGAGATGCACAGGCACTATTTTGAGTTTGTGTCAGCTAAAGATGACAATATCAAGGTTTGTTGTACAACGAACAAAGTGCTATCTAGCTTTAAAAACACTACGCCAAATTTGAAGAGTGAAAAATCACCAGGTGATGCGAAGCAGAGAGCTGCGACTAATGCATGAGGTCCCCCACCACACAAACAACAGTACTGGCTTGTATTGGTGTCAGTTTTAAGTTGAGGTGGTGGGGGGTGTTGTCTGCAGCTGCTGAATATAACTAATAAAGTCATTTGTAATCTAACTTAGTTACTTTTAAAATCAAGTAATCGATAAAGTAACTAAGAAATTTTTAGAGTAATCAGTAATCAGAATTCAAATTACTTTTTCAAGGTAACTATGCCATCACTGCAGCTATAATAGCTTCAAAATTTCAGGGAAAAGGTGTTAAAGTGTGTTCATGGGAATTTTTGTGAAGTGTAAAATCTTGTGAAATCAGAAACTGATATTGGATGAAAATGACTGGCTTGCAGTCTCCGCACTAATTCATGTTTTATGGGATTGAGGATGGGACGCTCTGCAGGCCAGTAAAGTTCTTCCATACCATCTGTGATCATCCATGTCTTTATAGGCCTTGCTTGGTGCACTGGTATACAGTCATATTGGAACAGCCAACCACAAACTTTTCTCTTGGTATGCAGAAGCATTAAGAGATGCTTTTACTGGAACTAAGGGACTGAGCCTACTCCTGAAAAACAACCCCACACCATAATCCCCTTTAACCAAAGGGGGGATAAGTACTATATTCCTGGCATAAACCAAACTCAACCTTTTCCATTGGCTTGCCAGATGGAGAAGTGTGATTTGTCACTCCCGAGAACATGTCTACACTGCTCTAGTGTCCATTGGCAGTGTGGTTTACACCCCAAAATCTGACACTTTGCATTGCGCTTCATGAAGTAAGTCTTGGATGCAGCTGCGTGGCCATGGAGACTTATTTCATGTAGCTCTCTTTGCACTGTTCTGGAGTTAATCTAAAGGCCACATGTAGTTTGGAGGTCTGCAGCAATTGACTCTATGCGCCTCAGCATCCGCTGACCCTGTCATTTTGCATTTCCTACCACTTGCTGTCATTCCAAATCACTTCCACTTTGTTATAATACCACTGACAGTTGACAGTGGAATATTTAGTAGCAGGTAAATTTCATGGCTGGACTTGCTGCACAGGTGGCATCCTAACACAGTGCCACACTGGATTTCACTCAGCTCCTGGGAGCGACCCATTCTTTCACAAATACATGCAGTCTGCATGCCTAGGTGCTTGGTTTTATACACCTGTTACCATGGAAGTGAATGGAATACCTGAATTCAATGATTCTGATGGGTGAGTAAGTACTTTTGGCAATATAGTGTACAAATGCATTTCGTGTGAGAAGAGACTTGGCTATATATGTATGTCTATATATATATGGAATGTTAAAAAAAAGATATTAAAAAAAATATTCACTTCACCAAAATGCAATTAAATAAATGGATCCATCAACTTCAGGCAGCTCTTACTGTAAGAGACTCGCTGAATATAAAATATGCATTATCATAATGCAAATTGACAATAAATTATTGCAGCTTCACTGAAGAAGTACATTTTAATTATTTTTTTCCCGGAGTTATCAAGTTCAATCAAACAATGGTGACTGGCCTAAAATAATAATGAAAAATAATAATAGGTAGCTAAAGGGAAGGAATATATCAGTGAGATGACACTATACACACATGTAAAATTAATTCATTCATTTTCTGTAACTGCTTTATATTCATCAGGATCATGGTGGATCCAGAGCCTCCACAAGGCAGTCCATCACAGGGCATCAACACTCAAACTCTAAACACAAACACACCTTTTGATCTGGCAAGGAAACTCCAAGGTAACTGGAGCACCCAGAAGAAACCCATGCAGACACAAGGAGAACAAATGCAGTCAATTTTACAGACAGTGACCCAAGGGAAGGACTGAACCCAAGTGGGTTTTCTCCGGTTTCCTCCCACAATCCAAAAACACAGTTTGTTGAGTGAATGTGTGAGTATGTGTCGCCTTGCGAAGGACTGGTATTCCTGCCCTGCACCCAGTGACTCTGGGTAGGCTCTGGAACCACCAGGACCCTAAAATATTTTATTTGCTAAAATGTATGATTTTAGAGCAATATTTATGAACGAGACTTCTTACTATTTTTACATGTTTATCTATCTAACTGCACTTTGACCCTGGATGAATAGCTTATACTTTGCACAGTGGCGCAGCAGGTAGTGTTGCAGTCACACAGCTCCAGGGACCTGAAGGTTGTGGGTTCGATTCCCGCTCCGGGTGACTGTCTGTGAGGAGTTGGTGTGTTCTCCCTTTGTCTGCGTGGGTTTCCTCCGGGTGCTCCGGTTTCCTCCCACAGTCCAAAAACACACGTTAGTTAGGTGGATTGGTGGCTCCAAAGTGTCCGTAGGTGTGATTGAATGTGTGTGTCTGTATTGCCCTGTGAAGGACTGGAGCCCCCTCCAGAGTGTATTCCCGACCTTGCGCTCAATGATTCCAGGTAGGCTCTGGACCCACCGCGACCCTGAATTGGATAAGCTTTTACAGATAATGAATGAATGAATGTCCTTTTTGTACCTGCCATTTTGATATGAATGTTAACTCATTTAGCCCTACTGTTTATTGTATATAATCTACAAGCTTTCTGGAAGATTGATGGAATCTTGACTAGCTGAAGCTTGGCTTGGCAGTATACGCAAGCCTCTTTCGGGACTAAACTGGGATCCTTCCATCGACCAGCACTGATTTTGTAGCTGCCCTTAGGAGACCTGCTTATCTAATGCCTCTAAGCTCACTGTCGGGGCTTACTCCTGCTAATTCTGCCCCACTGTAGGGTGCCCATTAGATGCCTTGATTTCCCATTTTGATGTAACACCCACTACCTTGTTCCTCAAGCCAAACTCATTTCATGGAAGAAAAAAAAAAGAAAAAGAAAAACACTGGGCTTTGGAAGCTGTCCTTGTAGCACCGCCAGCCATCTCTCGCTCTCGCTCTCTCTCTCTCTCTCTCTCTCTCTCTCTCTCTCTCTCTCTCTCTCTCTCTCTATACAGCTGAAAAATCTTGCATGGCACCTTAGCAATTTGCGGCGTTTGACCTGTGTCCAAAAATGGCCACTGAAACTAACACTTTTTTATATTATGCTTTCTACACTGTCAGTACCCAAAGGTTTTGAGCTAGCGACACCACTGACATGACAATGCCTTGGCAGCATTCCAGAAAACAACACCCTGGGGCTTGTAGCATTTTATATGCTTCAAAAATTCTGTATTTCCAAATAAATATTCAAATATTGGATGTCAACATCATACTTAAAAACAGTTCAATATTTTTCAGAATTAAGCTTTAATGATATCCTTCACTTGTTTTATAATGTATAATTCCAGTTGAATAAATACATTCCAGTATTCTATTGTCCAAAAAGTTTACACTTCTTGCTCCTGTTTTTAATGACTGATGTCTTACACGTTGTTTTCATGTTTTGAGTATCACAAATATGTGTGGACAGAGATTATCCAGATTAAAACCACAGGTCTAATTGCACACAAGATGCATTGAAAACATAGTTAAATTTGATTGCTTAAACCACTTCGGGAGGTGGATTTTAGCCTAATGTTATTAGGACAAATGCTTCCATCTCTACAAAATCCTGCCTAATGAAATACATCTCAAACCCCTCCAAATGCAAACAAAAACCCACTCAATACAGCTAAACTCCTGCAGAATACAATCAACACACCCCTGGACACAACCACAAGGGCACTCAAACTTTGCCCTACACAACCAAACTACCTCATTACAGCCAAATCCTCTCCCATTCATTATTATGTAATTTAAGCCATTTCCTTTTGGTTTTTATGATTTAATATTTAAATCATATAAATATTTAAATATTTATTTAGCTTTAAAAAGATATACTTCATTGCCCTGTGAAGGACTGGCGCCCCCTCCAGGGTGTATTCCTGCCTTGCACCCAATGATTCCAGGTAGGCTCTGGACCCACCGCGACCCTGAATTGGATAAGCGCTTACAGATAATGAATGAATGAATGAATGAATGAAGATATACTTCAGAAAATTGTCTAGAATCAACAAAGGTATTTTTCCAAAACTTCTATTTGGTTAAATCCTTACAAAACAAATGTGACAAAAACCTTAACAAAAGTTATTTTAATTTGCAATTTGTCCTTTCAGTAGAAACATGAGAAGGTCTACAAGAATACATTGCCATTAGTGAATGTAATCTATTGGTCATTATGTAAAACAAACTCTATTCACTGTCAGAGTACAAAAGAAGTACTACCTTTATCAAATAAGCATGAGATTCCATAGACAAGTGTGTTTCAAACTGAACTAGCAAAGTATAACCTTGCAAACATTACCCAACACTTTGCAAAGGCCCAGATAAATGAGGGCATTAATTGCTATTATGGCAAGCCTTGAAACATCCTCCAGCTATTGTTTAAAAATCACAGAGCCTGGAGGTTCGAGGGTGAGAAATACAAATTAAAAATGCAAGTGAAGACAATGGGAAGCTTACACGAGTCACTGCTCCAGACAATTTCTTTTTGACTGTTGCTCTGGATTGAGACAGTGCACTAGGATCAGGTTTCCATAATCCTATACTGTATTTTTCAGGAATTTCCTGATAACCACGTGTTTAGAAAACCAGAACTGGTGTTTGAAAGAGCAGTCAGTCATAATATACAAAAAAAAGAAAAAAAATTGTCTAATAATTGCAATCAAAATAAGATCAAATTGAAAATCAAAGCTTTGTAGTCCCTAAATAAACTATGGTCCATAGGGAGGGTCCACCACTTGGGAATGGCCATGTTTTGATGTTGTGTGATATCCAGAATCTGATACATCCAGCCTCTACGTGTCTGCATAATATCTGTTTCATAATGTGAAGAAGGATCATTGGAGAAAATGACTTATTACTCCTTTGAAGCATAGTCATCATTTAAACCACGCAGACTTCTTTAAGAGCTCTACCTACTAATCCATTACACCAAATGCCAATTTCATTTCATTATTTATTCTTTCTTATCACATTCCAGCAAGCTGGGTGCCAGCAAATGAAGACTAAAACAGAAAAAAAGAAAAAAACACATGCCCTGAAAATGCTACGTATTAATCCATGTCTCTGTCAGGGTGCCCTTGTCTTTGAAAGGTTTCAACAAAACTAATTATGAAGTTTGTAATCATTTTTAAGTCCTCCCTGATTCCCATTAAGGATGCCTATGGGGGAAAAAAAGAATGCTATAGCCTAAGAGAACTGTGAGAACCCTCTAACACTCTGCTACACCTAGCATTAGCTTCAGTTGCATCAGGGGATGGTGGAGGTCAGATGTTAAGTCTGTGACCTTTATCATACCCATGGCTTCTGTCAATTATTAGCAACCGCAACTGCACCTCTGATCAATATACTTAATGCTGTCAGAACAAAAGCTTGTATCCATTTTTTTTTTCATTAATAAAATAGATTTTATTTATTTATTTATTTATTTAAACTACTAATACACACAGTGTCCAACAGGAAGTGGGGTTGTGGGTTCAGATCACAGTCTATGAGGTGTTTGGTGTATTCTTCCTGTGTTTATGTGGGTTTCCTGTGGTTGCTCTGCTTTCCTCCCACAGTCCAAAACCACATGTCGGTAGGCTGTTTGCCCATTCTAAATTGTGCATAGGTGTGAGTGAATGTGTGAGTGTGTGTTGCCCTGCGATGGGGACTGGCACCCAGTCTACGGTGTGTTCTTGCCTTGCGCCCATTGATTCCGAGTACTCTCTGCACCCACTGTGGCCCTGAACTGAATGAGCGGTTACAGATAATGAATGAATAATATAGGCATCAAAATGTCAGCCCTATCATGAGCAATTGCGAATCCGGTCCCCTGTGATGCAACAGCCACATGTGGCAGAGAGTAATAAAAGTATAATTAACCTTGCTCTCCATTCTACTTTTCAGCCCAATTTTAGAAAATGTAGGCATCTGTTAGTTAAGGTAACAGAATTAGGCAGTTTGCTTTCTCCTTCAAGCAAGCTGAGGAATCCAAGGACATTGTTCACTGCACAGGCTTTATTCACACAAATAATAACAATAATAAAATAATCTATGGTTGTTTATACATTGTTTATGCAAATTTTGAGAACATGAGAGTCTGTGTGAGTGTGTGATGCCCTGCAATGCACTAGTGCCCTGTCCAGGGTTTGGTTCTGCCTTCTATCCCACCATGACCCAAAAAAGGTGGAAGCAGCACTGTTAATATTTAGGTGTGTTCTCCCTATGTCTGCGTGGGTTTCCTCCGGGTGCTCCAGTTTCCTCCCACAGTCCAAAAACACACATTGGTAGGTGGATTGGCGACTCCAAAGTGTCCGTAGGTGTGTGTGTGTGTGTGTGTGTTGCCCTGTGAAGGACTGGCGCCCCCTCCAGGGTGTATTACTGCCTTGCGTCCAATGATTCCAGGTAGGCTCTGGACCCACCGTGACCCTGAATTGGATAAGGGTTACAGATAATGAATGAATGAATGAATGTTAATATTTATTTATTTAGTTAGTTAGTATATTTGCTGTTACGCATTACTTAAGGTTGAACTGACTCCAATTTCCAAATGTATTTATTGTATTGGAACTAAATGCCAGATCGGTTCATCCCTAATTGTAATTTCCAACACTGCATATTGCCTCCGCCCAAAAGTTGATGGAGAGTCTGATACCTGCTATGCACTAATTTGGCCCCACTGTCAGGATTCTGCTAGTTGCGTTCTGATTAGCTACTTTTACATCGGTATATATGCACCTCCATGGATTGTTTTGTACTGGCTGTGGTACTGGCCCGTCCACATATTATGCAAATATGGTAGACTTGTGATTGTTCAGTTTTTTTTCTTGCAGTAGTATGTGATTCTTGGCCATGTTATGTGGTGAAAAGTACCAGACTCTCCCTAGAGAGCCTGGCAAAGTGAGACTAGGATACTAATATACTGTGCAGTACACTGGTTGAATCCCATTTCTTAATTTTACCCGCATCCCTCATTTTCAAGTGTTTTCTTGATCCTTGAACTTGAACAAGTTGTAGTGGTTAAAATGTTCCTCTACAAAATGGAACAAACCTTCAAAAGCCTGATACATCATCAAAAAAAAAAAAAAAAAAGCTTCACAAACATTCAATCTTATCTATAATATGAAGCTCAAATCAGCAGCTTATTCAGTGGATTCCAGTTCCACCTTAAATGTGATGGTTGCCACAGGCACGAGAATGTAATTGCATTAGCATTTAAGGTGGAAGTGTAAATTCAGAGACATCGCCAAACTACTAGCAATATTTTATGCTTGTTATGAGGTAAAGAAACATAATGCATTGAAACTAAAACCATCTGTGGCAAAACAAAGGAGTAGGGTTAAATGGGACTCACCCATTGCATTGCATTCAAGCTGTCATTTGTTATTGTGAAGTATATGCTTAACAGCGCATGGTGGACCATTATTCTTTTGCAATAAATGTGTACAGTGGGCGGCACGGTGGCGCAGTCACACAGCTCAGAGCAGAGGTTGTGGGGTCAGGGCTCACTTTGGGTGACCGTCTGTGAGGACTTTGTTGTGTTCTCCCCTTGTCATTGTGGGTTTCCGGGTGGGCTTGGGATCCACTGCGACCCTGAACTGGATGAGCGGTTACAGATGATGAATGAATAATTGAATAAATGAATGTTTTTATAGTGTAGTGGGTACCATTGTAGCCCTCCATGTGGTAGACAAGTGTTCAGTTCCTTTTTTTTTTTTGCTAATAAGCCCAACACCATAAGATCAATGTTTTTTTCTAATGTTGAGTTTGCTACAATACCAGATAATATAATCATGACAAAATGGACTGATAAGAGGACAGCAGGGCGAGACAACCACAAGCTCTGGCCCTGGCGTGGCTTAGAGGGTGAAAAAAAAAAGAAAAAAAAACTAATAAGAGCAATATGGTGACCGAACAGAAGGCCAGAAGATTAACGTCCACAACATGCAGCTGTTTAAACCGATATCCCAAAGACATGCACACGCACACACACACACAAACATGTATGGCTTAATCCCAGTCCATATGAAAGTAATCATAGAAAGTCAACCCTTTTGATGGCCGCATCATCCCCTTTTTACAGCGTGACATTATCTTACGCTGGCTTTCTGCGTCCTGCTTATGGATGTGATGAATTGGCGTGCACCAACAGCTACACTTAGTGAGGATTTATGCCCTTTCCTCTCTGTATTTCATGAGGAAGAAAATGGATGCCAAGAAGAAGAAGAAGGCCTATCTATAGTGAGAACCAACAAATGAATAAAAAACTACTACATTTACACCTTCGGAGACGAGGAGTGCCTGGACGGAGAAAGGCAGAGAGAGAGAGGGAGAGAGAGAGAGAGAGAGAGAGAGAGAGGGAGAATGCACAGGAGGGAGGGAGGGAGGGAGAGAGAGCAACAAGAAAGAGAAATGGAGGCAAAACTTGCCCGGGACTGAGAGTATCATGTCACAGGAAATAACCATCAGCTGTTTCATTTGAGCTCAGTTGGTGTGGAAAAGATCCAATCTCACAAAAGATGGTGCTCAGTGTACTATACAATGAAGCCTGAATGCAGGATAATGCCTTCTGCAGAGTAACTACTTTATCACAAAAAAAGAAATGCCTCCACTGAATAGATTTTGCTACACACCCTTGGCTCCCAAAACAATCCCACATGCACTGAATATATTTTTTTACTCATGGAAAACTGTTTTATTTATTTTTTAGTTACTCATCCACAAGGCCAAAGGCCAGCGCAAGCCTCCGCTAATTTGTATGAAGCCTGCCGGCATCACTTTTGAATTACCTGCCTTTTGTTTATTTTGTTTTATTCCCCCCTGTGCAGTAGAGTCCTCTCCACATCACTCGACAACATCCTAATGTGTAGGAGGCTTGCTCACTTTGTAACAGCCATGTGGAATGAATCAACACACTCAAAGGAGTACACAAATCCCACAAAGGAACACTAGGTCGATATTTTGTACCTTAAAAACAGATTTTAAAAATCATTGTGGTGCTTCACTCATCTGTAGTGGGGAAAACAAAGTCTCTGTTGTTGCTATTACAGGCTCAGCACTGCAGAAACTGCACTATATAACATTTGGAGCAGGGTAGGATCCCCCCTTGTTTTAGCAACACTGTAAAACTGAATTACACTCTACTGAAAAACTGTAGAGGGAGCCCTGGAGCAAAAACAGAAGGTGTACCTGATGGGATCCTGCAGATGCACAGTGAATAACAATAGTTGAAATGGAGCCTACTGACATTTGCTTTGAGTGAGTTAGGTCTTGTGCCTGGTAGCCGCACATGTATGTTGAATATTCAAGATGAAAGATGCTTTAGGTGTTAAATAATTTCTGCACGACTCCACTATCATTAAGAGATGGGCTGAGACCCCAGCTCTATCAATAAATGAAGAAACCAACTGTAATTACATTATGTGACACTCAGAGCTTCATAAAGGAGGTTGAGAGGCATGACAAGCACACACCAGCATCAAATCACTTGTTACACTGAAAATATTTGTTTGTTTGTTTGTATTTTGCGTGTGTTTGTTTTTCCCAGAGATTTTCCTCCCTCCCTTTTTGAAAATGTCCCAGTCCAAATGAATACAAACAGTTGCATTATCATGCCAGTCCATTAGGGGGCCATGGTACATCTCAAATAGAAATCAAAACACCACAGAGCATACAGAGAGATACAGAAGTTTAACCACAACAACTGCATACTCCTTATGTAGTGCACTACACATGTCATGAATTACTGAATCTAACTCTTAATAATGATATATCGAATAAACCATCGTTTATAATAATTCATAGGTAGGAATCTGAAGTCTAGTGTTATCTGCATTGTAGTTTATGAGTTTCGTAATTCACTTCATAGGGAGTGAGGAAGTATTAGAATTTTAGCCAGGGACAGACACGCTGTGTGACATCAGCGTTTCTGAATATATCCATTCTCCTCATCCACATGAGAGCAATGACCACAGCATAAGTTGCTTCTACGAAATGTGACAACGCTACATGAGCCTGATAAGTCATCAGAACAGTGCTTCATTACCACTGCAGTGATATTAGACTTCAGATGAATTTAAAGCATCGTAAGCCTTCAGAAGCATTCGACAATACTATATTATCACCGACATCTGTGATGTAAAGCTGAATTTAGCTTCTTATTTGGTAGCAGTTTGTTCAAAACTTTCCGGGTCCACCTTAAATATTGCAGTAGTGTATGTAGGGCTGGGCAATAATTCAATATCAATATATATCACAGTATAAAATGTGATGAATTGATAAGATTTTTAGAGACATTTTCAATATACATTATTTACAGCATCTTTACCGATTATTCATTACAGTGCACTGCCACCAGTTCAGCACACTCAGTTTAAAATTTAGTTTAGAAAAAATTATATTGACAAAGCCAATACGTTTATGTTTGTTGGTGATGTCATTTTTGCACAGTGGATTCTATGCTGTTCATATCGAGAATGGAATTGTATCCTACTGACCAAAATTAAGAAATAGAATTTTGACCATATTGTCCAGCCCAAGCATAAAATATTTTCATTTGTTGCTTTCTTTCTTCACTAGAATGGCCATCTTGCCAGTGATTCACAAGGCATTTATAACACCTTGTTTGTGCCTCTGAAAAATCTCAGTTTTAAGAGCTAAACCTTTACCCTACCACCCTTTCCCAACAAGAACTGAGGCAACTTACCCCTAGGCAAAACAGAGGGATAAGGCTAAGGCCCAGCCAAATGGATACATACATATATATATAAACTTTTTTTTTTGAGAGTTTCCTCTTTAACTCAGACACAAGTCACAGATATGTTTCACTATTCACAAATGAATACATCTCAATCTGTGTCTCAGTCTGCAATTTGCAATTTGTACAAATACAGTTACATTCATAAACACACGTCTTTGTTTTTCATAGATATATCATACTTTTATGCGAAAATAAATACATTTGTTTAAATTTACATTGCAAATATTTGTAAAGTCAAAGTCTCGAATTTAAAATTTATTTGTAAAATGTAGAATCTGCGTTTGTGGATCGAGTCACTCAGTTTTCCGTGACGTGTATTTGTTCATTTCCTCTCGCGGGTTTTTGGATTTTGAGACTTTCCTCTTGCATTTCACCCGCTCCAAATACAAATGCAGCCTGATCCACAAATGTGGCCAGTAGGGGAACAAGACTGTTGTTTTAGGACGTGTGGGATAACTTAAACAGAGACGCATTTGCGCAGCATTTAATGTGGAAGTTCGAACAAAAAGCCCCCAAGCCGCTGAATTCAACTTCATATCACAGACCGTTAGGAGCGGGGGATCACTGTGGAACACTTTTGAAGGTGCCCTAAATTTAATAACGTAAAAGTCCAGTGGAACTTCTCTAATTTCGCTGCAGACTAAGGTTGTCAAATAAAATACGTTAAAATCATCCCGTATTTTGACTAAAACTAGGGTGACCAGATCTGAGACGGTGAAAAAGAGGACACGTCGACATGGCGGACGACTACTGACGTGCATACCAATAACGGTAGCGCTCTACAGTCAGACCGTCCAATCCGAAGATTTTAGGCTACTTCACCACGCCCCCTTCTCACTCAAGCGAACCAATCGGAGTAGGGGAGGGCGGGACTACTTTGTGAACGAAACACTTCTCCAAGTTCTATGTAAGCTCTAGAAAAACAAAATCCCGGACGTTTGTGAAATTCTGCTCGGACATTTTTTAAAACCGGGTAAAAGAGGACGTCTGGTCACCCTAACTAAAACCGTGTTGCTTACTGGACTGATACGGGACTGATATGTTTCGTAATTTCGAGATTGAATTGTTAAAACGGGTGATTTGTTTCAGACAGATGCTCTCCCTCAGCCGGAGGGAGGGGCAGATACCCCACGGCGCCGCAACAGAATATGCGCTTCTCATTGGCCATCACTTTTATTTAGCCAATCAGCAGCCAGAGTTAGCTTTATATCATTTACTGCAGCAGCCAATGGAGTCATAGTCCCGCTTACAGGGGGTTGTATGGCTGCGTCCCTGAGAGCAACAGGTCAGTCCTGAGACACTGGGGAAAACAACAGTGCCACTTAGCGGTGGTTTGTTCGGCTGCTGGCCACATTTGTGGATCAGGCTGCATTTGTATTTGGAGCGGGTGAAATGCGAGAGGAAAGTCTCAAAATCCAAAAACCCGCGAGAGGAAATGAACAAATGCACGTCACGGAAAACTCGTGAGTGACTTGATCCACAAACGCAGATTCTACAATTTACAAATAAATTTTTAATTCGAGACTTCGACTTTACAAATATTTGCAACGTAAATTTAAACAAATGTATTTATTTTGGCATAAAATTATGATATATCTATGAAAACCAAAAACAAATTGCAGTCCATGAGACACAGATTGGGATGTATTCATTTGTGAACAGTGAAACATATTTGTGACTTGTGTTTAATTTGTGGATTAACATTTACACATTTGTAAAGTATTTTGAGACTATTCTCTCTCCATACATCTATACAAGTGGTTTAATCTATACTCTCTATGTAGTGCACTACGCAAGTCATGAGATTACTGAATCAAGATGATAGTAGTCAAATATATACTTCTAATACAACATCATTTATATTTATTTTTGTGTGTGAATCTTGTGCTCGTTGATTCTGTGTAGGCTCCAAACTCACAACTACCCTGAACTAGATAAGCGTTTACAGACAATGAATGAATGAATGAATAAATATGTGTAAATCTGAAATCTAGTGATGTCTAAATGTAATACATTGTAGTTTTATGACGGATACAATTCGATATATGAGACAGGCACACTCTTGTTACGTCAGCATTTTTGAAAACCCGTTAACCTCATCCACATGAGAACCTTGGAGAGCATTTTTCAAAACCTCAGTTTTCAGTAGAATAAGACAAAAGCTAGACAAAACACTTTAAAAAAAAAAAATGGATCCATGTGGATGGGCCCTAAGTAGTAACAGCAAGGGGTGAAAGGGGCAAGCTAACCCAAGCAAGTCGGAAATGGCAACTATGATGTAGGGTATCTTTCATTTAATGAATAATCCACATGATTTTATATGACTTCTGAGAGCTTTTCAGTTTAATTTGAAGGACTGCTGCACCACTGGCATTTCAGTGATATTTTGAAGTATATCTGTGTTAGAATTAGAATGACTTTATTTGTTATCAGCATTGAACCCAATCCGTGCAGTGCAACACACATTTACACACACACACACACAAGTGCGTGTGTGTAAAGTCAAAAGCGGTGGGAAGCCACAGCACCAGGGGAGCAGTTGGGGGTTTGGTGACTTGCTCAAGGGCACTTCAGTCATGACCTGACAGCTCTGGGGATCGAACTGTCAACCTCCCGGTTGCACGCCCAGTTCCCTAACCACCAGGGCACGACTGCCCCATGTAAGAGAATGACTTTATAACTCAGATATCTTATCAAGAAGATTTCATTCATTCATTCATCCATTCATCCATTGTCTGTAGCCACCTATCCAGTTCAGGGTCACAGTGGGTCCGGAGTCTACCCAGTATCACTGGGCGCAAGTCAGCAATACACCCTGGACGGGGTGCCAGTCCTTCACAGGGCAACACACACTCACACATTCACTCACACTTACATCTACTGACAATTTTGAGTCGCCAATCCACCTACCAATGTGTGCTTCTGGACCATGGGAGGAAACCGGAGCACCCAGAGGAAACCCATGGAGACAGGGGGAGAACACACCAAACTCCTCACAGACAGTCACCCGGAGCGGGACTCGAACCCACAACCTCCAGGTCCCTGGAGCTGTGTGACTGCGACACTACCACTGTCCTGCCTTAAGACATTTTGCTAATATAATTTCAAAACCTAGTACAAGATCAGTGCAGTCATTTATAAAATAATAATAATAATAATTAAATAAATAAATCAATCAATTAAAAAAAAAACCATAAAAACGGAATATTTCTATTTGAATCCATACAAAGTTAGCATTATTTGAT
Source organism: Hoplias malabaricus (assembly GCF_029633855.1). Lineage (NCBI taxonomy): Eukaryota > Metazoa > Chordata > Actinopteri > Characiformes > Erythrinidae > Hoplias > Hoplias malabaricus. Next base: position 29,704,370 of record NC_089816.1, read on the forward strand.
CTTGTCCCATATTGCAATTATGTTTGACCCAAATGTGGCACATCTACAGCTTTTTCTTGGTCCACATTTGGCCTTGAATAACAGAATCTGGCTACTTCAACTCAGCCATATATCCACCTTATACGGTCCAAATGTCAGGTGTGTTCTAGGACAAATCTGGATTAATTGACATATGGCCCCTGTCCGGCCACACAGTGCATGATGTAACCCAAGTCAAACCCGATTCATGACAGTTGGCCCCTGTCCAGCCCACACAACACTTGCCAGTGCCATAAGTAAGATTTGGCCCAAAAATGGCTGCTATCTGAGATATAATGTGCACAACCATAAGGGCAATTAAGTAAGCCATATTTTAACTGTTTTATTGTTTTTCAAAGTGGGCATTTTTGATATCGTATAGAAATTTTACCCCCTATCTAACTCTCCACCAAATATAGTGGTATACTGTATTTCATTCACTCCAGGGCTGCCTGCAGAGTGGTTAGGCCAAAGCTACCTCTGCCTTTCTGTGACATTTCACAACATTAGGTGTCTGCTGGATCATGTTGAGCAGCTTTGGGGGTGGCATCTCAAGCAAAACCAGGACAGCTGTGCACACACTGAAGACCATGCGCCTCTTCTTATCATATGCTGCAGTGATATCTCAGTGCAGCTCTGAGGAGTCTGGTCATCTGCACACACTGGCCTCTGTGTTTCTCTGAGGGAACCAGTCATCACTGCTGGTACGTCTCTGCCATGTCAAGCTGGTATCATTCACTGGTATCAACTGAAATGTGATTCATCACAATGCGGTAAACATGTTTCTCAAGCAAAGGAGAATAAGTTGACCTTAGTAGTAATAAAACACATTTCCTGCTCATTTTGGAGGACATCCTTTGTTGGAAGCATGCATTTTAATAATGTAATATTAATGTTTTATCAATGGATTAACAATGATGGAACACTAATCCTTTCCTTTTCACTCCTCATTGCTCACTAGCAGCTCAACATAAGTTCAAAACATTTCTCATGCAGAAGTCATATATAATCAGACAACACTGTTACAGGAAAAATATTTTTGTTTGATTCTATTAATTAAAAAATATCCAAACTAATTTCCAGTCTGCTGATGGAATGGCCATGAGGGGGCTTGCAAAAAGACCCTGCGGTTCCAGCATAATTTGTGGATGCTCTGTGGGAAGCAACATAATGCAGTGTGTGTTTATGTTGACTAACAAAGAAAGCACTGTAATAACTGTATGCTCTCCAAGGATTGCAAATTAGCCATGAATATAAGGAACAAAGATGTATCGCTTCAGAAATGATGACATTCATGGGCAGCATAATTCACTCTAACAGCTATTTTGAAGTAGTCCAACAGGAATTACAAACTGGATATATTTCATCTAGCAAAGATCTGCCTGTTTCACCTTACCTCTTCCTCTAATGTGCTGCAGCAGCCCAGGCAGATCTGTTGTACGTGCACTAGGAAGCAGTCAACACATAACAGCCAGGGGCACAGAAATAGATCGAAAACGGAGGCCAGATGGAGATGGGCTCCTTAAAAACTAATCAAAAGAAAAATCAAAGCAAACAGCAACAGATCCTTACTATTTTTGGAGGAACAACAAATAACAGATGGAAGACGAATCTAAACCATTCTTTGTGAAGCGTCTTCGTCTCGCTTTTGTAGAGTTCTGTTTGCTGCTTATGGAATAATATGTCAGGAGATGGGAGGCATTCAAAGCAAAGTGAATTAGGTGGGATCCAGAACAGCTTCAATTTATTCAGAGCCCAGGGAGAAGAAAGACCCCCTAAGAAGTCCTATCTAGTTTACAGCGAAAGGAGCTTCCTTCCTCTTTTTTTTTTTTTTTTTGAATCTTATAAATTTCATATGATCTATTTTAGGATCCTCTCTTTTTTGAGCTCAACAAGCACAAAGCTGATAGCACTTTCCCTACGAGTCTTCTCTCAGTTTGCAAGGTAAATGTTTTTCGATTTCAACCTGGAGCTCTGGTGAACAGTCTTAGATGCAAATAGCTTTGCAAAAGCCTGAGGGGAAAAAACACCATCATCTCCGTAATAGTTTTTTTTTGTTTGTTTGTTTGTTGTATTTCCACATCTCCTTCTTTTCTACTGTGTCTTCTTCATTTCTGATGTGTGGTTAATAGGAAAGCTGTTGCCACAGTTAGTCCATTGCAACAATCGGACCATGTGATGAGGCCAAATCAAGCCTGGCACCCCGACAACAGACCCTCCACTAGGCTGTGGATAACAAACAAGGCTTTCACTGGAAATAAATCAGCGAAAGCACTGCACCTACCGAAAGGATAAAAAGATGCAATTAATTGCTAAACCCAGCCAGCGCCTGCTTCCTCGATGGATGCCAATCCTTTCACGCAGCCTGACTTTTCACAGCTGGACAGGTCTGTAATCACATGGACGTGAGGAAGAAAAAAAAAAAATTTGGAGCAACAGTGGTCGGATTAGGCATCGGCACGAGCATGTATCACTCCCTGCAATCCTCCGCTTCATTTCCTCGCTCTCACATGTTTTGACATGTAATAGACATGGAGAGACAGTACAGAACAAATCACAGTGGCTGGACCATTGCTTCTTTTTGGTCATCTTCGAATTTTTTTTTCCCCTCTCCTGGAATCTCTCTTTTCCCAAGGAAGCCAGGTTTAAAGGTTAATGCACAGATGTACAAAGCACATTGTGTGTGAGCGGCGAGCTGATGAGTCCAGTACCTCTGGGCATACTGCGATCTTTGAAATCGTATGGCACCATCATGGTTATCCGGGGCAGTGATGTTAAAATTCAAGAGAGCAAAGCTCAGTGATCAAGGATGCTTAATGTCAAAGTAAGAAATGTCTTTGATTACCGAGTCAGTTATCAAGCAAGCGATCCTGAACTGTCACAAGAAAAATCCCATTACATTTCTCTTATACACTCTCCAATAACTGTCACGGGAACGATACCTTTCACATCACTATTTTATTGTTTGTTTGTTTTATTATTTGTATTATGAAAATGTAAAAAACATTTGCCTTTCCGTCGGAAACAGACAATGAAGTGTAATCAAAGCCTATGCTATTCAAGTAGCTTAACACACACAAACACTTATTGTCCTGTTTCCAATGATTAAGACGAAATTACATAGACTTTACATATATAAAGTTATAGATTTTTTAGGCCATGTCCAGAACATGGCAGCCATCTTGAAAGCCACCATACTGAGTTCACAATGTGAAGGTGGTCATGTAGCATATCAAAGAAGACCAGAATTGCAGAAATCCATTGCCGCAATCAGATTTGCAATGTCTTTTGTTGTTCGTTACAGGCTCGCCAAGACATTAAATGCTCAGCTCCATCTTCATGGGAACACTGTTTCCTGTAGCATTGTCAGGTAGTGCTGAGCATTTCGGATCTGGGCAAGCCTGTAACGAACTACAAACGTTTTTAAATTTCTGTGCTGATACCTTTTGAACCACAAGAGTTATTGCAAATCTGATTGCCCTTGATCCAATATGGCAGCTTTCAGCATGGCTGCCATGTTCCAGCCATAGCCTAAAGATAGACCTCCTCACCCTTGTTGGGGAATTCAGATGTCATTTTCCTTTAGTTTCTGTAATAAAAGGATGTCCTTTTATGACAACCTCCTTGTTTCTGCATTCACTTTCTATTCTTTCAGCACCACACAGAAGCACTTTGTAATTCTAGAATTATAGACTAGTCCATTTGTTGCTCTGCATTAATTATCTTTGCCCATTTGTACCCTGTTCCTCAATGGTCAAGACCCCCACAAGACGGCAGAAGAGCTGGTATTATTTGGCTGAGGACACACACACACATACACACATGTTTGCGAGTGTGTGTTTCTGTGTTCCGCAACCTGTTCAGCTTCAGTGATAGATTTAAGTTCTGACGATCAAAGCTCAGACAGATCTGACGGGTTCTGAAGCCACCACAAACAGCGTGGCAGTCGGTTAGCTGACTTAACATCATTAAGAAGGCAAATGTCAAAGTCTGCAGCTCCCCCATCCAATCTGTCCAGTTCCCCCGCTCTCGGGGAGCGTTATCTGCCTCATCAGCCGGCCATCAGTGTGGCTGCATCCAGTGCTGGGCCTCCTCGACGGAGAGGGAAAACGCTGAGTCCAGCACACTGTCTTTCACAAGCCTCTGATCAAATTGTTCTCAGTCTCTGCATAGGCAAAGAAAAAGAAAAAAAACATAGACACCCACCACAACCGCTTCCTAATCAACACGACCAGATTATCTGCTTCCAGGCAGAAACACATTCAGCTGTTCAAGTCTACGGGGAACAACAGCTCAATGCTTGACAACACGAAGTAATCTAAAATATCTCTGAAATGCTTCACTTCACTTAATAATTTCAGCATTGCTCTCCTCAAATCATTATCATCTGTTTTTATATAGTCTCTGTTTATATATTTGTTCTCCTTTTAATTGGCCAATCATATATAAGACCCTATAAACCTATACACAATATTTTAAATAATTCTTAAGTAGTTACAATTGCATGTATCACACTTTACATAGAATTTAATCATTAATTCAGGTTCTTTAACCAATTAAAATATGTTCATAAGACTATTTTAAACCAGAACTGTAACACTTGTTATGAATCCTGTACTCATAATGCATTATATGGCATACATTCTTAGAAATAGATATAGCTACATTTATAACACTTCAAAGGGTGTATGACTTTATTAAGGCATGTGAAATAATGCCATATATTATTCATTTATAAGAACATTGTACATAATATAGCTGCACATCCACCCATGTTTGTAATTGTAGTGGCTGTTTTGGGGTTTTGTATCATTGTGTGTTATGTGTGCAGGGGGGTTTTGTGCGAAAGCCCCACATCCACCACCACAGAATTCTCCCAGTTGGTGGATACTGAATTTATAAAGCATTCTGAGATCAGGATTCAGCCTAACACTGTCTATAACATGCTTAGAAATGACTCATAAATAGAGAATCAGCAACAATTTACCTGTTCCATATGAGAATTTTCAGGCAATTTTACATTCTCTCTTTTGCACCTAAATGCCTTAGATAGAGTTGTGGGCAGTGAGCTTAGTCAAGTGATTGGTGCATCTGAAAGCACTGAAAACAGGTTTAAACCTGTTTTTTTCCTTCTTCTTCTTCTCGAAGCGAAATAAAATACATACATACAGCATAGTGACGCATCCAACAGGAATCTGCATACTCTATGGCCTTTTGGCCTTGAATATTAAAAATCTATTTCAAAATCCCTGTGCTGTAGCAGACACTATTTCTGAAATCAAAAGCACAATTATACAACACATAAAATGATCTAAATGGAGTCATTTCACAGTTTATGCCACTCTGCCTCTATTTTACATTTTGAAATAAATGAATAAGTGGTCAGTTCTAGACACACTGTAGTTTCCATGGTGCTAAAGTTACAAGAGGTCTTTTTGATTCTTCACCTCATTTCAGTTGCATTCAAGATTTAAAACAAATATGTAAAAAATAATAAAGAATCAATTTCATAAATATTGTTTGTTATTTTGTGGTTGTAAAACTGAGCTATTGCTCCTTCAGGATCTAGTTAACGATTAAACATGTTCATCATGATGCATGGTCCAACATACAGCACTGACACCTTTGACAAGCACAGTCCTCAGCTACATCAACAGCATTATTAAAAATCCATTCAATCCTCAGGCGTCCAATTACGCTGCTCATGTCAAGTCACAAGCCCCCTAGCGCTCGGGATTGTGGGTAAGGAAAGATTAGCTTGTAACTTTATTTATTTATTTTATTTTGTAATCCTGAAAAATGTACAAAATGTTTGGTCCCATTTCTGAGGTCACTTCTGCCATTTGGAAAGAGAAAAATCACAATAATCACAAACACACGTGTTTGTGTGTGTGTTTCCAAGGAGGCCGTCTGTAAGGTCTCTTCTTCAATGGTCAGGAGCACCACCGCTAGAGCACCACCACAACGCATGTATGATTCGGGTGTTGGATGACTGTCAGTACTGCAGTCTGACATTCAAATACAGCACAGCATTATTCATTTTTTAAATGTATTACAGTTATTTATATATTTATTTTATAACTGTTTGGTAAACTGCTAAAATTAATGGCTGTATTTTCCCTTTCACTTCCAAAATATGTGAGGCATTCTCACAATTAAAACTAGGCACATAAAACCTTAAAACACTCAATATCACTGAGTTACTATCCATCCATCCATTATCTTTAACTGCTTATCCAGTTCAGGGTCGCGGTGGGTCCAGAGCCTACATGGAATCATTGGGCGCAAGGCGGGAACACACCCTGGAGGGGGCTGAGTTACTATCCTGATATTAAAATTATTATAATAATAATATGAGGGCAGCACAGTGACGCAGCAGTTAGTGTCGCAGTCACACAGCTCCAGGGGCCTGGAGGTTGTGGGTTCGATTCCCGCTCTGGGTGACTGTCTCTGAGGAGTGTGGTGTGTTCTCCCTGTGTCCGCGTGGGTTTCCTCTGGGTGCTCCGGTTTCCTCCCAAAAAAACACATGTTGGTAGGTGGATTGGCAAAAAAAAAAAAGTGTCCCGTAGGTGTGAATGTGAGTGTGTGTGTTGCCCTGTGAAGGACTGGCGCCCCCTCCAGGGTGTGTTCCCGCCTTGCGTCCAATGATTCCAGGTAGGCTCTAGACCCACCGTGACCCTGAACTGGATAAGGGTTACAGATAATGAGATACTTATGATTACTATGAAACACTAAATTCATTCATTCAAAGTCATTATTATCAGATGCTAAAATGTAAGAAGGTTCCTCATTATTATGACTTATTAAAGAACTACTTGTTTTCTAGTAGTGGAAATGGACTTCCACACTCTCCTGCTCATGTGTTGTTAAATATGTGAAACACATGGACCCTCTCATTTGGAAAGCATGAATCCCTTGCTTAAAGAATGTCTGAGGGCAGATGAGGCTCAGACTGATTTGAGAAATGCTATTGATTTATCCGGGTATTGATTTAGATCTCCAATACTCTAATGGAAGGGCTGAGTAACACACACTGCTTCGTTTTTGCTACCACAGTGCATGTCACAAACAAGCTCATTTTCAAGATGGAAGAAAACTAGTGTATTTACACTCCTAGTGAAAGCATTACAAAACTGCAGTTCGCAATTGATTTCTCTTCAGTCCCGATGCAGTACAACGGAGAGGGAACATAGAGAACATGAAGGCAGTGTTAGCTTTCAAGTCAATTAAACAAAATAAATAAACTTTAAAAGAGACAAGTGCTTTTCCATGCAGTGGTAAAAGTACATGTTTGGAATCAATGCAAACAGCCAATATTACCATGTCTATGTTGACAGAACAGTATATAGTATTTTGTGAACATGGCAGAATAAGCCTTGAAATAATTAACAAAGATCACTCTATAGAAGGGGGTTTCGTGGTTTCAGTCTTTACGGTGAAGGTGTTGTTGCAGGAAACATTTACATATAGTCCCACTTGGAAGTTTAAGCATAAATATGCCATCAGAAGAAATTAATAGCTTAATCTCCTCTGGAGTGAATTCAAAACAACCTGTCCCCTCTGAAAATCTCCTCACTTTCTTCTAAAGCATATTGACGCACTTATTTAGCACATGGGACCTTACAGAAATGCAATCATATCTAAATAAATACCAATATCGATATGATTGTAATATAAAATTCGTCATGGATAATATTACCTTTTCAAATTTAAATTAACATTAAAACTCTGGTCGGTTACCATGGTTTGAAAACTCACATACAGCATCCAACCAAATTTAGCAACAGTGTCCCGGCCACAGCATGTAATGTGGGTTTTAATTTGTGTTAGGGGCAGCATGGCACATGGTGTGGTGCACAAAAGTGAAAATAAAGGTATGTGCCATGCTCTTGTCGTGTGCTGGTTTATCCATTACATTTTGTCTTTAATTACAACCAAGATGTCTCTTAAAAAGTGGGCGGCACGGTGGCTTAGTGGTTCTTGGGTTCAAGTCCCAACTGGGTGGAGTTTCCATGTTCTCCCAGTGTCTGCGTGGGTTTCCTCCCACAGTCCAAAAAAACATGGAGGGTAGGTGAATTGGCTTCTCTAATAACTGTCCTGATGCGTGAATGAATGTCTGTATGTGTGAGTGAATGTGTGTGAGCCCAGATATGGATTGGCGCTCTATCCTGGGTTAAACCCTAGTGCCCGATGCAGTCCTCCAGGTGGACGGTCGTTCCTGGTCGAGAGTACACTGTGTGCGTTTGGCTGCCACTTCTCGCCAGTGTGTGTGTGGATTGAGTGTTCTGAGCAGTGTGGATTGTAAAGCGCCCTTGGGTGTCTAGAAAGGTGCTATATAAGTGTAAAGATACATACATACAAAAAAAAAAAAAGAAATTCTAGTTAGTGTTAAAAAAATCTGCAGTTTGGAGCTCTGTTCCCCCTTAAATGGTGCTGTATTTAGAACGTAAAGGAGCTCTGACCCATTTTTCGCTTTAAACAATGTTTTGTAATATTTTGCTGCTTCCATGTTCCACCTTAAATTGTTAACAGTCAAACACATTTCCTTTTGGGCTCTAAAAGCTATCTGAAATAAACGTGCATCTTGAAAACAAATACCTTTTGTCTAGGCAGCAAATGTATTTCCAAACAAACAACAATCAGGTGTTATGATTACTGATCATCTGTTAAAAAATAAAACCTAATTCAAATGTCTGTCTTGATCTCAGATTAGGACTTTTACAGCTTTACCCAAGGCAAAAAAAAAACTAAATAAGCCTGTGCAAATGTATTGTTCATGTAGGTCTATTTTGTTTAAAATGAAAATGAGTACTTAGTGCTGCTAATTGTATTCCTTCCACATAAAAGTGGGCGGCACGGTGGTGCAGCAGGTAGTGTCGCAGTCCCGCAGCTTCAGGTTGTGGGTTTGAGCCCCGCTCCGGGTGACTGTCTTTGAGGACAGTGTTCTCCCTGTGTCCACATGGGTTTCCTCCGGGTGCTCAGATTTTCTCCCACAGTCCACACGTTGGTAGGTGGATTGGCGAATCAAAAGTAAGTGAAGGTGTTGCCCGGTGAAGGACTGACGCCCCCTGCAGGGTGTGTTCCTGCCTCCGTCACAGGGCGACACACACTCACACATTCACTCACACCTACAGACATTTTTCAATCACCAGTCCACCAACCAATGTGTTTTGGGACCGTTGGAGGAAACTGGAGCACCCGGAAGAAAACCCACATGGAGACAGGGAGAACACACTAAACTCCTCACAGACAGTCACCTGGAGTGGGTCCTGAACCCACAACCCCAGGATCCTGGAGCTATACGACTGCAACACTACCTGCTACGCCACCAGTGCCACTCACCATGATAATTAACTACTATAATTGAGGTATTAAAATGTTCAAACTATTTCATGTCTACGACACATATACACACACTATATGTCCAAGTGTTTGTGGAAACTCTTATTAATTCATGCTTAGCGAATTCAACTTCAAATTGCTTTCATTGTGGATTCAGACATATGAACACAGCTTGTACAGTCACCACAGATAAGCATGAAATGAAATGGGATGCTCTGTAGAAGCTGCATAGGAGTCACCATGCCTAATGCCACATGGTTATAAAACCCCAGGATTTGGCTGGGTAGCAGTGGAACTGTATTTCCTGGAGTGATGGAGCACCATTCAATTACTGGGACAGGGATGATTTGGAGCAGCATTTGTGAACCATATATATATTCACAAAAAAATTGGTGGAATACAAACCAATCCAGACAGCAATGTTCTAGAAGCTGCTACTACAGATATTGTTATGCTTAATTTCAATTGATGTTGGAGATGTTGAAAGAGGCAGTTTCCCCATATATATATACACACACACACACACACACACACACTAACTACTGAGTATTCTTTTGGGAGCAGAACATGTACAGTTATGCAATCTCTGTCTGAACAGAACGACTGTCATGCCAACTCTTAAATTTCGGAAATGTACATCTTCCTAGACTCTCGGAATGAAGTGGGAGGAAAAAGCCATGGCAACTCCAGTGAATCTGTAGTTAATTATTTTGACAAGTATTGCCAAGCTGTGTGCTTTAACGCCATGGCCAATTTATGTCCCGATGTGTTTGGAAAGAAACAAAAATTGATTTCTTTTCTCTAAAGTTGTCCAGTGACTTGATTAATACCTGATTTCATTCGGAGCTACAGGTCCCAGCAGATGCAACTCTGCAGTGCCAGCAGTTCATCAAGGAGATTCACTACTGTGTATACAAGATTAGTAACTGTTTATTGTATTCTCTGCATTGGAGGGCTCCTAACATGAAATGACAGGGCAGTGCTAATTTCACACCTAAGAGGGATCCAAGACTGGATCCTCCAATATTGCACTGTCTAATTGTTTTTTTTTTTCCCTTTAATATGGCACTATTTGGAGAGCTGTAGTGTCCTTTTCTAGTGCCTTCATTACAGTCCTTATTATGTCTATGTATCTGCACACTTCTTTACTTTGGTTGTTACACGTATTGGAACACAGGGCTCAAGCCTTTTTGCTGTGCTCCATCGCTATACACAGAAAATTAAAGAAAAAAAATAATGAATGTTTTAATGTATACCTTAATGAATTAATGCATACCTCAAGTGTATGCTACACTGGCTAGGTCAGTATTATACGGTATAATGAATAAACAATGAAGGGTCATTTACTGGCACACAGTGTTCAACGTACCCAGTGAGGTGTAACATAAATAAATCCCTGCTATTCCAGCTCAACTTATAGGGCAGCCTTACTCTACGGGATATTCTTCCATATACAGGCCAATCCTGTCAAAATGCAGGGCTACACTCGTGTGTCAAAGCTTGATTACTCTTTCTTAATGCACTGATGGAAGAAAATAAATTGGATCCCCTCCCCCCCCCACCCTCCTCATACCAATTTTTGGCCAATCCATCTGACTTAGGATCATTTATGATTTCCACCCCCAGACCACAAATGAATAGATTACGCCTTCCTAATAGCACCCTGCACCATGACAACAACAAGCTACTCAACGCCTGAGAACATGAAGAAGAAAACAAGCCATCTGCTTCAGAGTAGTCTTTCTCTCTTATTGCAAATGAGTGCTAGAAGTGCGTGTGTGTGTGTGTGTGTGGGTAGGGGCTATGGGAGTCACCTATAGCTGCAGAGCCAACGCTTGAGGAAGTGACTGAGTAATTGTGTTGTTTTTTTATTTATTTTTTCCCCATGCTCATAAAACAGTAATTTAAAAGAGGCGAGTCCGAAGGGGGGGAAAAAGTGTTTAAACTTGGCAACCGTGCAGACAGGAGGCACAGCAGTCGGCCCTGAGGGAGGGTGGATGACTGTAGATGAACTCTGGGTAACAAGTGACATGTGACATGCCTGGCTATTCTCATGGAATGAAGGGATGCCACCAAGCCTCCCATTCGGCTGACACACAGGTATGATAAGATTCTCAGGCACGCCGCAGCCACGGAGGGAGTAATCCCATCCCAAAATGGCCGAGGGCGCCACATCACCACTCCGACAAACATCGTTTGGTGTGCTCTGCACAGCACCCTTCAGCTCGGGCAGTGCACACAAATTTCATGCAGTGCATTATTTTAAGCCCAGTTCTAGAGCAAGTACAAATCAATAGGGCTAGAGAGCATGCAGTGCCACAGGGTATAGTTCATAAAATGAGAAATCATAAATATTGCAATACGGGATAACAAAAGTGATCTTATTGCTTGGCGGGAACATACAAAGGGCAGGGGGTGGAGGGGAGGTGGTGAAAAGAAATGCCAGGGGTACGTGGGATCGCTCAGCATTTTCCTCAACTTAGCTTATTCAATAATTCATCAGCAAGGAGACGATGACGAAAGTTACTGACATTAATCACAGGTTCTGGGCACTATTGCAGTGTTCCAACCCGGACCATAAACATGAGGCATATAACACAATATACTTCAAGATTACACAATAAGAAATATGCTAACCTTTTCATACAAAAGCAGGTCAAGCTGTCTGTGTAAGAGGAATGGGCTGAGTGCAGCCTCTCAGGTCAAATCCGATGCAAATCAACCGCATAGCAACAGTGAAGGTCTGTAGAGTAAAAATGGAAAAGCAGCAGCTGAATGAAAGAAAGAAAGAAAAAAAAAACCCACACACACTTTGCATTTGCTTTGCATTCTAAAGCCAAAAAAACAAAGGCGTGAATCAACAGCCATGACCCCCTAAAGTTAATGGCATTCATTAAAGAAGCGGTGCATGGACTGGGCTTCATTTAAAATGAACTGTAATGACAGCTAGACTGGAACCCTAGGTGGCATCGTATTTAGTGATGGAAATGCACCACATAATAATAAAAAAAATCAATCACATGACAATTTCAAACACCACAACGGTCATTACAATAGCAATTATACAGTGATTTTCATCTGAGGGTTGCCAATTACTTTGAGTAAGCATTAGGTCAGCAGGCAGCAGCCCCCCCCCCCACCTTCCATTAGAGGCATAGTGGACGAGGAGGCAAGCTGCTTTTGCTCAATAATGCCACAAGCGGGCACATTAGCATGTCCTTAATAACAGTTTTCATTTCCGGATTGTTCCGCCCCTTTGGACTTCACCGGCAGGGTACGAGGATCATTCCTGAAATGCAGTGTCAGAGCCAGGTGCAACCTATCAGTTCCCCTTTGAATACTCTCTAAGCATCTTGGACAGCTTTCAGAGATATTTTGGCAAACACACCTTGCACAAAGAGGCATAAATACACTTAAAGCAAGGATGCAGGAAGCATGCTTATGGTATTGCAATCCTGACTATTTTCTTGCAATATAAATGTTTTTAAAAGTTGAATTAGCCCGTACCATTAATCTTCGGACACACACTCCTGCATTTTAGCAGTTGCTCTTAACAGAGTGAATTAACAATACCCCCCCCCCCCCCCTTAATTATTTATTGTCCAATCATAGCTTACAAACTGCAATTAAGCACAGGGGAATTTTAAATATGCTGCAGAGTTGGGTGGATAGTGTTCTTGTCAATCAGCCCCCACAGTTTGGAGCAGAGAGTGAAATTCTAAGTAAATAAATATATAAATGAATGAATACATTAAGTAGTGCACAATACCACGTTATCAATAATAGCATTGTTTATGTCTGCTTCAGTGTATGTAGCTAAGTTTGCCAACTACAACATCTGTGTAAATACTACAAATAATGAAAAATGAACAGGATTCCATTCCTAGACAAAAACACATTGATTTGTTATTCCCAGAACTGGCCAATCCAGGCCCAGAAATGTAAAAACCTTCCAAGAAATTTGTTTCAATTGACTTGACCCCTCTGAGGCTGGTTTCACATTATGAGAGAAGCCAGGCAGTTTGCTAACTATCTCCACTAACCTAAACAAATTAAAAGGACCTGCTAAATGCTACACTTATAATTAATTTATATCATACATTGGCACAGTATATAGCACAGGAACAGTGACACTCCTTTATTTCCATATAATCTACATTGATTTGTATTTGCTGCGACTTCTCACTTTTCATCTGTAGGCGCTAGCTTTTATCTTTGCACTTTCAGAGCTATTAGACTGCAGAGATACCAATGTATTATGTATGTAGCACACTAGAGACCTTTTTACCTACTTTTTTTTTTAAAATAAGTTAAGTATTGCTCCTATAGAGTAAAGCTTCTACATTTGTCAGTGAAAGCTCCATTTTAAACATGCTGTGTTCTAAACTTGGCAGACACTGCAAACTTAACCAAAAGCAGAAGCTAAATGAAGGGTCAAATTGCCATCTGTCATTGCATTATTGCCTGCATACAGCATATAATCACTTGCTATAATTTTCTTAGATTTAGTGAGAACAAAACCTGAACCATTTAGTGGAACAGCTAAAAATAAGTAGCTAGTATTTAGTAAGCTCTCACATTTCAGGTCAAGAATATGCTGCATAAAGGGGACATATTTTACCCATTTTTTCCACAACTTGACAGTTCTCTGGGGTCTTAATAAAACATGCATTGGTGGAAATATTAAACACCACAGCACAATTCTCCACTGTCTAAACAACCACCCTCAAAACGGCAAGTTTCAATGTCCCTTTATCTATCTTTCTTTTCATTAAATGTACACATTATACTTATTTACCAGGACATGTTTTGTTTGTTTCACATTTTTGTGCTCTGGTGTAAAGGCGGGTCCAGCTCTGTGATTGGAGATACTCAGACGACGAGGCTGGACAGTGTCTGCACTCTACGGCCCAATCCCATTTCACCCGTTACCCCTATGCCCAAGGTTTCAATTCTTGTTCCAATAGTGGGGTCGAGCGAAGTGTTAGGGCTACATGGTCCTTCAGAAGCATGCCTTATGAATCAACAGCAAGATGGCTGCCAAGTGAACCATATAAATAAACCCTCAAATGTATTTTTTCATTAAAAACTAATATTGCAATGGTATTTAATGTAGTTTAATGATGCATCAAACATATTATGACCCTTTGCTTCATAAAACATCATTATCAGAATGTTTATGTCTCAATAGTTGGCTTTTAAATTTCCACCACCTTAAATGGTGAAGCAATTACATTGCACAGCAGCAGCACTCCTCTGAGATCACTGCGGAGTGCCAGAGTTGCCTACAGAGCATGGCTAGCTGTTTGGTAAAAGAGCACTCTTTTTATTTGATCAATTAATGTATGAAATGTCCGTGTTTTCTTGCATTTCTCCAATTTGCCGTACACAGTAGCAGGAGGAGACCTATAGACATCTGAGGACTGCATATTTTAATTTAGTAAAACGTGTTTCCTGTTTACATAAATGTCATCGACAACTTATGATGTACCAAGCAGGTGAAGGGTTGTCCCATTTTGTAACCACTACACCTACACACTTCAACTCAGTTCCAAGGGTCAAGGTAAAACCTGAAATTAAGGGGTCGGGTTAAAAGTAAAAAATGGCATTAGGACTATATAATATATGATGCAGGACAAAATTAGAACAGCTTGATTTATCCCATGCAGGCAGACCACAAAATACTGACTGGTTTATTTTATTCACCGGTTT
This sequence comes from Hoplias malabaricus, assembly GCF_029633855.1. Taxonomy (NCBI): domain Eukaryota; kingdom Metazoa; phylum Chordata; class Actinopteri; order Characiformes; family Erythrinidae; genus Hoplias; species Hoplias malabaricus. The sequence continues at coordinate 29,719,442 of NC_089816.1, forward strand.
GTGTGTTGTACACTCTCAGATAAAACATCACCTTTATTAAGGGAACGTAAATGTACCATATTCAGTATTCGTTGTAAATCTTTGACTTGCATTGACTTTCTACAACTTGTTTCATATTGTTTATCAATTGATAACTTAATTGATCAATTGATAGTTAACAGTTCTATTATGAAAACTTAAAAAAATAAAATTTAATTTAGGGAACACAACTGGACTCTAAAACCACTCCTGTACCTTTTTAAGATACATTTATCTGTACCTTTAATGAACTATAATGTACCTGTACAGTAGCCTTTTTTCTGACATTGCAGACACTCCAGGTTCCCAAATTAATGTGCTAATATGCTGAAAAGGTTTTGTTTTTGTTTTTCTTTTAAGGCAATTTAAAATGACACTGCCCATCATAGCACCTGTTTGAAATACCATGAAATGTCAGTATGTTTATTGCCACTGTGCTGCTGATCTGGGCAAAGGCTGTCAGTCTGTAGGAATAAGTCATCTTTAAAACAATGCCTAAGAAATGGGGTGAAAATGCATGTCAATGAACCACAACAGCTTCAGTGCTGCGAGACTTTTAATAGCCAAGGCAAGGCCAGAACCTCCACCCATGGCCAGCCCCTGTGGCGAAATGTCTCCATATCGACCGGGGGCATTGGATTGTACTGAATCCTGTGGTGAAAGGAACTGTACGCTGGCTAGCAGACAGCTGTGCTACTGCTACCCTGGGAGGCTCTGCATCCAAATACAAACCACAAGCCCTGCTTAAGCTCAGCTGGGTGGCCAAGAGAGAAGCAGCATGGTGCTAGAGAACTGTTGCAAACGAACCAGTGCTATAATCCTAATGGAGATCATATGGCTCTCCAAACAAATGGCTCTGTTTTTCTACATTTTTCCTGGAGGGGAATTTCCTCCACAATTTGCCAAATCACTGGTTGATGCATCGTCTCAAAAAAAAAAAATGTAACACAAATGGTTGCTGTCACTGAAAGCTAAGTTGTGTTTTATTCTTTTAACGAATGCAAAAATCATACAAAATAAAAAGTCTAAAGGAAGACTGGAAATCCTATGGAGGATTCAAAATCCAGTCAGAACTCTTGAGGACACAGCTGCTATGCGTGTTCCAACAGCGCTGTCCAATGCCCCACTTTAGACACCTCCATTTGGATAAAGGCCAGAGAAGTGTCAACCACTCACTCAAGGCGGTTGTGGTGCCCGGAGGCTGGCACTGTACGGCATGCACGAGGCGCTACATCGCATCTCTGCAGGAGAAGAGCTGACAGCCAAGAGTCTGCTTAGCGCCGAGTGCAGCCTCAGAATCTCAACACGCTACTCCACGTACACCTCCACAGAACTCCTCTCTTGGCAACATCTGTAAGAGCCGTTTTTTTTGCGAGCACCACTAGCCGGGGTTAGTCATGTTTGCCGACAAACACTGACGCTGTGATTATTAAAGTGAATCGCATTCTACAAAGACCACATACAGCAATTATACAAAAATAGAAAAGTGCCAAATAGTGCGGGCGTCTTACAGCTGGTAACACTAGTGACATGCAAGTGTTGACAGGTGCATATTTGCAGGTATGTGTTATAATTCACGTTTAATACCCAATTTATTGTTAAACAAGAGTCGTGGCAAATAAGTATTCCTTGATAAACATGAAGCAGACAGTATGGCATGTCCTCACATGGATGATTCCATTAAGTCTTGTATTATGGCAATAAAAGGCCCTCCGATTCCTTTTGCCAGTGCTTGCTTGCATATGCCGTCTTCTATTTTACAGGCTGCTCCTCCCTGGAACAATGGGAGAATTCAGTCTGAGAGTGTATGAGTAGGTGGTATACAGTACACAAGCACAGATGCTCATCTATTAATCACAAATAGCAGCAACAGATTGTCTCGGTTTTTATCAGCGCAATTAATTCAGGGGACTGGAGATGAGGAAGGAAGGCACAGCTATGCCACTTCATTCCCTGCAAACAAAAACATTTGAAAAGAATACCATAGTGACAGAACAGGGCTGATTTATCGGATTGTTTTATCGTTTAATTAAAAACACACGCTATAGCCCAAAATAGCTAAATTCACTTTGGATTAAAGAAGGAAAAACTCAGCTAGTACCTTACTGCCAAAAAGGACACAAAACACAAGACAAACATGGGTAACTCAGTGCAAATGCATGGTTTTCAACCAGTTGACGGGAAAATAAGCAGGCCTACCTCTTAGGTACAAGACACTGGCAGAAGTGAGTAACAAGAGGTATGATATATTTTTTTTTTTCCCTTTTCAGCCAAAGTGCAATGGGCACTACACAGTGAAAGGACTGCCAGACCAGCCAGTGTTTGACTCACAGAGCACCACTTAGAAGCAGACTGACAGCCTGATGCATGTGATACAAGAGTTAACATCCAAAACGTAGGGTACTGTGCAGACAAGAAACGCAAGTGAAGGAGACATAAGCTACCCTTATGTCCCCTTGCTCAACACTGCCCTTAAATCGGTTAATACAGAGGGGTCACCAAAGTCACAACAGCCAAGTTATCATTCAGGCAAACAGCACACCTTTAACGGGAAACTCAGCTTAAGTGACGTATAAATTAGACAAGAAAAAAAAATAGTATCTCAATTTCTACATAATATGGGCACACAGCTTAGAAATAAAATACATTTTGAGTAATAAAACAACACTGATATTAGATTAATGGAACAGGCCAGTTTATTCGAAGGTATGTGTGTTTCATTTCATTTAAAATATCAGTACTGTGAGTAAACACAGAAAACTCGTTCTTAAACAGACTGGTCAAATATGAAGAAGGCAACCCTATGCTAATGTCACCTGGAATTTAAAACACATTTTTACAAGTTTATGCCAATTCACAGAGGTTTAAAATAACGGAGAGGCAAAGTTTCCGTGGCTTGTTGCTCCAAGAGATTTCTCTTTTGTCAAATTAACAAGAGGTCATTGTAAAAAAACAAATAAATATATAAATAAAAATAAATTAAAAAAAAAAAAAAAACAGAAGGCTACATACTGTTACCCTGTCTAAGATAAAAAGGCCCCAAAAATGAACAAAATGATCAAATAAAAAGTGTTATCAGTTCGTGGGAAGTGTGTCACCGGAGTCCTGCTACGCGCCGTCGTCGTTTTAACATCGACCCCAAAAACAGTGAACACAATGACAACAAGGAACACATTTGCCCAGTTCTCTCCCTCAGTGTTGTGTCTAAGTTCTGTGTCTCGAGATGTTTTCGATTCCCTGTCGAGGACGAGCTAGGAGAACTCGTCCTAGGCGGGTTACTACTTTTTTTTCCCCCCCTCACCGTGACAGGTGAAATAGACCGCGAAAACCGCCCTCCTCAGACTACCACAGTGCCTCAGTAAACTCAATAAAATGCCAGGACTGGTGTCCGCCACCACACGCCGACCTTCGTCCGACACCAGACCATAATACAAGTAAACATATATACGGACATTTCAAGAGAAGCTACGCTGGTGTTTACGTTCCCTCACAGTAATGTTTCCGCGCGCATGTGAGGCGCGCGAGGCACCTAAACCTGAACCCGACGCCGTTAGCACAAACGAAGGAGACCGAAACAAGCCGGCATTACCTTTTCTCGGGTTTGTTGTCATACCAGGTTAGTCCCATTCCATTTGGTCCACCCGGCTCACTTCTAATCACCATATAAAATCCCTCTCAGCCTTATTTTTCCTTCTCAGTTTATCCCCTCAGAGCGGAGGCGCGAAAGAGCTCTATCTACCCGCGTAGCGTCCTCAGACTGCCATACAGTAGATTTTAGGGCTTGTCTGTTTTTTTTTTGGGGGGGGGGGGGGGGGTTAGACACGCAGCACAGAGAAACTGAGCAAAGTAGCACTACTGAAGATAACTGAAGGGGGACGAGGCGTTCAGGATATGTCGTCTCTCCCCCCGTGAGCCACGGCTAAACGGCAAATCTTCGGAGAGAGCCTGCTGTTGCGGAGACAAGCTCTCATACAAGCTATATCAGCATCTCTGGAATATACCACAGTCCAAACGAGAGGGGGGGTGGTGTGCTGTTCCGTTTACGTGTGTGTGTGTGTGTGTGTGTGTGAGAGAGAGAGAGAGAGAGAGAGACAGACCGACCTTCTTGGATGTTCCGGAAGCCTGCCTGACTATTTAGTGCACTTAAGAGTGTGGATAAATATTTATGGTAACTTGGTGACATACATTGGCGCATCATACATTATTTTCGCTCTTTTTCACTCACTGTCCCTGTGTCAAATTCAATTCCAGTGGCCATATTCGAGTGTCTTTGTAAAACATTACAGTCCATATCTCTTTTTTTCTCTCTCTTTTATCAGTTCACAGATAATTTCTCTATTTGTATTTAATGGCTGCATTTTACATCTTAAACACAGTAGAAATTAAAATAAATAAATAAATATATAAAGTCCAGGTGGTATACGACTAGGTAGGATTTTGGACTGTGGTAGGAAACTAGAGCACCTGGATAAAACCCAAGTGAACACAGGAAAAATGCACCGAACTCTTCAGACGGTCTTAATTTATCTGGGGCTCAAACCTCCAGGACCCTGAAGCTGTGTGACAACGACAGTTTGCGTTGGTCATCACGTCATTCTTTATCACTGATCACAGACTGCTGCCCACAGGACACTCCTGGCTGGATATTTTTGGTGGGTTGTGACACTGATGCATGCATAACTGCATAACACACAACCACCACATCCATGTTCCTGCCGTGCTGAGTAGGATCCACCACACTCCATGGTGGGTGTCCTAGCCATTGAAGCACAGGTTGAAATGGGGCAAACAAAGTATGCAGAGCACTGGTGGACTACAGTGTGTAATTGTAGAACTACAAAGTGTTCCCCTATGGTGAGTGGAGATGAGGATATATATGTATATTTATATGTGTTTAGTTTTCTGCGTGGAAGGCTTCTCTGCAAACATAAGACATTTCATTGTACATGTGTCACGTCCACAGAATCATTTTGGATACCCACAATACATGAATGAAAACTCCCTGGCTATGTGTTACTTACAAGGTGAAAGTAATGCATATCTACTTTAACGCTACTTCCACATGACCTTGCCCTCGTGCAGGCTGAATTGAGGGTTATAAGAACTTCACATTGTTTTTAAAGTGGCTCAAGTGTCTTCCTGAAAACACCATGTGGAAACTGGGTACTCTTGAGTGATGCTCAAGCTCGTGTCCACTAATTGCTACACCCTCCTCCTAATCACAGTCATTATCGCCATGTCCTCCTCATCATCATCACATTCAGATGCTGATACACTTTAGCTTGCTTTAGTGTGGAAGAGGAGTGTGGATTGCAGGGCACTGATGAGCAAGGTGTCTCTGCCTTGGGGAAAAAAAATGATGAGAAAACAAAGTATGATATGGAAGAGCTATAGCCCCAGTGTTCTCCCGAACAGTAAAGGGCAAGAGCCTCTGAAGTTTTCACACAACAGTGAAAGTGCATTTATATTTCATAAGGAATCTCTGTAGAAAATTGAAGCAGTTACATTGTAGCTATGCAAGCACTCTGAAGGCCCATGGGTGATTAAATGGATGGGCGATGTTCATTCTAAGGTACAAATGTAGCTCTGTGTAAAACGGTAAAATTTACAGTAGAGTCTATACATTTACACAATATTCATTCATTCATTATCTGTAAGCGCTTATCCAGTTCAGGGTCGCGGTGGGTCCAGAGCCTACCTGGAATCATTGGGCGCAAGGCGGGAATACACCCTGGAGGGGGCGCCAGTCCTTCACAGGGCAACACAGACACACACACAATCACACCTATGGACACTTTTGAGTCGCCAATCCACCTACCAACGTGTGTTTTTGGACTGTGGGAGGAAACCCACGCGGACACGGGGAGAACACACCAACTCCTCACAGACAGCGGGAATCGAACCCACAACCTCCAGGTCCGTGGAGCTGTGTGACTGCAACACTACCTGCTGCACCACTGTGCCGCCCCCTACACAATATTTTAAATAATTTTAAATAATAAAAAAATGTATATTAAAAACATGAAGTTTTAGTAAGTTTAGCAAGTATTAAACAATCCAGTGGTGAAGCCCTATAGAAGATTTTTTCTTTTGGTGGTGTTACTGAAAAGCAAGCTCTGGTTATTCCTGTGTAGGAAACAACATTTCTGCACTGTTCAGTTGAATATTTGTTGTTAATACCATTAAAACTCAGTTTAGCTATTTTAGCCTTGGCTCGTTTTATTCCCCAGAGTCCAGCGCTGTATTTGCTTTATTTAAACTACACATTCTGACATCAATTTGATGAAAGGTTGATGTGGTTTTAGTGCCTGGTAAAACTCAATAATGGTGTTTACTCCCATGCTTTATTGAGAACGATTGCCTTGACGCAGACTGCCCTAACTTAATTTATCAGTTTGTGCTACATTTATTACCACATGTTATACAACTAAATCAATTAAGCACCACTCAAAAAGAATGAATGCAATCATTTTCCATGAAAAACAAGAGTAAACTCGCAGGCAGGTAAGTTTTTTGGTGCATTATAATTTGAAACCAATAATAATGCTGACCATTTCTGAAATGATTTGTTGAGGCTTATATAAGCTTAAGAAATAGAAGAGGGTGTAAAGCAGGTATTTTGTTCAGAAAAGTCAGAGGGCCACTGAATCTATAGTTCCATGACCGAAACATGTTTGTGGCCTAAAAAGAAACAGAAAACAAGGTTGTAGTGCCCTAAGTGAAAAGGCTGGTTAGTGGCAAGAGAAGAATTTAAACATGGACTTAGTGTTAGAATTAAGCTACTAAAAAAATAACATAGCAAAGTAAAGAATAGTTGTAATACATTTACTAAAACATTTACATGTACTTACTTAATGCAAATACCAATATTTTATTATGAGGAGTGTGGTGTGTTCTCCCTGTGTCCGCGTGGGTTTCCTCCGGGTGCTCCGGTTTCCTCCCACGGTCCAAAAACACACGTTGGTAGGTGGATTGGTGACTCAAAAGTGTCCGTAGGTGTGAGTGTGTGAATGAATGTGTGTGTGTCTGTGTTGCCCGGTGAAGGACTGGCGCCCCCTCCAGGGTGTATTCCCGCCTTGCGCCCAATGATTCCAGGTAGGCTCTGGACCCACCGCGACCCTGAACTGGATAAGCGCTTACAGATAATTATTTATTATAGCTGTTTATATGCATTTTTGTTGTTCTATAGTTCCAGTTAGAATTAGAAGTTTTTTAGGTTTCTTTTGTTTGTTTGTTTGTTATCTGTAATTTCTCTGCTCACAAAACTTTGTGTTCTAATATTTCTTTCAGGAGGGAGAGAAATCTTGGGTATCATGTTTGAAATATCCTCAGATGTACATTTGTCCTAGATACGCATTTGCGTAATGGGGTTTTACAGTTTCTGAGTACATAAATCTTTCTCAGCGAACTTGGGATTGAATTTTTTGCATTGCTAAGGTGGCCCACAGCTTAGAGCTTACCCACCAGGCTTCCATGACAGTCCTCAGAGACACACTGCGGATCAATGGACTTACAACTCCCAGCCCAAATGCTGTTGAATCTGCCATAGCTTAAGGGGATGGAACTGACAGGGATAGGTTGGAGATGACTGAATGAGGTTAGGTGGGAGTAGTAGGTGGTTGAGAGCTCAGGTACACTATAATGGCTTGAGAACTGGGGGAAAACAATCTGTTACCTCATGTAGAAAAGATCCTTTTAAGTGTTACAATACACTGAAACGTTGATACAGATAGTCTGTTATTTAATAATTCATAAATCCTAAATTGTGCACACGTATGTTAAATCTTAATAGAAATACATGATGTTAAATGCTGAAAACAACTGCAGTTTAAACTACAAAGTTAGTAACTGGCTTTATAAATCTGTGCTTGGTTGAAAGCCATCAAATCCTCACCAAAATATTCCAACAATTAGTGTTAAGCCTTCACAGATAGAGAATAAGCTCTTACTGAATCAAAAGTAGTGTCCCCCATTTGTACAAAAACCTTTGGCTATGCAGTGTTTAATAATTCTACAGTCTACATCATTAAATGATTATTGCCATTATTGCCATCCAAAGTGGAAAATAACCAATCTCTAACTGTTAAAAAGTGGTTTAAAAGCCTTAAAAGACAGCGCAGTACAATAAATATATTTCTGAGGATAATTTCAAATGGTTCCATTGATTTATCCTTTTCTCAAAGCAATGTGGAAAATTGACATGCTTCATGAGCTTTGTTGTCTCCTCACAGCTAAGAAGTGTTGTGGCACTATAAATACAACAGCTGTACACTTGCTCAAATATTCAGATTTGATTTTTCTCTATTTACACTCACATATGAGACCCAGAAATTGTTTGACTCCCACCCCATTTTCAGAAATGTTGCGATATTAAGAAAAATGCAATTAAAGCAAGAACCTTCTATTTATTATTTCTTTTTAACTTACAAAACTACAGAGAAATTGCAACTATGCTACACAATAGGAAAGCTTTCAATTCTATGCAGAAACACAGCCAATTCCTCTCTCAGATGCTCATCTCAGATGTCCTTATAGACAATGCAAATGTGTGCTGAGGTCAGATGAGTACATGTTTCAGCTTTGTAGGAATAATAAAATTTACCTGATGTTGATTTCTTCACAACCATCCAGGCTGTTATCAATAAAAGGTGCAAAAGCTAACATCGGTCTTAGTATTCGGGTTGCATCAGTGCCCACCACGTTAGTGACTTGCATATGTGAGAGTTACCATTTATTCAGAGTTGTATATTGGGATTTTGGAGAGACATATGCTGCAATCAAAGCAACGTGTTTCCCTGGGAATTCTATGTTGATTTCAGCAAGACAATGCCAGGTGTGTGCAGCGGACTGGCTCACCTGCAATTCAGCCCTGTCACCTATTCATATATTCATGGCACATCATGAAGAGGAGAACAGTGACAAAAGAATTTTCAGATTTTCAGCAGATTAAGTCATTATCAAACAAGAATGGGGAAATAAAAAATAATCTGGCAAAGCTTCAAAAATCAGTTCCCAAATCTTTAAAACATCTTTATAACATTGTGGTAAAAATGTTTCTGTCCCAAATGTTTATCTGCATCAAAGTCAATGTTATTTTACATTTCCACATAACGTTATAACATTTCCACATAACGTTAGTCAGTGAAATTCCTAATATCCCAGTTCTACAAAATGTCAGGGAAATAAACAAATTAGAGATACTTTAATGCATTTTATAGAATGCATTTTATAGAAACTCTCAACTTCTCCAGAAATTAGGTTTGTATTTAATTGAGGATAAATAAAAGTGAAATATACAATGTCATTTTAGAGATAAAATTTTAGATTCGAATTTAGAATGGAGGGAATATATTTTTGAAGATATAATCTAATAAAAATACAAGAAAAAGTGTCAAAATTTAGATAAAAATGCCATTAAAATACAAGAATTACGAGCCATTTTAGTAAATGTTGCTGTATTCCTTTTGCAACTTTACATAATTATAAACTAGAAATAATGATGGTTTATGCTCAGAACTGTATGGCTTTATTATCATTAACATGTTTTTTCATAATACTATAAATGTCATAGAGTAATTCATTTTCATATAACTATGACTTCAATCCTGAAAAGAGGCTACCATATTCGTAAATTCTGAATATATATAATAATTCTCAAAATTATAAACTATAACAAAAATATTCAAAACAATATCCCATACAAGTGATATTCAGTGGCCACCAAAACTATTTGGATTTTGTGCCATATTTAAAAATACATTACTGCTATTGCATTAGAAAACAATATGTCAAACCAAGTCCCATTTCAAGAGGGAAGTTTTCTTTTAAGTCTCATATTCATTGAAAAGGCAGCTGGTGTGTTTCAGATCACTATCATTTGAGCAGTTTTTCTGTGGATTTCTACAGGCTTCATACAAAACGCCTTCTGAGTTCATGATCCCATCAATGGACACAATTGCACCAATACCAGTGAAAAGCAGCTTCAGACTGACATTTTTTACCTGTGTGCGTTACAGTACACTCATAAAAAAAGGGCTTTATATACTGAAAAAATCTTTTTAATTATAACATTATAAAATTGCTGGTGTAAAATGTGGGGGAGGAATGAGAGGTCTTTATCACTGTGTGATATTAGACTGAAAAGTAAGTTAAAGTACAAATTTAAAAGCAGGGAAAAAAAAGGCTTTATAAGGTTTTATAATGCTGGATTATTTGCTTTGTATCAAGAAACTCTAACTCATTTGAAGGTACTGGATGGATCTCAGTCACTTCAGAGAACACAGTTCCACTGTTCAAAAGAACAACTTTGTGGGATTTTATCATTCTTGTCTTCACTTCGCATTGGACACAATCATATTGAACTTCTCTGTGGCTGCTGCTCATCATTTGATTCTGCTGATCAAAATACCAAATCTACGGAGATTAAACAAGCTGTTTGTGGACAGTTAAAAACTGATGCCATAATTTATGTAAATAATATTTATCTGGGACGGTGGAGCAGGTAGTGTCGCCAGGTTCCTGGAGGCTGTAGGTTCAAATCCCCCTCAAACAGGTGACTGTCTGTGAGGAGTTTAGTGTGCTGTCTGCGTGGGTTTGCTCCGGTTTCCTCTTACGGTCCAAAAACACGCTGGTAGGTGGATTGGCGACTCAAAAGTGTCCATAGGTGTAAATGTGTGGGAGTGTGTCACCCTGCAAAGGATAAATGCAATTATGATTAATGTGTGCCATGTCTTTCCTGTGCTTCTTGGTAAATTTCCCCAATGTTCAGCCCAAAGTTTCTTCCCAACTCAACTTGTGTCAGTGGCAAAACTGACATTTGGGCATTTGGTTTGCTTTATGAAAAGAAAATATAATTCGGTCTAAAAAAATACAACCTGCTGAGCTTGAAACATGGACTTCTGCTTCAGATACTGTTGTTTTTATATCAAAACCTTATAAAGCCTTTATTTTACTGCTTTTGAAAGTGTTTTTCTGTTCTTATAAAGTTAATAAGCCTGATGTGTGTACGATATTTCATAAATCCACCTAAATAACATTTTCAGCAGAAGACCAAATTGCGTTGTGAAGAAATGGTCTCCTTTCCCAGATGATGCTATATTTGTGTAAAAATGTAATCCCAGTGGTACCGCTGTTGGGTTTTATTTCATATATATATATATATATATATATATAATTATTTTTTTCCCTGGCTTTGCTAGCATCCCTCATTGTTTGTGGAACTGGAAATGGAAATAACCGATTAACAGGTAATTGATTTTTTACTCCTTGCAGACTGTGATAACGCACTAGGAAATCTAGTAGATGTGCAGTGCTTAAGCTTGCTGAAGGATCCTTCAGCACCGCAATTATCTGCCTCGCTTACTCCTCGTTCTCTAAGGCTCTCTGTTGTGCATCCTGTTTCCTGACTGTTACCTCACAGACCACTCTGAAAACGGTGGTCTTCTTCTGATCTCCTGCCAATTTGTTTACTCCTCTGCTGCCACCGGCGCTGGATTTGGATGTGAATGTACAATAGCGGCAACATCACTGATCCGGAGAATGCGACCACACTTCCCATCATTAAAACTCCCCCCTAAACCTCACAAAAACAATAGCTTTCCCATCACATCATCAGGAATTAAAATAATGAATGCTGTTCTTTGTGCTTCCCAGTAGGAGAGATCTCCAGGCTGAAACCAGTACCTCTTCATATCTCTAGAACGCTTACTAAATCCATTAACCTCATTTAATGAAATGGCTTTTTGCATGCTGAGACATGACCTTTCAATTTCAGTTCTCTCCACCCCATCTAATTTCAGCTTTCCTGGAAATGTAATGTTTTTTAGTTATGAGCCAGAATGCCTTATTACTTCTCATTAGTGGACAGAGGAACGGAAATCCATACTTACATATTGCACGTTTCCCACTTAGATATTAACGTGATACCCAAAATCTGCAATATTTATTGGTATAAATGACACAAAAACAAATTAAACAACATTATATTAATTGCACCTACAGCCATCCATGTGTTTCCCTTCAACCTGCCTTCACTTTCACTAGATAACTTCCCCTTGTTCCCTAGCAAAAATCTGAGGGGTAAGTAACACTTAGGTAAAGTATGGTGACTATATTTTGGTTTTTAAAACAAAAGCCTTGATTGCTTAAAATATTTAAAGTGGCATTTCCAACTATAACAGCGAAGTGCACAGAGGGCAAAAACTACTAAAATAAGGTTCCAGAGGGACTTACTCATGTTGCACCAGAACAGTAAACTTTTGTCTTCCTTATAGTATATTTAGTCTGTTTTTAATAAATAGAAAACATGCCATATTCAGCAATGATGCACACGAGTAAATAAGTAAAAAAACTAAGGTTCCAGAAGGACTTTGAAGAATTTTGGGCCAGAAAAATAACCAGTTCTACTCTCCCACTTTAAGAGAAACCTGGATTTAGTCTGGTCCAAGCTGATCCTTTATTTAAATATAAATATATATAAACTAATTGCTGTTTTTCATATAGTTGGAAATATCACTTTAAATCTTTCAAGTAATGAAAACTTAGGACCACATTTGCCAAGCGAAAGGAAATTAAGTAATTTAATGAAACATTTCATTCATTCATTCATTATCTGTAAGCGCTTATCCAGTTCAGGGTCGCGGTGGGTCCAGAGCCTACCTGGAATCATTGGGCGCAAGGCGGGAATACACCCTGGAGGGGGCGCCAGTCCTTCACAGGGCAACACAAACACACACACATTCACTCACACACACCTATGGACACTTTTGAGTCACCAATCCACCTGCAATGTGTGTTTTTGGACTGTGGGAGGAAACTGGAGCACCTGGAGGAAACCCACACAGACACAGGGAGAACACACCAACTCCTCGCAGACAGTCACCCGGAGCGGGAATCAAACCCACAACCTCCAGGTCCCTGGAGCTATGTGACTGCGACACTAACCTGCTGCGCCACCGTGCCGCCCCAACATTTCATTTTCTCGTTCTCTATTACATTTTCATCATTATTCAGTGAAGCTTTAAACATAATCTGCACAGCAGGTATGTAGATGTGAACATTCCATTAAGCTTGCCTTCATTCAAAGTATCTGCAGATCTGAATAAAGTCAACAAATAAGAGGCATAGTGTAAGGAACCCAATGTATGAACACCCCCCCCCCCCCCCCAAACACACAACACACCCTGGTAAGATGATGGACAGAGGTCCATCGTCATATCCTTCCATGGGGTGCAAAACTCTCTGGTAGCACTCCAGTGTGAGAGATATTTTATGAAACATAAACTGGTTCATTCAGGGAGGAAAAAGCAATTTCAATTCATGTAAGTTGCACTTAAAATATATAATCACTTCCATAAATATCGCTTGCAACTTTTGGTGGTAAAAAAAATTGGTGCCTAATGGCTAATTTAAGTGCTGAGGAATTTATAGAATGGATGTGGAATGTCTCAGAATATCAATCATCTATGAAAAATAAGCACTGAAATTTGCTCAAATGCAGTTACACTTGGCAGTTATAGTTTGTTTAAAACAAACGCTGGTGCAGTGGTTAGTGCATTTCATTGGAATGTGTGACCTTAATAACGAGAGGCACAGAATAATCTGTCAAATCCTTTCCTTTGGTGTGTGACAAAGATCAATTTATCATGCTGTTTTGAGGCATAAATATGTATCATATCCTCAGGAGCTTGTGAGTATCATTAGATTTGATAAAGTACTACAGATTTCAAACCTGAGACACATTTGAAAGCAATATAAAAACACTCAATATACACATGTATAGCCACGCACAACAGTAATATCATATAGCACATTATAGATTACTGTACAATCATTATAACTTCATGTTTCTTCAGGCATATGTAATGTTGATGTATAGACTGTGTGGAACCGATGGCGCATAGTATGCATTAACGGTTAAGGTGGGGCTAGATACAGGCTTAGTCACACGGAAAGCCAATGTGGATCTACAGTCAGTTACTGTGTAACCCCAATGATTAGGTACAGGATAATGGTCAACTTATTCTGTACAATTCCATCTGCTTTTGGTTTTGTTTGGTGTTGACCAGAGAATGGGCCCACCACTTTATACTTGGTTTCTGAGGGGGTTTCTCCTGCCACTGTTGCCTTGGTGAAGCTCACTTCTGGCTAGGACCCAGACTATGTTTTGCTGTAAAGCTATTGCACTCAAATATATACAACACTGTGCAAACGTTTAAGGCACTTTAGGAAATGTTTTTTAAAAAAGCTATTTATCTGAGCAGTAGGTGTTCCCTTAAAATAAATCCTGATATTAGTAGTGATATACTGTATATGAATATGTTGGTAAAACAACAACAGTATCTCTCCTGATGGCATTCCAATATTGTTTGAGTTATCATCCAAAGTCTAGTTTACTGATTTATAAATCTGCTTTCATTCATTCATTCATTGCCTGTAACCATTTATCCACTTCAGGGTCGCGGTGGGTCCGGAGCCTACCCAGAATCACTGGGCACAAGGCAGGCACACACCCTGGAGGGGGCACAAGTACTTCACAAGGCTAATAAATATATCATTATATTAAATCAAGTGTACTATGGATGTAACAAATCCATATAACTGGAAATTCACTCATTCACATCCACTACTTTTTAGAAAATAAAAAATCTGTTAAATTTGACTGTATTTGTTTTTCATTCATTCATTCATTATCTGTAAGCGCTTATTCAGTTCAGGGTTGCAGTGGGTCCAGAGCCTACCTGGAATCATTGGACGCAAGGCGGGAATACACCCTGGAGGGGGCGCCAGTCCTTCACAGGGCAACACACACTCACACATTCACTCACACCTACGGACACTTTGGAGTCGCCAATACACCTACCAACATGTGTTTTGGACCATGGGAGGAAACCGGAGCACCCGGAGGAAACCCACGCAGACACAGAGAGAACACACCACACTCCTCACAGACAGTCACCCGGAGCAGGAATCGAACCCACAACGTCCAGGCCCCTGGAGCTGTGTGACTGCGACACCTACCTGCTGCGCCACCGTTCTGACTGTATTTGTTTTTATTTAGTGTAATTATATATAATTTTATACAAGCACCACACTTCTTGAGGTGCTAAATTATTTTAATAACAATAGCCTACAATAGCGTATAGCATTCTAAATAAATCACTTCTAGTGCACTTCTCAGCTGTGAGCCACATCTGTACAGGTATATCATACCTTACTGCAGAATATCACACAGATAAATCTAGACATACAGTCTGTAGTTAAGAGAGTTCTGTGGATATTTTCACAGTTATTGCCACTGAAAATGTTAGTAAACTTTGTCTATTCTTTTTTTTTCTCAATATGCACTTTTTCCACCTTTTGTGTTGGAGGTTTAGTGTCAAATTGAATGCAAAGCAAAGACTAAAATGCATTAATATATTTTTTCTAAACACCGGGTTTTTCTTTTTCTTTCATTCTAGAATAATAAAAAATAAACTTCAAATGTGGGAGGTGACCAATCACAGAGCATTATATTTATCAACACATCATGATGCTATCTTAAAGGAACACTACATAATATTTTTACTGTAAAATTACAGCTTCAAATTTGTTGTGGCATTTTACGTTGTAATAGGGAGAGAGCCTCTGTTGTTGTTACTCTGGGCTCAGCACCACAGACACTGCACTATGTAACTATGTAGACTAGGAAATCAACCCTTTCCTTCCTCCTCCACAATGATTTCAGTACAGTGAATATGAATTAAACTAGGGGGGAGTCCCAGGAGGACAGAGACCTGAATCTTACCCAGTGTTCATTTAAATAACATACTTCAAATGTATAAGAGTCCATATTATTTGAGGTTATCATCCAATACCTAGTTTTAGCAGTTAATAAATAATGTTTTTAAATAATGTGTGCTGTTGATTTAATAAATGCATGCAATCAAGGAGAATCTGAACATTCTTCTTCAAACTCACTCTCACCTACTACTTTATAGAAAAAAAATATCTTATATACAAATATATATTCTTATATTCAATCATTATCTGTAACCCTTATCCAGTTCAGGGTCGTGGTGAGTC
This sequence comes from Hoplias malabaricus, assembly GCF_029633855.1. Taxonomy (NCBI): domain Eukaryota; kingdom Metazoa; phylum Chordata; class Actinopteri; order Characiformes; family Erythrinidae; genus Hoplias; species Hoplias malabaricus. The sequence continues at coordinate 29,735,522 of NC_089816.1, forward strand.
CAGAGCCTACCTGGAATCATTGGGCGCAAGGCGGGAATACACCCTGGAGGGGGCGCCAGTCCTTCACAGGGCAACACACACACTTTTGAGTCACCAATCCACCTACCAACATGTGTTTTTGGACTGTGGGAGGAAACCGGAGCACCCGGAGAACAACCATGAGAACACACCAACTCCTCACTGACAGTCACCCGGAGCGGGACTTGAACCCACAACCTCCAGGCCCCTGGAGCTGTGTGACTGCGACACTACCTGCTGCGCCACCGTGCCACCCTTAATTTATATTCTTATTTCTTATATATATATATACACAGTTTAAATACATATATAATTATCTTAGGTGCCTATGACTTCTGCACAGTACTGAATATTATTTCTCTGTCTACAGTGCATAGTGAAATACAAATTTCAGGGAATCTAGAAGAATTCCAGTGTGTAAACTCTCATTTTTGATTCCTCAGATAGTACTGCATCAAAAACCATCAGTCATCTACAATCAATACAACCATAGGCTCAGATTAACTTGGCCATTATTTGTCACTTTTAATGCCACTTAAAAATGTACCTGGCCAAATGAAAGTCTTAAATTAACCATGTCCAGAAGTGCTGTCAACTTCTCAGGGTTCACGGCCGTCTGGGATGGAACAGTGCACAATGGAAACAAGTATTGTCCTCAGACAAATCAATATTTGAAGTATTTTATTTATTTATTTATTTTTTAGAAGAAGAAGAAATTGATGCCATGTGCTATGAAGCAGAGAAGAAGAGGATATTTCAGAGCAACCAAGCGTCTGTTATGGTCTGCACTGTTTTGTTAAATGTGACTTCTGTGATGACACCATTAATGCTAAAACATATAACAACACATACTGCCTTCAAGACAACACATTTTCCAGGGACACACATGAATATTTCAGCAAGACAATGCAAACCCACACTCTGCATGCATTACAAAGGCCTGGAAGAAGAGGCTACAGGTGCTAGACTTGCCTGTCTGTAGCCCTGGCCTGTCCCCAGTAGAGAATGTGTGGTACATTTTAAAACACAAAATGAGACAATGACGACCGTCTACTGCTGAACACCTTAAGACTCTTTTGCAAGAAGACTGGGGCCATATTAAACCTGAAATGTTGCATCACTTAGGGTCTTCGGTCCCAAAATGACCTATACCGATTTTCAACATAGCTGCCTCCATGTGTGGGACCTACTCTATGGAGCATGGACTTGTTTTTTAAGGGGCTACCTAACAATTCGATTTTTATACTTGAGCTGAATTTACATTAAAGTTGAAAATGATGAAATACACCTCATAAAATACTATTAACTGCATTGTGGTGATAAAAAGACTTATTGCTCCATATGGAGCACTCAAGTAAACGTAATTAGTGTTTGAGTAAATGTAACCAGTTCCTACTCCCCTTTACTCACCACCATATGACGGTGCCTATGTTTTCCACAGCAAACCATGCTTACTTCAACACCCCGAGCTTTACATGGAAGTAAAATGCACACATAACAAGCATTCCGATAATTAAAACCGGGACATATTGTTAAGAAGCGCAGGAACTAAATCCTCCAATAGAGCTTAATTTGATTTCGTGTGTAGGGGGAAATATTCTTGCTTCTTTGGCTTATAAAACTGTTTCTTCTTTTTTCTCCTTTTTAGCATTCCCATTAGATTCAAAACCATCGCTTCCCATTCCTGGCTTCAATAATGAGCAATATCTTTTAAAGGGCATGACATTCATAAATTTCATATCAAATACACACAGAGAAATTGGCAAAAAATTTGAAGGTAAGTCATATTTTTAACCATCAGACTGACATTCTGTTCTGCTTACAGCACTCTGGCTGGTTTATTATTGAATATAAATTAATAAATATATTTCACCCAACATGCTTCCTTCCTTCCCCCCACCTCTCTCTCTCTCTCTCTCTCTCTCTCTCTCTCTCTCTCTCTCTCTCTCTCTCTCTGTCTCTCTCTCTCTCTCTCTCTCTCTCTCTCTCTCTCTCTCTGTCTCTCTCTCTCTCTCTGTCTCTCTCATTCTCTTTCTCATACACACACATTTTCTACATTGTAAATGAATATGGAAGACATCAAAACTATGAAGGAACACATGAAATTATGTAGCAAACAAAATTGAGTTTATATATTTTATACTTTAGATTCTTCTAAGTAGCCACCTTTTCTTTGATGACAGCTTTGCACACTCTCGTCGTTCTCTCAATCAGCTTCATGATGTCGTCACCTGGAATGGTTTTCAGTGAACAGCTGTGGCCTCGAGAGTTAAGTAGAACTGCTCACCTTCTTAATGTGTTTGAGACCATAACCACACACACATATATATATATATATATACCTCACTACTGTACTACTTTGTCATTCTACACTCTTCATTTTTTTTAGGTGGTGGATCATTCTAATGTGTGTTGTTTTGGTACAAGGCAAGTGGATCAGACACAGCAGTTGAGCTATGAATATTCTACCAACTGACAGTTTCCAGGCACTAACATACTCTTTGCAGGATGTTGTGTCCACTGATGGACTAGACTTAATGTGCAGCAACAGATGAGCTACTCTCTCCAACTTTACATCTCCAAGTTGAATCAACGAGGTGTAGGTGTGATAATAGTTTACAGTGAACTAACAATGTATGAAGAATAACAAATGCTCAAACTGCTGACTATATATTAAGTGGTTGATGAAATGGGGGCGTCACGGTGGTGCAGCAGGTTAGTGTCGCAGTCACACAGCTCCAGGAACCTGGAGGTTGTGGGTTCGATTCCTGCTCCGGGTGACTGTCTGTGAGGAGTTGGTGTGTTCTCCCTGTGTCCACGTGGGTTTCCTCCGGGTGCTCCGGTTTCCTCCCACAGTCCAAAAACACCTGTTGGTAGGTGGATTGATGACTCAAAAGTGTCCGTAGGTGTGTGTGTGTGTGTGTGTGTTGCCCTGTGAAGGACTGGCGCCCAGGGTGTGTTCCTACCTTGCGCCCAATGATTCCAGGTAGGCTCTGGACCCACCGTGACCCTGAACTGGATAAGGGTTACAGATAATGAATGACTGAATGAAATGGACAATGACTGTAGAAACAATAGGCAGCTTTAAAGGTATGGCTGATTGGTGTATATGCCTTGTATGCATGCAGGATTATTATTATTATTAGTAGTAGTAGTAGTAGTAGTAGTATTAAAAGAATGTTTATTTCTTCTCATTTGCTGTAGGAACAGCTTCTCTTCGGGGAAAACTTTACATTTTTCCATGAGAATTTGCTGGCATTCAGCCATAGTAATCTTAGAGAGGTCTGATACTGATGCTAGATGAACGAGGATTAGTTTTGAATCACTCAGACACACACCACTCACTCTGTTCTCTTTCTCCAACATCCAGTGCTGGAAAAAGCTTTCTACTCCTGGATAATGCTTTGCATTGAGCATGGTGAGAGTAAGCACAGCCCAGTTGGTTATTAAGTCTTTTAAAATGAAACTGAAAATTGAATGTATGTGTCCACAATGGGTGTATTTTAAAGCAGTAATTAAAAGGACAGTCAACACACTTTGACACAGTGTGCATATACAGCACATAATTATAGAGCACTCTTCAAAGGTTACTTTGTTGCTTTCTTTGGAAGTTGTGCGCAACTCCTCATGCCTGCCGCATTATCAGCCCGAAAATCAGAGAAAATTACATCTTAGATCAAAGAGTTTGTAATCCAGGTCGGGGCCATGGCAGCTTCTGTTCCTGGGCTTTTATATTTCGGTGTAAAAAAAAAAAAAAGCCTCATAAATGTCACTGTGGTGGGATGGGCAACACACTCCTTTTATCACCCGCCTCTCCTTGCCTTCACAAGTGTACTTACCTGTGACAGCTTGCTTTCTCCAACCATCTCATTGAATTTCAAAAAGACAGGGACCTCCATGCTCTGTTCCACTACACCTACACACATCCAGCTGTCAGTTGCCCAAATATATATATATATATATATATATAAAAATTTGTTGTTTTTTTTACTCCTCTCCCACCTCATCCTCATCCGCCTTAGCCACTCCAAGTATCAGAAGCTTCTCTAAAAAGCAATATCTTATGCATGCCACATCAACCCACACACAGATCTCCAGAAAAGCTGGAACCACCAACATAGCGATTTCCAGAAGCATTTTTTTATTTATTTATTTATTTATTTATTTTAAGTTTTCCTTCCACCGCACTGTGATTATTATTCATTTCCTTTCTGAGTTAAAAGACCATTCTCAAACTCAGGGATACTTTTTCACGTTATGAAGCAGATTTTTATTGACATTTATTAGCATCGATGGCAGAGAATTTGTACTAAACCTATGGCCTCCGTGTAGGGGGCACTAGCTCACTCTATGTGTCATAATATGGTTCATTCACAGATTCTTCATCAAAATAAGTCATCATCACTATTCACAACTAGTATGTTTTACTACTTAATAATGGTACAAATGACTCTAAGCTCCTTTAAGTTTGCAGCCTACCACTCCTTACTATTCAAGGTTAAATATGGTGTTGTGGAAAGGAGCTATCCGTTATGTAAATGTGGGGAATAGTAGAACACCACTGGAGCCTTGCTGTGTGAGAATGTGTAATCACGCTAGAAACGCATCCCCCAGGACTTGCTTCTCATTGTATGGGAGCATAAATAATAATAATATAAAAATAGCATTATGAGGCCTTGGCAATACCTGTGATGGGGGAAAGCTAGTCATAAGAAGAAAAGAAATATTCCAATAAATCCATTTCCATTTGTTTGAAGTGTCATTATTAATTCATGGCATGCAATTAAGTTTTAAACAGAGACGAACTGCATACGTGAAAAAGGAACGAAAAAAATAAAAAAACAATTATTGCGTTTGCTGATGCTCCCTACAGGATTCGCCAAACTATTCCTCCAAGCACATGGACCACATCCTACTGGCCTACGCTAAGCATATATTTGCTTTTGCCAAAGCGGTCTGGTGCTCTTTTATCTTATTTAATCAGCAGGAATTATGCACAATGTTGTCCCAATGCAATTCAGCTGTTGATGGCTAAAGCAATAACTCTTACACTGATAAGGGTCTAAATAGTGTGTTGTAAAAGTGCCATGATAAATATCTAGGCTGGGTCCTTTGTTGTGTGATGGTCTCAGTCAGTGCCTATTTCACATTTGACCACTCGAAATGCATCAATTGAGACCAGAGTTCCACTGCCCCACAGCCCAATTGTATGAGGTAGGTAATAGCCTCCTCTGGCCTATCACTGGCATTTAGCATGGTGACATTAATTCAGTTATTTGAGACGAATAACAATATCTGCGAATAACAATACACCACTCCAGAGAAAACAGTCCCACTTCTACATAGCTCAGTGATTTTATACACCTCTGGACAATTCTTGCACCAATGCAGCATGGTGACCTTAAGTTCATGTGCAGCTGCTCTTCAGGTTGAATGATATGCTGTATATGCGCCTTGATATAGATGCCACATTCGGCCATTTAAAATACATTGCAAGTGGCCTTTTCCAACACCCTTCTAATAAATCCCCAGCGTACTTGAATTTTCAACCATTCACAAAACTAACCCTAACCCCTCAAAACTTTTCATTCAACTTGAGTGAATTCAATATAATAATCACAATGTCTCCTCCTGATTATCTGTGCTATCTTTACCTGGTCTGTTTTATAAGAATTGCCTATTAAAATTGGTTAAACTGAATTTGCTTACAACTTAATTTACAGTCAAATATTAAAGGTGATGTTGGCATCTTTAATACAAAACAATCTGTATACATTTCAGAGAATGTTTCCTCATCATTTGCAAGCTCTGTGTTATTTGCGTCCTAGAAAAACTTCAGTGTTTGTAAACAGCCCTAGCTTGGTAAATGCTAACTAAAACAAAACTAAGGGTCCGAAATGGCTCAGGTTTTCTCCCTCTGTGTTGCTAGCTTAGCCAACGCCAAGAAATGGCATCTGGATTTGGATTGTGTTTGGATTTTGGAGAGAATTATGAATGTAGAAAAGTAGGTAAAGAGGTGAGGACGTTGCTCTATTTCTGCTGCATAGGTGGGTAATATTCACTTATTTTTGCTGTTACAAATTACGTAATGTGGAACAGCCTCCCAATTCCACTCCCATTCTGTTGTAATTCAAGCAATGAATAAAAGTCTACAGACAACTTAAACTAAGCTGTCTTACTAAAAATGACTGGTTCACCCAAGAAGATGCGGAGCTTCTGAATTAAAACTGACGTTTTCGTAAACTAAAATACAGCTTGCCATAGTTTAGTAGTAAACTATTTTAACCCCAAACAGATTTTTTCCCCTAACCCATGCAAAAATGACTACAGCAATTTTGGCAATACCCCAGAGACTGCTATTTCAGCTCATAAAAGAGCAGGCTCTGATCTCTTTGAACAGGGATGTGTTCAGTGTTACAGATGGATAATAAAAGTGCAGAGTATATAAATTGAAATATGCATAATCGGTTTTAATCATGAAATTACTATTATAATGTTATTATGTAGTAACTATCAAGACTTGTGTAATCACATGAGCAAACGCTAAATTTGATAAGCTCACATTACAAACAATCTATGCTACTGTAATACATCTGTACCAGTGCAAACATAGTCACATTGTTACATTATTAGTATATAACTACATACTCATATTTGTATGACAGCATTACTTACTTCTAGATACTTCTTGGCCCAAGAGCCCAGTGTCATTTCTGTCCAACCCTGGCCTTTGTACTGATATGTTTGTTTCCACATTCTGCACACGTGTATGCCTTTGTGTGTCCACAGTGGATGCTAGTGTGCCTATGTTCCTAGTGTCCAGGTGCAGAGTACTGTGCCAACAGAGTCTACACCTGTGGAACACTGAAGTCGTCAGCATAATCCTGATCCAAGCTGGCAAAAAGCCAGCTTCAGCTTTTTTTACTGGGGAGAGTAACAAGTACCATGGGGAGCGCCAAGCAAAATTATTCCGACAGACACTAGGAGGCTTACTTGGGCTATGAGGGGAATGTTAAACTCACAGACATTTGCATAAAGAGATGATGCGATGTCATTGTGTTGCCTCATTGCAGGTGCATGTAAAAAAAAAAAACAGAGGAAAAATATAATAGAAAAGCCAATCACAAAAAAAAAAAAAAAATTAAATCCTGTCTTGCCTGTGCACACACTGATAACGTATCGAAAGTAAGTTTTGTGACTCTTACACACACACCTGCGACCCTCATTGTCCAATCATTGTGGAATATTTCTCTATAACCAACCATTTTGGAATGCATCACAGTCAGTTAATTCAGATAATGGTGCCTTGTGTGTAATTGTATTTGCCGCACCATTCTGCACTACTGAGCTCCGGCAATTCGTTATCCTATGGCAAGCTTCGGCAAGCTTTATTTGGCTGATCCTTCTCAAGAAGAAAGACTTAAAGACAATAATGAGCTTTAATTGAAGGAAATTCACAGAGCTTTACACCGAGTCGTGGGTCAGCAATAGACCATCAGCACTAGCTTATAACCTTGGCCTGTAAAATCTACCTTCTCTTCATTCCGTCTAGAGGGTGGCATCGGGAAAAGCTCCCAGTGTCTATGCCTTGTGAAAGGGAGCTGACCGTGGTGCTGAAACGTCCAGGCAGCGGCCAATAATGCAAACACAGGCACTACCACACACACCGGCCAGATTATGCGCTGTTTGTTCTGCACATAGGGCAATTTGGCTTGCTTATGTGGCCTCGGATAAGGCTAAATCCAAACTGATAATGCATTTTCTCCATGCAACACCAAGCCTATCCTGATTCTTGTGAGTAAAGGCATACTCTTTTTTAGACAGAAAAGCTCTTGAACATTAGGTAAGGCTTCAGCCTCATGCTGTTAAAGCTACAGATGATCAGAAAGCAACCAGTCACATAAAGTCAGTTTTATGTTTGTAAAATGTTGTTTTATGTTTTTGTTTTCCTGGACTTGGTACTGTAAATAGACCCCTCCCACCACCACCACCATCACACACACACACCTCTGGAAACTTAATGAAGTTGATTAATTTGGGATCACAGATGCCACTCCAACTGTAGTGCCACTGTTAGACAATCCAATGCTCAGGGGGATTACACCCCTCTAGATGCTTGGCATTGAGCATGAAGACCTTAGACTTTTGTGCAGTTGCTCTAGAAAGCCTCATCTGGTTTTAAGCGGATTGAATATACACAACGTTTGGCCACATAGTGAAACTGAAGAGGCTTCTGGGGGTTTGATCAAACATACAGGTGCCATTAAAAAGCCACTAATCATGATATGTCACACTACTCAGGAATAATAACTAAGCAATTAAAAAATAAAATATATATCGCAACACTGAGAGTGAAGTTATAAACAGCTATATTTGTTTTATTTTTATTTTTTTGTCTTCTATTTTTTCTCCCTCTCTTTATACTTGGCTTGCGCCGGCCACAGCTGCAGTAGATTTTCCAGCAGTTTCCAAATGGACTTGACCCTGCTGAGCTTGGACAGATGCTGGTTTTTCTGTCTCACACTCGCAGTGTTTGGAGCTGTTTGTATGCTGCAGCCGAGGATCAAGCTGAGCACATGCTACGACCACTAGCCGCTTGACGTAAAGATGCGGTTTGACTCTCGCTCGCCTGAACAAGGAGGCTGATTTTTTACAGCTCACGTCTGAGAGAGCACACACACACTCACACACACACACACAGAGAGAGAAATGAGATTTCTCCTGACTGCATCAGTGTCGCCAACCTTTTCAAAGAGCAACAAAAATAAACACCCCAAAGCAATACAGGTTTTTCACAGCCATGTGTTTGGGATCCTGGGGTTAAATAAAAGCTTAAAAATTATCTAAAAAGAAAAATACACACTGACTAAAATCATCAATTGTGAATGCAGTATAATAACTGTATTCCACACTAAAGATGCACTGGATTCAGTAAATTTAAATACATACATAATTACTATAAGCCAATGTAAAGATGTAATGACAAAGTAATTACCCTAATTTACATGTCTGAGTAATACCACAGTACTGTATCAGAATAAAACACGATATATGTAACAGTAGCCTACATGAAAACACAGTACCACCAGAATATTTCATAAATATAAGCATTATATAATTAAATAATTCGTATTTGACCAGATATTTCTAAGATTATAAGTGAATCCACTTGTATAAATGAGAGGAAACACAAAGAGAAAAAAATGTTAATAAACATGACTTTCCAAAATGGGAGTTCATAAAATCATAAAATTACCAGGTAGACCACCAAAATTGACAATAAAAAATAAAATGCTCTTATAAATTAGCCACCCCTGCATGCAGCACTCAGCATTGTTGAGTGTGTTTGGTATTACTTTCACTGTGAGGAAATGAAACCAATTTCTAAGCCATTGGAGATATGGACAAATTTCCCTGCAGATTCCTAAAGCAAGAACAGCAGCTGCAGGGTGGAAATATTAAATGCAGAGTGATTTTCATATTATGTTTAGTTACTGAGGTTTTTGTGAAATTTTTCTGTTCTATACAATCAGACCTCTGTATTCATGTGTCCTATAACACATCAATCAACTATTCAATCCAACTATTCAGAAAAGGAAATTCCAAGATCATGAGCACGTCACTGAAGAGCCATGTGACACACCCTCAGTCCTTCTCCAGCACTTGCTGTTTGAGCATTGTTCAACTCATAACAACCCCATGTAACAACTGTTTATGTAGCATTATAAGTTATTATGAATTATTATAAGTTAGAATTTTAAGTGATTCTAACTTAAAATATATTGACAAGTTTCACTCAGTTAAACAATTCAATTAATTTCTTCTTTGGGCAGCAGGTAGTGTCGCAGTCGCACAACTCCAGGGGCCTGGAGGTTGTGGGTTCGAGTCCCGCTCCAGGTGACTGTCTCTGAGGAGTGTGGTGTGTTCTCCCTGTGTCTGTGTGGGTTTCCTCCGGGTGCTCCGGTTTCCTCCCACAGTCCAAAAACACACGTTGGTAGGTGGATTGACGACTCAAAAGTGTCCGTAGGTGTGAGTGTGTGAGTGAATGTGTGTGTTGCCCTGTGAAGAACTGGCACCCCCTCCAGGGTGTATTCCCGCCTTGCGCCCAATGATTCCAGGTAGGCTCTGGACCCACCACGACCCTGAACTGGATAAGGGTTACAGATAATGAATGAATGAATGAATGAATGAATGAATGAATTTCTTCTTTTTGAGTTTGTGAAACTGTACAATTATGATTTAGCAGAGTCCTGTTTGTGGTTTTAAGTAAAAATAGCTGAATATGAGAGATTCAACTGAACTTAAATGGTATGAGTTTATGCAGCATGACGTCTGAGGTCACAGACATAGGGCAGATGGTCTGGGGTTCACTGCTTTTAGTGAATGTGGACAGGTTTGTGTGTTTATTTCAGTGCAAGGGGTGATGGTGTAACAGGTAGAATCACTACCTGTTTGAGTCCCGCATCAGGTCACTGCCTTGAGGTGTTTTTTGTGTTCCCCCACAGTGTTGGTACAACACATGTCGGTAGGTGGACTGGCCATGCAGGAGTGTCCATATGGTGTGAGTGTGTGGTGCGCTGTGATGGACTGGCACCTTGGTTACAGACAGTGAATAATTTTATGGTTAGATAAGTTAATAGTACTTAATAGTATTGAGTACCAGAAACGTATTTTTGTTGTTGTTGTATTAAGCATTAAATGAAGTAGTAGGCACTTAAAGTAACTGTGTATGCATACTTCTGACATTTGAGTTTATGAAGATAAAAAAATGATGCCAACTGATTCAGGTATATAACTGCCAACTGATTCAGGTGTATACATCTGATGTATACAGGATGATTTGCATAGGTTATATTAAAATAATCCACCACTCCACTTAAGGGACTCAGGGGAGTCCTGCAACAAATCCCTTGTGGATAGTGTATATTTTCTGATGTCTGATAATGAAAAATTAATTATTTGTTGGAAAAGAACTGTGGTGGAAATTAAATAAAGGATAAGTAGTCTTTTATAAAGGAAAGGGGGTGGGGTGGGGGGTGGGTTCTGACAAATCCCTTCGTATAATGCTCGGGCAGTCTTTCTTAATGGTCATGTCCTCTGGATATTTTTTTTAAGACCACTGGTAAACTAGATAGCACACAGAGTGTGAAATGATAACATTGTAATCTTAACTGTGAAGGGGCTCAAAGCAATAACACACTTAAACAGCTGAACAAACATCAAATAAAGCAATGGAACACAATGTAGCAGTGTAGTGGCAGTGCCAGAAACGAGCTGCTCTGTGTATCTAACAAATGCTGTTTGTCTAAAATGCAGAAACCATGACAACAGTATTTGTGTGTGGACACACCTTGTTGTGTTTTGGCACATGCCTAGTTTTGGTGTAATGCTTTGCTCAGGAATAGATCAATATATTTAGTTCTAAAGGGCTCTAACCATAGTCCCTTAATTGGTTTATATGTGTAGATACAACAGCCTCCTTTAGCAGCCAAGTAAATAACTATTGGTCATTACTACTGAGAGGTTCTTGTACACTTTGTGGCCTGGATATTAGAGATTCTGACATAAACTTGTACCAAATATAGCAGCCACTCTGCGGGAAACCTCTCTCTCTCTCTCTCTCTCTCTCTCTCTCTAATATATATATATATATAACCTCTTTGTTTCTATTATCATTACTGATTTTATTGGCTCCTCATCCCATAAAGGAGCACTTGTCGTTCTTCAGTTACACTCTGTAGTCCTTCTGTTACTCTGCATACTTTACCAGCCCTCTTTCACCTATTTCTTCAATGGTCAGGACCCACAGTGCACCACCAGGTATTAGCAGGTATTATTATATGTGTGATAACTCATTCACTGACGCTGCTGGTGGTGTGTTAATGTGCTGTCCTGGTATTCATGGATCAGACACAGCAGCGCTGCTGGAGTTTTCCAACCCCTTGTTGTAACTGCTGGCCTGAGAACAGTTTACAAAACAAAAAAATATCCAAGCAGCAGTGTCCTGTGTCCACTGATGAAAAACTAGATGATGAACTACTGTCTCTGATGTTGCTTCTACGAGATGGACCAACAAGATAAGTGTGTCTAATATAGAGGCCAGTACCTGGGCAGGGTTTTCAACTCCTGCAGCACTGGAGTTGGTGTTACGCAGTGCAATACACACTAACATGACAACATGTCATGTTAGTTATCACTGCAGTGCTGAGAATGATCAATCACCCAAATAATACCTGCCCTGTGGTGGTCCTGTGGGTTCATGAGCTATGAAGAATAGTGTGTGAGTGGGTTCACAAAGTATGCAGAGCGTAGAGTAGAGAGTAGAGTATTTAATTGTGGCTCTAAAATGTTCACCTAAATGGTAAGTGGAGCTGACAGGCTAAACGTAAGTAAGACTTTTTAATGATATGATTGCTCATTTATATGATAGCGCACACTGTCCTGTTCACACATTTAATGAATAAAATGCAGTTTTTACATTCCCTAATTGTAATAAAAAGTAATAAATAAATATGATCATTAGAGGAAAACAGATTTCAGATTTGGTTAAGGATTAGTTCAACAGAAGTGGACAAAATTATTATGTCATTTAATACATGTTCACTAACAAAACAATGGGCTCAATAAGCAGAGATTACAGTCTGCACATAAACAATGTGTGTGTGTTTGCACGTTCACTCTGTGAAGTGACTATTCAGCTTTAACAGCAGCTGGCCCTCAAGCTCTGTTTGATTGGTGAGATGCAGTCATGTGACAGAGTCTCTGTTGGAAGTCCCAACAAAATAAAACAAAGATATTTCGCGGGCAGCACGGTGGAGCAGCAGGTAGTGTCGCAGTCACACAGCTCCAGGGACTTGGAGGTTGTGAGTTCGATTCCCGCTCCGGGTGACTGTCTGTGAGGGGTTGGTGTGTTCTCCCTGTGTCTGCGTGGGTTTCCTCCTGGTGCTTCGGTTTCCTCCCACAGTCCAAAAACACACGTTGGTAGGTGGATTGGCGACTCAAAAGTGTCCGTAGGTGGGAGTGAATGTGTGTGTGTGTTGCCCTGTGAAGGAGTGGCGCCCCCTCCAGGGTGTATTCCCGCCTTGCGCCCAATGATTCCAGGTAGGCTCTGGACCCACCGCGACCCTGAATTGTATAAGCGGTTACAGATAATGAATGAATGAAAGAGATTTTGCACTAGACGGTTCAATAAACATAATTAGCAAGCAGAATGTAGCTCAATGTAACAGAGTTAAATTACCGCTTCTTCTGTGCAAATATACTCAAGTAAAAGTAAAATGTATGTTGCACTAAAACTACTATTATAAGTACAAAGTTACTCAACTAAATGTAACAGAGTAAATGTAGTGCGTTACTACACACCTCTGGTTATAACTATACCAGCATGCAGTTTTGGTGGTTTCCCAAAGTAACACATACCTCAAAGATGCCATGGAACACCAGAATCACAACAATAATGCACACTAATAACAGAAGTACAACAATGTATCTGGAGAACCAAAATCCTGTGGTAAACCGTTTCAAAAATCCTAAATATCACATCAATTCAGTACACTCTCAGAACGTATGGTAGAGTTACAATGTTGTCACTAAAGGTACAGGCAGTGTAAAAGTACCTGGTTTAAAGTCCAACACAAATATCTACAAATAATATTGAATATGGTAAAATTATATTCCCAAATCTAAAGATACTGAAAATGTACCCTTGAGGGTATCAAGTAGAGCGTACAGTAATGATCTTACCACGGAAGACTCCCAAAACACCAACAAACACACACTGTTGTTCAAATAGTATATTTACCTGAAACTTCCTGACAGTATTTTTTTATGGAAACCTGTGTCAATCCCTGTACAAATGCAGCTGTGTGTCCTGCTGTGATTTAAATGACTGAGCACATCAGAAAAATCACACTGAGGATCTGCATATGACCCAGAATGGACAGTGGATATAAACATAAAACTAGTGCACACACACACACACACACACACACACACACACACACAAAATATACTATAATTACTGTTCTTTTAGGAAATTATTCAAATCAAATTCTTCAATTTCTAAGTTTCTATACATGCAATTATTTTAGGGAAATAAAAAACAATGCATCAAGTTATATGCACGTTATATATTTTTAAAAGAGATTTTGTCAAATACCATTACTCCAACATTTATATTTAATATTTCTGATATAAAAAGCTAAGGTTGACTCTATGCTTTCCCCTTTCATTGTTATTTATTTATTTTTTGATAGCATAGTGTATATGCTGTTTTCTCTATGGATTAGTTCATAATAGACCATATCATAACTCTGTCATGGTCTATCTACTCTTATATCTTGACTAAATTCAGTTTAAATTATAATAACAAACTGCCGTTAGCATAGTAACACTTCCAACAGACTGGACTACACACACCATCACACACATGTGGACATGCTTATTTTTACATTTTCTCTCGGGAATGTAATAATAAGAACAAAAACAGATTGTGTTATACTGCTGCCAGCACACAGTACGTTAAATGGTATATAAACGAACACTGTCTTACGTTGATAAATTGTTATGGAATAGCTGGCTTCACTATAAGCATCTGGATTTACAGTGGAATTAAATTGGACTTTAATCTGCTACAAATAGAGATACACAAATATTAGTTAACAGTTGCTTTTAAAATGTTTACCAGCATCACACAGATGTTGTGTCCAAAAGCGGACACTCGCTCATCTAATAGTTCTTTTATAAATCAAAGACATTTATATGAATATGGGTCAACCTCTGAAAAGTTATAGCTTCTATTTCTGGGAATGTTTTACTGTGGACTTTGAAACATTGCTCTGCATTTCTGATTGCATTCAGCAATGAGAACATTAGCAAGGTCATTAGTTTGAATCACAAAAGTGTTTCATGGTGCTCCATCACTCTAGAAAACGTAGTTTCACTGCTGCATAGAACAACGCTGGGAGATTTTACACCCCACTTACTGAAATTTTTACTGGGCATGGAAATCTAAATATCATTTATAGCAGCTCCAAAACATCCAATTTACTTTCATGTTCACACTGGGTGCACCTTAATGTGTGCGGACACCTGTCTACAAACTTTTGAAAATATCATTTATTTCAGATTAATTTTTAATGAACTATTTATTTGATGTGAAGGTGGGCTACTGAGCTAAATGTTCAATATTTTATTCATTTTACAGCTTTGTAACCCTGTAACCAATCTCTAAATGTTATGTTTATCTGTAATGCTAATTAAGGTGGATCTGGTCCCATTTTACCCTCTTTTTATAAATATTTATATATTGACATTTGTATTTGCATTGGCAGGAACAGTGTTGCATATTGACCAACCGTTCTTGTATCGGTGCATCTCAAGTCATAACTGATTCCAAAATCAATGCCCCTGCCATTTCCAACTTCAGACAGATGTGCCACTGTGCATTTTTACAGACGTAACACACAGGAATGAAAGGAAAAGAGCAATTTATGTAAGAAGAAGTAAAAAAAAAAAAAAAAAACACCACACACACACACACACTCACACCAGACTCTGACAACTGTTGACTGCAGTCATCTCGCAGCCTCACTGGATGTCTCCATTCAAAACAACCCATTAAAGCGGCTTGGGAACCTGGCACTGCTCTATGTAATTGAGTGAATAAATAATTTTGCTTCCAGAGGATAGTAGTCTCTCTACTAGCCTCTGCCAGGCTAGTGTCAGACTGGATTTAATTAATTTTTAATTAGGAGGGAAAATTGCACGCAGATTCTGCCGGGACACTCAGGACATCTGTGCATTACAGATAACATTCTTAAATACTTAGAGCAGGCGAGCTTAAAGGGCATCACATCTAACATATTTAAGGAGTACACAGCATTCACAGCAGAGCCACTGCGCGCATACACAATACTGTCCAGCAGAGACACTCTCAGCATGCAGAACACTGGCTCAGCACAGGCCTACACATCCACTCCCTGTCAACTCTCACAAACTCTCACAGCAAGGTTAAATATTCAGGACAAGAAAAGCAGGCTGCTTTGAAGGGGCTACATTTTTAGTATTTTTATCAAAGCAGTGAAATGTTTATGAGATGTTCACGTCTGACCGATGTCAAAGAAAATAAAACCGTACACAGACAGCTTGTAAAATCTCCACAGCAGAGCACAACCAATAGAGTGCAAAAGTAGCAGGTCACAGCTCAACACGGTTAGAAGAGAATGCTACCTGTCATTAACTGTGCTGGCTAGCATCATGCTGAGTGATGAGGGAGAGTGTGGGTGCACATACTGGAATGAATAGAGAGTGGGGGCCGGGGGGAATCCAAATAATATTCAGAATACAATAAGATTAGGACCAGCTCCTTGTCTCTACACTCACTCTCCATTCTCTCAGCTCCACGGACCATACAGGAGCTTTCTGTAGTTCTACAGTTACACACTGTAGTCCACCTGTTGTTCTTCATACTTCATATTCTTCATACTGCTCCTATCACGGACTTCAAATTCAGAAGACTACTAACTGCATGAAAGAAAACACAGACTGAAAGTGTTACAAAATTAAACAACTCAACTAACAAATGAAGCAGCAGGTAGTGTCGCAGTCACACAGCTCCAGGGACCTGGAGGTTGTGGGTTTGATTCCCGCTCCGGGTGACTGTCTGTGAGGAGTTGGTGTGTTCTCCCCGTGTCCGCGTGGGTTTCCTCCGGGTGCTCTGGTTTTCTCCCACAGTGCAAAAACACACCTTGGTAGGTGAATTGGCGACTCAAAAGTGTCCGTAGGTGTTAGTGTGTGAGTGAATGTGTGTGTGTGTCTGTGTTGCCCTGTGAAGGACTGGCGCCCCCTCCAGGGTGTATTCCTGCCTTGTGCCCAATGATTCCAGGTAGGCCCTGGACCCACCGCGACACTGAACTGGATAAGGGTTACAGATAATGAATGAATGAATGAATAATACCACACGACAGTTACAATAAGATTATATATTAGTGGTAAAATCATAGAACATGAACACATTATGTGAGTACTAAGCTATTTACAAGTATTAGATCATATCCCCAAGTAGCACTTCATACTCTCCATCATCCAGCAATGTTCTTTTACATCCTTTGAAATTTCAGACACAATCTTTTAATCTCTCTCTCTCTCTCTCTCTCTCTCTCTCTCTCTCTCTCTCTGTGTCTCTGCTGCTGCAAAGTAAACATCTGTTTCACAATAAAACCTCAGTATTTCCCCCCATAACATCGTCTAAAAATAAACTTCCAGACGTTGTAAGAGAGAAACATATACAGAGATATAACAGAGGAAAAGCAATAGCTGCACAAGTCCCAGCTAAACTACATGTCCAAATGTTTATAGACACTTTCCCAATAGAGTAACTTCTACTTCTTTAAGGTAAACCCGCAGCTGACACTAACGGTTGGACTGTGGATCCGTGGAACTGTGGATCCGCATCTTCTAGGGTGATGTAGCTACATTCAGGACCAGTGACATGAGCTGAGGTAATGAAATATGAATATCAGTCTTCAGTAACCTTCTTGTGGCTGAATGGCCACAAATCCAAAACAGAAATGTTTCGACATCTAGCGTAAATCTGCATACAAAAAGCAGTGCCTTTTTCTGTTATTGTCATTAGGAATTTAACATTCTCTGTGTGTGTCTTTTGTCTGTGAGGAGTTTGGTGTGTTCTCCTAGTGTCTGCGTTGGTTTCCCCCAGGTGCTCAGTTTTCCTCCCACGGTCCAAAAACAAACATCGGTGGGTGGCCTGGCTGCTCAAAAGTGTCAACAGGTGTGAGTGTGTGAGTGAATGCGTGAATGTGTGTTGCTCTGCTAAGGACTGGCGCCCCCTCCATGGTGTGTTCCCACCTTGCGCGCAGGGATTCTGGGAAGGTGCTGGACTCAGAACTGGATAAGTGTTTACAGACAATAAATGAATGAGGCATAATATTTTAAGACAACTTGTCATTTTAATAAAATAATAAATAATAGTATTCCATCAAGGAGTAAGCACTGCATAATCATGTTTATTGATTAGTTCTATTATTGGAGAAAACATTGCATTAAAAAGTATATGTCTATTTGGGTTTAGATTATTTCAAGATTTTATGATTTTATGTTAGCCGTTGTAATTATATTTTATATATATATATATATAAATATATATATATATATATATAATTACAAATTATGATTTTTTTCACCCTATGCAACAGTTAACATAAAATGACAAAAGAGCAGAAGAATGTTTGGCTTTTGAACTCCAGTTGTGTTACACAAAAACACTTTAAAACTTATTGGTACACCTTGAGATATTAAGGCATTTTAACCAAACAAAGAAACAAATAATAAAAGTGTAACCAGTTTTATAAATAAATAAATAAATTCACCAGTCCTGGTGTAAAAAATAAAAAAATAAAAAAATAAAATAATAAAATTAAATAAATAAATAAATAAACAGACGTAAGAGGTTTTAAAAAAGACACTGGACAGAACACTGCTATATTTTTACAGTTTTTTTTTCTTTCTCCTCCCTCTTCTCTCTGCAGTAATTCTCAGATGCAGCTCTAAAGAGAAATGGCAGGTGATGACTCGGCGCAAGTCTCCTTTCGCCATCACTTGCCATTTCTGACTGTGGAAAAGTTTATATTTTTCTGTATTTATTTACAGTTTTTTTTCATATATATCCTCTGTTGTCAGAGGTGGTAAACTCCACATTATGAATATGTGATAAGTCACTGTATACCAAGTAGAATATAACAACTATCAATAATTATTATTATTTATTATTTATACAGTGCAGTTCTTTGGAGAGAGTCCAATGTCTTTGCAGTCCTTAAAAGGAGTAGTTTATTCTCCATGGAGTGGGTATCCTATATGGGTACAGCCATTTTAAAAAATTAATTTAGTAGGCTGCAGGATTTCTAACACATCCAAGCCACTGGATATCAGTGAAATGGCGGTTTCATTCTTTGAAGAAAGATGGCTGGAGAAAATGACTAATGCCCCTTTAAATTATGGTCAGATCTCAATACTGTACCTGCCCCCTCCCTCACCTGTCAGTCTCTCCTTAATCTCCTCCAGCTCCACCTCCTGAATCCTCCTCAAACTAATTAGCGTCTCCGCATGACAAATCCTTTTGACGTCCTTCTTTCTGGCTTGTTATTTCAGCAGTGTGTGTGTGAGGGGACTGTCTAACTGCTGTAAAGCCCCCCGCTGTTCCTAAAGTCCACCTGCCTGTCGAGAAAGTGACACAAAATAGTCAATCCGCCTCATTAACTCCTACCTACCCTCACAGCTCTGCCGTTTGTTGCTCTGTGTTGACAGCGTATGATGTCGCGAGCGATCCGTGAGCTAGTCAGCATTTTTCAAGTAAAACCTTTTCTAGTTTTTTTTTTTCCTTTTCACTAAAATACTTCCTAGAAAGTGGCCTGAGTTGAGTAGAAAACTTATTCTCAAAGAAATGTATTCTTACCTGACTGAAACAAGCAGAAGTTAAACTAGAAACCTGGGGATAACGTCAAAAAAGTTTTCTATAAAACTACAGTGAAATATGTCACCGCTTCAAAAGAAAACATCTTATTTTTAGTACCTTCAAAAGGAGGAATGAGGAGAACGATACTGAAATCACAACAATATTGAAATCAAATCTGAATCACTCATTCATTCATTGCTTGTCTGTAGTCACTTATCCAGTTCAGGGTCACGGTGGGTCCGGAGCCTGCCCAGAATCACTGGGCACAAGGTGGGAACACACCCTGGAGGGGGCGCCAGTCCTTCGCAGGGTGACTCACACACTTACACATTCACTCACACCTATTGACACTTTTGAGTCGCCAATCCACCTATCAACATGTGTTTTTGGACTGTGGGAGGAAACAGCAGCATCCAGAGGAAACCCACACGGACACGGGGAGAACACAACTCCTCACAGACAGTCACCTGGAGCGGGACTTGAACCCACAACTAACTGTTTCTTTACTGGTGTTATAGCTGGTTTTACAAATAGTATCATCACTACTTTGTATTAACCCGTCATTAATTCATCAATTACTACCATCATTACAGATTTGTAAGTTGGTTTCCTGGTAACCATTAACCAGAAAGCATATTCTCCTTGTTTTTCTCATGCATCAAGATGCCCTGTTCCTGCTGCTCTCTTGTTGGTGTTGGCCTCATCCAGCCCCGGCCCCATGCATCCGGTTTGAAACCTTGGCTTTGTGTCTTGCTTTGTATACATGTACAAGTTTTTACTCTCCTACAGAATCACTAAGCACACACCATGCTCCCTCATACACCTTCATAACATATATTTTGTATTCACATTACCTCTAACTCACTATCTCTATCAGTTAATTCGTACATCTGTGTTGTGTTCTCCGGCGCTATCCGATGATTCCCCACTCCCCCCCAAAGAAAATGCATTGAGGGAAATATTCCTTTATTCCTTGCCACTGTTATCCTTGATATATATTATATTAATAAAATCATGTTGATTGATTAATTGCGCCCTGTGACTACAACACAACATGTAGTGTCTGTCACACAGCTTCAGGGTCTTGAGGTTGTGGGTTTGAGCCCCACTCTGGGGGACTTGTGTCAGGATCACGGGGCGGACTGACGGAGGCGGACAGACCAGACCAGAGAGAAAAATAGACAAACCAAGCACACGCAGCAAAGGAAAAGAAGGAAACAGACAGACATACCAAGGAAAAGGGAAACAGACCAGAGAAACTAGTGACTAGAGAAACACAAACCGACTTGATAGGGATGAGAATGAGGAACCGACAAGACAAACAGACCAGAGACAGACAAGCGAATGAGGAATGTCCAACAAACACAAACACACACACACACAAATGAGACACTGATGAGGAGGAGGAACAAAAGCGGCACTAGGGCAGAGACATGAACAATAACAAACAGAGCCATGTGCAAGAGCACATGGCGGGGAAAACAGACATGACAGGACAAGGGCGTGACAGACAGCCTGTGAGGAGTTTGGTGTGTTCTCCCCGTCCGTGTGGGTTTCCTTTGGGTGCTCCGGTTTCCTCCCACGGTTCAAAAACACACATTGGTCGGTGGATTCGCGACTCAAAAGAGTCCATAGGTGTGAGTTTGTGAGTGAATGTGTGAGTGTGTGTCACCCTGTGAAGCACTGATTCCTGGTAGGCTCTGGCTCTGGACACACCACGACCCTGAACTGAATAAGCAGCTATAGACAATGAATGAAAGAATGAATGATTCCTTGAGGATTTGACAGCCACATAAATGAACCTATAGTAAGTGAGGTCAGGTGGTGCACGATTAGCTCTGGATCACAAACACAACTCCAGCTGATTCCTAAGAACCTGAGTAGTTTTCCAGAATTCCAGAGAACACAGTTCCATTCCTACACAACCCAGTGTTGGAGTGCATTATACCCCACTATCTCTTGATATTGGGCATCAATACACCTGATCAAGAGCGTCCCACCTATTTTCATTCATTCATTCTTTGTCTGTAACCGCTTATCCATATCAGAGTTGCGTTGGGTCCAAAGCCTACCCGGAATCACTGGGCGCAAGGCAGGAACACATCATGTAGGGGGCCCCAGTCCTTCGCAAGGCAAAACACACTTACACATTCACTCACACACTCACACCTTACGCCAATCCACGTACCAACGTGTGTTTTTGGACCGTGGGAGGAAACTGAAGCACCTGGAGGAAACCCACATGGACACCTGGAGAACACATAAATATTAATATATGAACATATTGATAAAAAGAGCATGTTTTCTGTTTAACAAGCTGTTAGTTAATAAAATGATTGAAAATAGACTGATCTCATTAATTCTTTGAAACAGATTTTATAGTTAACCCTGCCATGTGGAGGCTGTATTTGAGCCTGACTAGCCCTAAGGTGAGTTCTGTTTTGGCTGGAAAACTAAAAGGATAATTAAAATAATACTGCTGTGAATTCAGTTGCTTAATAAGCATGCTTTATGCTTGTTTACAGTCTATTATCAAGTCAAAGTAAAAATATGTTTTAAAGCACAGTTTCTTAAACTTTTTCACAGTGCAACCACTTTTTCTGGGGTGAAAACCATATCTCATTTAATAAGAAGTCTATAATGAGGAACTGTTTAAATCCGCTATACTGCAGGTGTACAGCAGCAATAACTGGTGTGTATATCAGCACACTAGTCACCGACTGACAAAGTTACACTCATTATACTGGGACTGCTACACAGTGGACAAAAACGAAAGAATGAAAACCATCATTAAACATAAAATCATCATTCAGTCAAAATTATATCCTGTCCACAAAAGCCACAAGTTCAGGGGAGAATCTGCAGAATACCAATGTTGCAAACAAATCAGCCATTATCTACCGGAAATATCTGCTTATAAATCATCTAATAATGTACTGTGGATTCTTAATATGCAGCCAGTACAGAGTGATACACACAAGTGTGTATGTAGTAAAGGATTACAGACTACTTGTGAGGAACGATGATTGGTTGGTAGATATGAACAGATCACTAATCATGCCCCTCCCATCCATCATGCACCATTTACCAACCCTACAGTGTGGTTGCTTCCCATGATAAAGAATTCCTGTTTTAATGAAATGGTTTAAAAAACATATATTAATTAACACAACATTCCACATATGAAAGGCATGTTTGTGTGTGAACTATGACAATGAACCAACTTCACCATGTAAACAAACACTGGACAACAGACAACAATTTGATTACATTTACATCCCACATATCTATATATTTTATATTATGTTCATTATTTCTGTTGTTTCTAACTGTTGAATTTGTAAACATAATTTAAATATTCATAACATGCTCTCTCTGTGACATGCATGATCCTGAATAATCAGTAGGGGAGTCAGACTTTGGCACTACAATTTTTAAAAATGGCTGTCCTCAGCATGGCGGCACGGTGGTGCAGCAGGTAGGTGTCGCAGTCACACAGCTCCAGGGACCTGGAGGTTGTGGGTTCGATTCCCGCTCCGGGTGACTGTCTGTGAGTGTGTTCTCCCTGTGTCCGCGTGGGTTTCCTCCCACAGTCCAAAAACACACGTTGGTAGGTGGATTGGTGACTCAAAAGTGTGTGAGTGAATGTGTGTTGCCCTGTGAAGGACTGGCGCCCCCTCCAGGGTGTATTCCCACCTTGTGCCCAATGATTCCAGGTAGGCTCTGGACCCACCGTGACCCTGAACTGGATAAGGGTTACAGATAATGAATGAATGTCTTCAGCTACATTGTCATTTTTTTTATTGGTATTTCCTTTTCATATTATTGTTGACTAGTAGAAACTACAGAGATATGAGAGGCCTTCTCATTTTCATTCCTAAACAGAAGTCGCAATAACTGGACACTGCAAATTTCTGGTTGACTTTATTTTGGATTAATTATTTATATATATATATATATTTCACCAAAATATTCTTTTAATTTCCTTTTAAAATATATTTAATAGGTATTTTAAAATTCACACACGCGCATGCACACACACACCCACACACACACACACACAGCTGCAGATGGGACAACCCGGGCCATGGAACCAATGCAGTCTGGCACATTGTTGGCATTTCTGTGCAAAATTAATATATTTTGGGTTGCCTTTCTTGATGCAGCACAAAAATTGACACTGAATTTCCAAAAGTACTCCGGAGCCCTTGTTGCTATGTCCATCACAGTAGCACGGTAGTACTGCATGAGGGCTCAGTGGTCATAGTGTAGTGTGTTGTAGGCATTACATTGTAGTGCTTTTATTTTAAAAACTCAATCAAGTTGGTCAGAAAACATTGAAAATCTTCATTATACATTTGTACATTATAAGGATTTAATAGAATAAACAAATTGAACATCATGTTTTTATTAATTTGTTTATGGAAATGGGGCTTGTATGAACTGCTCTGTATTCCAGTGTCCTCCCAGAGTCCAAAAACATGTTTTTAGTTTGACTGACTGTGTAGAACTTTTAAGAGTGTGTGTATGGGTGGCTGGGAGAGTGTGTGATAGCCTGTGATGTACTGGTGCACTATCCATGTGTATTCCACTTTTGTGCTCAGCGGTTCCATGTATGCTCTGGACCGACCACGACCCTGAACACAAATAAGAAATTACAGAAGATGAATGAATGAAGGATTTTTCATATGTACAAACTATTCATGGATAATTGCATGGAAGCAAACAGAGAATTGAGTGCAGTTCATGAATCAGCCTTAGTGCATGGACTCAAGGGCTGCCTGCCAATGCTTCATGGACAAATCATTTGTATGATGTGCACCATTATTTGTGCAAATGTTTCCATTGTGAGCCTGTGGTGAATCCTGAGAATTTCAGCCAATAGTCATTGGTGGAGTCTGAGAATGAGCAAGAAAGCAACTACCACCCTTGCAGAATAAACTTTATACTGTTAAAATAACGACTACATTTATCAAATGAAGTGAATTGAATGATGTGATGGTGTCGTGTGATTATTTTCCTAAATGAATATATGTATACAATTACAGTTATTTCCATCTGTTTTATCTTTAAACAGAACAAGGGCTAAATACATCATTTGTTTCATATCAGTGTAAATTTAAACATAACTACATTCAGTTGTGTAGTGGAGGGCAAATGCAATTGTTTTTATGTTTTTTATTATTTAATGTAAAATATACATTTAACAATGAACAAAAAATGGGGATTAACTTTGCATAAAATGCTAGTCATAGCTAGTCACAAGCTTAAGATTTACACTGACTTAATTAAATTAAATTAAGTAAAATATTAATGTGATTGGTCTTTCCCTGAACAAGTTAAATTTTCCAGTTGTGTTTTTTTATTCCTACTCAAGTTCATAAGTGCATAAAGGAATCTACTTTTGACCCAGTTATGCAGCAGTTCACATTTAGTCACTAATTCCTTTTTTTCCCTGTACAGATTTATTCTGTTTTGTTGGTGTTCTACTTTGTGACTGGGTTATGCAACTGATTTTATAGCTTTAGCATTTTATTTTGGACAAGAAAGATGTAAAAAAGTAGAATAACTTCATTTCCTATGCTGATTGATACTGGATGATAATATAATGATAAGGAGTTCCACTGCAGTTCTAGAAGCTACTCAGGACTTAAGCGTTTTTTTTTTTTTTCCCTGAGCTGCTACTTGCGTACTTCTGTTGTTTTTGGAAAGGTACTTTCTACTTTTACTTGAATGGCATAGCAGTTTTTTTAGTAGAGTATGTATTTCTCTTCTTGTGCAAATTACTGCTTAGAGGCTTGGGATCACAGATTTGTTGTGCTTGTATGAGATTAGCAGGGTATATCACATTTAACAAGACATTTCTTTCTAGTTAGCCCACATTAATCAGTCCCAAAGCTTACCAGCAATAAATAAATAAATAAATAGTACTTTTAAAAAAATACAATTTTATCCTGACGTCCTGTGAACATTTGTGAGTAATCAGTCAAAGCAATGCACAAAACAGACTATTCTACATCATAATAGTGTGGATAACTCTTTTGGATTTATTTTCAGATATTAAGGGTGTTTAAAGGTAGTTTGGCCCCCTTTCTACAGTAGCAGCTTCTACTCCCCATGGAAAGGCAATGTTGGAACGTTTCTGTGAGGATCAAGGACCTAAGTGAGGACAGATACTGATAATCACAGTAAATCTCGTTTAGGGCTGAACAATTTAAGAAATGTTTAATGGTTTAATTTTTTCTATCCAATATTACATTTGTAATTTAACTGTATCATCTTCTAAAAAATTCTGTTCAGTTTTGTTTTCATGACTAAGAAGGCCAAGAATTTAATTTTGAACACTGAATGCAGAGTGTCAGACACTCATATAAATGTGGCTATTATATATAACACAGCACAGATTAGTCTTACTCTGTTATAGAAGCTAAATGTCCCTCTTTTAAAGTCATTAACACATTGTTCTTGATGATGTAGGTCATAACAAATTTCAAATGTGATTTCAACCTAAAAATACTTTCTCTTTCAGTTCTATGCCAGTTAATCAAAAGAGTATTGAATGGATGTGTATTTATAGCCCTCTTGCCAACTCTTGGCATTAGACATAGTCAAATTAAATGCACCTTGTTCAATATTATGAGAGATGCTTCTCTGCAAAATTGAGCTGTTTGAGCTGCATTGACTGAAAAAAATGAGTAGCTTTGTCACTCAATTTAACCATTAGAGGAATAAAGTCATAAAAATTCATATTATCAGACATAACTTAAGAAAGAAATTTGTATTTACAAGAATGAAATGTTATTTCCAGTAACCTTTCAGCACTGAGTGTGCAGCAATATTTAGATGTTAACAGGAAGGACACTTTAGTACAGGATTCATAAATATAAAGTATACATTCCCTTCACATCAACACATCTATATATTCATTAATTCATTCATTATCTGTAAGCGCTTATCCAGTTCAGGGTCGCGGTGGGTCCAGAGCCTACATGGAATCATTGGGCGCAAGGCGGGAATACACCCTGGAGGGGGCGCCAGTCCTTCACAGGGCAACACAGACACACACACATTCACTCACACACTCACACCTACGGACGCTTTTGAGTCGCCAATCCACCTACCAACGTGTGTTTTTGGACTGTGGGAGGAAACCGGAGCACCCGGAGGAAACCCACGCGGACACGGGGAGAACACACCAACTCCTCACAGACAGTCACCCGGAGGAAACCCACGCAGACACAGGGAGAACACACCAACTCCTCACAGACAGTCACCCGGAGCGGGAATCGAATCCCACAACCTCCAGGTCCTCCAGGACCCACCACAACTCTGAACTGGACAAGCAGTTACAGACAATGAATGAATGAATACATTTTAACAGAGGGTAAACAACTACATTCACAGGGACAGACACGATGGAGGGGCCCTCTTATGCATAACATGCACAGCAAATTCACCAGTGTTAAATTAACACTGTTAGTGTAATAATTTAACACTCTCGATGTTAAGTTAACACTAATAGTGTTGATTTAACACAGGTGAATTTGCTGTGTGGTTAATACGTAAAAACATCAGAGATTTAGATGGTTGACTGCAGTCTTTTTATAAAAATAATGACTCTTTATTATTCTCAAAATATTATGTTTTTATATTTCAAACATAATGACTTTTGATTACTTTATTTTCAAGAAATTGATTCAATCTTGAAATTAAATATATTTTAAATGTCTCTGAAACACCATAATAAACTACACCTTTCTGCCATGCTTGTTTATTTTAGTGTTAAAGGCATGTGAAATAAGTCACATGACACCAGCTTATTAGCCTTAAAAATTGCATTTGTGATATATTCCACAATCTAAACAGACTGAACATTTTAAGCAATAAAAATCCATGAAATGTATTTCTATTGCCTCATTAAAGGTTCATTTTTCATACTGAATATTAATATAATTATTGTGAATAATCCTGATTAAGAATCAATATATTCTGCCCCTTTAATAAAGACAAATACAGCCCCAAAATATAGGTTGAAAGCTTTGAAGTTTAAAGGTCAGACATTTAGCAAAGATGTCCATTTGATGGCACTAAGACTGCTGCTTTCTCCAGGAGCGTCTGGTTCAGAGGTGGAGAGCAGCTGTGAGTCACCTCGTTCTGAGTTGTCAACACAGTTGATTTGTTCAAGTGCACTGAATTGCACCTTGTTTTTTTTTTTGTTTTTGTTTTTTTGCATTTGAACATTGCAGAACAGCTTCAGAGTCTGCAGCAGATATAGAGTGGATGACATCCTTGAATTTAGTGCAAGCCCAGCAGCAGTAAATAGACCCTATAAGGACTGCATTCATGCTTAATGTGTTTGGGACTGTCTAATTAGTTTCCTGTCCAGGATATTGTAGTCATTTTTTGAGATATCCATGGTGTCTGGCATTTAATTTGGGGTTGTCACGTTCACTCTGTTTCCAGAACATGCTCGTAATAGCCATATGCCGGAACAAGCAGGAATGGGAATAAATTTCCCTTCCATTTTCAAAGCTAGAAGGAAAATTATATGCTTATCATATGACAATGGCACTTTAATAAGAGCGCATCAATTTGAAATGGTTTAAATTATGTAATTACGGGGTGCAGGACGGAAGGAGGGCACGCGAGATAGATCAGAATGAAATAAATAATGTGGAAAATGGCCGATTTAACGGAGGCCGCTTTGCGTTTGTTTTGTGTGATTAGAACTTGCCAAAATGTGGGAGGTTACAAAATGCACCATCATGTTGGCCCACACCAGCCCGGTCTGCAGTTTCCCAAGGCAATGCCTGAAGTGTTTCCAAAAAGGTCTATTGTGTCTCTCCCAACTGTTCGTATGTGTTTTCTCATCTCAGCACCGAGAGAGGAGTATTGGCCGAGGCATGTAACATCTCTGGCCTGGGTTCAGTCAGTACACTGTTGATGGGGAGCAGCAGGTTTTTTGCTGTTTGGTGAAACAATAGAGAGTTGGTTGAATTCCCTTTGATTATGTCTTAACAAAATGGCTAGAAAAGGATTATGAAAGATGTCTCCAAAGACATTTGCAAGAATTGATACAATTCTGGATATAGTCCAACAATAGTTTAAAAGTATAACAAGCAATGCAACTTTGTAAGTGCTGAATCTATCATCAGAAAACCACTAATGGGAATCCAAGGCTGTGTCCAAAATGGCTCCTTATTCACACTTTAGGTCACTACTGAGTGTGTCATCATTTTTCTCTGAGTGTCTGAATCCTAAAGTCAACTTTGTGTGTAATTTTAAGGGCACTACATTCTTCCACAAAGCATTCGTAATTTATGATGCATGTTGTAGTTTACTACACAAGCTGAATGTGGCCCAGAATGCATTGTGAGTTTCTTACTAGACAATGAACAGTGGAAATGTACAAATTAATGTATGTTTTTAGCAATAATTAATAAACTAAATAATGTCTCAGTACATAGCACCATACTAACAAGGGTTTAGGGAGCCATTTCATTCACATCCCAAGATTACACATTTTGGCTCACTTTACTTGGCTCAAATCTAAAAGAGATATACTATTTGGGCAGGTAGGGTTCACCTTCAAGCTTGCTGAGCTTTCCATTAATGTTGTTTGTTCAAAGTTTGAAAAGACGTGGAAGGTGAATTCATATCTTAGCATTCAATGGCCTAATGTAACAGCATTGAGCCACTGAGGAGAATTAACCACCACCTCCCACTCCCCAGGAAAAAAAAAGATCACTAAAGATCAAGCACTAAGACAGTTATACGAAAGTCTTGGGCATTGGAGAAAACATAGTTGAAAGTTATCTAAACCCAGACTAGCCTATATCACCTCAATAATATTGCAGCAAATTATAGAAAACAGTCACTAATTTGTAGTAACCATCAAATAACTGGTTTAATAAATCACTACATCATTTCTCAGCATTTTTTTCCAGGATGTTAAGATATGGTCAGCTCCCGGTGCTTGTGCTGCACAGAGAAACTGACCACTGATGAAAGACTAGAGGATGACTAACACAAACAGTGAAACAACTGATGAGTTATGATCTCTGGTGGATATAAAGTGGTGAGTGGGTGTATAACAGCAGGAACGATAACATTATTAATGCAACTAAATTAAAATTCTAGGCCAGAGTGGAACCAAAATGTAACTTTTTTAAAATAAATAAATAAATAAATAAATAAATAAAAATAAAGCCGTGGTTACATCCTGGCACACATTTCACTTTAAATGATGCCACATTTATAAGGAGGTCTGTGTACAGAATGAGATTTATTTAAGGTAGTATAACACTGTAGTGAAGAAATATATGATCATTTTACCAACACAGTTTGCTTATCCTCATGAAGAGTGATCACTGGCTTAAGGACTGATAAGAAAAGTTTGTCTGTAATGTTCCTTGTACATAGAATGAATAGGTTCCTCACAGCAACATCAAGGTGCTTCTCAAAGACTGAATGTTTGTCATCTCTATTTAAGCTAGTTTAATTTAGTCAAATTTCTTTGTTGAGTGACGTTTCAACATTTTCATCTAAATAAATCCAGTGGTGAAAATTTCGGTGCATCCCTAACAGTAGAGATAACAATTCTGACTGTGTTAGGTGAAAAAAGGTGAAATTGATTACAGGATTGATAAAACATTTAAAAAAATGAATGAATATGTTACAATACGATCTGGTAGGATACATCTGTTATAAATGTGTCTGCCTAGAATATACCATTTATAAATATGCTTAGTCATGGGGTGATGAAGTGGTAAACTGTGTTTAAAATAAATCTCTTCAAAGACTCCCTTTTTTGGGTTCTATTTTGCGTTCATGTTTGTTATATTTCTTCCATACTCTATATGAAAAAAAAAACAAAAACCTTGAATACTTTTCTTTAAAGCCATCCTCAGCTAAAATGACTT
The DNA here is from genome assembly GCF_029633855.1 of Hoplias malabaricus. Lineage (NCBI taxonomy): Eukaryota > Metazoa > Chordata > Actinopteri > Characiformes > Erythrinidae > Hoplias > Hoplias malabaricus. The sequence continues at coordinate 29,765,933 of NC_089816.1, forward strand.
TACATGAAAGAATTACTCAAGCCAAACTTAAAGCAACCTAGAATAAAAACCTTGGCAATATCTATGATTTTGGGGAATTGCAGTTTTCTCTGCAGTTTAAAGCAGGATATTCTCATTTTCTGTGGTAAACACTTTTCTTTTAGTAAGTACTTAGTAATGCTGTGGAAGTAGTATCAAGAAAAAACTACCTAAATAAAATATTTATTAAGGAATTTGCAAGACCATAACTAAAGGGTAACTTACTCACCCTGTTCAGTAACCTGTTTGGTTACTGTACATTTATTGCTGTTTGATAGTTACTTCTGATCATGGATGTTGTTAGACCTGTTTTAGGGGGGCTGTAGCCTTCCCTTCACCTAACCATAACCTCCCACTTGACGGTATCCATCCACTTCCTGTGTATGCCCCTACCAAAAAGCTGTTCTCTCACCTGGATGGCCCTGCAGAAATATGTAGTTCAGGGAAAAACCGGTGAACTTCAGCTCTGCTTTCAGACTGAACTAATGTTAAAAAATCACATTAGATAATTTCATATAGATTAACAATAATATTAACAAACTATTATTACAGTGTAAGAAAATTTAGTCCTAAATAAGCAATTAATTCTATGACTTGACTGGACATGGTAATGTAATGAGATAAATTACTTCAGATGTTATTGTAATTAAGGAACAACTTAAAATAATACAGTAATTTAAAACTGGTAATACAGTATTTGCAAAAATACATTGACAGATTCTGCTTTGCCAATGTTCAAAAAGGCTACTGACCATCCTGATGACAGGTGGCTTAATAAATGTCTGACAACAAAAATGTTTTATCTGACTGACTACAACGAGAAGGATTTACAAGTGTGTACCGGCCACCCACCTCTACGTTTTGATTGCAGAAAGTTGGCAACCCTACCCTCGCAGTGTATTCGGGGAGAAGGTGTAGTGAGTGTCACTGCTGCACTAGCTGAAATAGCATTATGCTAGCAGAGGAGACCTGATTATTGAAGAAGTTAAAGTAAGCCTGGTGAAAAAGCCAATTAAAATGTTCATGCATTACACTGCAGTATTCTTTCCTGACGTTATGACTGTATATTTTACAGATACCTGTATGTGATGAGTTAATAGTCACAACTCACAACTTTTTTTTGTAAATACTGCAGCTCCTTATTTTGCTTATTTTATATCTTTGTAACCCTTTGGTTAAAGTTTAGCCCCACTAATCAATCATCTCTAGTGATGGCCCTGCATCTATTCAACAGGACATTTAAATATATACTAATACCATGCACAAGTATTGCAAATGAGTCCATTTACTACAAATAACTACCATATTAGACCAGTCTGGATTAATGTATATTTAACCTATTTATATTTGAGGGTTAGCATGTTCTTTAAAGACATTTGAGGTCTGCTTGTAACTGAAATATGGCAATACATTAATATTTAGAACATTAGTTAACCTCTTTAAAGAACTTCTGAAACCGGCATCAAATTTGATATGTGAATATATTTTCAAAAATAATATAAATATCTTTCAATATTTTTAATGTTGTCTTTGTACTGTTTTCATTTAAACATATGTTTTTTTTTTGCTAATCATTGCTTTCAGTTTATATTTTTGTTCTGCATAGTGGCACAACTTTTTTAATAAACGTGATAAATTAATGTTTTTTAAGCATTTTATCTGTTTCAAATTGTTGTTGTTATCTATTTTTGCATTTAAAATAGGTTTAAACTAATTAAAATACACACACACAAGCACACAATATTAGATGAAAAAATTATTCTTGTTGTGTACAAAATAGGCAAACTATTTTATCAGTACTGGGGGTTGGGTTTCTCCAAATAATCCTCGCAATGCCCTGAGCAGAATTAGAGCTATTCCATTGCAGTAACTGTTTGACCAATTAAACTGCAGATGAATTATTTAGTACATCCAGCATAAACCTGACATATGTTAGGCATCATTCTTTACATCTGCGATAAACAGAAATACCAAGTCAAAGTGACCTAGGTGTCAATAATGAAAACACAGTAATCATAGACACAGAAAAGCAATTCGGAGTTAAATGTGAAAGGTAATTCCTCAATTCCTCAAATGTCTTTAGAGATTTAATACATTATCATTCAAAAAAATGCTCAGGAAAAGGGTTTTAAAATAGAGCTTAAGTAGGCCTACATGGAACCGAGCAAATTCAAGGACTTGCTAACCAACGCAGATGAGTGTAAAAATAGTCCGTGTTTTCATGTGTAAATAAAGCACACAATTTTCTGCTAGGCATTACACAGAAAATGATCTGAGGCCACAGCATGTGAATGCTCACCACCACCGACTGTGCAGTCACTCATCTTTCTCTCTCTCCTTTACTCTTACCATCTCTTTCTCTCTCCTTTACTATCACCGCCTTCTCTCTCTCCACTTTACCACTCACCACCTGCTCTCATTTTCTCTCCTTTACTCTTTCCCTTTCTCCCACTTTCCTTTATTCTTGCTCTCTCTCTCTCTCTCTCTCTCTCTCTCTCTCTCTCTCTCTCTCTCTCTCTCTCTCTCTCTCTCTCTCTCAAGGTTTTTCTGTATAATGCATGCGTGACATTTGGCTAGAACAATCAATAGAGGCTCAGAGCATGACGGAGCGCTCTCTTCTGTGGTGTGCTACTAAGCAGCTCTACACTTTGTCACTCTCTCGCACTCTCTCTCTCGCTTTCTTACACACACACACACACACACACACACACACACACACACATATATATACACAGCTGTGTGCCCTTCCCATGGTGTTAAGTAAACGGCGGGTCAATTAGAGCCATGACGGCATCTTTCTCTGCGGCGCTGGTCAAAACTGAGCCCCTCCGGTATTTTGACAGATGGATGCTAAGTGCTGAAATTGTGCCATTAAACCAATTTTGCGTTGCCTCTCAACATGAACTCCGTGGTCCTCTTTCGCTTGTGCCAAACTACAAAAAAACAAAACACCTCAAACATTCAGTCAAATCTCATTTTGAAGCCAGGTGCAGGGGCTTTGAAGAGAACCTCATCTGACATGTCTTTCAAATTCAATTCATTTTTTTTCCTCTCTTCTATGGAACACTGATCACAATGGTCCCCTGAAGTTTGGGCTAAAACCTGCATCTTAACAATAAAAGGAAACATTGTAGGAACATGACAATACAAGAATACAAGGGAAGAGGCCTGGCATTTTTATTCTCCTGGTAAAAACCACAGGAGTGGGATGTCCTTTTATCTTCCAGTCAGAGATTAATTAAATGATGTCGTGTTGCCTTGGAATACAGTGGTGGATGATTAGGGAAACAATTATGTTCAATACCCCTATCAACAAGCGCTAAAAGCTAAAAACAAAAGGACTCAAAAGTCTTTATATTGTTTTGACTGAAGCAGATAATAAGGCTGGTTTTGGGGCCCACTCCAAGCACACGCTCACAAACACACATACAGATGCACACATACACACATCCATAAGCACACATGCTCACCTGACAGGATTAAAAAAAGAAGCCTATTCCCACAAAAGCTGGCAAAACAATGGCTCATTAAATCAGCTTTGATTACGAGAATATTAATTCATCCAAACCTCTCTTTGAGCTTCGATAGCCGCTTCCAAATACCTGCCTATTAAATGCTTGAGCACAGTGACCTTGGTTTCAGACGGAATATGAAATAAGCCCGGCCATTATTTCCTTATTATAGAGTAGCCCTTCAAGCATTTAAAGTCCCACCTTAACATTTTACTGTTCTTTATTGCTTGCTGACTTGGCTCAAGAACGCAAGGTCAATTATGGTGGCTTCCCCTCAGCAGATATTTCTATTAGGCTGCAGCCTCTTTTGTGTGAGACGGAAAGTGGCCCAGGAGACTTGGGACAGACAGTATGCGAGGCTCAAATGGGCCACATCCGTCAGACGGCATTCATATTCTCTGCTCATAATGGAGCTTTAGAGTGAACGATGTGTCTCGGAGACGGACCGTTATCAAATAGCGCTGATTTGATTTCCCGTGAAGTAAATAAGAGCAAATGCGTTTCGACACACCGAAGGGTTAACGGAGCACCAGTCTAGCTGTTAAATAGATCTGAGTCAAGAAAACATAATGCAGAAGAAAGGAGCAAAAACTTCAAGCAATTTTCTCAGAGATGTAGAACTTAAAAAAAAATAAATTTAATTATATAATAAAAAATGTTCAATGCCGTGACTTTGGATTCCAATAACAGAACATTGAAATACACTTCATCACCAAAGTTGGACACCCACTCGTCTGTTTCTACTGAAATCAAAGGCATTGATAAAAGTTTGTCCCCGGTTGCTGCAGGAACAGATTCTAATGCCATGAAGAAGGCTTTACACTAGATATAGAAACATTGCTCTGAGTATGTGATGGTATTCAACTACATACAATTTTAAAAAGCACTTTTTTTTCATTAATAATAAATACATAGCTAAATTTTTAGATTCTAACTCAATATTTTTTATTCTAGACTTTATATTGAAATGCTATCTTAATAGATATATTAAGGCATTATTTTGAGAGTCTATGCCATGTAGTTTGCTGGATATTTGTAGCTGTTGGTCAATGATTGACGCTACTATGGCTACATCTGTCTTATTGTCCATCCATCCATTATCTGTAACCGCTTATCCAATTCAGGGTCGCGGGGGGTCCAGAGCCTACCTGGAATCATTGGGCGCAAGGCGGGAATACACCCTGGAGGGGGCGCCAGTCCTTCACAGGGCAACACACACACACACACGGTTGTTGGACCGTGGGAGGAAACCGGAGCACCCGGAGAACACACCAAACTCCTCAAAGACAGTCACCTGGAGCGGAACCTTATTCTGATACGGTGTGATACTTCTAAAAGAATGAAAATTTGTGAATCCACATCTGAGCAACGTTTATTCAGAGCCCTTAAACGGGCATTAGACAGAAAGGAGCAATGGAACAGCAATTCGTGCTTGAGCACATGCAGGAGCACCACATGCCCGAAGACCACTTTCATCAGGACAAAGAACCCCCACAAAACAACACATCTCGCTACACACCAAGCCCTTAAACATCAGAAAAGGTGGGAGCCAAGCACGCTAGGAGCTTGTCTGTGAGCTCCTCACCTCCTCCTTTTATATTACATGCAAGTACTGATGCTGGATTTTTTAGCTCTGGATCACAAATGCCACTCCAACATATGAAAAATCACCACAGAAACAGTTCAGAAAAACGTCCAGTTGCATGATGAATATTACCATCAATATTCCAGTGCTCCTAGTACCAGGGACCTAGGCAGTGCTCAAAGCCGTACTCAAATAAAGCCTATATCTAGTCTCAATCAAATTTGCAGTTGTTCTGTGTTCACGTGCTAACACACGTGACCCCTAGAGAAGGCAAATCTAGCAAGATTTTCTATTTCCAGGACAGGACAGGACATGACATAGGGCTCTGCCCTCAACATCCTCAACCTCAGATGATTGAACATGTGCCTGAAGGTTATACCCTTCACCCTAATATTCCTCGGCCTCTGAGACATTCCTCTCCCTCTCATGACAGAAGTGTGGTTCACTCTGTTGAAATCTAATGCAGCATCACTGAGGTCCACAGGGAACTTGTTTGTGCTGAAGTTGCCACTTCCAGCATTCAGCAATAATGAAGAGAATGAAGATAAAGAATGGCCCTAGGGACTTGGTCTAATCCTCTACATTAATACTACTCTACAAGAAACAAGGAAATAAACATGAGAGAAACATATGTCATCATATACAACGTTGTCATAATGGTTAGGGGCTGCTTGTCGGTTATTTATTTTCTAGTCAAAAGGGGCCATTAAATACAGGCTTTTTAAGCTGACCAGAATTCGAAAAAAAAAGCAAAACATATTTAAAGGAGACATATTAAAACATGGCACGGTGGCGCAGCAGGTAGTGCCGCAGTCACACAGCTCCAGGGACCTGGAGGTTGTGGGTTCAATTCCTGCTCCGGGTGACTGTGTGTGAGGAGTTGGTGTGTTCTCCCTGTGTCCGTGTGGGTTTCCTCCGGGTGCTCCGGTTTCCTCCCACAGTCCAAAAACACATGTTGGTAGGTGGATTGGCGACTCAAAAGTGTGTGTGTGTGTGTGTTGCCCTGTGAAGGACTGGCGCCCCCTCCAGGGTGTATTCCTCCGCTTTGCGCCCAATGATTCCAGGTAGGCTCTGGACCCACCGCGACCCTGAACTGAATAAGGTTTACAGTGAATGAATGAATATTAAAACATGTTACAAAAAATTACATGTTCAGTGTATGTGCACATTAATATGAGATCCTGTCAGCGCACACACTGTGAAATAAGACCACCCAGACAGTTTTTTTCTGTAGGCTGCTAAAATTGAAAGTCAGAAAAATATGGGATAAAACAAGCCATTCTGATATTGCTCTACTTCTTATGTCAAGCGCAGACACTTTAGAATTGCCCCACTTCTTCGTCTGAGTATCTCCAATATCCAGTATGTTTGGAAATCACAGCGCTAGACTCTAACCTAAGGCAAGTTAAACAGAATAAAAAAGACACAAAGAGTGCAGAGAAATACTGCACCAAAAGGCAATAATGCAAACAGAGACAATATAGAGGTGGTAGCCGATTATCATTTAAAGGAAAGGGCAATAAAATCAGTTGTTCTGAACAGGGCTGTTTAGACAGGGCGAGAAGGGGCTGTTGTGTTCGATCCTTTTGGAAAAGTGACCTAAGCATGTTACACACATTTCATTATGACCTCAGGGAATGCTGCTAACTTGTGGAAAATGAGCACAATCTGTTCATTTTAACAGAAAACTGCACAGAAGCTTCAACATTTATATGTTGTACAATGTTTTTGAGAAATATGCACTGAATATTTTTTGGGTTGCATTCTCTGTTCCCAGGTTTGTAGCCTTAAAAGTTTGGATCACCTTTGAGTCTATGACATAAGAAAAAAACCTTGCTTGATTTTTTTTTGGAGTGTTTTTAACTGCATTTTTACAAAATTAAGCCTAAATATTTTTATGTTTTAAGCAAAATAATATATTAATGGGAAAATGGAAAATGTGTTGAAACTTGAAATAAAACATGAGAAGTGGGGTCAATTTAATATTAATCAATGAATTATGTACTTTAAGTAGGCGAAAATAGTGCAGTGCTTTGAGTAGGTGTCACATCGGTCAAATGAGCAAGTCTCTTTGCTTCAAGGTACTATTAGGTCAAAGTAATATATGTAAAATATGCTTTGTTTTTTTTTCCTTCCTTTTTTGTGCACCAAATGTGTTTGTTTCTCTCTCTTTTGGTCACCGTCTCTCTTTTGATTCTCAGTTCAGGAGTATTTCTCTGTGTTTTCTCATGCTTGGCTTCAGCTTGTTTTTCTCATTTTCTGTTTCCTCTGTGCCCTTTTTGTAATAAATCATGTCTTTCCATAACCTCTGCTTACATCTAGTATGTAAGCAGTAGACACTGGATTTCGCAATGTACAGGGGGGGATGGCTTCCCCTCCCTGGAAAAAAGTGTCCCCACCCCATTACACTAATGTTTTATCCTAACAATCCAATAAAAACAATTACATATTTAGATTTATCCATTCATAAAACCTTACGTGGCATATTGTTTCAACTTGTTTCCCAAATTTTCTTCTTTTTTATAGTCTTTTTCTCAGACATTTCAGGCAAATTTTATTTAATTATTTTTTCAAATCTGAAGAAAGAGTGGAGCTTAATTTTCTCTCCAAAGATGAAACCCATAAGTAATGATTATCTGATTGAGCTTTTGGTGCTCTACCAGGTCTTGCACAGTCGTTAGGAATCTCATTTTCAATAAATCTTTTAATAATTTTTTGAAATGCAGTTTTGGAAACTGCAGTTTCCAAACTGCTTTTTCTTTATGAACAAGATTATCTTGTATTTTATCACCTCATAAAGACAGCCCAAAAAAAGAAAAGAAGAAGGACTTGAAGTTAATTGCCATTTTGACTGGAATGAAAGAAACGAGTAGTTGGCCCTCACTTTTGGTCAGTGCTGGATATGCTCTCAATACAACTAGAGAAAGTAAAAACAGAGAGAAGTTACAGTAAATAAAGTTATAGGAAATATGAACAAATTAAAGGTTTTTAATGTCTGACTATTTTCTCTCTTATGTCATCGACAGAAACTAACTAATAAAAATTGAATTATTTTAGATAAATAGATAGATAGATAGATTTAATTTATCTGTGAACTAAAGAGACCAGTTGCTCTAGTTGTACTTTGTAAGTGTCTTTTACTACAGATCTGTGCTGTTTATTACAAGCAGATGTTTGTCCAAAGTCTGTACGTATAATTCAGCTTCATTAGCACCTTTTGAAATTTGTAAGGAATAAATGGATTTCAGTCATGGTGTACAACTTTAATTTGGCTTTAAATGATCCTGTAGCCAGTAACAGGTGCTGTCAATCACACTGAAAAGAGTATAACTGGAGATAAGTTAACTCAGTCTTTGTGTCTGTTTCACACTGAAAATGGAATAAAAGAGAAGAGCAAAAAAATTATGAGGATGTGAGAATGGACACTGTAGAAAAGCATGGACAACCTCAAGGCTACAAGTCCATCTCCAGAGATTTTAATGTCCCTGTGTCCACTGTGCGCAACGTCATTAAGAAGTTTACAGCCCGTGCTACTGTAGCTGACCTCCATGGGCATGAACAGAAGAAAAATTGATGTGAGACTGTAAGGAAGGTTTGCTCGAAAGTGTTGTGTTGTTCCAATGCAAACCGAAGAACTAAACATGTAAGAAGCATTTGTAATAGCAGCAATTTTCTTGGGAAAATGGTACCTACTGTGAAAGACATCCAGAGGTATCATGATTGTGTGTATTCCTGTTAGTGGTCTGTTACCTATTTGGTTGTAGGATGCTCCACATATTTTTTTCCCTAGCATTACACACATTTACCAGTCTTTTGCTACACTTGTCTTATTGTTTTTTTTTTTGTTTGTTTATTTTGCTGGCATCAAATAAAAAAAGACATATATAACATCTCTTAGTTTCATTTTTTTAAATTCATACATTTCTATTAAGTACACGTTTTAAATGTTTTGTCCATAAGCACAATGTTTTTATTTAAAACAGGCTCAGAATCCCAACTTTTTTGGAAACTGGGTTTTATTCTATATTGTTTTTCAGTGTAATGCCATCATTTATTTCCCAGGACATATTTTATGTTTTATTTATTTTCCATTATTTTTAATTCAGCAAATAAACTGATTATATATGTTATATTTTATATTTTTATATATAAATGTATATGATATATGTATAATTTATATGAGAGGGAAAGATAGATAGATAGATAGATAGATAGATAGATAGATAGATAGATAGATAGATAGATAGATAGATAGAGCAATGCCAGGCACATGCTTAAAAGAAAGAGGGACAGGCAAAGAGAGAGAGAAAGAAATACAGAATGTACAATGAAATGGAATGGGGAATGACACAAGAATGAAAGAATATGAGAAGTTCAGAAGCAGTGGCTCGAAGCTCTTGTGGATGAGCAACTCTGCAGAGGACATACACACCCAAGAGTAATATACAGAGACAGTGATTACAGCAAACTCTGAACAGGTGTCCTGGATCACAGCCGTGCAGCAAACAGCAAGACATACACAGAGTGAGGAACTGGGATGAGTAGAAGGAAGAATTAAGTACATGATTAAGAAAGAATGGAAGGTAAGAGTGACGAAATTAGGAAGGCAGGAATCGAGGACAGAATAGGGCAGGTGAAAAGGAAAGATGAAACTAAAGAAGGAAGGAAGAAAACAAAGATGAAGAAGGTAATTTAGAAGGAAAGAAGAGTGAGAGGGATGAAAAGAGGAAGGCAAGAAGCCAGGAAAATATAAGGCAGGGAAAGAGGAATAGTGGGTGAATGGATGGAAGGGAGGAAGGATGGACGGAAAGATAGAAAGAAGGAAGGAAGGAAATAATTCAGATAGAATGGTGGGAGGGATGAGATGAGGAAAGCAGGACTCAAGAAAAGTACAAGGAAGACAAGAAGAAAGGAAGGAATGAAGAAAGGAAGGAAGGAAGGCAGGAAGACTAGATGGAGGAAATAGAGAGAATAAGAAAAAAGAAACAGAGAACCATACATGAAGATACATTTTCGGAACATGTGGCCAGAATCAGTCTCCATTTTGGTGAAGGTCCATCTGTCAAATACAAGTCAACCACGTTCTTCTTGTGAAGCCAACAACGGGAGCAATGTGATAAGGTGGGATTTATTGCTGTCAGTGGAGTCTTTTTTCTGGCATTTGTGGAGAACTCAACCAACCGGATTCACTCCGCAGTGATATTATATTGGATCTCGTTGTCCTTGAAGAATCTGAAGCTGGCCAGAATAGAGAGAAACATTTCCTTGGATTTCTCCTTCAGACACAAGGTCCACTGTACAAAAATAGTGCAGCACCCAAATGCGTACAAGGACGCATGCAATAAAGCAGGACTAAACAGGCCTTATAGATACAATAGCCAAGGCAAATATGCATTCAATTATTGTGTGCATCACCCCATAGCCATATTTCCCATAAATGGCTCGTAAATGTCATATACAACCTAATTACATGAGGGACCTTACTAGGAAAAACTATGCGGGCATAATGTTCATATAAATTCTAGGCCAGATATAAAATGGCAGAGAGAGTGCAGATGTTAATAGGATTAGCTCTGTGTTGATAACATTACCTCTGCAGTACAGCACGCTACGACAATGTAGTATCAAATTTAGTCATTCAATATTGCACACAACATTCTTGGACAACTGTTATCATTAATTTACGCCTGATAAGTCCATATTAAAAGAGTGTTTCTCCGTTTAAAGAGCAGCCATTTTCTACAGTGATTCACATTATTATGACCCCTAGTGGCTGACACTAGATGTTTCAGTGCCTGCTTTTGTATTAAACCTGGTTTAAATATGGCCACCTCCATGTTAGGAACCCACTCCATGGAGCATAAACACTTCTTTTTTAATTAAATTATACTTCATAGGAACAAATGTAAAATAATAATGAATCCCTTTTTTCACATTTGCTCCTTGACTTATTGCTCTTTTAAGCCGTCACGTTCACAGCCAGCCAGCATGACCCAGTTTACTTAAGGAATATAAATTTCTTAAAGCCATTTTCGAAAGCTCAGCCCAGCCTGCATCTGTGTGCAGAGCTTTACCTCCGAGCACCGAAAGAACAAAGCACTCACTGGACGCAAGATACTGAACCTCTTGCTCTCATCAAAGGTAAATGCTATATGGATCTGAAGGAGCAAGAATTTAATTCTCACTGATTTCTGAGTAAAATGTACTTGATGGACTTGAAGACATACAGTGCAGTGCAAAACCAGATTTCATTCATTTAAACTAAACAGACACTATTCATTCATAACTATCTGTAGCATCTTCATCCTTATAAGGGTCACGGTGGATCCAAAGCCCACCCCTACCAGAATCTTTGGGTGTAAGACAGGCACATGTCCTGGAAACTCTCACACACATGCACACACAGATAACAGAAACACACTAAACATGTCACACAAAGCAACCCTATGTGGGGATTGAATCCAGGACCCCATCAGTCAGCAAGTTTAATACAGACATAAGTTATAAATAAATGAGATTCAATAATCTTCATTGACCTAAAGAAGGAAAGCTTGCAAGGAAAATTATTGGGTTTTTTTTAAAAAAAAAATATTATTATGAATTCTTATGTAGAGAGAAAATAATACCATACAAGACCACCAAGTATGGAGCTAAATTACTGACATAACCTGAATTTGGAATATTTGAAATATGTTTATGTTCATTTGTGGGTCTGAATTTAATTTTTTTCTGAATATTTCAACACCCCACAAGTTCAGATTTATCAAATGCCATATAAATATAATTTAAATATAAAAACATTCAGATTAATGTAACTAGAATATTGAAAAATGTTATAAATATATTTCAAATATTCAAACTTCAGATACATATTATTAAATAATAATAAAAAATATTGTTCAAATACTTATGTCAGTAATTTTGCTGCATACCCAAAACTCTCACTACAGTTTTATTTTCAAGAGATTGTGGCATATAGAATAGAACAGAATAGCTTTATTGTCGCTGAGAAAACAATGTTCAAGAACAGTGTTAAAACAGTGAAATGCATATACGAAAAAAATAAGAAAACTGACATATCAGTCTAAGACAAATGTAATGTATACTCAGTGTAGAAGTTGAAGCTTTGTATCCCAAAAAAAAAAGTAACTTTGTAGTTCCTTTGACAAGAAACTTTATAAATGAAAGCATGGTCTCTGAATTCTACCTTAAACAACAGCCACTCCAGGGAAGTGGAAATAACAACTTCTTCTTGGCATCTTATTGAAATATTTTCTTTTTTTTTTTTTGGAGTAGTTTGTGGGAACTTTTTTTCCCAGTATTTCTGCTTTCTCATGTGTCAATACTTGTCTGTCTGTTGTAGCTCTAAGGATTAATATCTTTTGGGTGAATATCAGAGAAAAACACCAAGGTAAACACTGTGCTGCAGCTACACTTTTGGACAAGGTGAACTAAGAATTTAAAGCTTTCCAGTAACTTCCATCTATGTCTGCAGCATTCATAATGGAGAAAATCAGACATTTGTGCAAAAGAACAACAAAAGTCAAGATCTTGTTCCAGAAATGAATGAGTGAACTTTGTGAAGTATCGTAGGGTGGATAAATATCCAGTATATGGGCAGTATATGACCAGTATAGAAGAGAGACAAGACTTAGACCACACACTGCTCGGAGCAATCTCACAGCGATGTGTGGTCAGAGACTAGTCAGAGCACAGGTCAAGCTGAGACCTGAGGGTACTGAGAAAATGTAAATGTTTTTTGTGTTTTTGCTGTAGATTGAAAGGATGTTCCACCTGCAACAAAAGACACCACCCGGGAGCTCTGCAATCTATGTGACCTAGCATTTCCTGGGCCACATGGAAGAAATGAAAATCAGCAAGCAGTCCATCCGTCACACACCGGCCAGTGGTTAAAGAATAAAGCTAGCTTCAAGAAATGCATAACCACACCTGGACACTACAGCACCAATCCTCATGGGCTTCTACTACCAGCTTGCAGACTATCAAAAGAAAGCAGTAGGCACTGACTATATTCCATGAATGGAAACTATATATGGAAGGCCTTGCTGAGCCAAATCTATAACAAAAGAGCCACCCCACTAATCTGTTAAATGTGATTTCACATAAAAAGAAGTTTGAGAAGGAAACACTAGACGGAGGCCATGAAATTTGGAACGGCTTGGACAAAGAAAAAAAAGTCTAGTGAGTTGTATATAACACCCCCCACCTCTTAACTTTAATGCTTGAAACTTTTTTAAATACAGTTAAATACAATATAGCATTTACCTTTATATAATGTTGCTACTCCTTTTAGGGAGTGAAGACACAGGTTGCTGGTCTCCATTTCATGGTACCTACAAGGATCAGTTATCAGTTCAGTTCAACTCACAATTGCCCTGGTCCCAGCATTTCAAATAGCACGCCACCTCCCACCCCCCAACACACACACACACAGAATGTAGCTGGGTTGCAAAACCCGGTCTAATGTATTTATGAAGCCTCGGTGTCAGTAAATGAATAATAAAAAAAAAATACAAGGTGGCACAGATAGAAATAAAAATGGCAAAGAGCCTCATTGAAAATTATGAAAAGAGATGAATATTTTGCTTTATTCCTATAGGTAGGTATTATTGACTCATGTTTTGCTGTTTGAGATTATTTAGCTTGGAATTGACTCTGAAATCAGGAGACTGCTGACTGCATGAAAGTAAACACAGACTGAAAGTTGTGCAAAACTAAACAACTCGAGTTACAAACGAGTTTCTGTGGTATTTCAAAATGTGAATAAAAACTTACAGACAAGTTAAATATCAGCCATCAAACAACAGTTGCTTATCTCCTCAAACATCAATTCTAAAGACACTGAGCTTCTAGACGTAAAAACAAACCAGAAATAACTACAGTTCCCCACAGTCATAGACGTTCCCTTTAAGTGCTGTTTACTCATTGTGTATTTGAATGTTGTTTTTTTGGGGACTGCACATGTCTCGGTGCCCCATTTCTCACAGATCTGCAGGGTTTTTTTTTTTCATTGTTGTACATCTGCCTCTCACTTGGGTTTTTTGTTGGCCACCAATCTAAGGAGCGTTTGAACCTCTTCAAAGGACCATGGTGTAAATTTACAAGCAGCAATTTTGTGTCAGATAAAAACAAACGGGATAAAAACAGATCGCTTCTCTGAATTGGAGATTTTACAGATGGCTAGTTGGTTCTGGAGGTCTGCATTTTGTGGTGATTGACAAGTCTCACTGGTCAACCAGGGCTCCACAATGTTTACATGTCATATTTAGTCCCTACTCGGAACCACAAACAAGCAGGGAGTAAAATACAACGGTTCCATGAACCTTGTACCAGATTTGCCTAATGGACATTCTAAAAACGCTATTCTGCGTAAGTACTAGCAATGGAAAATGCCATATTAGTTGGACTACGGTATGGGTCTGGCTCCAGATGCTGTCCTATACAGTCCTGGGTCTATTATTGATAAACTATTGAGAACTGTTTAATTTTAAATGTAATATTTATCTCGTGTAATTTTTTCTAGATTTTGCTTTAGTAGACTAGGAAAAAAATCACATTATAGATATCAAACATGATGCTACTCATCCAGTGAGATATGCATAGCTAATCAGGTTACAGATAAAGTCCTGTCTTTCAGCAAAAAAGAGCCAGTCACTTTACTGTTTATGTATAAAATTATGGGTTAGGAATAGGTTTCGTGTTAGGCTTTACCCCCCATTAGGAGCTGAACCTCTCATTAAGAGCTGCCTGCAGAGATACCTTCCTTTTAATTCCTGGAGCCAATGAGACAGTCATTAGGGACTAATATATATATATGTATGTATGCACATTGGTCACAGTCACACTCCTCCAGGGACCTGGAGGTTGTGGGTTCAAGTCCCTCTCTGAGTGAGTGTCTGTGAAAAGTTTGGTGTGTTGTCCCCGTGAGTTTCCTCCGGGTGCTCCGGTTTCCTGCTCCGGTTTTCTCAGAAAAACACAAAAGTCCAAAAACACATGTTGGTAGGTGGACTGGTGACTTAAAAGTGTCTCTAGATGTGAGTGTGTGAGTGAATGTGTGTGTTTGTGTTGCCCGGTGAAGGACTGGTGCACCCTCTGGAGTGTGTTCCCACAGCGACCCTGAACTGGATAATGAATGAATGAATGAATGAATGAATGAATGAACTGATTTGACATTTAATCATTGACTAAATAATATGTTTTCACTGAATCATAACGCAAGATGTTCTGGACATTGGCTTGAGTAAATTTTCTCTAACTGAAGCTTAAAGACTATATTAATCATATACCCCTGCCTTATAAGGTGTGAAACAGTATGGGGTTTTAAAATGTGTCCCACATTCTCTATTTTGGAAAGGTCAGCACTCTAGCTAAGCCAGTGCAGCACCCACACCCTTGTCCTCTACAACCATGCCTTTGTAATGAATGCAGAATGTTGTTGTGCATTGTCTTACTGAAATATGCATGGACGTCCCTGGGAAACACATTGTTTTGAAGACAGCATATGTGGCTCCAAAACCTCTATGTACATTTAGACATTCATAGTGAAAGAGAACTGTTACAGAACGGTATATGATATTTGCCAAGGGCACTGTCTAAACCCCATACATGACAGACCCTGGCTTAGGGACATGTTGCTGGTAGCACTCTGGATGGTCCTCTTTATGGTTGGCCTGGAGCACACGGCATTCATTTCTTCCAAAAAAGACTTGGAATATTGATTATGTCTGGCCACAATACATGATCCACTGCACCACCTCCAAGATTCCCCTGAGTCCAGAGAATTTGACAGTGCTTCTGGACATAAGACATAATTTTGGAATTTTTAAAGAATTTTAATATTCTAAGTAGTATTTTAACATTAAAATTATAGCTCCTGAGAGCTATCCATTCTTTCACAAATGTTAGTAAAATGTTAGTGCTTGGTTTTATACACCTGTGGCCATTTTGTGCCCTTGCTTTACATGTTTAGGGGTCTTACATGCAATAAAGATGAATACCAATAACTTATCCAACATTTATCCTCAAATAAATGTTGTTAAGACACAAATAGCCCCCTTTGGCTATTGTATATGCCTCTAATATTTGGAAAAGTTTGTAGAGAAAATACTGGAATAATTCTGTGAGGATTTGATGGGATTCTGCCATAAGTCAGGTGCTGATATTGGATGCTAGTGTGGATCATGAAAACCACTCCAATTCATCCCAAAGGTCATGGAATGAGCCTTGTCACTCCTGAGAATGTTGGTCAACTGCTACACAGGCTAATTCTGTAAGGCTTTGTTCCCCTATATACTCTAAACCTTTGACACTGTGTATAGGGACCATAGGATCAAGCACAGCTCATGCAGTTCTACTGGAGTTCTACACTTTTTTATCAAGATTGTATGTGTGTACAGTTGAACACCTACATCAGATCTGCAGCTTATATTTGCTGAAAATAAAACCACACCCATCATTTCCATGTGGACTAGAGGTTGGTTTTGCTGACTGAACTTGGGTTCATCATCAGCTTTCACATTCTACCAAAGGTGCTGAACTCTTGTTGCAAACAGTCTTGGCTCTGACCCTCTAGTGTGAAAAATGCTTTAAGTCCCTGCATTATGGTTCTCTCTAAGCCATCCACAGCCATCCTAAGTGTGTGCCCAGCACTGGAAATCTATATATCTTAGCAGTCCCGATGGGTTCCTGGTGATCACAGAACCCATGAATCAAAACAGATGAAGGCAAAGAAGAAACTTCACATGATGCCCTGCTCTGGATAGACACACACCAGCTTGAAAACCCCCTTCTCCCTCCCTGGACAGGCTGCCTGGACATCAGAGAGCTCTGTGACAGACCAAGTATTGCAGCTTCTTCTGCTCTGCTGGGATGTGAGAAGAGGCTTTGAGTGCTGCTCGGATATTTGTAGCACAATAGTCATGCAGTCTATGAGGTTTTGAGATTCTAAGGCCTGTTGCCATAAGAGGTGCCAGGGCAGCTTCTGACATTTTTGAATATGTAGAGGCCATAGCCTGTCTGGATGGAAGCATGAGAAATTCATAAACTCTGACCTTGAACACAAGGAGAACAAAGAATCAGCGGTGTTGCATATCACGACAAGGAAGCATACATCTCCCAGAACCAATATTGCAAAGAAATACAGTTTAAAAATGTAGCATTGAAGGATTCAGTATGGACTGTCTGGCCTTATCTCAGTCTATGAGAACAAAAAACCTCCTGTCCTTTACCGATATGATATGTCATGTTACTTCCCAGCCAGCAGCTGAAACCATGGTGATCTTGTTGTCAAATGTGCAAATTTGGAATGACAAGCTCCAGCTTACTCTACATTGCCTTAGACTTTTCATAGGTTTCACTCAGATGATTTTTATTTTTTTTTTGGTGTGGATGCTATATTGGAGACCAATTTTCTGTATTTAGAGTGCAGCACTACGTGAACAGATGTAAAAGATGTATATATTTACAACCCCAATTACAATGAAGTTGGGACATTGTGTAAAACATAAATAAAAACAGAATATGATGATTTGCAAATCCTTGTCAACCTATATTCAATTGAATACACTACAAAGACAAAATATTTAATGTTCAAACTTTATTGTTTTTTTGCAAATATTCACTCATTTTGAATTTGAGGCCTGCAACATGTTCCAAAAGAGTTGGGACAGGGGCAACAAAAGACTGGGGAAGTTGAGGAAAACTCAAAAAACACCTGTTTGGAACATTCCACAGGTGAACAGGTTAATTGGAAACAGGTAAGTGTCATGATTGGATATAAAGGGAGCATCCCAGAAGGGCTCAGACATTCACAAGCAAGGATGGGGAGAGGTTTACCACTGCGTGAGCAAATTGTGCTACTGTTTAAGAACGTTTCTCAACGTACAATTGCAAGGAATTTAGAGATTTCATCATCTACAGCTCATAATATCAAAAGATTCAGAGAATCTGGAGAAATCGCTTCAAGTAAGCGGCAAGGCCGAAAACCAACACTGAATGCCCATGACCTTCGATACCTCAGGTGGCACTGCATTAAAAACCGACATCATTCTGTAACAGATTTTACCACATGGGCTCAGGAACATTTCAGAAAACCACTGTCAGTGAACACAGTTCATCGCTCCATCTACAAGTGCAAGCTAAAACTCAAAGCCATATATCAACAACACCCAGAAACTCAGCCGGCTTCTCTGGGCCCAAGCTCATCTGAAATGGACTGACGCAAAGTGGAAAAGTGTCCTGTGGTCTGACGAGTCTACATTTCAAATTGTTTTTGGAAATCATGGAGGCTATGTCCTCTGGGCCAAAGAGATAAAGGATTGTCCAGATTGTTATCAGCGCAAAGTTCAAAAGCCAGATTCTCTGATGGTATGGGGGTGTGTTAGTGCCCATGGCATGGGTAACTTGCACATCTGTGAAGGCACCATTAATGCAAAGGTACATACAGGTTTTGGAGCAACATATGCTGCCATCCAAGCAACGTCTTTTTCAAGGACGCCCCTGCTTATTTCAGCAAAACAATGCCAAGACACATTCTGCACATGTTACAACAGCATGACTTCGTAGTAAAAGACTGCCTGCAGTCAGACCTGTCTCCCATTGAAAATGTGTGGCGCATTCTGAAGCGCAAAATACGATAACGGAGACCCCGGACTATTGAGTAACTGAGGTTGTACATCAAGCAAGAATGATAAAGAATTCTACCTACAAAGCTTCAACAATTAGTTTCCACTGTTCCCAAACGCCTCAAATTCAAGATGTTTGAATATTTGAAAAAAATAAAAATAAATTATCCATTTGGACATTAAATATCTTGTCTCTGTAGTGTAGGTTGAAAAGGATTTGCAAATCATCATATTCTGTTTTTATTTATGCTCCCAACTTCATTGAGAGTTACATTCTTCGGTATTTCAGTACACTGATTTGATGCCCTAAGCACCACAAAACAAATCTCATTAGGAGGGACTGTGACTCCATTGGCTGCAGAACTATGGACAGTGAAAGCTGGCTTAATAGAAGTGACTGACGTCAAAACACATTTTTAATTGGAACATATCTTTTAGTGCATGAATACTGATCAATTCTATATTTTACAGAATGTCTGGCAATCCTAGTATGATTGCATATCATACTGTTCTATAAAGATCATAGCAGGACAAATAATGTAATTCAGATAAATGTAAATATTTAATTTTGACTAAATGTAATGTTTTATATGTGCAGAAACTGTTTTTTCCCCATTCCCTCTGGAAATTATTGAATACATTTCAGCATAAATAATATACTAGATAATCATGTATCTCTTTTTATCATAATTTTAAAAATACATAAAGCTTTTAAAATGCAGATGCATTTATTATTTTTATTTATTTATTTATTTATTTATTTTTGGCCTACTGAGTAAAATCACAATAATATTTATGAAGCAAACAAACGCTGAGAACACAACATCATTACAGGAGAATGCAATGCAAATACAAATACGAGAACCGAATTATGAGAACAGAAATTGAAATGTGAGAACAAAAACACAAACACAAGAAGACAACAGCGTTAAATACGTTATAATGATAACTGTTAAATTGTTATGCCCCTGAAATGAACAGTTATCCCTCTTGGTCTCTCTTGCCCTGCTGAAATCAAAACAAGTTCAACTTTATATTGGTATGGGAGATTTTATAAAAAATCCATTCTCAGTGCATTCAGTATGTAATCATTAAGCTTTTTTGACATATTTGACAACAGTTGTCAAGCTCTGGTCTTATGTTTTCATACCTTCTTTGTGTCTGTTTATGCCTTGTTTGAATCTCTCTGGTCTGTCTGTATCTCTCTGGTCTGTATCTGTTCTTGAGTCTGTAGTTTTTTAGTCTTGTGTCTGTTTGCCCTTTCTAGTTTGTCTGTTTTGTTAGGTCTTCTAATCTTTAATAAATCTGCTGTGTTATTGTGGTTGCGTCTGCCTCCCTCAGTCCACCCATTTTTACAACAGTCAGTTACCTTCCTAAACATTTGAAAATGTGAGGTTGACATGCAACACTTATACCCCTGCACTTGTTATCCAGCGCTTAAGCAGAAATGTGAGATTAAGAATAAGTTATCCCTGGGCAAAATGACACTGGTTGTAGAATGTTTTCAAATTGCTCATAAAATATAATGGAGTAACTGACTCTTGCCTATGTATATGAGTTGGTAGAGACTCCAAACTGGCCAGCACTGCTGTAGATCAACAAAAGACGGAACAGAAGCCACATTCAATACAAAGAAACAGTAGGAGCAACTGTGCCTTCTCAAAATCCCAGCCACAGATGGCTGTGCCACTGCTAGGATACAAATTTGGGTCTTGGTGATAGGATTCAACATGCTTTGCCAGTTAGGACCCTTTGGAACAAATCAATGCCATTCTGTACAAGTGACACTAGCCAGTCCAATTGAACCCTAACACAGTCTGTAAAATATTGACCATGATTCTCACTTCATGAACTGCTCACAGAATGCTTGTCCGTTACCTAACCTTCCATTATTACTGTTTCTTGTACTAAAGCCATAGGTATCATTTCCGCTGGGAATAATTACTAGGATTAAATTCACCCCACAGTTACTGTCAGACTGCAAGGAATACACACACTGAGAATTCACACTGGATTAAAAGCATGCCACCATTATTTATATCAGATTAAAACAACTACAAACACTGCAGATGTATCCTCAATAACAATTACTCCATATTTAAACATTTTATAATGGCAGTGTTAATTTTGGCAGCTAATTTGGATTTTGTTTACATTTTAGGATTTTATCCTAAATGGCTAATAGTTTTATTTGAATCATATATTGCTAGTTTTATTCAATTAAATATATTTTATCTATTTTTAGTCCATTAAAGTAAAAAAGCCTCATTTTAATAATGCATTTTTACATTTTTATTTTTTTACAGCTCCAGGGGCCTGGGGTTGTAGATTCTCTAAGGAGTTTGGTGTGTTCTCCTTGTGTCCCCATGGGTTTCCTCCAGGTGCTCTGGTTTCCTCCCACAGTCCAAAAACACACATTGGTAGGTGGATTGATTAAGATCTACATGCACTGCACAAGCCACTCCAAAATATCCAACTGTATGAATCATGGGCCAACACTTGATACAAGCAACTCAAAGACACTAGAATTTATTCTTTGGGAATTGATTTATCTTCACTACATTGCTTGTCCACTTTTGTTGCTCTGACAATAGCAACCTATTTTTTTTTTACTGTTTTTATTCCCTTGCAACTGTCTATATTCAAATCAGAAACAACAGAACATTTATCATTCTTTCATATTTTTGTTTAGTTTGAATATATTTAAAGTTAATTTCAAAACATTTTGTCACAGATCTCATCTTTAAATGTTTATTTTTATTCAG
This sequence comes from Hoplias malabaricus, assembly GCF_029633855.1. NCBI lineage: Eukaryota > Metazoa > Chordata > Actinopteri > Characiformes > Erythrinidae > Hoplias > Hoplias malabaricus. The sequence continues at coordinate 29,787,456 of NC_089816.1, forward strand.
TTATTCTAGTCAACGTATTCTCTCCTAAAATATTTTATATTTCTTGTTAAGTAATCTAATGCTGCAGGCATGTAAGATTACAGCAAATGCTGGTCATACTGAGTAGATTCATATTTTTAAAACTGCAAAGACTTTTTTTGTGACTGCATGTCCTCAGACCAGTACAGACGATCCTGTCCCTTTGAATGAGCCCAGCAGCAAAATGTAATGGTGATATTCCTTGGGAAATATTTCTCTCACCAAGCTAGAAAGAAAAAAAGCCAACCGTGTTATGCCTGGGTACAGTGCAACTTTTTGTTTTGTTTATTTAAAAGGGAATTTTGTGTTCTTGCCTATGAAGTCCAGCCACCTCCGCAAGGACCAGTGTCCTTCCCATGGCCTGATTAGTGAATGTGGTCATGCGGATGACAGGCCCACACTATCCATTTGGACTGCTGTAAGTTTAAGCAGCCCCCATGAGAGAGAAGGCCGTGCTGAGCCTGCTCATTATCCCCCTTGTCCTGAGCTGCACCATCAGATGCAGTGAAGCTTGCAGAATCCTTAGCTGATGGGTCAGTAGCAAGCGACCCTTCCAGTGCCAGAGGGTCACCCATGACTTCGGTGGCTAACTGCTTTAGCTTTGGCTGGTGGTCAGAGGAGATGAATGTTAGAATGTTAATGCAAGTTAAAAACAGGAGATGCAGGATCTAGGTCAAGACAGTATGCAAAGTTGAGAAAAATAAATACAACAGAGAAGTTCTAAGAGTGGGAGAGAAATTTCATAATTCACCTGTATTACTTGAGAAGTTCACATTCACAATTACAATGATTTTCTGCACGAAAAACTAAACACCACAACTGCACTGACTCAAAAAATGTATTGTAGTAAACAACTAAAAGAACGGATGTATTGTAACCTACAGGCTTCCTTCAGGAAGTAAAAAGTAAAAGGCATTGGTGGCATGTTTTGGGTATTTCTATATAGACTATGTTAATATACCCAGTGTCAAATGTCAGGTAGAATGATACAAAAGCCCTCCAGCACAGAGCTGTGAACTATGTAGCAGTAGAACTGTGCTCTCTGAAATAATGGCGCTCCATTTAGTTCAATGCTTTGAAATGTTCTAACATCTACCATAAAGCCTTCCCAGAAGAGTAGAGAATATTACTACAACAAAAGTTGGTCAAACTCCTTAACCCAACAAGCAACATTGGTCATAGAATTAATGTTAATTCCACTAGTGAAAACTGTGACAAAAATTACCTTCTTTTCACAACAAAAATAGAATAGAACAAAGCAAAAATCATTTGGAGACAAGAAACATGACAAAAATGTTTGCACTGTTTGTCAATAAACAATAATTAAAGGATAATGTAAAAAGATTGAAAACAGGAAATCAAGAAAATGAAAACAGGAAAATGTTCCATTTGTTCCATTTCCATTTTCCTGCTCAGAGCTGTTTCTCTGACCACACTCTCAAATCATTTTACCCACTAGTGTCTGTGGCTATGTCACATTATTATTGTGACTAAAATGTTTTTTCTTTAGGAATTTAGGATATTAAGATATTGGTTTAAAATGTCAAGATTCAGTGATTCAATGTGTCTATATTTTAACAACCCTGACTTTAAAGTCATGGGCAGATATTACTCTGCAGTTTTTCTAAGTTATATTCAGGGTATTATTTCAAAGTAATTCCACTGAGCTCAGAACACTGAGAATGGCAGAATAAGTAAATTATTTTAGAGACAAGGAATTGACTCCCAAAGAATCCATTCTTTAAGCATCTATGTGTTGCTCATATCAAATGTTGACCAGTGATTCATAGACTTGAAAATCTTGAAAGTCGACTCAGTCTAAGTTAGAATGTAAAAACTTAATATAAACTGATTAAGCATGCATGATTAAATATGAAGTTCATCATCATTACTACTTTTTTAATTCAATGGACTGAAATTAGACTTAAATGTTTTTAGTTTTCATTACCTAAAACGAGAATAACTCTAACAATGACTAAAATTAAATTAGAAATCATACACATTTCAGTCAAAAGCTTTTAATATAAAAAGTAAAACACTGAATAGAAGCTTCTATAATCAGTTTTATCATAGACAGTGTTACAATAATTTACACTGGTAAAATAAGCAATAATTTTATTAAAGATGCAGGAATATAGCATTCGTCATATAAGGGACTAATATAGGTGACATGAATTCTTATAAACAAACAGTAACTAAAGCATTACCAGCTTTAGCATGATTAGCTGACACCTTCAACTAAATTACCCACTGTGCCTTTCAAACTACAACTAGTCAAAATGTAGCACTCCATTCTGTCCATCACATTGATGTGTTTTTGTTTATTTTTAAGGAAAGCTCATTATTTGGAGTCGTATCAAACCTGATCCGGATGTGAGCTGCAGGAGCTCAGTATTGCAGTAATCCCTGTGCATGACTGAAGTAAATCTGACACGTAGATACACTAGGTGTCAAAACTTTGTAGACACCTCTCCTAATGAGTGATTCCTGCTACTTAAGATGCACCCACTTCTGACACAGGTGTTGCATTGTGCACACACCACTTTTATAATCTCCTTAAAAAAAGAAGTGGAGCAGTCAGTGGAGCAGTATTCTGTGGAGTAATGGAGCACCAGTCCATAACGATGTGATAAGTTTGGGTGGCATTTGTTATTGATGACTATTCATCCAATATTAGTCCCTAAACTCACTAATGTCTATGCGGCTGAAGTCTAAAACATTTCAAATGTCAGGTTTCCTTTAATAATATATGTTTGTTGATAATCTTGTGTTTTCTAGGAGTCTTTGTAATTCATTGTTTGTGTCCTAGGTTAGTAAAACTTTGCCATTTAAAATTTCGGTTTCACTGCTGTTAGTTTGTCTTAGTTTGTGTCTCTTCTGTGTATTACTTCTCTTTATCTGTATCATTCTTGTCTTGGTTTTTTTCCCATCTCTACCTATGATCTTTGAAATTATTTGTCTCTATTTAATATTAGTTTCTCATTTTGTCCTGCTCTTTGTTTAGTGTTTTAAATATTAACTCTCTTAGACTTTATTTCAGTGTGTTTAGCTTTATTTTATTGTTTTCATGTTTTCACATGTTTGGTTTAGTTCTTGTTTTGTTTTGTTTGTTTTTCTTGTACATTCTGTGTCAATAAATAATATCTCAGAACTTACCTCCTCTCCCCATTCCTCAAATCCCATGTGAAACCAAAGAACAAAAGGACATATTTAATGAGCAGGTATGAACATACATTTCATCATATAACAGATTAATGGTATATGACTCGAAAATTCACTGCTGTTTTTTTCATGTTTAACAAATCATTCCTAGGCCATGGTCTCAAGGTAAAGATCATAAACTATTTACTAAAAGAGCATTTCCAAAATATGTAAATTATGTACAAATTATACATGAATATCTGGCAACACAGGATGCTAATCCAGCCTTAAAGATTTCTCTGAACATGACACTAAACATAAACCAGAGATTAAATAAATGAGTGTGCGTGTGTGCACACTAAGGGAGCTCCCATTCACCACTGGCACTGTTTCACAAATAAGAGCTACAAAAACAATGAGATGTCTGCGTGGGTTTCCTCCGGGTGCTCCGGTTTCCTCCCACAGTCCAAAAACACACGTTGGTAGGTGGATTGGCGACTCAAAAGTGTCCGCAGGTGTGACTGTGTGTGTGTGTGTGTGTGTTGCCCTGTGAAGGACTGGCGCCTCCTCCAGGGTGTATTCCCGCCTAGCGCCCAATGATTCCAGGTAGGCTCTGGACCCACCGCGACCCTGAACTGGATAAGGGTTACAGATAATGAATGAATGAATGAAAAACAATGAGGTTCTATATCTGGGATAGAACGATACAAAAAAAATATGTATATGCACAGTATATGTCTTTTGTATCATTCTATCCCCAATATAGAACCTCTGTTTTTGTAGCTAGAGTTATTCATACAATAACCATGAATTCTGATTGAGCAAAATGTAATTTTTTTTTTTTAATGTTAAACCTAGACCTATACAAAATCCTGTATTTTCAACACTAGAATGACACCAGAAATGGGCTATTCTGATATATCCAAAACTAACTGCTTCACTAATATTAGATTAAGAATGCAATTAAACTGTTTCCAGGAGAGTGGAACATTTCTCCTTTATCTGCTGTCAGTGGAGCCTGAGAATATGAAGAGAATATGAATACTGCCTTCGTTTTCTTAACTATTGATTGTTCACCGCATGACTAAAGCTCCGTGTCATGCAGGATATAGACTATTTCTCGTCTACATTTAATTAACAGATGGAAACCTAATCTAATCATGAATCTAGCAGGTTCCAGGGAACAAGGGCATGAGTTTCTGGTTCTGGAGAAAAATACTGCAGTACTTAGTCCTTTATGTTATAAGCTTAAAGGTGAGTTCATCCACTGGGATTGAACCCCAGTTGTGCTATATGCTTTACAGCAGTGCGGTGTATGTGGCAGTCAGGCAGCTAGTTGGACTCATGTGAGAATCCTGAGGTGATAGCCACAGCTGTGAAGCTGATAGACCATGAGTTCCAAGAGACCAGACTATTATTATAGGCTTATGGCAGTTGATAACCCCTCTGGTTTTCAACACAGCAGACTGGGGTTTAATACCCAGCTCAGGCATGAACACCTCAGTAAAATAATAAGAGTCTGTGAGCAAGATTACTAACACAGTATTGACTGCATTGGCAAAGAAAACATCAGTCATAATACAATTAAGCTGTACATGTTAAATAAGAAGATGAAGATGTCACACTAAGTGTATGTTGGCACCCCTCATATCTATCTACAAAATGCAATTCAGAATACAAACCAAAGCAAAGCAGGGAGGAAAACAATAACACGACGGTCTGAAAGGAATAATTGCAAATGTGAGTGAATTAAAGATCTGCGGAGCAGTAGTTATGAAAAAAAAGGCAATTTCAGACTTCATTTAAAAGCGCTACTGGGATGTTTGCCATGAAGTATTAGTTATATACTTGTGAAACAGACCATCAGCAAAGGATTTCCGTTAAAATGAATTTCTGTGGACTTGAAGCTTGCACAGGTGTTGTGAAAGTTGCATTCTAATCATCATGAAAACTCAAAGATGCCCACATCCCTTATAATGAGTGATTTCCAGTCTTTGACGTCTCACCCACTGTGAACACAGATGTTCAATTGTGCAAATACAGCTTGTATAATCTCCATAAAATGTATGTAACACAATGGGTCACATGTTCAAAGCAAAGTGCTGGAAAGGGGAGGGGGTGTATAACCTCCCTAATCCTCAGCGCTGGGCCGTGGAGCAGTGGAAATGCCTTCTCAAGTCTTCGATTCATTAATATTTCAATATAAACATCTAATCTCACTAATGCTGTAGTGGCTCAGAGCATCAAATAATCACTGCAAGGTTCCAATAGCCAGTGTAAAGCCTTCCTAGAAAGGAACTTCTACACAGTTTGTGTTGGTTGTACTGTGGTTCTTTCATCTGTGTACTCAGGACATGGCCCACAGGATGCTGTTGGCTGGATATTTTTGGTTGGTTGACTATTCTCCATTCAGCAGTGACATTGAGAGCTTTAAAAGCTTGAGCAGCACTGCTGTGTCTGATCCACTTACACCAGCACAACACACACTATCACACCAACACCACATCAGAGTCAGTGCAGTGCTGAGAATGATACAGCTTCCAACTCATACTCACTCTTTGGTTGTTTTGAGCTTTGAAGAACAGGGTGAAATGAGGATAAGAATGACTCCAGAGAAACAGGTGGACAACAGTCTCTAATTGTAGAACTACAGAATGTGCCAATGGAGGGGATAAATATGGTCAATGAAGAGGATAAAATGGACAAATTTTAGGTTCTAGATTAGGAACACCTAGTTTGTGATTGTTCAGTGTGTGTGTGCATAGCTGGTGTCCCCAAGCATTTGGCCATTATGTCAATATTTCACCCTGTATTTTCCTATAATGAAAGCAATGAAATAATCAGTGAACCACTATAGTATTCTGATAAATGTATGCATGAAATGCATGGAGAACACATCATGCAAAATTCAACATTGTACATCATCTCCACATGAATAACAAACACAGATGGGTCAAAACATTGTGACTACCTTTCTAATATGCTGTTTGTGGAGGGAGTGTGATATTAGGGGCAGTGTTCAGCTAGGGAATATAAAGTTGCAGATATGTTTGGAAATCATTTTGATATGTGCCACCAACCAAAACATTGCTAGATATTTCGATTAGCTATAACATTAACAATTACCTCTTTGTCTATGTTCATGGTATATTTTATCTACACCAACCATATAGATGGTTTTTACATAGCACTGCAGTAACACTACTGTGGAGTGTTATTCTGTGTAGGGCTGGTATTAAGTGGATCAGACACAGCTGTACAGCTTTCACTGTCCACTTTCTTTTACATAGCTACCTTTAGGATCACCTTGTATATTTAAAGTCTGAGCGAGTTGCTTATCTGTTGCAGCGCTATTTGTGTTATTTGGGTTTTTAAAAACTCCAGCAGCACTGCTGTGTCTGATCTACTCATAACAGCACAACATACACTAACACACCAGGTATAATTCAGTGTCACTTCTGTCAGGGTCCTGACCATTGACGAACAGGGTGAAAGGGTATAACCATTTTTTTGTATGGTGTTCGGTAATTGTAGAACTACAGAAAGTCAGTGGAGCTGAGAGAATGATCAATGAGTGTAGAAACAAGGGAGTAATTTTAATGTTAGGGCTGATTGGTGTACATCCATTCCTCTCAATATTCTGTGATAGGAGGGGCTGGTTGAAAGCGTTGCTTGGCTTCCAAATTCCCCAGATCTCAGTCCAGTCTAGATTTGTGGTATGTGCTGAAACAACAAGTCCAGTCCACAGGGAGTTATCTTGCAATTCACAGGACTTAAAGGATTCTGGTGCTAGATACCACAGGGCACCTATAGAGCTCTTGTAGTCCATGATACCTCAGTAGGTCACAGCTTTGGAAGAATAACAGAATATCAGACAGGTGGTTATATTGTTTGGATTAGCAGTGTATATAAAACACATTTATTAAATAGTTAGGAAGACACACTGTTATCAGAACCCTACTAAGCAGTATCAGTTCACATTTAATTAAAAATATTGCCATCAGACAGATGTTTAGATTTGATAAATAATTTGAAAGGATATTAGACCATGCATTTATTTTATTCCAGAAAAGCAGATAAAATTACTGTGTGTGTGTGTGTGTGTGTGTGTGTTCATTTTTTAAATCATTCTATATCACTCTGATTATTTTCTAAATACTAAATAAAGTATTTAAGCATCAGTTTACATGTAAATGAATAACATTAGATATTAGGATATCTAATCCAATATTGGTCACTGTATAATCACTATATATTAAAAAAAAAATAAGAAGGAATAAGAATCTGTATTCCATCAAAAATTTTACTGTTAGATGTAATACATAAATATTGCTCACAAACCGAACAAAAATAAAAGCTCGCAATGACCTCACAGTGAATCATTGGAAACTGAGTTTCTGATTTTAATGCCAGTTTCATTTATCATAAAAGTAATAATGATTTCTGACAATTTAAATCAAGGCAGTGGCCACATTTCTAATGCATTGTTTGTTTTTAATACGTTTGCAAACTGAATTTGCAGCAAACAAGTCAAGAGCAGGACATGCACTGCAGTACAGGTATTCATTCTATACCATTTTATATATGTATCAGTTTGTAGGCGTATTGGACTGATGTTTCAAACTCAGGCATTTTGGCTCAGTGGGACCTTGGCAAGCACTTAAGGATTTGTACCATGTTTCATTGCTGTAATACATATTGATGATTAAAAGTGGTTGAAAATGCACTTTTCTCACTGTTTGACAAGCCTGTTCGGCTTCACTCAGACACATTAGGAATAGTTGGTATTAAAGTGCGAATGATTTATTTAGTCCCCAAGAAGAAGTATTCTATAATTTCCACAGCAAGACTCCATTAATCAGGCCTAAAGTATACAGCACAGTGGCGTATTTGTCACACTCCTTTTTGCTCACATGGTGAGAGTGTTTGCAAGTCACACTCCAGATAAGTACTGCCTGGAAAGATTGAATGTATGTCTTCGCCAGTGTGTGTTATTTAGACAATTAATCTTGAGTGCTGGAATCCTTGGAGAGTTTGCACCACAAGCATCTCCTCCAAACAATTTCTTGAATATTACACTCACTGGGCACTCTCAGAGACTCCTACTCAGGTCCACTTTGCTGGCGTACCTAAAAACTGTAGCTTGGCTGTTGCTATGTAATTTCAGTTACAGACCACAGAGCCAGTGTGTAAAAATCTCAGCAACACACAATCGCACACTACCAGGCTCACACCGTTTCAATGCCACGGCTGCGTAGTGAAGGTTAGATCAGTCGAATAATAATAATATTATTTGTCAACAGTAATAATATGCTGTCAGAGAACAAGCAATGAATGGGCTACAGAGTAGCTGACAAATTGTGTATGCTCATAGATCAGCCTCAATGCATAATCATACAAAAATATCACTCCATCAATAGTAGATAATCACAAGGAGTCATTAATATTTCTTCATTCACAATTTTGTGCAGTTTAAGGCAGTTTAAAAAAACTTATTTAAAAAAACACAATAATAAATAAATATGTTTCTGAGGATATTTCTAGCTCTCTGGTTAGTTTGCATGCACAAAAGCCCCCTCAGGTGTTTGTACCCATCCCTAACACTGTAAATGTGAAAAAAAGTGACTCGCTCTGTGTTTTGCTTTTAAACCATGTGAAACAATATCTGGGCATGTCAGTGGTGAACTAAGTACACAAACCGATATATTTGAGTTAAAGTACAGATACTCAAGGTCAAATATTACTCCAGTAAAAGTTGATGTCCAAAAGTTGTAGATCTCCACTTGAGTACAATTACCTTCAAATGTACTGAAGTATCGAAAGTAAAAGTACCATGAAGTATTATGGCTTTAATGCCCTATTATAATTTTTGTCACAAGACTCCTGCTTAACATATTGTATGTGAAAGGACTAGTGTCACTCTTGGTTCCCCAGTCTTTGTGCTGCCCCTCCAAATCAACAGAGGTTGTTGTCTCCTGAGCATTAAGCCCAATTATTGTTTCTGTGTTGAACATATGGCGTAGGCAGTGTGGCCTGATTCGCGCCTCTCCAGGAATTTAACTTTTCCACAATGTGTGTTCCGCAGTCGGACGAACATGGTTCAAAAGTCCAGATATATTAACTCCTCTATATTAAACCCCCTAAATAGCGCACTTTAAAGTTTCATAAATCTAATACCACTACAACACTACATTGTGTACTACACAGGGTTGAGCCCTAGTGGTTTGGCTGTGTAATTTCAGAGAGATGGTGGCTCCAACGCACAAGTAGAACTTTCAAAATGGCATAGGATACTTGTGTATAACAGGTTTTTACTAATTTAGGAACAATAGGCAAGATTTCTGGATTTTTGTTCTGCTACTGGGGCTCCTAATAGAGCATACAGCACTGTATTTAAACTGGTTGAGAAGGAGAAGGGAAGGGGTGGTTTCTTACCCTCCTCCAAATCTACATAGTGCAGTTTCTGCAGTGCTTAGCCAAGAGTAGCAATGACAGAGGCTCTATTCTCCCTATTACAGGGCAGAGAAGCATCACAATGATTTTGAAGTTGTAATTTTAAGGTACAAAATTGACACAGTGTCCCTTTATACTCTGTTTTGTCTACATAATTGCACAATTTAATTTTTGGATTTGTCTCTCTACCGATTTTGGGGGTTTGGAATGTTTGTTCTGGTTTTGACCTCGCTTCACATGTTGTGTTTAATAACTCTCCAACTGACTCTCACCCTCGGTGAGGGATTTGTGCCATTTACAGATCCTTAAACCATGTATATGAATGAATAGTTGTTACTGATGATCAAATACGGCCAAATACTAAACAGTAAAAACCATTTTGTTCATTCATAATGGTTCTAAGAACTGAAAGTGATTACTTACAGTTTCAGATTCACACAACAGTTGGAAAAACTACTGCATTATTCAGTTTTAGGAAGTAAACAATTTCACTTGTTTTAGTGTAGCAACTGTGTTTGTTCATCTCCTAGCAACGATGCTGGAGATTTGTTCAGACTTATTACAGTTTTATTCATACATAAACCAAATGGAAAAGCTTAATTTCATAAACGTGTGGACTAAAAAGTAAGATAATTTACTTTGAAATGTAGTGGAGTAAAAGTAAAATGTTGCCCAAAATGGAAATACTTCAGTAAAGTACAGAAAAAACTACTTAAGTACAATAACAAATTAGATTTACTTCATTACTGTCCACCACTGGGAGGTGTCTGGACCATGGAGGAGCCTCAGAACCTTGAAAAGCATGTAAACAGATGAGAATGTTGCTCTATTTCTGCTCCATTGGTGGGTAATACTGACTCATTTTTGCTGTGTTTATTACCTAAAGGCAATATCCACCATTTTAGTATAAAAAAAACGTTTTTATAAATGTCTGAGGATGTTTCCTCACCATTTACTAACTCTTCAGCCCCAATGTCTGTAATTGGGTAAACACAATAAATAAATATCTCTGTCCGGTATGCTAGGCCTTCTCATGGCTGAGAAATGGCATTTGGAGTTTTGTAGACAACACCAAATAGTAAAAAGTGTGAGCAAATATGAAGATATTGCTCTAGTCCTGCTCCATAGGTGGGTAATTCTGACTTATCTTTGTTGTTTTGGATCATTTAAGCTGGAAATATCTCCAAATTCAGCTGACAGCTAAATGCATCACTGAATGTGCTGCAAAACTAAACAACTCAAGTTAGAAATTAGTTTTTGTGGTAATTCTCACAGTGAGTAAAACCTTTTGGACAAGTTCAACTTCAGCCATATACAAACATCAGTCACTTTTTTAGGTTAAAGGTTTGTTTAAATGTATGTTTATGTAAATGCTGTATATGTGTAGTACAATGCATATGTATAATGTATATTACTTTACAGAATTTACAGTTCCAACAAAAAATAAGTAAAATTATAATTTTTTTTCAATGTCAGGAGACAAAAACACTAAGTAGTGAATACTGTCAGGGTGCACAGAATGAAGGAGAAGTGAGGGCAGAAGCATTTTTCTGAGCTAAGGACTTTTTCGTTGAGGACTTTTATTTCTCAGAGAGATAGATAGTTTGATATTTTATTGATCCCAGATGGAAATTCAAGGTATCCAGTAGTTGTTCCATTTAAAAAAGTAAAATTGTCTGCATTTGCTTTGTCTGTTTTTCTATAATTAACCTTGTCTTTATGCTCTTAAACTGACATGGGTCCAAATGTGTGATTGTATACCCTCAGAGGAAAAGTGTAATTCTAAAGTTTCCGCACTTGATGTTTTCTAGTTAGGCAGGATGGTTGCATGGTTGACAGATGCTTTAACTTCTAATATTTTTTAATTCTATTTTTGGAAAGTCCTGGGATTTTTAAAAAATGTTTGTTCCTTTTGGAAATGGTCTATTAATTAGCCTTTAGAATCCATTAAAATGTAACTTATTATAAACATGATATAGTCTCCCTTTACATTGTGTCTGCAATAACTGTGAAGTTACACAAGAACTTTATATGCTAAACATTAAAATAACAGCATTACAAAGATATCACAGCAGTATGATCCTTAGCATATAGGTAGCTTAAGTAAAAAATCAGTTTCTCATATAATTACCTGTTATTAGATCAGAGATTATAAGTAATAAAAATTACATAAATAAACACTGAAGCTGATTCGTACAGTATTTAAATAATGTATGATACATTTATCCTTGATAAATTGAACTAGCTGGTATATTGTTGTTTTATTTAGGTACAAAGTAACTACTCATTAACTAGAGATAATATAAACTGAATGCAATTTTATATCCGACACTGATAAGAATGAAATTATTTGGTTACGAAAAGCAACTGCGTGCTGTCATGGTTTTGGGAAAGTACAAGGGAGTTATAAGATAATAAAAAAGGAGGGAAGCGTTTTGCAGTGCAGTAAACAGAGGTCTGAACAACAGATGACCTTGCAGTGAGTGTGCTTCTCATATGATCTTCTGATTTGTTTGTTGTAAGTAAGCACACCCATGGATGCTCGGAGCTTGTGATTGCGTACATTTATTGATAGCTGTGGCTCAGAGATAATGTAAGCTGCTGCAGACCTAAGCAATCACATCCACTCAGCGATTAACAGGATTTGAGCTTTGATTTATCTCACAAGGCCATTACAGGGCCAAGGTCATTAAAGGGTATGTATTTTAATGTAAGGCAAGACTCTTGACAAATATGTTTGTGCTTTAAATTGACTATTGGCATAAGTGCACTTCCATTTACACTTTCCTGCTATCTCTCAGTTCCCCTATTAATAGTAATACATGAATGATCAAGGTTTGGAAGCAGGGAAGCTGGATATATATATGGTAAAAATGGTAAAAAATGGTAAAATTCTACTTAAATATAGGCTGTTTATCTGTTTTCATATTAATTGAAATTTTCCTTCATAAAAGAGCTTAAAGAAACTCTAAATGCAGTGCAAATAGGATTCATTGCAGATTCTGATGCAACATAATGCAGTAATTGCTTCATGCATAATCGTCAACAAAAACAACTGGGGCAGAGAGACATTAAGACTACTAAATCACTAGTCAACAGAAACAAAAGCTATGTACACATTAAAAGCACTGAGCAAGAAACCATTAGAAACAATTTTCATTTGTTTTATTCCTAGCGAGAAAAACAGAGAAAACATGGCCAAAATGTATTCTGATACAGACTCATGACACCACCAGTTACTTTCATAGGTTTATTCTGTCTGCTGCCTCAAATCAGGGTAAAGTGGTCAAAAGAAGGATGTCTGAAAGATGTTATCAACTACTGTAGACAATGAGTGGCTTTTAACTCAATAAAAGTAAAAGAAATCAATCTCTAAGGGAAAACAGTAATAGTCAGTTATCTCTGGATGGCAGGGGCCGTTAGGTATGCTGTTAGGTAATCACCCACTTCACCTGCTTGTCCACACCCATACTGTTAGTGTGAAAGCCACAATTGAAACCAATTGAGATATTCTATCTTCAGCATCTGCGCTTATAACATATCATCCAGGTAGTGGGTGTGGCCAGCAAGCTCCAACATTAAAATTGCATTATGCGTCCACCGTTACAGTATGGGTGAAATTGGGATAACACACCCCTATTCTGTCCAGTGAAGACCAGTTTCAAAATAAAAGTTCTTATAATAAAAAAATAAATGAATAAATAAAAAGAAAAATAAATGATGTTTTACCCCTTAGGTACATATACACTGAAAGGTCACTGGATTAGGAACACCTTGTTTCTGCATTCATCAGCTCAACTGACCACACAGGAGCATGCCCTTTGTAGGTCTACAATTACTGACAGCAGTCCACCTGTTTCTGTGCATACTTTCATATCCCCATTTCACTATGTTCTTCAATATGCAGATAAGAAAAGATGAGCAGCTCTCTCTGACTTTGCATCTACAAGGTGGACTAATGAGGTAGGTGCGTCTAACAAAGAAGACCGTGAGTGGACACAGTGTTTAAAAACACCAGCACCACTGCTGTGTCTGATGCACTCATACCAGCACAACACACCCTAACACATCACCAAGTCAGTGTCACTGCAGTGCTGAGAATGATCCTCCGCCCAAATCATCTTGGTCTGTGGCAGTCAGGTGATCAGGGTGAAATGGAGATAAGAAAGTATGTAGACCAACAGATGGACTACAGTTTGTAATTGTAGAACTACAAAGTGCTCCTGTATAGCCAGTGGAGCTGATAAAATAGGCAGAGAGGGTGGATACAAGGTAGGTGTTTTTTCAATGTATATATTAGTGAAATGATGGTTCCTACTCTTCTGGGAAAGCATTAGGGGGCTTTCACACGAAAAATGTTCTGTTGATAACTTGTTGCTAACAGGCTAACTGGCTACATTCATATGTGTAGTGGCCTCGTAAATGTGAAATTGTTATCTGATTGCGAACATGGTAATTTGCCATTCTGTGTTTTTCCTCACTATGTTGTGGTATACTTTTAAAGTGGTGTTATAGAGCTCTAGGTACCTAGCCGCCGTGTTGCAGTACTGGTCCCAAAGCCCGGTTGAATAGGCAGGGTTGTGTCAGGAAGGACATCCGGCGTAGAAACTGTGCCAGATCGATGCTGTGGATCATGATTGATTGTGGTCTGTAATTGGAATGCTAACATACTTGATAAGACACTGTCTCTGTGGCACGAAAAATATGAATAGTGCTGAGGTTGGTGCAAAATGCATTCTGGGATATCTGACTCTCAATCTACAGAAGTCATGTCCTAGTGCATTCTCAATATTATTGGCAGAGTAAGAACACATCCGGGTATTTGAACTGTCATTAGCTAGATGTGGACTTTTAAATGGAACAGTACTTGTGCTGAGACTGATGCCGTTTCCAAAGAACACAAGTAGCACACAAGTACAGACAAGAACATGTACTGAGAAACGGCCATTGGCTGTGATTCGGAAAGGTCACCGGAAAGCAGGTCAAAGTTCGATTTTGTTGAAGTTCATATACCCTCACTATCCTACAGTCCAATTCTTCTTACAAATTATGGTCTTTAGTAAATGGTTCCTTAGTAAAGAAAACTGTTCTATAAAGAAAGCATGAACATTTAAAGAGCATTTGGATGATTAAAGGGTTCTTTGCATCAGGAAAGTCTTCTTGGTATTCATGGATAATGTGCTGAAGTATTCTATATTGCAATAAAAAGACACCAAGCTTGTTATAAGAACCATTTTTGGTGTCATACACAATACCTTCTAGAAACCTATTGTTTCTAGAACCTATTATAGGTACGGAATAGATGTTAAATAGAAACTATAAAACATTCTCTAACAATTTTACAAGCTCTTGCAGTAACATTTTAAGTGTTGGAGACATGAAAACCCTACAAGGTAGGCATGGTGACCTTACGCTTTTGTGTAGCTCAGAGTCATGGTTTTTAAGGGTGAAAAGCTCAGTGCACTTTGGATGCACCTTACAAATGTGTCTAATTCACATTTATTACTTATGTTTCCAAACCTATTTTCTAAAGACCTTCGGACTCTGTGGTGGCCATCCCATTGTTTTAAGAGATCCATGAACTACTTTGTTTCATTTGCAACACTGAAAACTGCAGCAGGACAGGCAGTTCAAATATCTGTTTCCAGTGCATTGGTAATATTCCTTCAAATAAGAACTAAAATATCCTTAAAATACAAGGTATATATAAATCAGACAGATTCATGAATCATTACAGATTCTGATGCAACCGAATCCCATTATTGCTTAGTGTGTAATCTTCAACGAAACATATTTGCACAAGAACATTAAAATGACACATTCCAAAGTCAATAACAAAATTAAACGGAAACACTAAGATTACACATTCCCCAGTCAACCAAAAACAACACCAAAAAATTAAGATTACATGAGTCAACAGCAGACATAAATATATACTGAAATAGACTATGAGTGAATATGGATGGAGGCCCAACCAGAATATTAAAACACTTACTGTACCTTTGACATTTTCCATCATTGTCTGATGCTGTGGGTTAGCCATGCAGGGCCCCATCTGCAAATGTCAATACGGCTACGGGGATTCAATTGATATGAAAGCATACAACGAGGCTTTGGATTTCGGCAGCACCTACGAGAGCATGCCTCTTGTTGCCTGTCTTCTAGCCTGCTTCGTCCAGGAATCCTTGAAACCAGCCTCGTGTTTTCTGTTCAAACAAACAGCTCTGTAAACACACAGAGACTTTCTCAGGGATGTCATAGAAGGAGGCAGAAAAACACATAAAACACTGGCCTGTGGAACAATGATTGGCTTATAAAATGCAACATGTCGTGTGGACTCTAAAAACAAATCATCGTCAGATTTTCCAAGCCACTATCGTTTTATTTCTGGGGTTAGAGCAGATGCTATCTATGCGCAACAGATATTTGCATCTCAGATATACGAGTGGTGGGTTAAGTAGACATCATTATGGAACTCATATAGGACCCTGTGGTTATAAAAACGTCTGGCAGCATAAAGCATATGCGGATGCTGCATATGCAAATGAACGTTTAATACTACCTCATTACCAAACCACTGTCAGCAACTTTCTTTACATTTCATCTGGAAATTTTTTTTTTTTCTCCACAGCCACTGCGCACATATTTTAAATATTGTCGGGTCTCTTGTGATGACAAATCTATGCATGCTTAAGATGTCCTCAACTGCCTCAGAACTTGACATTTTTATGGCAAGAAGGTATCCGAGGAGAAGCCCATCATAATTGCCCATATGTTCTTTTATTTTTTTTCCGAATGTTGCACTGGATCATTTGACTACAATTACTTCTGACTTCAGACCAAAAATCAATACTATTGGTCACTTGAAGAGAAATATGTTTGACCCTTGTGGGTTAGCACATAGGCTTTTCAAATGATGTGAAATTAAGCCTAAAGAAAGCTGTATACACAAGCATTTTCTTGGTTCCTATCACACTGTTGTCAGGAAATAAGATCAATGGCTTGACATCAACCTGAAATCTATAATAAACAAGTTTCTGTGACAGTCACGTCGAGATGTTAGGGATGCAGTTTTCATGGGAAATACTTTAAACAAAAAAATAGACAGAAAGAAAAGAGTCAGGAAACACAATGTCAAAACTCTGTCACAAAGAATTTGTATTTCAGCAGGGTGTACACCTCTCTGAAGAAGAATTGCTTATCGGAGTGTTCCATTTTATTTTTTTTTCCATGAGATTTGCTTTGCAAATAAATCAATATAGGGTCAGCATGGAGTCACATGTCTTTTCAAAGACAACTGACCCCCATTCACCTGCAACTGTTTGGATCTAAAATATTAAATACCTGTCAGTTTGCTAAATGTCCCGAATGTCTGCTTTTTTCGCGCTTGACTTCATTAAAGTTCAGTCTATCAATAACATTGACGGGGAGGGCCACGGAAAATTGCGCTCTGACACCACTTCACTTGCCGAGAGCTCTCAATTCTGGAAGTTTCCAGACAAATATGTTTGTGTTTCCTCTTCACTGTTTGGTTTACAAGGCCGCAGAACATCAGGTACAAGCAGAGTCTGAAGCTATTAAAGCGTTGAAATTCTTCAAACCTTCTAATTTCACTGGTGTTCCTATTCCCTCCCCCAGACTTCCTTTTTTTTTTTTTCCTTGTCATTTGAAAGTCTCTCACCCTGATAATTAGCCAACGTTAATTAGATGCACTTGCATAATTGTTAATCATTGGTTCCACTGGATACATTGCGAAGTGTGCTCGGAATACAAACCAGAGCAGGGCTGAAAACAATAACATGACGGTCTGAAAAGAATAATTGCAAATGCCTGTGAATTAAAGAACTGTACAGCAGTAGTTATGAAAACAAAAAACAATTTCAGACTTTATTTAAAAGCGCACGACTAGGCTGACTGCCATGAAACCTTAGATATATACTTGTGAAACAGACCCTCAGTAAAGGATTGCTGTTGAAATGAATTGCTGTGGACCTGAAGCTTGCACAGGTGCTGGGGAAGTTGCATTCTAATCATCATGAAAACCTCAAAAAGACATTGAATTCCACAAACATTTGTTGACACCCTTTTTAATGTGTAATATTTAATTATTTTTTGCTGTACAGAGATATTCAATGATGCACAAGCATTTTATATAATCTTCATAGGAAGGCTTGTGATACAACTGGGATACTGTGGAGCAGCTGAACATCAGCCTAAAGTCACCACGTCTCTAGAACTGGCTAGAGAAGTATAAAGACAGCACTAGGCTGTGAAGAGGTGGAAATGCATTTTTCTAAAGCATCATTCAAAGCTAATCATCCAACATCAGTACCTGACCTTACCAGTATTCTTGAGGAGGTATCTTCTCAAGGTACAAAATGTGCCTAATGAAAAAGCAAAAATTGCAAGTAGAGTAGGTACCATGCAGTGGTAAATTGCCATATTACTCCTTTCAAAAAGAATGTCAGATGAGCAAGTGTCCAGAGATTTAAACCATATTGTGTATAGCATTATGACCATAGAGTGTATAGCTTATTATACACACACACACATACATATATATATATACAAGGCATTTGTTGCATTTTTTAATCTGCCTAGATTGTAAAATGCATAGTGAGGTTAACCCCATTGTCACTGCTCTTCATAAAAACAATATTGCTTTGTGCTTGTATCACCACAGTGGACACAAGACAGTGGGCACCAATGAAAGTCTAATCACTTGGCTTCTAATTCATGTCACAACAAAGAGGTCGGATGCTTCGCAGCATTAAGTGTTTTAAACTCACGGTGCAAAACACTTGGGCGTTCTGACCAATAAAGCGCGTCGACCAACATCGGACTTTACGGCGAGTACATGGGAAAATGTCCTGCGTGTTTATTACCCTGCTTACTGAATCACCAGAGCCTGACTCTGTCTGATTACAGCCCAATTGCATTCGGGTGCATGTGTGTCAGGCCTCTGGAGACTGGTGAAAAAAGCCCAGCCCCAGTGATCCCACATTAACACTGCACACCCTCATCTCACTGTCAACTCCCATCTCATTCGGGCAACCAGGATCATCCATTACACCCCCTCTGAGAATCGTTTGCTGCCAACCACAACTGTTTACTTCTCTGGGATGGGGTGTAACATCAGGGGCTAAACACAACCCCAAAGGCACCCTGCAAAACTCGTAATATCCTCCTCGGCTTTCCGTTCACCAAATCCCAGTCATGTAAAAAGGTTTACGGTATGCCGTGGAGATCTATTCAAATTATCTCATCACAATGGATCCCAGGGCCAAAATAACAGCGGCGCTTTATGCGAAGCCGTAAACACTTGCCATGTTTTATTGTGGCGCAACACTCATTTATTAGAGTCCTGCGGAAGTCAAGTCTAAAGGGGGCCGTTATGTTTCAACTTGTTCATCTTCTTTCTCTCTCTCTTTCTCCCTCCTTTAATTTGTGATGCCTTTTTCACCCTTGCCTTCCCATCACTTTGCTGAAATCTTCCCAAAGCCTAATGAGTTTTCTCTTCGGAGAGACAGGGAGAGAGCTAAAGAAAGCCCTCTTCGCTATGCAGGCCCATGAGCGCCTGTAATCCGCCATCGATCCCTCGGTGATTTGTTGCTGTCAGCGTTCTAAAAATGATAGAAAGAAAAAAAAAAAAAAAACAAAGGCTTGGGTTTCCAATTAGCCCCGATTATAATTGGGTATTATTACAGGCTCCCAAAAGTTCACTGACTGAGCGGTGTCACGTCACCATTGTGTTAAAGCCCTCTGGGTCAGTGGAGAAGCCTCAGAAAAGCTTGCTGGTGTACCTGATGATAGCAAGCTATATACCCCTGTGGAAATTCGCAGTTCAACCTGTCAAGCCAAATGGCATCAATTCAACACCTTTTAATAATTGAGCAAACGTTTGACTGTTGTAATCCTAACATTTGGCGTGTTCCTCTAAGCCAAACCCTTCTGTGTTCCGCCTTGAATTTGCTAAAAGCATGCTAGTCCTGCAGCACACATCCACAGATCTGTGCACACAGGTTACATGAGAATCAGGACTGCACCACTGTAAGGGATATGGCTCATATATAATACATTCTCAAAGACTTTAACTTTTCTTCTCACATCTCTTAACAAAGAAGATAAAAGAGAGAAATGTCAGCACACTACTCTACCTGCAAATGTATTATACACTGGCTTTGTGATTTTGTTTGAAATTAACAGACACTGAATTGTCAGGCCGATTCTAAACTGTGTTTCATATCATATAACTGTCATATACACCATATGGCCAAATATTTCCAATGTTAATTCTAAAATGTAGGGTACATTTAGGAAAGTTGTTTTCCCCTTGTTGCTCTAAAAGAACTATAACTCATGGTGTTCAGCCTTGGAGCTGTTAATTGATGTAGATCCTAATACTGGATCACAGCTGTTAAAACTCCAAATCATCTCAGAGCTAATGGATGGAATACTATCACTCCAGAGAATGGAGCTTCACTGCTCCACAGTCTTTTGTTCTTTGTCATTGGTAATGTTGACCTCAGGATAATGGGCAGATACTATGGAACTGCTTTTCTCAGCTGGTGTGCTATGGTACACTGGGGTGCTGTCTTGCTCTGTTAGGGACGAGGTCAAAAATGATTCTGGCGTTGCTGACATTAAAATAAGAATTATACTTACAAAACACATAATGAAAACAGGGCTATGATGGTTTTAAATCAGAACATTTTGAGAATAATGTCAGAATATTTCAGAAAATAAAGTCAGAATATTTCAAGAAT
This sequence comes from Hoplias malabaricus, assembly GCF_029633855.1. Classification (NCBI taxonomy): domain Eukaryota; kingdom Metazoa; phylum Chordata; class Actinopteri; order Characiformes; family Erythrinidae; genus Hoplias; species Hoplias malabaricus. The sequence continues at coordinate 29,807,834 of NC_089816.1, forward strand.
TAAATTGGAATATTTCAGAAAGTAAAATCAGAATATTTAAAAAATAAAGTCAGACTATTTCAAGAATAAATTTGGAATATTTCAGAAAGTAAAATCAGAATATTTAAAAAATAAAGTCAGAATATTTCAAGAATAAATTTGGAATATTTCAGAAAGTAAAATCAGAATATTTAAAAAATAAAGTCAGAATATTTGGAGGGGAAAAATGACTTTATCTCTCAGCACCTAAAAGATTTTCTATGAGAGGTTTAGTCTGTATTTTCTAGCTGAGTCTTTTTTTTGAGTGGAAATTGCAGGTTCCCATTGTGAATGGACATAATAAATCTCCAAAACACATTTCATTCTTAAGCAAATTATTCAAAGAAAAATCCCATAATGTCACAACGGTATTTTCAAGAAATTTGATTGCGGCTGACTGTGTGTTTGTTTGTGTGTGTGTGTGTGTGTGTGTGTGTGTGTGTGTGTGTGTGTGTGTGTGTGTGTGTGTTTTGGCTGACAGACTGATGCAAAGAGTACATTTTTTAATACATTTCACCTTGGGATGACTGGAAATTTTGCATGCATTTTAAAGGAAACCGTGATCGAAAATAGGTTGAGAAACACTGGTCTAGACTATCTCATTTCTTGCTTATCAGTGTAAGCTGTGTTTGTCCACAGTGAGGGCACCTTACAGTTGTAGAATTCACAAAATATGAAGGTTGTCTACACTTGTACATAGTATTTTACCAAAAGCCCATCTTTTTCAACCTAAAGCTACAGACACTACAGACTGTCCTTCAAAACACTGACAAAAACACAATATGGTACTGATTTGATTTCGAAGGAGACCCAGCAAAGAGTACTGCATATGTGCATAAAATAACACAACGGTGAGGTACAAAATCTGCCCAATGATATAGAGACACTGCAGGATAATTAGGATTATATGAGCCATCATCATTGTTTCCCAGTTAATGGCTTTTATGGAGCATTTCAGACACTACCTTAATGGCAATCACCTCTCTCCCCTCAGCACCACGATGAAAGCTTTGTTCCACGTTTAGGAGGGTGGAGTGGGAGTCTTTTGGCACAGCTGCACGCTCTCGCTCTCTCTCTCTCTCTCATACACACACAAGCCCCTGCCCTTATCTGATGAAAAGCGGGTGCCAGAACCAGAGTTGCGTTACTATGGCAACAGCACAGCCGCTGACTGGGGCCCTGGGCAGCATGAAGTTTCCGCCACAAAAGACGCCTTCTGCTTTTTCTGCAGCTCCTCCGTCTGGCCGTCGTCGCCCAAGGTCTCCTGGTTGCGTGTCCACTTTTTTATACAGAGATACATTCCTGCAAGGGAATGGCCTGTACCTGAACCTGTCTCACACTTTCCTTTCTTGTGTCTGTTCACACATCTGCAAAAAGGTGGGGCCTTGTGATTTTTTTTTCTCTTTTCAAAACCAAAAATGTCTCCTGTAATTAATATTACCACGTTTTTCTGCCTGATGAGGGAAGTGTGCCCCTACATCTCGCCAAAACGCTGCTTAATCTTAGCTTACAACAAGATTGTATGAGCCCTATGGCTCTAAAAAAAAATAATAAATCATTCCTATGTTCTCATGGTTCCACAAACCACAGAGTTTTTCCTATGCCCTCATGCTTCCTGATACACTGATTTGGTTTTTCTTCCATATGTCCTAACAGCACAGATTCTGTCCCCTTTGCCAGCCTTGGCTTCCTAAAGTGTTGCACAATTTTTCTCCCCTCCCTCACAAACAACAAAAAATATTCATATGCCCCTCATGCCTTCGCAAGGCACTGAACTTACGGGCAAAGCGCCACCTGCCAGCTCCTCCCCTGCTTTTTACTGTGCCAAGCGAGCAAACACGGGCATGTCCCCAATGTCCTATCAAAACCATCCCACCAGCTGCTACCCCCCTCACCTACCCGACCCGCTCTGCTCTAACGGGATGCTCTGGCTCCCTTTATGGGACTCAGTAAGCTATAGCTTTCCTCGAAGCCACCGTAGTTTGTGGTTGATTAATTAGGCAACGTTAAATAGCCACCCCGTCCGAGTGCACAAGCAGTTCAGAGGTTAGTCGCTTCCTTCACTGTGAGACGGGCTTCACGAGGATAATTAGAAAGATAATGAATTGTTTTATTCATAGATATTGGGGAGGTGGAGAGGAGCAGCCAGCAAAGGCCCTGTTAGTGACAATAGTGTGGTTCATTCCAAAGGAAACAACTATCAATTATTCGAAAATCCTTGCAATCCATGCAAATTAGAAAGTAGTGGTGACTCAGAAATTCTCAATTATATATATATAATAAACATTATATAAACATTAAGGGGCTAGGGTGCCCTGATGGATCTAGGTCGAGGTAATAATAAATGTACTATCACAAGGAAAACATTATGTTCCTGAAGAAGACTAGCACACAATGTCCAAAAGAATGCATGTAGATTTTTGCATCAACATATTTCATACTTAATGATTCAAAATGTATGATGTTTCGTCTAAAATGATTTAGTTAAAGTTGCCAGGGAGATACTAACAGTACAGCAGTCAGGTACAAGAAGATCATACATGAACTAAAGCTTTGGTGCCAATGTAGCCAACTGAATATGCTTACTAATGTAAATGCTTACCAATGTGTTTTTACACATACAAATATTCCCATGTGTGACGCAGTTTAAAAAATCATATTGAAGAGAACAATATGAATAATTATATTAAAGTTACAAGTGAAGATGTTTATATATATAGTTTTTGTGTTTGTGTGTGTGTGTGTCTACATATACACTAGCCACAACACCTCCAGTAGCACTGCTGTGTCTGATCCACTTCTAATAGCAGAACACATAACCAAAGGCATGTCAGTGTGACTGTAGTGTTGAGAATGATCCTCCACCAATCAAAGTTTCTCTATGGTGGGCCTGCAGGATCCCGAAAATTGAACAGCATTAAAGGTTTGTGTGTGGGTGTGGGTGTGGGTGTAGGTGTGTGTGTGTGTGCGTGTGTGTGTATACTCATTTTTTTCTCAATAGTTTAGAAATGTCAGCCACTACTATTCTCCTTTGTTTCCAGCTTTATAATTTATGTACCTGTGCCATTTCACACGCTCATACATAACTTGTTTTTTATGCTGCATTCACTCTACAAGGATGCCTAATTACATTTTCATTATGATCTATGGTTTTCTTTGTGAAGGAATGTGCATCAGGTCAGTGGTGTAAAACCGCTGGCTTTGGGCAGCTTCATTAACACTGTGTACGTGTAAATCATTTCTCTGTTTGCACAAGTGATCAGAGTCAGCCAACGCAATAAAATGCGCCACAAGGCCCTCATTACACACAGATTTACAGATTTTTATGCTAATGCACAGGCAGAGGAGGAGGGAGGCACATAGTTTTGGGCCTAACGCATGCTGTTCCAAGTAAAAGAGACCAAGGTCATTGGCAATAATCACTGAGCATCAACCTGATGTGATGTTAATGCTCTCTGACATTAGATAATGTTATCTTTCATCTCTGGAGCAAGCAACAAAAATAGCCCACTGTCTTGTAGGAAGCTCAACAGAATGGTAACATTTCCCATTAGTTCAGTGTACATGACATATTATGAGAGTGTTATTCAATGACCGTATAAATCGAATGAAAAACATTAAGGGGCTAGGGTGCCCTGCTGGATCTAGGTCGAGGTAATAATAAATGCACTATCACAAGAAAAAACATCATGTTCCTGAAGAAGACTAGCACACAATGTCCAAAAGAATGCATGTAGATTTTTGCATCAACATATTTCATGCTTAATATATATACATCATAAATTATTATATTATTTATATTATTTAATCATCTTCTCAAGCATGGTGCTCATATAAAATTTTAATAAATAAAACAAACATACACAAAAAGTAATAGATATGTATGTGAGCTAGTGTGAAGAACAAAGTTTGTTTCCCGATATTCCCCTTTGATTGAATGGATTTGTGAGTCAGTTAAAATGCAATTCAAAAACTCAAGTACGTTTTGAGTCCTATTCACAGAATCGAATCCCCATCTCCACACAACCTTTATCGAGCCAAACCTTAAGCATGTAACCCAAGTGTGGTATGTATATTTAAAAATGTTTAGCTATAGGCATTGTACGAACTATTAAAACCTGTCATGTTTGACATGACTTCAAATAACAAATCAATTCATTACACAGCAGAAAATGTCTGAAGGACAAAACCTAAATCACTACACATAGTAATAATGTACTGAATAAATTATGGAACAAAACATCTTGAAACCATTACTTTGCTATCTTATTCAAGCTGACGTTTCTGGATGTTTATGTGAGGGTTTGTGTGTGTGGTTTTAATGTGAACTTACTGTTATTTCAGTTAAATGAGCTTTTTGCACTAGCTAACATTTATGAAGACTTTTCTATAATGAAACAATTTAACACTAGTGTAATCTGCAGCAGAATGGCACTGCAGTGATGACTGGGTTAGTCTGAAAAATGTCATTCAAATAATAATTTACAGCTGTAATATAGTGTTTAGGAAATTCCACTAGTTTGAGTAAGTTGATTGAGAAAGATTCATGTCGAGTCAAAATGCAACATGGATGAGTTATGAGCTCAAGTGACTTATACCCTCATTTCTCACCAACTTTTATTCTAGCGTAACCTTTATAAAGAAAGCCATTTAATTAAGTTATAATGAGTGTTAAGCAAAAACAAGTGTAGTAAGTCTTCCTTTGATGATTCTGAAGCGTGTCTGGGGAGAAAGAGCTAGATAAACCAGTCAGTTATTAGAAAAGACAGGCTGAAGATGAAAAGAGGCTGAAATCCTTCAAGAATGTGAACATGAACATTGCAGTCAAGAGCTGAGTAAACAGACAGAAGGTCAAGGAAAAGGATTCGGTCCAAAAAAAGGTATTATTTTCAGTCCAACAAGAGAAAGAAATGAACAAAAGAGCATCTATAAATCAATATAAGTTCCACAGTCTGTGACACTTGTCACATCCATCATGATTCCTGACAAAAATGAGTCTCTAATACTCTGTAGTTTCTAAAACCTGCAAACCCCCTTTAATCTGCACTCGCTTGATGGAAACCTTTAGACTCCCCCTGAATTGGTACCTTTATACTTGTATTCATGAACTGTTCTGACATCAAATAAAAATGGGTGGCAACAAAACTTTCCTTTATATATTGAGAGCCTTTCCAACAGGTCGAGTAATGTTCAAAGACCAGTCAGGTTGTGAGAATGAAAAAAAATCATTACTGATTCCATTGTCTGATCATAGATGCAAGCTGCTTGGGCTAATGTCAAGCGAGAACAAAACTCAATCAAGCTGTTTTGACACATCAAATCGCAAGGCGAGGCTGCCTCCCTTTTTGGCTTGGGCCTATGTACCACATCGGCGCTTTCATCAGTGCTCCTCTCATCAGAGGAGAGACTCTCCTCGGCCCCGTATTGATTCCGCAGAGGCAGCAGCGGGTCGAGCGAGTGAGAGAATGCAACAGCGGCATGAAGAGACGGAAAGATGGAGGTGTGGGTGTATTTGGGATGTCATGATTAATTAGCCAGTGCAAGGCTGCACTGTATCCCCACTGCTTTTCATCAACGCCGACTTGTCAGCTCTACTCCATGCTCGTCTGTGGGTCCCCCTCACCGGAGATGAGGATGAAAGCAGCTGCAGGAAAAAAGCATTGAGCCTAACCTCACGTTTGGGTCACCACACACTCAGTTTTCTCATTTTCACCATCACGCCTTTCTGGCGAAAAACATCAAGCATGGTCTGAAAATGCACAGGTGCAACATTAAACGCCTACCTGCGTTTGTTGTCGCTCAAAAAAAAAAAACAAATCCAACATCTGCCATAGCGATTGGTCATTTGAATGTTAACCATTAAATCATGCACACGTTCTCTCGATTCTGATGCTTCCTATTGTTTATATTCAAGTTAATTAACGGCACTGGGACACTGAATTAGCAGGCTTAATGCATTTCCGTAGGCCTAACCTTTTGTTCCCCCTCATATAAGGCCTGAAATACATGTAATGGCTCCATTATGCTGTCCTCTTTGTGTATTGTGTGTTGTCTCCACACTGCAGTCCCATCACTCGTTGCATCTCTCTTTGTTTAAAGAGCAGCCGACAGCTCGCTGGACCTATTAAAAGGCTCACGGACGTCCTGACGCTATTTATCAAAACAAGCCATCGGGATCATAAGCGAGCAGGCATTTGTTTAACTTTCACAACTGCGATATTTAACAAGGGCAGAAGGTGTAAATGAGGACTAATCAAAGCTGAAGCACAGGGGATATAAAAACCGCAGACACCTTAAGCTCTGGCTCTTCGCCTATGTGCTGAATGGATCTTAGAACACGTTGTCTATTAGAACCCACATACACGAAATAAGAAATCTCTCTCTCACACACACTTTAAGCCCATGTAAAGCCCCATAATAATGCAGTACCTATCAAGGGAATGCATTAATAAGCTCTCATAAACTTCAAAGTGCATGGTACAATCCACACTTAAAATAAGGTTGTGCGACAGGCTAGTTTACAGGAAATGGTGAAGTCCCAAATACATTAATTAATTAAACAGACTATCTCAGTTCTGAAATTAACATAATGTTTATATATATATATATATATATATATATATGGAGGAAAGAAATTCATTTTCTTGGACCTAATACAACAAAAAAAGTTTTGGGAACCTCCCCGGAAATAGATATCTTTTAAGTAATTTGAATGCATTACTCTATATATGACATTTAAATATTTGTACTTTACACAGTTATTACTAAACCTGAATAACTCCACATTTACACAACCAAAAGCATGATAAATAATAAATACATTCATTTATTCATTCATTCATTACTACTTTATCCTGATCAGTATTGTCCTGCATCTGAAGCCTACCTGGAATCATTGTGTGCAAGGCAGCTTGCAAGCCTCTAAAGGGAAGCACACACACAGTCACTCACAGTTATGGACAGTTTCACACTGCCAATCATGTGTTTTAAGATTTGTGGAGGAAAACAATGCAGACGATTGAGAGAACACACCCAAATTCTCATACAGTCTGACCTGAGGTGGGGATCGAACGCAAGACCCCGAGAACCCTGGCAGCAAAACGACGTGTTGCACCATTTTGTTAACTTTTTTTTTTTATGATGGCATACAATACCCTTGGAAAACATTTAGTCTGTGAAGGAATTTATTCAGCCTTAAGATAATTACCCCAAGCGCACTGCTCAGAATATCAAGACGTACTTACCAAACAAAGGAGCTCAGAAGTGGCCTCCTTCGAGCCCAGACCTCAGCAATATTCAATGTGTTTTAGATTACTTCGATAGAGAAGATAATAAATGCAACACCATTCTAAGACTAAAGAATATCCCTACAGATTTCTTTGAAAAATTAAAGGCCAATCTCTCAAGAAATAAATCTGTAATAAAGCTGTAATAAAAAAGACACTTTCCTTAGATTGAAATATCAATAATAGCCAGGACAATAATCCCCATAAAACAACTACAGTGCTGGTATGATTTGGTTTGTGGATCATTCTGAGTCCAGCAGTGACAGTGATGTGGTGATGATTGTGTGTTAGTTTGTGCTGGTACAAGTGGACCTGACACAGCAGTGCTTGAATTTTTAAAACTGTGTCCATGCACCAGCCACTCTATTAGATCCACTGTGAAGATGCAAATTCAGAGACAGCATTGGACACTGCTGATTGTGGCACTGTGGGGGAATATTGTTAAATACTCCAGTAGCACTGCTGTGTCTGATCAACATCATACCAGCACAGCACATATTAACACATCACCATCACAACTTTGTCAGTGCAGTACTGGAAATTGTTGACAACTCAAATCATACCAGCAAAGTACTTGTGAGTATTTGTTTAGGTTGTTTTAAATGGTGATTTAGATGTTTAGAAATTATGAAAGTAACAAATAAATAGGTCATTTGTAGTTCATTTAAATTAATTAATAATTTTTTTATAACCCTGAACTGGATAAGTGGTTACAGGCAATGCATGAATGAAATGAAGTTTCCTCCCATTTTCCAAAAGCACACATTAGTGGGTGGATTGACTACTTAAAAGCGTCGGTAGGTGTGAGTGTGTGTCGCCCTGTGGAGGTGTTCCCACCTTGCACTCAGTGATTCCAGCTAGTATCCGGACCCACCGCGGCCTTGAACTGGATAAGCAGTTATAGACAGTGAATGAATGAATGAATTAAGTTTTAACACTATGCAACAGTTACCATAAAATGACCACAGGCAGGAGAATGTGAGTTCTGAATTATTGTTATCTGTTACACAAAAGAAAAAAAAACTATTCGTACACCCATCTAATATACCTTCGCTGTGCAATCAAAAGCATGTATCTCTTTTTTTTATCCATATTTATTTTACTACATCAATGGAAAACAGCACCTGTCCTTCACTCTCTGTGAAAATTTCACATTACATTGACCTCCATTGAAATATAAGGTTTTTTCTTTCTCTTTAAAGTTGCTATTTTGGAAGTTAAATGTTTTTGATTGGACAATGACGATATATAAAATATAACCATGGTAAGGCTTCAGGATTTTCATTTGGCGTAGGAGAAAGACCAGGGCATACATTTATTATTTACTAGTGATGGGAATTTCAGCTCTTTTTGGGGAGCCGGCTCTCCATTTTTGGGTAATAAAATAAACAAATACTCTGCAAAGTGCAAAACAGCAGCATTCAACGGTAGTGCTTAAAACAACCACAACTGCCAACAAACATTTAACTGATTTAACATTTTCTTCAACTATGTTTTGGAAGGCAGATTGGCATTCAGGAAAACCAAGTGTCTCAGCTCGGAGGGTTGGAGCTTGCTTGTTGTTCTCTGATTGGTTGAATGACAAGCTTTAGAAAAAAATGGCTCGGTCTTAGATGAGAACCAGCTCTCATCGTTCACTTACAAGAGCCGGCTCTTTGAACCGGTTTGTTCGCGACCGACACATCACTATCATTAACTTGTTCCTGTTCTATAATCACTTCATCCTGGTCAACATGGACCTGGGTAGAAACCCAAGCAGAAACAGGAAGAAACAACTCAAAGGGCCGTCACGTGGATCATGACAACCCTAGGACCATTTGCTAAATGCTGAAAAATTAATAATGTAAATGTACCTGTAGTGCCACCATGCTGCCCCCAGGGTGTACAGTGTAAACACAACTATAATGAGTGAATTCCAATAAAAATACCTGCAAACTCATGTTTAATTTTAAAAGGTCATTTAAGGTTCACACAGATCAAAATTCTTTTTCTTGTAGGCATTGCCATTTTGTAGCTGAATGAGTTTCTTTTTTGCTAGCATTCGTTAACACACGCAAACCAAACCAAGCTTAGTTTCTTTTTGATTGTCTTCCTTAATAAAAATATATAAATATATGAATAAAAAAAAACTCGGAAATTCACAAATCATACCCTTTCCTTTAAACTGTTAACGCAGCAGCTCTGTTGATTCGATCTTAAGGAAAGATGAAGAAGAAAGTTGAAAGGCCTGCTGCTGGTGTTTGGTGATAAGCGTATTGTTTCTTGGATGAGGGTCAGTTCTGAAGGGTGATCTGTCCAAATTTTCACAGACATGCCATAATAACATATAATATTTGCAACAAATCCCACATGGGCTACTTTACATGCAGTATGAACATAGCCAGAATGACTCTGTGAAAAGTGTACGCTCAAACTCTCATCTAACAGCAGTGATGTCAGATATGGGCTTTTCAAAGAAAGAGTCAACAACTGTATTAAATTGTGTATAATATCTAAAGCAAAGCACTACATGCTTAGCTAGTTTGTTGTTTGCAAGAACTACTTGGCTGACCTCTAGTGTTGTGGAGATTAGTTGGTGTAAAAAATGTCAACATTTTCGACATACCATAGTTGAGTACAGTATTATAGGGGACAAGTAATAGAGTAGTACATATAATGTTTCTAAAAGAGTACCCATAAAGCAGTGTAATATGTAAATGTAAGTGTACATTACAAATTGCCAGTTTGCTTAAAGGAGTAATCTGTAATCTTGACTGCAAGCAATTAAAATGGGCACAGTCCAAATTCAAAACATTGCAGAGAGTTGTCTGTCTCCTTCTCCCTCCTTCCCCTTCTCACCAGATACAAAGCTCATGCAGGTTGCCAGGTTCAAAACAATTGAAACTACACAAACAAACACAAGACGAGTTCAGGGAGTTTGGAGTTTTGTAGCAAAATGAAAATGCCTTAATCAATCTATTTACACAGAAAATTGTACATCATTTCACTAAAATAGCTACCAACGCCAGGGAAAGTAAAAAAAAAAAAAAGTGAACAAGCAGCTGATGTTATTCCTGTATTTACAGCCTCATATTTGAATTTCCATTTCCCTGAAAATGTTTCACTACATAATACTGATATTTACTTTTTTCTTCCTTTTTCCCCTTACACAATAAATGTCATTTTAGGAGGCAGACATTTGCTTTTCAATCGCAATTTTCATATGCAAACCTTTGTGTCCACATTAAGGCTAAAATTGATGTTTAACTGAATTTTCTGTTTCACATGAAATAGGTGACTATTTGAGGCAAAATCAGCTTTTAAAATATGATGCTTATTACTCACTTTCTTTAAAACACAAACCACTGAGTGTACTCCTTTAATCCTCAATGCATTTTTATAAGAAGTCTTGTTGTCCTGCTGAGTTCTGAGCTGCCTCCATATTTGAAATACATGGAACTTTTTAGAAGGTTGCCAAGCTTTTTTTGTGTTATGCCTGGTAGAATTTAATGATATACCTCTTTGCTTGCTTCCTTCCATGACTGCAACACATAGTGCATGTCTGCTATTGGGTTTCATACCTGGCAACCCAGGGTACAGATTTCGTACTGGGGATTGGACCACAGGTCTAAGCAAAAAGAGACTTCTGCTCTGGAATGGACACAAGAATATTGCTGTAGATACTATTACTTCCACGTAGCATGTTTCCTTAATCTGTGATGACACACCTTGGACACTTTATGATTTAGTAGAGTAAATGTATTGCATCGATCTTTTACAAAACAAGTTTTATTATGTTCTGTGACCAGTTGCTGTAATCTGAACTATTTTGTTAAAAATGAAGATGCATTATTTTATTAAGCTTGGTCTTGTGATTAACAAAATGATTTTGTACCAGCATTTCTAACAACCATCGCAGGTTTATGAGCTTTTTGTGATGCATGGGAATATTTCTTAGCTTTATTCCTTAAAATGCCATTCTGCTGTACACAACAAAGCTATCTTCATGAACTATCAACAGCACTCGTTATAAAGATGTATGAACTCAATACAGAAAATCTATCAAAAACAAAACTACTGAAATTAGTTCAATTTTGACATCACTAAACCAAAGTTTGGACAAATGCTCATCCCGCATTTCTTCTGCAATCCAGGGTATTAATAGGTTATTTGTTTCCCTTTGCTGCAGTAACAGCCTCTACTGGGAAGGCTTTACACTAGATGTTGGAACATTTCTATGAGGATTTGTTGGCGTGACAAAGAGAACGTTGGATGATGCTGAATGATTAGTTCTGAATAACAAACTTAATGCCAGCTCTTCCCAAAGGAAGAATGTATTAACAAAGCCCAATCCTTGTGTGTGTGTGTGTGTGTGTGTGTGTGTGTATGCCTACAAGGAGAGAGGATTTTTACCCTCCATGCCATGTTTAGCTTTGAGCATGGTGACTTTAAACTGAACATTCAAAATAGATGCAAACTCAAGTATTATACATGTTTTTATAAACTTTTAAATATAAAATGCATTAATATTGTATTCTTCTACAAATGTATTATTCAAAATACAACACCTGTAGATGTATAAAAAGTCATACCCATATCAAATTATGGTTTTGGTAAGTGTAATTATTTGTATTTATTAAATATTATTATTTTAAATGTTTTGTAATATACTGTGTTCAGGGTCACAATGGCTCTCTCAGGAGGATACATGTGAGCATGCATGTGGAGCTTAAAAAAAAAAAAATATATATATATATATAGAGAGATAGAGAGTAGGTATTTCTCTGAGTAGGTATATTTCTCTTCCAGAGAGCTGACACTGCCTTTGTACATGATTTTTAAAATAAAAGACATTTCTGTTTAACTTTACCGTTCACAGTAATAAGTGGATAATAATACGGTTTTATTATTGGAAAGTGTCCATGGTGGACATCAAAACTCAATCTGCAAGTAATGTCATCAAATTCCAGATGTTAGTTATATCTCATCTGAAAAAAAAAACAAAACAAAAAAAAACCACCTATACTTTATATTTGTTTCAAAACCATACAAGTCCAAATCAATCCATCCTTGACTGACTGCTAGGTCACTCTAGGTCATTGCCAGTCTTTGTTTTGAAATTAACAGGTTTATCGTTGTAATTTTGGCTGGATGTTATTGATGTATATACCTCAAAAATTAAGGTCACTAATGGATTTTCTATTTTTGCAGTGGGATTACACTAAGAACCAGGAATTCAAGGATTCATTTAGACTGGAACAGTGGGTAAACATTTTTTCTTAGCTCAGGCAGAAAGACTCAATTAAGCAAGACTAATGTTAAATCATGTGGTAAATCATGGTAAAAAATTTGTAAATATATATGTCAATATTTTTTAGTACCAAATATTTTGTTTTTCAAGTTGTAATTTTAGTATATAATACTCTGCTATAGAGTACATAATAGTTTCAGTGGGTAGGAAATAAGCTGCCTCTTCAAACACAGAGTTAGGCTGTACTCTTTTTCTTTATCTCTTTGGAAAAAATGAGTAAAACCAAAGCAACTACAATGATGGAAGATTTATCCCATAATATCTCAGAGCTCCATTACACCACTATTGGCATATGTGGGTAAATATAAATAAGTACATAATAACTTTTCGAAATTTGTGAACAAGTTGTGGGAAAAAAGACTTTAAAACCTATATAAATAAATTGCCAGCATTTTTTTTTCATTATTCCACAAAGAATTATTATTATTTGCAGTAAGTGTGCTTAAATATATGAAAGTTGCCAAAAAATAGTATAAAGGCCTTGGACTGTTTAACCATGTGTGTTGTTACTCCTGACCAATCGCTCTCATTATTGCATATTTTCATGCTCCAGTGTTTCACTCTTGCAGCCAATTTGACCCCAGACCCGATTAGCTGGACTGAGTTTTACTGAAATTATAAAAGAGGTGAAGCGTCCCTTCACTTAATTATTTCTCTGAGTAGGTAACCAAAGCATCAAAGCAAAATATCCCAATTAAAGTGTGCTTGAAAGACGTCCTGACTCTCAACGGTTTAAAGAGGTGGACTGCAAACAGAGGGGAAACGATATAATAATTACATCCCTGGGTCATTATCTGTGGTGTACACAGAATGCAATTTTCTGACCAAATCGGAGCAGAGACATAACACATCCTGAGTTTCATGAACCCACGCAGAGATAACATTAAAGCCACTTTTGGTACCAGCATCTTATTGACGGTGTAACCACAATGGCAGTGGGTATTCCCACAGAGAGGGGAGTCAAGGACTTCTACTGCTTGGCTCTACATGGTAGAGTTGCATTGTAATCAGTAGCATAATGTTGAGTAATAAAGCCACTGGGCTCCACTTTCAATGGCATGAATTATGGTCACATGACACCACTCTGTCTTGTGTTGTGTTCCATTCTGTATGGAATACTAAGGCAAAAACACAAGGCCCATGGGGTGGTACATTAAGATATTGTTAAGACTCAAAAAGGCCAAGTATCCTCTTACATGGACAGTGGAAGCCCTTGAATATTTATCAAGGAAGGCCACGTCAAGTGTCTTCTTGAAGGTCACAGGATGGAGAGGTCCACAGGGTGAACCCCTTTTGTCCCTGTTTAAAAAATAATCAGCCAGCATGGTGGCAGACCTACCTTAAAGACTGCTATTGACACCTTAAACAACTGATGAATCTCCAGCCAAGAACTAAATCCATCTCAAATGATTTTTCCATCACACGCAAAAAAAGGAATGTGCGCATTAATAATTCACGCTAATTTCTCCAGCAATTGATCTGAGTGGCTAGATCTCCAGCACTCTCTCCGGAATATCTTAGGTTTAGACAGAGGTTCCATTGACACTCTCAGTGATGGAGCATGCATATAATCGTTGTTGTTTCAAAGCAGTGTTCCCCCCAGGGATCATATGACACGACTTCACGGCTGTTTGGCTTTGCTTTTGACAGTGTGTTATTCTCACCAAGCCTAACGAATTCTACCTTTCTATTTGTGTTATCAGCAACACGGTGAAACCCTTCTTTGCTAACTTTGACACCTTTAGAGGGGAAAGGGAAAAAAATGAGAGAAAAAGAGTGTTCTTTCTCTGTGTTTTGTGCTTTTGGAGAACCAATTAGATAGCCCTCAGTCCCTGGCCATTTTCTTAACAATAGCCTTTACAAAGCGCTCGAAAGGTTGCTCTACAATGTTTGACTTAGAGAATAAATAAGAAGCACTAACTCTATTATATTTTATAGACTATGCTTCAAGGCACTGTCAGGAGATAGAGGTCTGACTTTATTTGCCACTTCCATAAAGGTGACTTATAACTCATTATTGGACTGTCGTCAAAAATGTCAATACCGGATTAAAAGGTGAGAAAAGGGGTGGATGCCAGCCTTCCTTCCAGTTGATTTAGCATGACTGCCCACTATATAACAATGAAAGGGATGCAGTCGTGCTTGTTAAAAGGGTCAATTTAGTTTTTGGGCCCTATTGACACTTTTATCAAAGTGATATATAGGTTAGGGCCATTATTACGACAATATCTCAGGGAGGCTAACGTGGCTTGGACAAAAGAGTTGGTAATTATGGCCTGGCTTGGGTTGGGGACAAAAGGACAGCAGCCAGAGGATCATTCTTGCTTTGGTTGCTCTCGTTCCTGCTCTGAAAAAAAAAGAAAAAAAGGAAAAGAAAGAAAAGGGAATACACAAATACAGGGCTTCATTAGCCATGCAAGCCCCCAAACGAACAGCAAGCCTCTTCATTCGGAATGGGAAATGCTAGCCTGCAGCTGCTACCTCCGAATGAAGGGCAGAAATTATTAATAAATAAGTCTGAAAAGATGGCCACATTTCTTGGGGTTGCTGGTCTCAGATTACAAGTGTAATGTTTAGCCGGAAAACATTAGGCCCAGCGAAATGGATTTCAAAGAGAGGTTGCAAAAACAGATGAACAATGCATTATCGCAAATCCTTCACTCGGCTGTTTTAATGACAGTGCGCCTGCCTGAGCGCATGTCTGCTGTGGAGGACTTTGGAATATGTTGGCATCATTTTTTTAAGGTCAAAGTGACAGGAAAAAGCCAAAGCTCAGAGGATCTCTCCTCGGACTTGACGGAGGGTGTCGGATTCGGGCGAATCTGTTGCACTCATTAAAAATGAAAATGAAAGACTTTGGATGGCTGCCTAGACGAGGAGGTTAAAAAAGCTCATCTCATTCTGTAAGCACTTAACTGACCAATTATTATCACCACTTTCCTCTGAGGGTCCCATTTTTCAATGCACTGATATGATGAGCAATTACAACTATTCAACCTTGAAGGATAATATAATACTCTAATGTGAAAATGCTGTAGTCTGACTATTTTAAAAGTTTCTTTTAATTCAAAAACATTTAAAAAAATGCTCCAGTATGGAACGCAGGCTGTTCAGCTGGCTGTGGAGTTTGGCTGTCATATCTGGCAATGCTATATGTGCCCTCAGTTTTCTAGACCAGTCTAATAAGTTGTCCATCCATCTGCATTCATGCCTACTTATCGTTACTTCTCATAGGTTATTAACAGCAGAGCAACTCTTAAACGCCCACCAGAACAAGGCTGGGTCATGCTCGACAAAGCTGCCTACGTTTAGTCGGAGATAATTGGTCACAATTAAGTGGCTCTGGCACAATGAAATAATAAGCTATGCATGAAGGTCAAGACAGAGAATTTCAAGCTGTTCTGGAAATGCCATGCAGTATTGACAGATTCAATAATTACCTGCAGTTTGAGTTTGAGGTGCCCAAGCAGAAGCTTGTGGACAGAATTCTGTGGTGCCAGCTCAGATCATTCTGAAATCAAGAGGTGACAAAGGCTAACTGTGTAATAGTGAGCTGATTACCAAAGGCAAAACTGAATTAGGTGTGGGATCAGTAGATATGCTTTTGAAGTAGAGCTTTAGGATTCCTTGAATTCACATGTCTTTGGCACGAATTGTACAAATAGTATCAACCACCCAAGAGTATAAATTTGCTTGAGTATCCGTAAGGTTGAACAAGATCCAAATTCTGATGACTTGCAAAAAAAGTGGCAAAGACTTTTAAACAGCTTTTGGAAATACTCAGTATAAAATTTTTTACTTAAACAAGGTTTGTCACAACCGTTAGAACCAACAATCCACCTTCAAAATCATCGATTGTAGGAGAATACAGTTTTCTCTGGTTTGTTTGTTTTTAGATGTTCAGCATCTTTTAAGGTGGTATGCAAAAAAGAAAAAGAAAGTATATATATATATATATATATATAAATTAAACAGTTTTAGTGGCTGAAGTTTATCTTGTCTGTAAGATTTTATTCAGTGTTTGAATTACCACACAAACTCATTTGTAACTCGAGTTGTTTTGTTTTATAATGCAGTTAACTGTGTCTTTTGAATTTTGAGACATTTCCAGCTTAAGTAATCTGAAACAGCAAAAGTAAGAAACGGCTTCGCAAACCCTTTAGACTCTAGCAAAGTGGGTAACCCATACTCCTTTCTCTCTATTTTTATAGGTTTATTCCATGCAAATATTAATTAATCTAAATACTAAGGTTTCAATATATTTATATGTTAGTCATTCATTGTCTGAAACCACTTACCAACGTCAGGGCCTACCTGGAATTAATGGGAGAACATACCCTGGGGCATTAGTCTGTCACAAGTTACAGATAATATTTTACAGATTTAAAGACTTCTCCTTACCACATACTAATACATTATTCAAATGTATGGTTTTGAAGGCTTAATCCATTCAGATACTACTCTAATATGATGGAGGATTGTCTGCTGGGTTCTCCTGTGTTTTGCACCAGACCAGCTGCTCACCCTCCATCTGCTTTTATTGGCTTCAGACCATTTGCCATTGCTTGCCATCATCAACAATACTGAAGTAGAAATGGATTTGGATTAGATCAGATGTAGATCTTACATCAGTACTATAATTCTATCAGTACACTGGAGTATAATGACAGACTTAAAGGCGATGTTCATGATTGTAATAAAAATAATAAAATCATAAAATTCAGAACACGTTTTCTCACCGTATGTTAGTTCTCCAATCTGTTTGCATGCTGGAAACTGGTCTAATGTATTTACCAAGCCCCAGTGTGAATAAACAATTATGTATTTATTTATTTTATAAAATAAAATAAGGTTAAAATCTGTAGGCATGGAATAAGATCCCTCCAAACACTGAAAATCATGAAATGAGATGAGGATATTGCTTTATTCCTGCTCCAAAGTTTCAGATTATTTTGGTAGGAACCCACTTTAAAAACTGCATGAAAGTAAACACAGACTGAAATCCTACAAAACAAAATAACTCGAGACACAAACGAGATTCTGTGGTAATTTAAACAATGAATAAAACTTACAGACAAGTTAAACTTCAGATATGTACAAACAGCAGTGGTTTTTCTCCTCAAATACATCTTAAAAGACAAAGAGCTTCTGAAGGGAAACAAACCTGAGAGAACTGCAGTTCACAACAATCATATATGTGCCCTTTAAATTTTGATACACGCTGTACATTTCTATAAGGCGTTTGACCAGAGAATATTATTCCCCCTTTTTTAGTCTTAGTTCCTCACAAGGTTTCTTCTTCCAGCTTTGAGGGAGCTTTTCCTTCTTCGGTTTGCTAACCTGGGGCATTCTGTAAAACATCAATTGTAGTAAAAAGCGCTATACAAATAATTTTTTATTTGGTTTGGACTATATTCAATTCAATTTGAATTCAACTCAACTTCATCTCAACAACTTATTTGAGGTACATAGACACAAAAGGACTTTGGAGCCATAATATACATTTAATATCAACACACACAAACACACACACAGTCTCTAACCTACCCACTGCCAGAAATTGTTTTGTGTGTTGAGTTACTGCCAAAAAAAACCACTGTAAATGCCATTGTTAAAGCAGTCGGATGTATAATGTTGCCTGCGAGAAAAGAATTGTTCCTGTGCTTCACGCATACATACACTACACTGATAGTCATGAATATTTTCCATGTCCATATTTCCTCTTCGCTAGGTGGCAGTGTCATTTAGACACAGGGTCCTGAAACTGCTGTCTCCTGTTCTGCAGCTATATTCTTCTCGCTTCATGACACCAACTGACCACTGAGACCGGGCTTTAATTAGAACAAGCTGTTGCATCAGCTTGCTCACTTGGGGCTAAGAACCAAAATTCTGTAAGGGTGCTTTGTGCCCAGAATTGTAAAAAAGCACACTATTTGTGCCAGTTGTAAAATTGCAAGGAAACAGTACATATCTTTATCAAATTCGTTCTACTGATACACAATACTGATACTGATCCATCTTATATTACCAAATATATATGATTAAATGTACAAGGAGTTTTTACTGGAGCTATACTTGTTTAAGGGGAATTATACCTACCACCCAAATATCATCTGGTCAATTGTGTTCCTCTGATGATCCCTTTCACTGAAGGGTGGAGTAGACTGGCTGATAAATTGTGCAACAACAGATGGCCTACAGTCAGTAATGGCCTCTTTCAGATTCCTAGATTTCTACTCTGTCAGTCTCTGACAGAGACACAGAGAAATACATTGTGTAGAACGTACTGATTACCTCTTACGCTGTTAAAGTTTTTAGCTCTAGCTTTATCTCATCAAGAAACAGCACCACTCATATGCGTGTTGCTTATCAAAATTAAAATATCTATTGGTTATTTATTAATGTCCCAACTAGAATATCTCTGGATAATAGAAATTTACAAATACCACCAGCTAAGAGTTCACATAAATGTGACATGGGGCAACTTACAGTATAGTTACAGCGAAGTCAATCTATTACCGATGGGACTCTCCCCTAAGAAAATCAGCCTTTTAAATTGAAGTACAGGTTATCGTATGTACAGCAGTATTTCAATGATACATATATTAATGTTCATTCTATTATTATTATTATAAAATATAACGTTTTTCCAAATTTTTACCCAATCATTAGGCAACTTACATTCAACACTGTTAGCAACTCTCCTAGTGTTCTCCTCGTACCCACATGGGTTTCCTCTGGGAGCTCTGAATCCTCCCATGGTTAGTAGGCAGATTAGCTACTCAAAACTGTGAGTGTGTAAGTCAATGTGAGCATGTGTGTCCCCTTTGTAATGAATTGGCACCCTCTCCAGGGTGTGTTCCTGCCTTGCACCCAGTGATTCCAGTTAGGCTCCAGACCCATCACGACCCTGAACTGGATAAGCATTTACAGACAATGACTGAATGAATGAATGAATGATACACATCATACACATTGTCGCCAACTCTGAGAATGTGAGGACAAGCACATTGTGCCTATGAGACTTGATGTCAACCACTGCATGCTTTTCACAGTGCTGCTAATGCAATATTACCAGATAGCCCAACACACCAAAGGAGAGCACAGACTCTCTGTCACATTAGATAAGTGCACAAGTGGGCTGCCAATGTGGGGTTATCCCACTAAACCAGAGAACTAAGCCAGTTCCTCTCTTGGCCACTGCATAGGCCACAAGTCCACTTGGGAGTCCATACATATATTATTAATTATGAAAATGAAGTGTCCTGGCCTCCCACAACTATATATATATATATATATATATATATATATATATATATATATATATATATATATATATAAGCGAGAGAGAGAGAGAGACATAACAGTATTTGTTCCAAAGTACCCAGTCATCTCACGTACACTGCAGTAAAAATTGTGTGGGGGTCACACAAGTAGCCACCCACAGTACAAGGGGAGGTCGAGGCTTTTCAGTTAGAACACACTCACTCTTAGCAACAAACAGAAACACACATCCTGCTTAATTGTTTTTCACATTATATTTGCTAAGGACTTTCTACACTGTCATACCAAGAAAATGATTTCAAAGAGTGATCACAAGATCAAGTATTTTTTTCAGCTTACACGTATAAACTGTTGCTATGGAAACTGAATTACATCACAATGGATTCTTCACAAGTTCCGCTTCTCAAAGGGCTCATTTTTAAACATTTTACTTCAGTTCATACAAGGATGGAAGGTCCCTTAGTCTGGTGTCAGGATTCACCAGAGGGAGAGTAGCAAAGCAAAGTGGGCGAGGGCAAGTTAAATCCATTATTGAAAGTCATGTTAGATAAAATCTGGTGTTTTGCAAAGTGCAATTTACTCATACACACTGAAATCAAGGGAGGGTTAGGGTTTCCTACCATCCTTCAAAAGTTACATAGTGCAGTATCTGTATTTCTGAGCCTGGAGTAGCAATGACAGACACTCCAGTCACTTTATTACAAGTCAGTGAAACATGACAATTGTTTGAAGCTGTGATTTTTATTTAAAAATACGTCCTAGTGTTTCTTTAAATTGTGGAACTTCATTCTCAGGAGAAATTAATGAATGAATGTCCATTGAGTTTCTCAGGAATGGGCTCAGGAATTCTCAGTTTTTGTTCCAAACCTAATTTTCCAGCATCAAAATCTGACCACATTGAGCGGTGTGTGTGGTAGAATGCAACTCAAACCTCACAGCAATATTCTAATATCTAGTGTAAAGTCGGATGAGCAGGTGTCCACACACATGCAGGCCCTACACTGTGAGCATTTCTGTCACTGCTATGTATTATATTTGGTACTTGGAAAGGATTCATTTCAGCCCAGCACTAGATAATTCATTTGTTGCATATGATGGAGGTGAGGAGCTAGCCACCTGCGAACAGCCCACAGAATTAACTGAGCTAGGAAACAAAATTAAAGTTGAAATGGACCAGTTTAAATTAAACTACTGTATCTGTGTTCTGTTTTTTTTTTCTTTTTTGGGAACAACTCACACTGCCTGCATATACAGATTAACACTTTTCGCCAGCCAATTGGCAGATTAAATGTGTTACTCCATCTGAGAATCAGAATCCAGTGATTTGTAACTGCAGAGATAACTTGATAATATAATTTTACAAAGAACGAACACTGGATTGAGAACTCCAACCTTGTATCCAGAGGTGAACAGAGTACTAAAATATTCTACTCAAGTAAATGTAAAAAGTAGTGCATTTGAAATGTACTCAGAGAAAAGTTACTTTTTTAAAAGCGTGGGGGGGGGGTCTCTCCTGTGTAGGGCAAAAAGGAGAAGGGGATATAAATTTCAAATTAGTTGGTTTTAATTAATGGAATCATTTTACAAATTAAATAAACTGCTCATGGAGATGCCTGAAGATATGAACATGACTCTCAAAATAGTTGAAGTTATGTCTATTCAACATCGTATTAAAGGAATATTGCTGTTGTTGTGAAGTGGGTATGCATGAAGTACTTATGCCTAGTCAGTGCATTACCCTAAGTAGACAGCATTCAGCAGTCTTCCAGTTCAATCTTATTCCAGTCCATAGAATAAGAGCATTGTAATACATCTACTTATCATATGTAGTTCATATTATATATATATATATATATATAATTTAAGTTACCATAATGACAAGTACCGTGACCCTGAAATGGATAAGCAGAAAAAATGTATGTATGTATGTATAATGACAAGTTACCAGCAACCAGCAGGTTGCTAGCTAGATTTCCCTTGAGGCAAATGAAGTTGTCATGGAAAGTGTTTTTAAATACAGAGCTGTAATACCTCAAATAGAGAAATGTGCAAATAAGTTCAGTGAAGTATGTTAATACACACATAGAATACAAAAGTATGGTAGAATAAAATTAATTGGTGTTGATCAAGTCGTAACACAAAGGCCAATAGAGTTAACAGTTCAATAGCAACCAACCCACACTGATGTATTTCTGCTAATGCTGTTTCTCTGCATACTTTCTTATCCCCATTTCACCCTGCCCCTCTATGGTCAGGACCCCCATAGGGCCACAAAGCAGGCAAGATTTGAATGGTGGGTCATTTTCAGCTCTGCAATGACACTGATGAGGTGGTGGGTTAGTGTGTGTTTTGCTGGTACAAGTGGATCAGACACAGCAATGATGTTAGAGTTTTTAAAGCTCTCACTGTCACTGCTTGACTGAGATTAGACCACCAACCAAAAATATCCAGCCAACAGCATCCTGTTTCTACTGAAGAAGGACTTGAGAATGACCAACTGTGCAGCAACAGATGAGCTATTGTTTCTGACTTTACATCTACAAGGTGGACTAACGAGATATGTCTAATAAAGTGGACAATGAGTGGACACAGTGTGTAAAAACATCAGCAGTACTGCTGTGTGTGATTCAGTCCTACCAGCGCAACACACATTAACACATTACCACAACATCAGTGTCGATGAAGCACGGAGAATGATCCACCACCCAAAACATACCTGCTCTGTGGGAGTCCTGACCATTGAAGGGCAGGGTGAAATGGGGATATGAGAGTATGCAGAGAAACAGGTGGACTGTCGTCTGTATAAAGAACTACAAAGTGCTATTTTATGGTCAGTGGAGTTGATAAATTCAACAGTGAGTGTCAATGCATACTTCTAATGATCGTTCAGTGAAATTAATGATTTGCCATGTATTAAATGTAGTTATTTATGGGCTAGCACATCAAAAAGCATAGTCACAGTCACACTACACAGGAAAATTTTAATTTCGCTAAATTTAAGCTGCCTTGTGTCCAGTGATTCCGGGTAGGCTCCGGACCCACCACAACCCTGAATTGGATAAGCAGTTA
Organism: Hoplias malabaricus; assembly: GCF_029633855.1. Classification (NCBI taxonomy): domain Eukaryota; kingdom Metazoa; phylum Chordata; class Actinopteri; order Characiformes; family Erythrinidae; genus Hoplias; species Hoplias malabaricus. The sequence goes on from NC_089816.1 coordinate 29,830,781, forward strand.
CAGACAATGAATGAATGAATTAATTAATAAATGTAAGTTTTCTTGTTATTTTTTACCTTTTGTTTTTTTTAGAACAAGTCAAAAGAATAAATGAACCCTGTTAAGATTAGAGTAAATTCACCTGCTTTTAAGGTGCGTCTATTGCTAGGAGCTGATGTTCAATTGTGCTCGCCTATTTAGCAAAAGATAAGAAAACAAATAAATAAACAGCACACCTTCAACTTAAAGGGAACACCTAAGACAGTGGGGAAAAGCTGTTCTCTGGTTTATTCAAATGCTTCTTGTCTTTTAATGTGGAATGGTATGTTTGATCGGCTGAAGTTTAACTTATCTGTACATTTTTATTCACAGATTGAACTTCCACAGAAACTCATTTGTAACTTGAGTTGTTTAGTTTTGTAGCACTTTTAGCAATGCATGTAACTGACTCCCAGTTATCCAACACAGCAAAAATATGTCAATATTACCCAACTATGGAGCTGGAACAGAGCAATATCCTCATCTTGGTTCCTGCTTTTCAAAGTTTGCAGTTTTCTCCATTGTCTAAAAAAAACTCCAGATCCCTTTGCTCTGCCATGAGCAGAGCGAGAGAAATCCTAGCATACTGAACCAAGACATTGGGGCTTCATAAACATATTAGACAGGTTTCGAGCATGCAGACAGAATGGAGAGCTAACAAATAGTGCAGAAACATCCTCAGAATTTTATAAAAAGTGTTTTCTGATTAAAACCATGGACAACGCCCTTAAGGTCAGCTAGATTGCCCCATGGTGTTAAGCTGTAAAGCTGAACTGTGTTCTCTGGAGTGATGGACCTCCAGCCCATGCCTCTGGAGTGAGTTGGAGTGGTATTTGTGATCCAGAACTAGTCTTCCAATATCAGTAACTGATCTCACTGATGTATGAATGGCTCCACGCCATCAAATCTCCACAGTAATGTACCCACATCTAATGAAAATTTCAAAGGAAGGCAAACACCCTATAAATATACATCAGTTCAGAAGAAATGTAGGATGAGCAGTGTCTGCAGAAACAATTCTGCTCTGACACATTTCTGCAGGCTTTAAAAACATAAAAAAGAATGAGAGAAAGGAAGTGGCTATAGTCTCCTCAGGTCACAATTGAAGCACTGCAATTTCAGTGACATTTGTCAAAGAACTTAACAGAAGACCATTTTTTTTCCCCCTCAGCTTTCGGTTGTCCTCACTTCTACTCTCCTCCTCTCATCCCTTTCCTCTGCTCCTGCCCTCCCCTTCTTTGTCTGGTCGTCTGTTCCCCTCTGCTGCAGTCTGTCTCCTCAGACCATCGCCCTGTCACTTCCTGCCCCTCCATCTGGTGACTATCCTGATATTTTCTGCAAGAAAAAAAAATGCCATTCCAAAAATTTCAGCCTACTCTTTGTCCTCTATGCTCCTCATTCCATCCCCTCCATCCATCAGACACTAATATACACGTCTCTTCACTGCTATCCCTCAGCCATCTTAGATCCTGGCAGCCGGAATATGGCACTGAAGAGATGGAAGGAAACCAAGCTGAAATTTCCTCCTCTCGCTCGCCTTCATATGGGGTGCTCTTTTCAGAAGGGGGTCAGCGAAAGAGGAAACTTTCTAAATTCAAAGTTTAAAAAAAAGCAATTTGTAAAACTTACATTACTTTTGCATTTTTTTAATTAAAAAGCACAGATAGTGTTATATATAATATTGTGCTCCATGGAGCAGGTCCCCCGTATGGGGGCAGCCATGTTTTAAAATGTTTAAACACAGAATCATTGATACCTCCACCATGGATGGATGGATGGACATGATATTCAGGGGATTTACAGCAGCTATAAATCTATTGCCCAGTTTCAAAATGGCTATATATAAGATAAAGTTCTTATTCAATATTATACTACAGTTAGTTCCAACCTAGCAATGTGATAATGCATGATAATAATGCTCTGATCATACACATATAACCCAGCACATAGAAGGCATTTATGGGTAGGCCTAATTTTGAACCGTTCAGTGCATTTCCACCAACATAAGCAGGTTCAGGAAAATCTGAAACATTTGTTCCCAGCTGAAAACAAAGAAAATTAGGTTCTTCAGCACAAACCTCATGTCAGGCTAAAAACGAAATGGAACGTGTGAAGGAATGGAACAGTTTTACCTTATGATGTTAATTAACAAATGTTTTTTTCTGACCTCTTTATCATATTTTAAAAATAAACAGTAATAATGCAACTTTATCACACAATCGCAGTGCACTTTTGGCTGGTAAGTTTAAGCTACGTATTAAACTCCATAACATGAGTTGGGACATTTTTGTAAAATTTTCTATAAATAAAAATGTGATTTGTTTATTCCCTGGAAACTTTAACAGACCAATTTTATCTTTTTATTATATTGTTTCCTTTAAGTTATTCTCAGTCAATATCAAGTGTATAGTTGAATAAAGGATAATAAAATATTTTAATGTATTCCCTGGAGAGAGTAATTTTGCCTATATCTATAATTATGTACCATTAATAATTCCACGACTTGCTACATCTCCAGGCACACATTGCTACAAAGCTGGGAGAAACTGCTAATACAGATTTATATCCAATCTTTCTTTTTGAACTGCTGCTAACACAATGACACTATAAGGTCAACACATTTGGAGGTGAATAGTAACTGCACAATCCTGTGATGTTCACTAAGAGATGCCGTCATTGGATAGTATTTTGCTAACTGATAGAGGATGTAGAGGACCATTCTACACATCCAGAGAGTGAGGCCAATAGTTTGTTTTCAGTCACGTGGTTCCAGCGAAGAGCAACATCCAGATTGAGGGCAGAACGAATAAAACCGAATGGAGGAGGCTGTGCGAGAACATGTGCTGTGTTCATTTAGATGATAATATGAGAGAAATATAAAAACATATGCAGGAAAACATATGTAGTAGGTAATGCTTATGTTATGGAGACCGATTTTTTAATGAAACTGTAAGATTAGCTGCTTTTCAGGCAGTAATAAACTAAGGACACTAATGAATGCTTTTAAATTTAATCCCAGATTTAGTGAAAGCTTAATTAAATTTAATCCCATTGGTCACAGTAGTGACCGTAAAATGCTTTTATATTTGTAGCTCTAAATATGTTACTGAAAAATATATCAGTGCATTTCCAGCAAATATATAAATTGGAAAGTGATTCGGTGAAATATGTGCAGTGTCACATGTTTAGCGTAAACTGTCACATGACCAGAACTGTTTATGTCCTGGTTGCATCACAAGTAGGGGCTGGCTGCATCAAAGCTCTCAAAGAAAAGGTTAATAAAGTATGTTAATGTAAAGAGAGGACAATTGTTTTTCAAACATAAAGTCTTTAAAGCGTCTAGTGTGGACATATGCATTTTCATTTACTCAACTTTGTTTAGTGTGGTCATGGGATGAGTAAACATGTTGATGACAACAATAGTAACCAGTGGGAAAACACAATGCATCTAAGTATAAACTTATATACATATATATGCATATATATTTCTTCTCCTACAAAACTTTCTACTTTTATTTTAGTCTCACTTCGAGTCAAATTCTACCTATGTGGGATTCAAGTGACCATCTAGACAAGGCATGCAAAATTGCAGTTATCTCTCAAAATGAGTATGATGCTGTCCTCAGTGATTGTGATAGCTATGGATCAGACCTGGAGTAAGAGGGGGAGCCAGGTCCTTTGCCGGCCCGGCTGTTACATGCATTGGCGACTCAGAATTCTCCATAGGTGTGAGTGTGTGAGTGAGTGTGTGTGTCGCCCTGTTAAGGACTGGCACCCCTCTCCAGGGTGTGTTCCTGCCTTGCGCCCAGTGATTCTGGGTAGGCTCCGAATCACCACCACCCTGAACTGGATTTACAGACAATGTATTTACAGACAAAGTATTTACAGACACTGAATGAATGAATGTTTCAATGCATTGCACAGAGGAAACAGTTTTGATGTTTGATTGCCTATTATCTTTGCTTTCATTATTCATAAGGGTTTTTCAATGTGTAAAATAGTCACAGTAGAATAGAATTCTATAATTACTATAAAGAATATAATAAATTACCTCATATATTTATATAATACAATATAATAGAAAGAGCATTCTTGTGGAAATGCTGGGGTCTGCTAATGACAAAGTTTTAAATGTGCTATGAACTAGGCTAGGATATACAACAATGTGCATAAGGTCACAACTGTGACAATCATAAAACAAACATTTTCACCCATTTTTCTTTGAAAATGTAAAAAATAATAATGGATTTTTCAAAGGGTTAATAATGACATATGAATTGGATATTTATTTGTCTGCGAAAAAATTGGGATTAAATGGGTTAAGACAATACAACTTATTTATTTATTTTACCAGACTTGTCAACTACAGTATCAAGGTGCTCCTCGATGACTGTCGTGTGGTTCTCTTTATTGTCATATGAATTAACCAATCAACAACATGTATGGCCACGACACCACCCTGCGTTAACATTACAGTTATTTTTTAAGTGCATCACCAGTGGACACCCTCAGCCCCATACAACTGAGCAAAATGCAATTCTTGCTCCTCATAGACCTTTTTGCTGGTGCTGTGTCTGTTCACTGGTAATAGATTTAAACCAACTCCTACAAGAAAAACAATTAACCTTGAATAAGAAGCTTCTGAACAGGAAGCTGTCTCGTCCTGACCACAGGCAATGGCTCTTAAGCCAATTTTCAGTCAAATCCTAGCACTTGTTTTCCTCATGAACAACAGCTTTTTGATACTTTATATATGGTTCTTGTAAGTTATCAGTTGAAATTATTTTAACCGTAAACAACACAAACCACAGGCATTACTAGAGCATCTCGTAGAGATTACAGTGTATAAAATCACTTCCTGTCCTCCACTGAGCTGTCTTGAACTCTTGCCCATGGACGACTGAGGTACCACCAGGGAAGGAGACAGCAGTCTGAACTGTTCAGAAATACTGAATACAGCAACAATGCTTACACTTTTTTAAATACTTTTTTGGAGCCACCATGATTTATTTTAAAACAATGAAATATGCCATTTGACCAGATGTGTCCTAACTATCTGTATACTGCTCTAGAAGTAACAGAGAAGATATTTAATTATTTCAGTGTGTAAAGGTAAGTTATAAGGTTGTAAACAGTCTCCTCCTCCATTTCCTGCTATGAATTTTTTTTTGACATTACTGTGCAACATGAATACACCCTATATATATATATATATATATATGTGTGTGTGTGTGTGTGTGTGTGTGTGTGTGTGTGTGTGTGAGAGATTGGATTTGAATGGAGAAAATGACAATTATTTTATATGCTGATGTCTACAGCTTGCACAAATGTCTTTTTAAAAGTATGTACACATTTTGAACAGTCACTTCTCCACCACAGACAGACAGATCAATAAAGACACAAATATGTGTGAAAGTTGTTAATGTTCAACAGCAGACAATACATGCACAAACTACAAATCTACTGATCTGCAACATGGCAAGGTGAAAAGAAAGGTTGTATGAAGTAAACCATGCAAACATCCTCACTGCCTATAAGATTTATTAGCCATGTTCAGCTCTTGGAAACACATGGCTAATTTAGCAGCCATTACAGGTGACATTTTGATGAATGGTAAAACCTGTGCTCGCATACATGGCCAGCATAATGGTCAATTTACCAGGGTCTGCTGCCACCTACGAGGAAGAATAACATCACAATGTTTTATTTTCACATGGAAATGGTATCACATTAAACAGATACACCACCTTTAAAGACTAAAGGTTCTGCTTGTTCATTGTATAACGGTGAGAAATTAGGTTAATGGGAAAGGAAATGGTTTATAATATTGAGTAGGAGAAGCCTTCAAAGGAATGTTTTTTTTTTCTTCATCTGTTTTTTCTACTTTCAAGGTGAGTGATTTTGAAGTCATAGGCTTATATTTCATATTTCAATAATTACTACCTTTCTTACTACTAGGTATTTAAATGACAACCTAAAATAACACTGGACTGCCTCAAAGAAAGATTTGGAAAGGATTAAACAAGCCCATTAACTTACAAAAAAATAACTTCTTACAGTAATATTATTTGTTTTTAATTATTTTTATATTTTTATTTTAACTGCTCAGGTAAATAGCTTTTTAAATATTTTTTTTTTTCTCAGGTGACAAAAATTTTTGCACAATAATGTCAGATGTGTTACGGTAACACAAGGCTCACATAGGCAGACACTAAGGTGAGTCTGCTACCTTTCCCCAGTTAACATGGCTAAGAACCACCTACTACTACGGGAAAAGGAATATGACTAACATGCAAAAGGACCAATCACAAGTCTTCTTTTTCGCACGATGTGTAGAAGGAGGCAGATAGTCACTGGGAATGTGACTTGCGGAATCCTGATATTGAGGCCAACGTCAGACTCAGACTCTCCTTCAACTTTTGGGTGGACTGTCTGTGAGTACAGTAACACATAATACACATTTTTTCATTGAAATTACTGAAATTTCTCACTAAATCAGGAACATGTTATTTTGGGGCCCATGTGTCCCAATGTAGCAGCATTGTTTTGTCATGAATGAGCAAAAACCAATTACATTTTAGTATTTTAAATCATTTTAATTAAATATTTACGGAGCGACTGATCCAACGTTGGCATAACTTCTGACAATAAAACCCAAACCAGACAGAAGTTGTTTCTGGGTGTGGAGACAAATAAGGTAACATCCCAAAACTGTAGAGAGAAGTCTGAGAACAAGGCAGTTGGTTCCTCTCCACGTTCGCAATGTACTGTAGTTGTGACAAACACAGTGTATTTCTCAACTGTCCCAGTGTGTTGAAGGAGTAAAAATGATAAAAGGCCCAGAGGAATGTGTTCAAAGAAAAAGAAATCACAGACATCAAGAGAGAGTTTGGCGGCAACACATAAACACTGTCTAGGCAGCTGTACAGTACCTATTCTGGGCCCAAAACCAAACAGCCTAGACGTATTTTTATTAGGAAGAGAAGAGTAGACCTTGAGTTTGCGTCTCTCCTGCTGCGATTTTCGAGAGATGAGCGACGGGGAGTGCTTTGTACTGCCACATGAGATTGCTTTTGATTTAAGAAAACAAAATATCAATGGGAAGTCTAAGATATGAGCGCTGCACCAGAGGTGAATCGTGAAACCTGTTATTGGTGTGATATTGAATTCAATATTTTTTTTTTCTTTTTTTCTGGACATCTTCCCCATGGTGCCTTCTCATGTTAGCATAATGGGAATTTGCCTGGAGCGGGGCTTGCACTCATGACCTGGCACATCATAACCAAATGCTCTTCCAAGTGGCATAGAGGCAGCAGTGCCTCTAGGGCAGAATTTTGTAGTACTCTTTATCTCAGCTTCTAGGAGCTGGGACTTTGACTGTAACAGCCTACAGAGTGTAGCTGTTTGCCTCTGATACGCTAGTAAAACAAAAAGGGCTCTTACCCTTCTAGTTGGGGGCACGGCATTACGACATATGACGCTACTAAAATGACATCCACCGTTGTCAAATTCAAATAGCTAACCCAAAGCTATGGTACTGGACGTGATGGCATCTACACTACAGGTTTAAAACTATTCCTTGGCTTGGACTTTTACAGTACTTTGTGAAACCCAAAGTCTACACTTCATTCTTTTATCTCCAGCTGAATATATATTTTTTTTCAGTATAAGGAAATAAGAAGACTAATACATTACACATAAATGAAGACATGCTGTCAGTTTGTCACATTAAACTGCTTAAATATTTCCCCAAAACTCCAAATATCATTCTTACAATTTTGTTTAGATTTTTTTGGTTGATTGTTTGTTTAATTTGTATAACCTCAAGCAAATTCAGTAATGTTGACAATTGTGGGGAACTGCAGTTCTCTCTGGTTTGTTTATGTTCAGAAGCTCCTCATCTTTTTAGGTGGAACAGAACACTGCTGTTTGTACATGGCTGAAGATTAATTGTCTAAGTTTTTGTTTACTTTGTGAATTTCCACAGAACTTGTAATTCGAGCTGTTTAGTTTTGCAGCACTTTCTCTCTGTGTTTACTTTCATGCAGTTAGTAGTCTCCTGAATTTAGATTCAATTCCACCTTAAGTATATGAAACATCAAAATTAATTCCATATTACCCACCTATGGAGCAGGAATAACACAATATTCTCATCTCCTTTCATGATTTTCAATGTTTGGATCGCTCTCCACTGTCTTAGCACCTCCAGATGCTGTTTCTCTGTCACAAGCAGAGAGAGAGCGAGAGAAAGCCTAGCATATTGGACAGAGACCCTTTGATTTTATTTACTGTTTACTAAACACAACAGACCGGAAATGAGAGTGGAACTTGATTTTATCTTGTCCAAAAAGTGAAATATTAATATTGTTTATTTAAATTATGTCAAATTTGGTAGTCTTGGAAGTCTTGCACAAGAGTCCTATTTTCTTTAGAACCTTTTTCATTTATTTACACATTGACTTTATAGTTCTGTATGCAAGTATTTTACATTAAATCTACTCAAGTATTTCCTGGATAACATTAATTAATCTTTGTGTATGTATTTTCATTCACTCATTCATTCATTGTCTGTAAGCGCTAATCCAGTTCAGTGCTACGGTTGGTCTGGAGCCTACCCGGAATCACTGGGCGCAAGGCAGGAACACACCCTGGAGGGGGCAGCAGTCCTTCACAGCGTGACACACACTCACACACACACACACCTATGGACACATTTGAGTTGCCAATTCATTCATTCATTCATTCATTGTCTGTAACCCTTATCCAGTTTAGGGTCGCGGTGGGTCCAGAGCCTACCTGGAATCATTGGGCGCAAGGCAGGAATACACCCTGGAGGGGGCGCCAGTCCTTCACAGGGCAACACACACACTAACTCACACCTACGGACACTTTTTTTTGAGTCGCCAATCCACCTCTGGTGTGTTTTTGGACTGTGGGAGGAAACCGGAGCATCCGGAAGGAAACCGACGTGGACACAGAACTCCTCACAGACAGTCACCCGGAGCGGGACTCGAACCCCCAACCCCAGGTCCCTGGAACTGTGTGACTGCAACACTGCCTGCTGCTCCACCATGCTGCCCATATGTATGTCTTTTATGCTTATTTATTTTTATTATTCTTTTATTTATGTTCCTCTTTTGACTTGGCTGTGCTTATGTTCCACCTGAGAAGGGTTCAGTAGGTGGGGAAAGGGTATGTGGTTTGAGAGGTGAATTTTCAGTGGTGTTTTTGTCATTCCAGTATATCTGTTGTTTTTTGTCAGTAAAATAAATAAATACATTAATTAATTAATTAATAAAAAAAAGTTGTTCACTAAATAAATAAATGGTAGTATGTTTTCTTTGGGGGTGGCACGGTGGTGCAGCAGGTTAGTGTCGCAGTCACACAGCTCCAGGGACCTGGAGGTTGTGGGTTCGATTCCCGCTCCGGGTGACTGTCTGTGAGGAGTTTAGTGTGTTCTCACTGTGTCAGCGTGGGTTTTTTCCGGGTGCTCCGGTTTCCACCCACAGTCCAAAAAACACACGTTGGTAGGTGGATTGGTGACTTAAAAAGTGTATGTGTGTCTGTGAAGGACTGGCGCCCCCTCAAGGGTGTATTCCCGCCTTGCGCCCAATGATTCCAGGTAGGCTCTGGACCCACCGCGACCCTGAACTGGATAAGGGTTACAGATAATGAATGAATGAATGTTTCCTTTGCATGCTACTTTAATTTTACTTGTAAATGTACTTTTGCTTTTTTTTCTTAACAAAGACAATTATTTGAGTGTCACTAGACGATCATAATGTCACCAACAACACAGTCTCATTTGAACTTTCCCTACAAATTAAAATGCCAAAGGAATACCACAAGGGTACTTTATGCTTTATGACCAGCCTCGTGGAAAGTGGAGGTTTGTCAGCCTCCCCTGGTAGGTTCAGACAAGTCAAGAGTGTCATTGTTTGATATAGCCTAAAAAGTGCTGGAACTTTTAGGACACATTCGGCCAAAAAAAAAAAATTGCTCTCATTGTGCTGGAGCACACTCTGACCATTCAGAGTCATGTCAGAATAGCCAGCAGCAAAAAAAAAAAAAAAAAAAAACAGGGCACTGCACCCTCAGAGAGCTCAGTTGGTGTTCTCAGGACTTCAGCTGAAAGATTTTTTTTAAATGGTGTGCATGGTAACTGAACAGATATTTCCTTGGTAGTTTCTAGGCATGAAAATATATTCTTAGATAGGTTTCTTGAAAGATTCTGAGCAAATTCACAAGAGGTCTGAATCAGATTTTGTATAGATTTCAAATCGATGCTGTCCAATGAAAAGCATAGGTCTCCATTTTTGTCAATTTTTGATTTACTACATTATTTGAAGACAGCAGCTGTGCTTCACATTTTGTTGTAATAAAATCTTTTTACACTGACTTCCATTGAAAGTTTAGCAGTTTTTTCCTTCTCCTGTAAAGTTGCTCTTTTGTTTTTCATTGGACAGCAGTGAAATGCATTTCCACTAGTGAAAAATTCATAAGCAGGCATAGACTTTAAAATAGAATCCTTTATTGCACACCTCACCTTGGAGGACTAAGGATTTCTTAATGTCAGCATATTCGCAACACAATACAATCAGATTTCTTGTTTATGAATTAAAATGCCTGAATCCATAGTAAATACTTTCTACATTGAACCCACAACCTTGGTCCTTGGAGTTTTGTGACTGCGACACTACCTGCTGCGCCACCGTGCCGCCCAAATAATGTATATGTATTTACAAATAAATCTCAAAATCATAATTTTTCCTTTCTCACAATGTTTCCTTGAATGTGATAAGTATGAATTGATAAGTATTGAATTTAATTATATTGGGGCGGCACGGTGGCGCAGCAGGTAGTGTCGCAGTCACACAGCTCCAGGGGCCTGGAGGTTGTGGGTTCGATTCCCGCTCCGGGTGACTGTCTGTGAGGAGTGTGGTGTGTTCTCCCCGTGTCCGCGTGGGTTTCCTCCGGTTTCCTCCCACAGTCCAAAAACACACGTTGGTAGGTGGATTGGCGACTCAAAAGTGTCCGTAGGTGTGAGTGTCTGTGTAGCCCTGAGAAGGACTGTTGCCCCCTCCAGAGTGTATTCCTGCCTTGCGCCCAATGATTCCAGGTAGGCTCTGGACCCACTGCGACCCTGAACTGGATAAGCGCTTACAGATAATGAATGAATAAATTATATTGAATTGATAAGGATGTGTAAAATTATAAACATTTTTCACCGACATCTTTAGGTGTATTCCAGTTGCAAAACATGTGGACATTCATTAATTAATTCATTGTCTGTAATCGCTTATCTATTTCAGGGTCACAGTGGGTCTGGAGCCCACCTGGGCACAAGGTGGGAACACACCCTGGAGGGGGCATGTGGACGGTTTTTCTTAATTCACTCATTTCCTCAAGCAGAGCATGTGCAGCAGTTTAATTGTCTCCAGAGGAGGGTGCCTGTTTCCCACAGGTATATGTATTATACAAACTCTAATGTATGTACATAATAAGGTAATAAGATAAAGATTTCAACGACAGTCTATCAGTCTAATCTAAATTATACTGAAAGTCCAAACAGCCAAAATATTATGACCACCACCTTGTTTCTACACTCACTACCCATTCTCTCAGCTCCACTTACCATCCAGGAGCACTTCATGGTTCTACAGACACAGACTTGTCCGTTTGTTGCTCTGCATACTTTGTTTACCCTCTTTCACCCTGAGAGAATGGTCATTCATTCATTCATTCGTTAATTGTCTATAAGCGCTTATCAGGTTCAGAGTCGCGGTGGGGCTAGAGCTTACCTGGAATCACTGGACGCAACGCGGGAACACACCATGGAGGGGCGCCAGTCCTTCACAGGGCAACACACACACTCAGACATTCACTCACACCTACGGACACTTTGGAGTCACCAGTCCACCTACCGTGGACCGTGGGAGGAAACTGGAGCACCCAGAGGAAAGCTTTTAAGCTGTTTGACTGTGGTTAAACAGGGATGTCAGTAACTAATTCATTTTATATTTATTCAATTTTTACTCCCACTCCCACTTATATATTTATTTATTTTATTTATTTTTTGGTTAGCTATGTTCACTAGGTGAGTCACTATCACTGAATGAACAGCCCTTTCATTTGAGGATGGTTTTAGGCTACTCTACCCACTTCGGTGAATCATTGAGTCTACACAGGAGTTGCACAGGAATGAATGGAAATAGCAGCAGCTCACTCCTGAGTGTCAGCTGATGCACTTGGTAAGTTTGAGTCACAAAAGAGAAAGCATGACATTTTAAAGTCTAGGGACACTCAGAACTGCTAGAACACAGCCTGCTAAATGCAGGCAACAACAGATCTACATGTAAGTAATTGCATAATAAGTAGTTACATAATCATTGACATCACATAGCCCACTAAGCTCACAGTAATCAAGCAAGTCTGATACTAATTAACTGTAGTCTTCCTAAGTGCCCTATCAGTGACGGTAAAACTGGCAGCACAGCAATGTTTAACGTGTGTTAGCATATATCAATTACACACACACACACACACACACACACACACACACAATGTACAAGAGAAATGGGGAAAACCTAATACGGCTTACAGATGTTTCATTCAGCAACATTGGCACAGGTGTATAAAATCATGCACATAGCCATGAAGTCTACCTTTAAAAACATTTGTGAAAGAATGGGTGATTCTAAAGAGCTAAATTCAGCTGAACTGAATCGGAGTGTGGTGCTGTAATAGCATGCCACCTTTGCAAATTGCATGCATTTAAGAACCACAGCAACTCAGTCACAAAGTGGCAGGCCATGTAAAGTTACAGAGTGGGTTGCCGAATGCTGACACCCTCAGCATGTAAAAGAACTCTAATGATTGCTGAGTCCTAAACTTCCTCTGGCATTAACATTAGTACAATAAACAGTGCCAGGATCTTCATGAGATAGGGTTCCATGGCAAAGCAGCTGCATGCAAGCCTTACATTATCAAGCACATGAGAAGCATCAGATGAAATGATGATGGAATGATAAAGCATTCCGCCATGGACATTGGAGCAGTGGAAATGTGTTCTATGGAATGATCACAGTGGCAGTCTGTGGACAAGTCTGGGTTTGGTGAATGCCAGTAGGATGTTACCTATCTCACTGCAATATGTCAAGCGTAAATTTGGTGGAAGAGGTATGCTATGGGTTTGTTCTTCAAGGTTTGTCCTCTTAGTTCTAGTGAACGGAAATCTTAATAATTCATATTACCAAGACATTTTGGACAATTTCATATTTCCAAATTTGTGGAAACAGTTTGGTGGAGGCCATTTTTTTCAGCATCACTCTGCCCCAGTGCATAAAGCAAGGTTTCTTGAACCAGTTCCATTTCTGATTTTAGAAAACTTGGTGCTCTCCAGCAAACAAGCCCACGTTTCCTCCAGTTTAGATGGCAACTAATGATCATGTTCATTTGTCGGGGTCCAGCTCCAGCGTTGCTGTGGCTAGAACAATAGATAAACAGATAGAAATCTGACAGTGTCAATTCTTGCTTACAGTGGGTTCAGATCAGAGTGAGTTATTATACGTGTGTAAATTTTGCTGAGTTCTGAGCATTCCTGCTGAGCACATGAACAATGGAGAAAAGTAGCTAATACACCTTGGTTGGCACTAAAACAGCCCCAGAAACACACAAACTGAGCATGTTCATGTTTTATTTCTGTTAATTTACTTATATAACACTCTGCTAATGATCGTGTCCAGCTCGACTGATTACACTTATTTTAATTCTCCACATTCCTTAATCCTTACATGCCTATGGACAACATCAAAGTTTGTACTGAGGGTTCCACTCTTCTGTGGTTCCAGTTGGAACTTTGCTGGTTCGTAAACCAATTTATGTCTGTGGAAACTCACCAAACTGTTCCGAATTAGGTTTGTGAATGGAACTAACCTTTACCCCACCAAACATCTCTGAGAAGAATTTGAACAGAAATTGTGGCCATGATCCTCTTTTATCAATATCCCCATAGTTGCTGTTATATTGCTGTGTGTATATATACAACCTCACATCCAGTTTTTCTACTAAGTGCCCAACATGAACTGTGAAGAGCTAATGTAATGCTTCATACTATGCATCTACAAGCTGGTCGATCAAGGTAGGTGAGTATAACCTACTCACCTACCTTGGTGAGTGGATAGAGTGTTTAAAATGGCTGCGTCTGATTCACACATGCTAATGCAACACACATTAAAACACCACATCAGTGTCACTGCAAGTCACGCCTGCTCTGAAGTTGCCCTTTTTTTTCTGTGGGAAAAATTGGGCAAACAATGTATGCAGAGCAACATATGAACTACAGTCTGTAATTGTTAAACTACAAAATGGTTCTGAGAGAATGGACAGTGAGTGCAGAAACAAGGCATTGGTCATATAAACACACACACACTCGCTCTCCACTGGCCATTTCGCAGTTACCCTGTATCTACACTCAATGTCCATTTTAACAAGGTCTCTAATTTGTTGGTCCCCTTGGTACATCATTCTCAGCATTGCAGTGAAACTGACATGGTAGTGACCAAAATATCTAGACAACTGCATTTGATGCATACATATCTGAACAATTCACCAAAAAAAAGTTGCTGTTTGGGAGAAACTAGAAAAAAATGTTATTTAATCAATAAAAGATTAAGATTTGACCACTTTATCTGAAAACAAAAATATATAGCAACCAGATTTAATCCTGTATCTGTCTCCCAAATAACATATCTTTGTACTAAATAGTACATATTAATATAGCTATCTTGCCTAATTCTGGACCGACATACAGAGTGGTTCTGTAAATGATGGGAAAGCAAGACAGTGATTTCAGCCTTTATTAAATGGGCCACTACCCTCTCCACTTGACATCTCCAAACCATTAGGGCTACATCTGTGTACAGTGGACAGAGGGCTGTCAAAAATCCTAACAGCCATCCAAAACCTGGTAGACCGCCAAAACTGCAGCCAGTACTCAGCTTTCAGAGATTATTGCTTCAGATCTGAAAGAAGATCTTTCTGTCCATCCTTCAGCTGTGAGAAGACAAAATGGAAGCACAGTGTCTGAAAGGAACTGTTATTAAATGGATAAGCTGCTGCTGTTTAAGCACAATGGGAACACCACAAAGCCATATGTCAGCATCAAGTGTGAATAGGTATTATTTGGAATGTGAGAATCCAAAAATGCAATTTTCTGTGTATCACCATATCTTCGTGACATTTGTTCTTGACATTAAACTTGATTGAAAATTGTATAAACACATCAAATAATGCATCAACGACATTGTCCCAAGGTGGGGATTGAACCATAACCACAGGACCTTGGATCTACATGCAGCTCCACTGTGTAACACACTGTGTGTGTGTGTATATATATATATATATATATATATCAGTGGCGATTGCTCTAAGACTGCAAGGGAAGCTCAGCTTCCCCTAAAATGTCAAAAAAAAAAAGTGATCAAATAGATTCTGTTGTGTGTACATGTCATTGAATAAATATCGATTAGCTTTTGTTCAGAATCAGCTTCTTATCACTGGTAAAGACGTGGCTTTCCTCTCAGTCATTCCCGCAGATTCACAGCGATTTAAACAGTGAGGACGCTGAGCGTCCAGAGTTCAATAGAGAAGCAGCGAAGTGCAGCGAAACGAGACGAGTCATTGGATAAATGCTGGGCTTTGTCCCGCCCATCGGACGCTCAGCGTCTCTGGGGGTCTATGGGGCAGTGGGCTGGCCTCGGCTGGCCCGGACGCTCAGCTTCTGCATGATGATTGGATGATCTGTCTGAGGCTGAATCCCTTTTTGATTGACAGCGAAATGAGCGAATCAGCGACCCTTTGGTGTAAAGATCCGTGGGAGCATTAAATTTTCACTCTGTTCTGAGTTGAACCAGACTTTCTTAATCCTCTTAGCGGCATTTTCTTTGTTAAAAACGACTAGCAACAAATCGAGCTTCTATTTCTGTTGGGTTTTTTGTAGCTGCTTGTGTTTGGAGACTGACTTCACTCACTATCACTCTTTCTGACTTCTATCGCAGTTTCTGTCCATCGGGTGCTGCTGAGCCCCTCCACCGTCACAAAGCACTCACAGGCGGACACACTTCACATGGGCCAAGGCCGTTTAAGCAGCCTAGCTCTGCTGGCCATTGAGAGGACACTAGTCAAGTCCCTGGAAAAGACGCCTTGTTGGTACGACAGGGTCAAAGGTCATTTTCTTGAAAAGGAACGGAGGGTAGAATTTATGAATAAACAAATCAACACATTTTATGATGTAGGCTGAAATTGAGCTTCCCCTCCTTGAAAGACCAGCATCCGCCACTGATATATATATATATTCATTCATTCATTATCTGTAAGCGCTTATCAGGTTCAGGGTCGTGGTGGGTCCAGAGCCTACCTGGAATCATTGGGTGCAAGGCGGGAATACACCCTGAAGGGGGTACCCGTCCTTCACAGGGCAACACAGACACACACACACATTCACTCACACACTCACACCTACGGACACTTTTGAGTCGCCAATCCACCTACCAACGTGTGTTTTTGGACTGTGGGAGGAAACCGGAGCACCTGGAGGAAACCCACGCGGTATATATATATATATATATATATATATATATATATATATATATAACTCCTCTGGAGATGGTTTATGGTAAAGAAATGAACATTCATTTCATTTAATTTCATGGGCAACAGCTCTGGACATTTCTGCAGTCAGCATGACAACTGCACGCTCCCTCAAAACTTGCGACATCTGTGTCATTGTGTTGTGTGATAAAACTAGACAT
Source organism: Hoplias malabaricus (assembly GCF_029633855.1). Lineage (NCBI taxonomy): Eukaryota > Metazoa > Chordata > Actinopteri > Characiformes > Erythrinidae > Hoplias > Hoplias malabaricus. Next base: position 29,847,610 of record NC_089816.1, read on the forward strand.
TTTAGCGTGGCCTTTTATTGTGGCCAGCCTAAGGCACACCTGTGCAATAATCATGCTGTTTAATCAGCATCTTAATATGCCACACCTGTGAGGTAGATGGATTATCTCTGCAAAGGAGAAGTGCTCCCTAACACAGATTTAGACAAATTTGTGAATAATATTTGAAAAAAAAAGGCCTTTTGTGTACATAAAAAAAAAAGATCTTTGAGGTCCGCTCATGAAAAATGGGAGCAAAAACAAAAGTGTTGTTGTCACGAGTGAATGGAGGACAGAAGCGGACGTACACACAAGGATGCCAACATTTATTATACATGAGACAGGGTAGGGTAGAGATAGGGTAGAGAACTAAATAAAAGTACAGTGAACCAATGAACTAAATATTTAAGACAGAGATAAAACAATAGAAAAAAACTGGAGTCAAACCAAGTAAGACAAAGAACAGGAGACGAGAAACAAAAACAAAAGTAGAAAACCACAAAGGAGAGCTAGGAGGCAAAACAGTGAACAACGTGGCTAAACCCTAGACAAAAGGACTAACCAAAGAGTATGGGGGCTAAACAGAGCTAAACAGAACCATAAGGCTGAACAGAAAACTAGAGACAATAAAACAGAATAAACACAGAAAACCCGAGGGGAGAAACATGAGAAACATGAGACTCAAAGACTGAGGAACAAGGAACAACAACCTGAACTTGACTAAGACTAAACACCCACAAATACAAAGAAGGATACAATGCAAAGACTAAATGAACAGATAAATTAAGGAACATAAGAAGCAAGGACATAGGAAAGAAACACAAACAATCCAAAAGCTTAGAGGACCTTAAGAGACAGAGGAACACCAAAACACAAAAGAAACGTGGATAAGGGCAGGAAAACAGGGAAGAAACGACAAAAGCCTGACAGTTGTATTTATATTTTTGTGCAGTATAAATCAATGTGGGGCGGCACGGTGGTGCAGCAGGTAGTGTCACACAGCTCCAGGGACCTGGAGGTTGTGGGTTCGAGTCCCGCTCCGGGTGACTGTCTGTGAGGAGTTGGTGTGTTCTCCCTGTGTCTGCGTGGGTTTCCTCCGGGTGCTCTGGTTTCCTCCCACGGTCCAAAAACACACGTTGGTAGGTGGATTGGCGACTCAAAAGTGTCCGTGAGTGAATGTGTGTGTGTGTCTGTGTTGCCCTGTGAAGGACTGGCGCCCCCTCCAGGGTGTATTCCCGCCTTGCGCCCAATGATTCCAGGTAGGCTCTGGACCACCGCGACCCTGAACTGGATAAGGGTTACAGATAATGAATGAATAAATCAATGTTTATTCTCTCTCTCTCTCTTTGAACATTAATATGTATGGAATTAACCTTGATACATATTGATGTTCATTCCATATTTTCCAAAGCAATCATATACTTTGTTGTGAAATTGCGGTAACCACAGCCTCCAGTATTTTACAATAAATTTTACCTATTACAGCGTACATGTTTTGTCCAGTACGCTAAGATAAGTTCATGGCCTGTATGTATTTTCTTCAAAAATAGCTCTGAAACATTTTATCCAGTTCAAGAAGAGCTTAAATGTTAGGTAATCAGGTGCTTTAGCCTTTGTAACTTGGAAAAAAAACAACAACAAAGAGCCAAGTACTCATTTCATGAGTCACTGAATGGAGTAGATGCACATAAAGCAGAAATGTTAATACTGTTGCATAATGTTCCCAGTGTACTCATGTGATTATACACTGAAACTAAATTCTATAGCATAAGTGCATTAGACATTTATGAAAAGCAAGCGTTTAAGGGTCAGTCTTTAGTTTTTTGGATATAAGGAGAAAGAGAAGAAGAAGAAGAAGCTGAAAAAAATAAGCATTTGAAACACAAATCTGATGAGGAGAATCACACCGTCTTTCCAAACACACCGGTGTCTGTATATTTGAATTTCTGCCTGGAGTTCTTTGTCATAAAATAAGAAGGGGTCAAAGAAAGGAGCAATGTTCGTTACTAACTGCACTCAAGCAAATGCATTTTGAAGGTCACTCATGATTAAATATAAAGGCTTGGGCATCTTAAAAAGAGCAGCCATTAGCAACGGTGGAGCTTGAAGTGATTCATTGCTGGCAGTCAAAAAGATGGGCAAATCAAACCTGAGCGACTGGAAAGGCCTTAGAGCTGAAAACCAGACACCTGCCAGGAAACTAATGCCATGGATAATCATTAGCAATAGCGGATGTGCTCAGTTTCACACATGGCATGAGAGGGGTTAATGAGAACGGCCAGTTACGCTACAGCAGGTGCTAACAGGGGACTTGTATAAATCCAGCCGTTTCCACAGAGAAAAGAGACCATCTTTCCCAGCCTCAGCTCATGATAAACTGCTGGCTTGCTGCAGTAGAACCGCTAAGAATGTGCCATGCATAATGAAGAGGTTATACGGCAATGGGAAAAGCCCACTCTCGCTCTCTTGTGACAGAACGGTTGGGGAAGGGAGGGGGGAAGGCCAGTACGGGTGGGAGGATGACTTCTGCGGTGCGAGGGACCACCAAATGTAGTTTTGTTTTTGATTTATTCAAGACATTGAAGAATCAAGAACCAACAAATCAGCATGAAATATTAATAACAGTTCATTGTGCAATTGCATTTATTTTGTCAGTTTTCAGCACCCAGCACGGGCCTGGATTAGTGTGTGCGCATGTGTTTGATCACTCACACTTTATAATGTAGTCGAACAATATTCTCACTGTGCACAAGCCTTTACATCTTAGAGGGATGCACAGTGACAGTGGAATCATAGCTGAATATGCAGCTGTTTATTCAAAAATATTATCTGCATCAAAGGGTTAGATTTGACCCATATTTTAAATTTAATTTTTTATTATCAGTTTATAGCACTTGGGAAGCGTAAAATGTTTGAGTAATGCTGATTCACGGTGCTGCAATATTAGAATTTTAGCCATTGTTCAGCATTCCTAAGCTCAAACAAAAACAATCCAAAAGTATGTTTACAAGAGAAATATAAGTGCCATTTTGCAGATAAGGTTTTGTTATAAACAGATGATATAATGGCCTAGATATTCTATAATTGTGTGTGTGTGTAGACTAAGTCAACATAATGGAATTAAACTGCATATATTTCTTTATAATGTAAATGTTTAGTTACATTCTCAGAAATGTGCTGTACAAATATTATTTTTCTTATTCATACAATCTAAATCTGCCAAATTATTATATTATTACTTGGTTTTAAATATGTTTATTAGGGATGCATAAAACTGTATCTGTGATATGGATAAGATTACCTTATTTTTAAGTGCTTTTCTCTTCAATGGTGGTGTAATGGCTTAAAAGAAATGTCTTCTCCAACACTCAGAGCCTCAGAAAACATGGGGAATTATATTCAAGCTCTTGAGCACACTAGATCCATGATAATTCTCTCAAATGGGCTTTAACGCCTTAGGAAGTGAGCATACATAAACATTTAGCTCCTCCACCAGTTATAATCACCTAAATCTCTAAGGACATCCTCCAACACAAAGCATTTAGCTTTCTCTTTTTTTTCTTTTTTTCAAAATTACTTTATTTATTTCTTTAAATCTTGAGAAAACATTTTAAATCATCGCTAACGGCACCCTTTAGCATGTCTACGTTGAACATGGTAAAAGTCCAGGGTAAACACATTCTGCACTTCTGGCTATTTAAAAAAGAAAGAAAAGAAAAAGACACAGCTGCAGTAAATAAGATACTGAATTATGAAAGTCTAAATTAAAATTCTGGTCAGTAATGGCTAGGATGGTTTGACTAATTCAGGCACATTTAAAAACTGAAATTGAGTTTTACTATGAACATGCCTGGAATATTCTAGGGCAGTGCAATTGTTATTCAGATATTTCAGCAGTAGGTGTTGGGGAAATTGTTAACAGTTCTTTCAGGGTGGGGGGGTGGGGGATAAATAACAATAAATAAATAAACAAATAAAACTTATGTAGTCCTTCATAAGGCAACATGACTATTACATAAGCCATTCTTGACAACTGATAAAGCTTTGCTATATATATATATATACACACTGTATATAACCTTTCCATTATCACAATAGTATTTTATACTATTATGTGTATAAATAAGTTTTGAGGCATTTTTAACATATAACTGTAATCCAAAATTTAAATCTTCTCCTGTTCACTCGTCATTTCATGGCAAACTGACAATTGGCATTTCTTTCAACAGAAAATAACATAAAAAAAATCTTTGGGAATTAAACCAAAAGTGTATATGAGTTTTGGTTTAGATGATTTATAGATATTGATTTTAATGTTAGCCATTGTAAACATAGCGTGTTATTACTTAATTTTTAGTTTTTTTATAAAATAATTGCCAATTTAATATTATTTTTATTTAAAAAAATACTAGTATAATTATTTATTACGTATTAGATGTACAAATATTTTAAAACATTTTGTTTAACTGTTATTCAAGCGTTCTCTCACTCTTAATATATATAATGCATCAATAGAGATAAGCAGTTCTGTAATAATAGTGCTGTTTTAATAGTATTTTATTAAAGGTGTATCATTTTTGCTATTAAACATTTGGGAAATAAAGATGTTGCAGAAATTTTAGACTAGATTCAGTAAATGATTCATAGAAATACATAGTTGAATCTATGGTATGCATATGTTATAATGATCTAAAGAGAACCACTGTGTGACTTAAGGTCCCATACTATGCAAACCAACAATGAATACCACATATATTGCTTGTAGTCTTTCAGTTTCTATGGCCACAAGCTCTGAAATTCTGAGCTTAACAATTTCAGCATTTTCAAAATATTATTGTCAGTGTGTTCCAACAGTTGGTCAGATGCTTGTAATGCCTTTTGTATCTTTTTTTTCTCATTTACAGAATTAAAATTGTCATAACACCTGGAAATACCAATGTCGTACTTCACAAATACTTCACTGTTAGTGAAGCATGCTGGTATTGGAATCATAATCTACATCAAAGATCATTTCAAAGTGAAAAGACCTTTCAAGTTCCTAAATGTTTAAAATCATTCATTCATTCATTATCTGTAAGTTCTTATCCAGTTCAGGGTCGTGGTGGGTCCAGAGCCTACCTGGAATCATTTGGCGCAAGGTGGGAATACACCCTGGAGGGGGCGCCAGTCCTTCACAGGGCAATACACACTTACACATTCACTCACACACTCACACTTTGGAGTCGCCAATCCACCTGCAACGTGTTTTTGGAAACCGGAGCACCCGGAGGAAACCCACACAGACACGGGAAGAACACACCAACTTCTCACAGACAGTCACCCGGAGCGGGAATCGAACCCACAACCTCCAGGTCCCTGGAGCTGTGTGACTGCGACACTACCTGCTGTGCCACCGTGCCGCCCGTGGTTAAAATCATATTCGTTCCAATTGTTTCTAAAGTTCAGAGAGTGCTCATTAGATTACAGTCATTGCTGTCTGGCTGTGCAAACAAGTATGCCATTAATCAAAAGTCCATTTGTAATAAAATGCCTCGTCACTGGAAATGACAAATCCTGAAATCTGATGGTGTGAAGGTACTTGATGAAAGGATCAGCAAATCATATCTGCACAGTGTTTGGCTGTTGATTTTCTACATGAATAAACAATTTCTAGGCTGATGCATGAGGAGGAATGAGTGACAGAATCTGATCCTTTGGGGCCTGTTTTTCTAGTGGCTGCGTGTATATTATTACACACAGGCCCATCTGGAGCAGTTTCAAGCTAAAGGGCCACAAGTTCTACTCTACTTCCCTTTTTTCACTCTTAACAAGCATGTCTTTGATGTTTAGTTCTCATCTGTAGGAGATCAGGGGAGGTTAGTTAATGGGTCTGCAGCCGCTCCACCCCTCCCCCCCACACACACACAGACATATATATATATATATATATATATATATATATATATATATATATATATACTTAAAGTATATACAATTTCAAACTAGTATTTTCATATTATCCTGAGATAAATGGAGATACGTAGTTATGTCCCCACAGTGAGGTGATCTGATAAGTGTATGGGCAGAAAAGTATTTCTTTTATAAAAACAATAAAAGCGCTCTCTCTCTTGCTCGCTCTCTTTTTCTTTCTCTTTCTCTCTCTCTCTCACACACACACACACACACACAGAGTAAGATATAGGCACACATCCCTGTGAGTTCTACATCTTACACACTCTCAGTGCCTAAGCTCCAAGGATTAAATTAGGAGTGAACTGAAGCTGGAGAGGGAAAGGGCACACAGCGTGTAGGTCATACTCCTCCAACCACAGCAATGTTCATCGCCCACTGCTCCACAGTGATCAGCACACACACTTCTGCAGCAACGGCCCATTACACCTCCTCTCGTGCACTCCAATTAGAAAGGAGTGCACTCCAAAAGTTTCTCCTGGGTTCAGGTACAGAGGGCCAGGGGACTGGAGTTCACCAGGGTTAAGGGAAAAAAAGAAGAAGAGGAAGAATAAAAAGACCTATAAAGATGTGTAAAAAGACCCTCACACAAAAACATGTTTGTTTTTCCAATTACTGCATCGTCCAGAGTGTCCAGACATAACACACATCCTCTTTTTTGACCCACAACACAGGACAATTTAAGAAAGGTGGCAGTAACTGTCAGCTGTTACTGTCAATGTTCAATTTTTTTTTAAACCACATTTGGAGACGTCAGGACACACCTTTACTTCACACTACACTGAAAAATACAAATGTTCCAAAATAAGTAATAATTATAGGCCCCAATGTGTACCCAATTGGGTAATAGTAAATTATTAATACACGCACCAATATGATAATAGTATATGGCAGACAACATTAGTACAGCTCATTCAAGTATTTACATGTAAATGATGTACTAATTAGTCATTTGTGAATGTGTAATTACATGAATACATGATACACCTGTATTTACATAAGCTCTAGTACTGTAATGTCTATAATATTAAGGACTTTAATTACAATGGAACTAAAGGTAATGTGTTGTTAATGTGCCACAATTTAAAGTGATGTCTAAATATGTCTAAATTTACTTCTATTAAAGTTTAAGAAAATGTTGTCGCCTTCTGCAAAGTTACTATTTTGGAGATAAATAATGTTATTTTTTGGACTGCAACAAAATGAGAAACGAGCAGAGGAAATGTTTGCGAAAATCACCTGGCACTTTTCATCTCTACTTTCATCACTTTTCCTGTGAGAATTCAGAGCTCCAGCTACATCTTAGTTTTTTTTTTTTTCAGCTGTTCTAAGCCCACAGCTCTGAAAAAGCCTTGCATAGCAGCAATCAGCTCCCATCATCATATTCATTCAAAGCATTTCTCACCAAGAGCCCCCTCACAAGAGCATGTGCATGCTATGAATATCTCATAACACAAATGTCTACTTTTCATAAAAAGTCATTTAGAAGAAATCTGATTACCTGCTTTTCAGTTTAGGCAAATAATTATTTCACATGCATGGATATGCAGAGAAAAACATTTTCAGAAGGTTTCTATTAATTAAAATGCAATATTTTTTAGGAGGGTTCTATAAATTATTATGCAATATTTTCAAGACACAGCTATGAATCCAAAAGAGATTAGTGTCGTTGCATAAAGTACAAAGTAGTGTCTTAAATAAAGTACAATGCAGCATTGTCGAGACAACTCTATAATTTAAAAAACAATGTTTTCAAAAGGCTTCTGTATAACACAAAGCAACATTTTCTTCAGATTTTAAAAAAAAAAATGTTCATAAACTATTTTCAGGGGACTTCTGTAGTTAATATATTTCAAGTGACTTTCATTCAATAAAATCTCAAGACCTCATCATGACACTACACTCTTTTTATTAAACTGGCATTTTGTTGTAACTTACATAAATTGACATGTAATATTCAAGATACTAATATATATATATGTCAATAAAAATTTTTTAAAAGGAATGTATACATTCAAATAAAGCAAAAACAAAGCATTTTTAAGAGACTACCGTCATTTATAATTTGGTATTTTCAAGAGATTTTTATAAAATATTGGGCAAAAATACTGAAGCACTTCCTCAATTGACAATGCGTTAGACACACTGTGACCTTTTTTGAAGCTGTCTCTACCTCAGCCCTGTTCACATCCTTTGTTACACTGAAGGCTCTCCTTCCAGCAGCCTATTTCTTTGTGAAAGAAAACAAGTTCTCCATTTTGCAGAAAAATGTATGGAAGAACAAATAAAGATACATAGTGACATTCAATAAGCACTGCTCTTATACACTTTCTAATTTAGTGGCAGATTCTTTGCACAGAACAAAAAATGTTCGTATTCACCAAAAAAAGAAAAGAAAAAAGTCAAAATGTACTGAAAATGAATTGTCATAGTCAGAAATCTCTTAAATTGTAAATCTAGAACATTAAAAGAATGTAGCGATGCATCTAATAAATATTTAACTGGAATTCATTGCAGTAAAATACTTAAATGACAAAATGTCTTAGTAACAATTATATAATTGTATAACAATAACTGCTATATAACATATTTAGGTTTGCAGAGTAAATGAGCTTATTATAAATATAAATATAAATATGATGAAATAAATTGTATCTACAGATTCCAACTTTTGTGTGTTGAATGATAAAATGAAAAATGTGTAAGGATTTTTCATTTTTGTGGCATATTTTGTGCCCAAACTAAAAAAGCCATACTCAGTGCCAAGGTTTGGCAAAAGAGGTATAAAATCCAAAGTGGCTGTATTTTCTCAAATAATAGAAATACAGGCAATATCTTTAAAACGAGTCTTGATCTAGAAGTAATCATCAACCATCAGTTCCTTACCTCAATATTATTTTTGTGAGTGATATGCGAGTTTAAATATGTACCAATAACCCTGATTTCAGGAGAAATGTTGGAAAGCCAATTGTCTGAAAAAAACGTTTGCCCATATAGTATATCCACAACGTCTAAGGATTATACTAAGGCAAAACAATATCTTGTTATAAGCTGTTATCCACAATATACTGACATTTAGTGGCCTGGATGTATAATATAACCTGCAATTTGTGTAATCTGATGTAAGTTGTACTGACTAATAAAGAATATTATTTGCTAGTTGTGTGTGCTTAATCCAGATATACAAAAGCAATTTCCACCAATCCAATAAATCAACATCTGCCCTTTTCCATGTCATACAGACTAGAAGAGCCAATCCTTGAAAGAGAGAAAGACAATCAGCACTTGTACCAGGTTCCTTCTTTTGGCCACAGTTCCAGGTGTCATAGCAGCACAATGAATAGTGCTTAAGAGAATGAACCTGTCGCAGAGCTTGGACTGTGTTACAATGAGCACATCCCATCAAATGTGCAACAACATTGAAATTTTTTGCAATACTCCTCTGGTTCTTTATGGCATACAACTAGAAACACTTTATATTTGCTGCCCATTTATTAAGGACACCTTCACTCTTGGTACAAATGTAGTGCCATTGTCTTTTCAATGTTCTTAATAGCAAGATAGTTACAAAGTAACAATGCATTCAATAACACTGCAAGTACAGGTGATGAATATAATCTCAGGCCTTAATTAAATAGAGATTTTACAGTGTTTTTACCCTAGACAAACTGAAGTAAACCTATGTTAACCTAAACTGTATCCTACTAAAATCGATTTAACTGTGACCATAATTACACTGCTGTGTTATGTATTATTGTATAACTACAGAGACTAAAAATATATACAACTTAAAGCCTTGCTTGTAGCCAACATGTAAGTTACATGTGTATAATGTCTACAATGTTGTATCTAAAGTACATTCTATGATCATTTAATTGAAAAGGTTCATGTTTAATGTTTACAGTTACGGTAGTTCATTTGTTGTTGCATTGTATCAGCCCTCTAACCTGTCACTGAAAAAGACCGCTATAGTGAAGGAAATTAAATAGCTTTTGCTGAGAACATTCATTGTTATTGTGGTGTTAACCTCAAGGTTGTTGAATATGTCCTACTGCATTTATTTGCAAGTGGTTATGTTATTAAATTGCTTGCTGAAAATAATAAATAATTTTTATATATACTTTTGCAAGTTATGAAAGCTAAAATATTCATCTTTACTCCTTTTAGGTACACAATTAGATATTAAAATATCTTTGTACTTTGGGAAAGATATATCTGGTACATTTTGTGAAAGGAACAAACGTACCCTTAACCGTACATTCTCTTCCTTGACGCCCAACTGTGCACCTTAAGAGTGTATTAAAATACACTTCATTCACTTTCCCTGGAGAAACATTACAGAAAATAAAAAGCCTTGTGTCAGGGCAGGGTGTGTGGAGTCACTGCAACTAAAAAAAGTAAATGAAATAATAAAATAAGAGCAGGGATTATGTACCATTTACACATGACATAAGGTTATCTTCCTCACGATACTTATATAATATATGGTACTCTATTATCCTAAGTTGTTCAGTGTCTATGTCTTTTTTGTGTGAATATTCTAACCATAGGATCACTGTTCGTTGGATATGTAATAATTTGCGGGCATATCCCCTCAACCCAGCAGTGACATGGTGGGGACAAAAATCAGAGCAAAAATACACCCAAACCAAAACACGCATACATACATTCCATTATCCCACTAGTGTCAGTGCTGTTTGGGAATGCTCTATCACTGAAATAATACATGGTCAGAGGTGCTTTCTTTCCACTGATGGATGGGGTAGAGGATGGCAAATTGTGCAGCACTGTGCGAATATGTGGTGAGTGTATCTAAGTAAATAAATAAATAAATATGATGTGTGTGCCTCATACCGATATGAGAAACACAAACTCAGATTTACTTAGATCTCAAACAAGAGCTAATTTGTACATAAAATAAAACTCCAGTCAGGTTCAGTAGAAGGACACACAGATCTACTGAACTGCAGAAAAGCTAGGTGCAAGTTTATTCCATTTAATTTAAAACCTTGATTTAATGGCAAGTGGGAAATGTAATTACAGCAGGTCTACTGTGAATAGCCTACATCACATTTACTGGATGAAAAGGAGTGGTATAAAGAAGCAGGAAGCAGGTTGACATTAAGCAGTAACATAAACATGTTCCAGGATGAGTAGGTCAAAAGGAAGTTGGAAATGATGACACAGACATTAAGTTGTACATGCACTGCCTGTATAGAAAAGCATGAAACGATATGGCATACTCCTGTGCAGCTGCGTGTGTGTGCTCTGGAGTGATGGAGCTCCATTCAATATTGAGATAAGTTGGAGTGACATTTTTTGACCCAAAGCTTATCAACAGCATCGGTAGCAGACCTTACTAATGCTCTCTGATGTATTTCTGTGAGAATTCAATGGCATCCGTAGAGTGGACAGAATGGGGGGGGGATGAAGTTAAAAGCTCTTACGCCATCTGGTGGCTGTCTCTAGCATAATTTTAAACCCTGCCCACTCCCATTGGCGGACAGCCCTGCCACTAAATTTTGATTTCATTAGATGAACTTCACAGCAGGTAGTGTCACGGTCACACAGCTCCAGAGACCTGGGGGATGCAGGTTCGAGTCCTGCTCCGGGTGACTGTCTGTGAGGAGTTAGTGTGTTCTCCCTGTGTCCGCGTGGGTTTCCTCCGGGTGCTCCGGTTTCCTCCCACAGTCCAAAAACACACACTGGTAGGTGGATTGGCGACTCAAAAGTCTCCGTAGATGTGAATGTGTGACTGTGTGTGTTGCCCTGTGAAGGACTGGCTCCCCCTCCAGGATGTATTCCCGCCTTGCGCCCAATGATTCCAGGTAGGCTCCGGACCCTCCGCGACCCTGAACTGGATAAGCAACAGATAATGAAGGAATGATGTTTATAGATCTGTGAGTGCCCACACCTAACAATAAAATACAAACCCTATTACCAAAAAAGTTGTTATTGTGAAAAAATGTAAATAAAAAAATAATGCAATGATGTGCAAATCATGTTTTTAATTGAAAACACATAAAAGCCATATTCCTGTTTTTTTTTCTTTCTTTGCCCATTTTGAATTTGATGCCAGCAACACATTGGGAAAAAAAATTGGTAGTAGTCCAGGCCTAGTCCAAAAATAACCAGTGCATTAAAAAACAAACAAAATAAAAACACTATAATGAGATGCCAATATGTTGGGCAGCAAAAATCTTATAACAAGCAAGAATGGGGAAATATTTCATTTTCAAAACCCTCAGTTCCCAAAAATATAGAGTGTTGTTAGAAGAAGAGGTGATTTAACACAGTGATAAACATTTAATCATTGTTGTGCCTTGCTTGTTGACAGAGTTTGTGAGGGCCTGGGCTAAGGCAGATTTTAGGTGAGAGTCCTCCTGTCTCTATCGTGCATGCTCTGGCTCCAATTCTGCACTATTACGCAAGCACATTCAAGATGGCAGCATCCATTTTGGCCATCTAGTAGTTTCAATATGCCCTAATGAGAGCTAGAGTGGTTTACAGAGTCTCAGAATTGTTGAATCAGTTACTGAAAAGAAAAATAATTCTTAAAATCCTTTTAGCCGCAGTCTATCAGCTTAATGGCAAATGAAGTTTTCAAAGGTAGTTTCAGCACAGATCATCTGTTTACAGGAGCAAAATGCAGTGATGCTCTCTACACTGCTTGCTATAATCTTATTGCTAAAAAAGAGAAAACCAAGTTAGTCGATCGGCTTACAAGTGTAAACTCTGAGTTCATCAAAGTCTCAATGGCGAGACTGTGATATCCAGCCTTTTGTCTGTCGTGTTCTCTTCCCGTGAGTCCTCCACATGATCTCAGAAGCACAGGCAGCTCCTCGTGCTTTTCCCAGCTTGGAGTGTCTTGTTTTGTTTCTTGGAGAATGGCTGATGTTCATTCTCTCTAATTACATGGCAAGCTGTAGGTAGGCTCTGGCCCAGCATGTCTTACCCTATGGTTGTCTTCTCACGCTGATTTGAAATCTGTGCCCTGTTCTATCTTCGATACTGACATCCCCCTATCAAAGCACAACTCCCTGGGTATTTTTTTTTTTTCCTTTCACTCTTCCTCCCCCTCCGCATTTACAAAACATCTGCTTGACAACGGGCCTCCGTGTGGGGAAAAGAAAAATGTTACAGCCATGTCACTGTCAAATCTCTTGACATATCAACAATGGAGCCTGGGGCAAAAATCACTTGCCATTTAAATCCTAACAAAAGTCATTTGCCGTGATTAAGTTATAACACTGCTGCCATTAGTGTGAAGAGAGACGTGTGGGGTGAAGGGTATGGACTTCTACTCCTGACAATGGCCTCGGGACCATCAGAATGAAGTTGAAGTCCCTCTCAAGCAGTTTAAGCTTATCTTTAAGCATTAGCTGCAGCTCTGATTGAATTCTGTATGAGACACTGCCAAACAGAGCACGACTCCTCTTTGTATTATTTAAACATTTCTGTTATTTGTCTCTGATCATCCGAGCAAGACAGATATGAACAGTGAGGCTGAATTCCTGTCGTGTGCACCATCACAAGTAGTTCAAGCTTGAAAAACAATGTAAAAAAGCAACTCATACGCTTACTATTCTCATTGTGCTGATAATGAAGCACCTCAGGGTGTTAATCTATTGCAAAAGTCATGACTTCAGGAAAGACAGCATCACTCTGCATAAACAGACATGACTTGGGCTTCAAATTTCCATTTCCATATTAAAAGTCTCAATAAAAATGATGAAAAGGGGAGGAAAGGACCTAATTATGAAACAATTATCACTTGAAAGATTCATTTTCTGCACCTGCATATAAAAACATCCTGCTAATTGTGGCGTCTTGGGAGAATGAGAAAATGGTCTCTGAAAATCAAACTTATAGTATAAACTTATACGGAATGTTATAAAGTGATCAGTTTAGTCACAAATACAGACAACTGGTCCAGAGATGTAGTTTTTATTTGATAAATATATACCTTGTTTTTCCATCCATCCATCCATTATCTGTAAGCGCTTATCCAATTTAGGGTTGCGGGGGGTCCAGAGCCTACCTGGAATCATTGAGCGCAAGGTGGGAATACACCCTGGAGGGGACGCCAGTCCTTCACAGGGCTACACAGGTACACACACACATTCACTCACACACTCACACCTACGGACACTTTCGAGTCGCCAATCCACCACAACGTGTGTTTTTGGACTGTGGGAGGAAACCGGAGCACCCGGAGGAAACCCACGCGGACACGGGGAGAACACACCAACTCCTCACAGACAGTCACCCGGAGCGGGAATCGAACCCTCAACCTCCAGGTCCCTGGATCTGTGTGACTGCAACACTACCTGCTGCGCCACTGTGCCGCCTATACCTTGTTTTTGTTTTACATTTATTTTTGGGGAAATATAAAACCTACTGTTTTATCCAACTGTAACATATTTAAACAACTACATTTTACAACGAAGCTCCAATTCTCTTCTCTATGTCAACATGGCCATTAAGTACCAGGAGTTATTTCTGAGGAGATTTTTCCTGTAGCAGCTGTAGATAAGCTGCTACAGGAAAAATGTTAATCGCAGTAGCATTTCACTAATAATTAAAAAAACTGAAAATAACAAGTGTATACCACTACAAAAATTTGACCTGTTAAAATATACTGCATATTTTCCACACCCCCATCCCCCTCAGATTCCATAAATATTAGCTTTTTCCCATTAGCATATTTATTGAAATAACACTGTATGCTAAATACTCAAATAACTCCCAGGGACAAGGAGCTGAATTGATTTCCCTCCTGTCTGGTCTATTCAAAAACCTTTAAAAACTCTAGTTAATAGTTTCTAAAGCTGTGCTTTATTGAGAGAAGCTCTAAGTTTCAGAGAGCATGGATGAAAAGCGCCAGGACACAGACACGTGTAATTTCAGATCCTGTGCTATCCAATGCAATCGGTATCTTTGAAAAGCTGATAAAAAGAGAAAACAGCCAAAGTCAGACCTGTATGCGTGCGGCAGTGCTGAGTGCAGAAGGGTGAAGTTAAAGGGTGAGAGTGGGTGGAAAGGACAGACGAAGGCTGAGAAAGCGAAGCTCTGGACAGTGGCTGGAGCACAAAAGGCTGACTCAGACAGAAGAAAGAACTTTTGTAAGTCAGCCGTGCATCGGCCACAGTTCTGCACGCCTCGGACCTCTCTTGCCAATTATTCGCGGCCGTACTGACACAATGTAAATCCTCACAGTGTCAATGTGTTATTGAGGTGATGATCCTTTCGCAGCGTCATCCCGGATCAATTAAAGCAGACTCTGACCATGCAATTCAGCGCTGGGACTCGCCAGGCCTAAGACCTGTGAATCAGTCTGATAATGTGGTGAATCACCAACTGTGATGGAACATATCTAGCAAGCAATAAGATATATGGACCGCAGACCTGTGTAGGCAGCCTCTAAAATACAACTATAAGGCATATGTATTCAGACGCAATCATTATGCCACGCCATATGCTGCACTCAGTGACTGCACTCCAGAAGGTTATCATATGTCGCAGATAATACGCCTGGAAACGGCATAGTAATTCACAGATCAAAATGAAATATGTTTGTGAGTCTGGGTGGAAGAACGCTCAAACTCAGAAAGACTGTGGTGAGTAGAGGTCAAGCATTAGAGAGCAAAAGCTGTGCTCTTAGCACAAACCTTGCATGTGATCTGAGATTAAAACAAGGAGTCCACCTTAAGAAAGAAGTAATCAGGTGTACAAGGTTTTGAAGCATTTGTGTAATGTATAATTGTAATTCAGATATCAAACATTCTCCTGTTTTTCCTTGTCAACTATGTCATAGTATTAAAAATTAAAACGGCTATTTTATTCAACAAAAAATAACCAAACACTTTGAAAAAGGCAAGGGAGAAGAATTCATTCATCACTGCCTTTGTTTTGAGTTCCATCAAAGTAAAAAAGAGCTGCACGTGCAAGGCTTTTTTTAAAGGTGGTAATTTCAATGTTTGTGTTTGAGAATGTAGCATATTAATACTTCATTTTAACAATAATAACAATGTGTAATTGTTTGTCATTGTACAACAACGTACAACAAAATGTGTCTTCCACATTTAACCCATCTGTGGCAGTGAGCGCACACACACACACACACACACTACACACTACATCCAGAGCTTAGTTGTTGTTTTTTATATTATGCAGCCATCACCATAAAATAATAAACGATCAGGAGAATGTTTGAATTTTGAATTACAGTTAGATATTACATAAAAATGTTTTAAAATGTATTTGCACACTTAGTACAATCCAAACAGCATTGGTCTGGGAGTCTCTGTCCCTCCTGCCACTGTGAGGAGAAAAATCAACGCCATAGGCCTGACAAGATATTTGTTTAATCAAACAAAGAAGCCCCTTGTGTTCTTGGACAGCCCACACACACACACACACACACACACGCACCCGCACACCACACATCAGCATCAATGATGGAATCTGGCAGGAAAAATGCTTAAACCCAATTGAAGGATCCTTGTGATGAGTAGGGGTCAAGCGTGAGAGTGAGAGGATGTGTCCTTGGCATAAACTCGACATGTGATTTGAGATTTAGACAAGAATCTACCTTGTGAAAGAACAGGGCTCCGATTAGAGTCTGAACAGTATGGGTTTTGACACCGGTATGGAAGCGGGGCCGGGGAGGGGCTGGAGAAAAAAAAGTGAGCCCCGGTTTGGGGAGGTGCAAGAGGCTAAGAGCAAGAAATCTGAATCCCAGGTTTATTGGATTTCCTGACCTACTCTGCTAAGGGCGCACAGGATGGATTGGACACAAAGGAGCAAGGAGACGGAGGTGAGGCATGTGAATATCAATGATTTGCCATAGACGTATGGATTTCTCTTCCGTCTCCCAGCGCGCCCAACTTTCAAAGAGTCAACAGAAGAGCATCGAGTAGAGGGAAGAAAAAGTGCTAGTTGATCTTCCTTAGTGGGAAACAGTACTTGAGCGGCGAATTATTTCCTCAAGGTTTCAATCTGTTTTACGTCCACTGGTCTGAGAAATTGCAACTCCAGAGAATGCCATTATTTTCATATGCGCATGCTTAAAATTCTGCGCCTGGAATCCCAAGTAACTACCTTATTTAAAATTACATGAATGATAATACATAATAAAAGAACCTTATTGGGGAGCTCTAGTAATGAACATGAAGGAAAGTTATGAATATTTTTCATATCCCATGCCATGCTTGCAATGATTTTTACATAAGTCAATAAGCAATGCAAGTTTGGGCTCGGATTAATGCGCTCTCAAAGTACTCGGCCAAAACTCTTCAACAACCACCAGGTCCAGCTCGTATTCCTCGGCTCTTTGAAGAGACGAAACGAAATAATGTGAAGTCAAATGCGCACAGAAAGCCTGCTAACTCTTCTGGAAGAAAAGGTGAGGATTAAACCAAGGCACAACAGCTTTCGGGGAGATATAAAGAAGAAAGGTTCCTATAGTGGATTTTCCAGGCTGATCAATGCAACCCACAAGAGGGACGAGGCACTTCTACATTCTTTCCCACATTTTCACACCACACCCTCGCTCCTCCCTGTGGGAAGACTGTCTCCAATGTGAGATAATCTGTAAATCAATGAGGCGAGTTGTAAAACTCTTGCTAAGCCATGTCGACCCAGCTGGGGGTAAATTCACTTGCCAGGAGCATGAAAGTCCTAATTAAAGGGGTGCCAGTTTTGTGGGGCAAAAAGGGAGCAAGGTGAGCAGGGATTGGACAGGACATTAAAACCAAGCCTGGCATTATGGGAAATTAGGGCTAATGCTCAAACAATGCACGTGTTCAACCTAATTAGTTGAGTTTAATGGCTCATGGAAAATGGCTGCCTTGACTTGTTTGAGCGACCACTTATCGTTAGAAAGCTTTTAAAATTATGCTAGCTCAAACAAGTCAAGGTTTGGCGATTTAAATAAACAGAATTGAGAATTGTGGGATTTAATTTTAGAGGCATTACTGGCACAGAATTGCACTTAACAATGCATAACGGCTGAATGTGCATGAGAAGTGCTTTAATACATAAATGTAAGGTGTTTAGTGTTTAGATGTTCAATGTCTGCGTTAAATCTTTGCACTGTAAAAATGGCGGCACGGTGGCTTAGTGGTTTGCATGTTCGCTTCCCAGCGCTGGGATCTTGGGTTCAAGTCCCATCTGGGTGGAGTTTCCATGTTCTCCCTGTGTCTGCGTGGGTTTCCTCCAGGGGCTCCGGTTTCCTTCCACAGTCCAAAAACATGGAGGGTAGGTGAATTGGCTTCTGTCTAATAACTGTCCTGCTGTGTGAGTGAATGTGTGTGAGCCCAGATATGGATTGGCGCTCTATCCTGGGTGAAATCCTAGTGCCCGATGCAGTCCTCCAGGTGGACGGTCGTTCCTGGTCGAGAGTATGCTGTGCGCGTTTGGCTGCCGCTTCTCGCCAGTGTGTGGATTGAGCGTTCTGAGCAGTGTGGATTGTAAAAGCGTCCTTGGGTATCTAGAAAGGCGCTATATAAGTGTAACGACAGATCAAGGAAGAATTGCACTTTTTCAATTTCGTTGTGGTAGTACAATGACAACAAAGACATTCTATTCTATAAGAACAAAAGAAGTTTTACATCATTGCCATTTATCCAGTCTAGAAAGGCTCTATATAAGTGTAACTATAAGCATATCAAATTAATCAATATTAATGTACTAGATTGTGTTGAAAATGTTCATTAATTAATACTTCTCAGATAGTTTAGATACTTTTCATGAACACTTCCTACATGCGTTAGCTGCTACTTTGCCCCAGAAACCCTCAGCACGTGCTACCGAAGTGTATATAAGCATTCATCCTCTAATAAATAGACAAGAAAACAAGGTGTAGTCTTGTCAATGTGCTCTGGTGAAATATATCAGTCAGAGACAAGCTAATTTCTGTGTCTTGGACCAAGTTAGGGTCAATGGTATTTTGATCATTCAAACCAAATAGGCCAAGTATTGATTGTAAGAAAAGCATGTTTTTTTGTTGTTGTTGTTTTGTTTGTTTGCTTGTTCACAGTAATGAATCAAAGTGAACAGCAAGCATAATATTCTGGCAGAGTGAATGAGATCTATACAAAAGGTAGTTGACTGTGGGTGTTACAGGATGCAGCGAATGGCGGTAATGAAGATACACAAACCTGACCTTCACTATTGAGCATCTCTTTGCACATGCATTACTCGAATAAACCTGTGCAGTGCAAAATTGATTTGACTGGGGTCAGTTTTGTATTGCAACCCCTTATGGACACGGTAAACATGCATGCAGCTCAGTAATGTCAGTGTCAGTGTCATTTCCATAAGTTCACAATGCCAACAGATCAGGCTAGTGGGTCGAAAGGGAGCGTGGAGGATGCCAGGGAAAACATATTGAGCTGTAACTTAAAAAAAAAAAAAAAATAAATAAAAAAAACTGCAAGCCTTGGTAGACTTTGGTAACGTTCGCTGGAGCTCAGGTGCAGTGGTGAATCAAGAAGACCTTGGATCAACTTGATATGCAAGCCACTGCTTCATTTTAATCCATGGACTTTCTCGGTGTGTCCCCAAAGTACTCATTGCCTTTAGGAAGACAAACAAAGGATATCCTTGAATCTCTTCTGGATCACATCAGTCCAGTAATTATCCTTCAGCTTAGGACAGGGGAGGAGCGTGTGTGTGTGTGTGTGTGTGTGTGAACCCTATAGATTGACGGATTGCGGCGTGCTGTCTGACTTATGTCTTTCTTTCTTTGTATCTTTTTTTTCTGTTCCCCTTTTTTCTTTTTCACCTAACTGTTAATTTATTCCTCCTGCCAGCCTTGATTCTCTCTTTATCTCAGTCTTACTCTTGTTCCCATTCTCTCTCTTCCATTCTGTTTCAATAAAACACACTGCCCTGAGCCTTACCCTAAAACAACACAGACACACACACACCAAAAAAAAAAAAAAAGAAAGACAAAAGAGGGCCTTTGACAACAAAAGAAAAATGACACTGCTTGAAAGTACTTTCACATGAACGCTGTAAAAGTTACAATATGTTTGACTGATTTTTCAGCTGGTTAACCCCAGGCTATCGTTTGAAAAACAGCATCAATCTAACTTAGAGCTTGAATGCGGTAGAAGTCAAAATAAATAAATAAATAAATAAATAAAACATGCAAGCGTATCACTGGCTGTATTATGAAATGAACTGCATACCATCATTCTGAGACCTTCCAGTCCACCTGCTGCAAGTCCTATTGTTCATGTTATAAAAAGTAAGGTAAACGCCATGTGCTTTCACAAAAGCACACTGCTCCGGCTTTGTCTGGCTCAGATGCCAAAGCCAATATGTCAGAACGCAAATCAATACGTCAATATGAGCCGTGCATGTAGAGCCTTCTCTTTGCAAGTGTATACTTCCATATCTGCCAGATCTACTGATCTTTTTACTCTGCAGCATGGCATGAGCCCAATTCGCTCCTCCCGTGCATCCCGCACCAGGCGCTTCACAGAGCTCACAGGACTTAAGAACCCTCCATGGAGTCGAATCTAATAAGAGCATATTGCTTCTTTCATGTGGAACTGTCATTTCAAACTAAACTGTACTTGGCTTGATCTCGAGCCCAATGTGACTGTCCGGAACAGGTCAGGAGAAGATTCTTATAAGAAAAATTCCCTGTCTGTAAGTCTTTGGGTTTCTGCTACAAAAACTTCTGCTAAAAAAAATTTTATTTTATTTTTTAAATTGGAAACATTTCAGCTCTCTACAGTGAGCTGAAGTTTATTACTTGTATAAATATGTTTTAAAGCACTTTTGTGTAACAAAGTTGTTATTCAAAATTCACACATTCTCCTGCTCTTTTGTTATTTCATGGAAAATGTTGCTTATTTATTAAAAATAGACAATTATCATTTTATTTAAAAACAAAAAAGGAAAATATCTTTATGCTACATTCAGGATTGCTGACATCGAAATCACAATTTTTTTAAATTATTTAAACTAAAACTCTCATGTCATTTCGGATAAATATATTCCCCAAGAACAGAAGAAAATCATGCTAATGTTTTTGCAGTGCTTTTTTTTTTTTTTGATGGAACTGATAATGAATGCAGGGCGTCACGGTGGTGCAGCAGGTAGTGTCGCAGTCACACAGCTCCAGGGACCTGGAGGTTGTGGGTTCGATTCCCGCTCCGGGTGACTGTCTGTGAGGAGTTGGTGTGTTCTCCCTGTGTCCACTTGGGTTTCCTCCGGGTGCTCCGGTTTCCTCCCACAGTCCAAAAACACACGTTGGTAGGTGGATTGGCGACTCAAAAGTGTCTGTAGATGTGAGTGAATGTGTGAGTGTGTGTGTGTGTGTATTGCCCTGTGAAGGACTGGTGCCCCCTCCAGGGTGTATTCCCGCCTTGCGCCCAATGATTCCGGGTAGGCTCTGGACCCACCACGACCCTGAACTGGATAAGCAGTTACAGATAATGAATGAATGAATGAATGATAATGAATGCAGTGAAGAATAAATTATTTTCACTTGCAATTTTCAAACTACTTTTTTTTTCTTTTAATAACGTGACAATTTTCATTTTTAATACTACACAACATTTATCATATTATAAGAAAAGAGCAGGTGAATTTCCCCACTGTGGGACTAATAAAGCATTATCTTACCTTGTCTCATCCAGGCCATTAGGTGTCAGTAAGCTGTGTTTCATCGTGTGAAGTATCATTGGAGAAATTTACTTAATGCTCCTTTAACTTAAACTGAATGTAAAGTAGCTTTTGTCCTTTCTCATTAAAGTTGAAATTTTAGTAGGGACGTTAAGCACTATTATTCTGTAACGAAGATCTCAGATGGGTGCTTTGGCTATGAAAGAGCGCTTCTGGTCTTGACACTCTGATCTCATGCGATAAGACACTACCTGCTTTTGGGTCGCTGTTAGCCTCATTAGCATTTTTTTAAACCTGAACTCTCCTTTAAACATCAACTGATCTGAGGCTCAAAGAAATGCCATTCGTATCAACCTCACCACGTCGCTGTGAGATGAAGATGAAAGGGTGAATTTAATATCAGGTGAAGGCAATATTAAGTGATAATAATGGAGTGAAGGTGCCTTTTGATGGTTTGTCCCATGTTTTTGATCCCTCTGCCAAAGAAAAGGACTGTCACTGTCAAACTCGACTGCTTCATATCACTGTACTGATATTAAACACAGGCCTTGGGAGCCTCTTCTAGACTCTTCTATCACATCTGTCCATCATTTTTAGACACACATACCCACAGATGCATGTGTATACTAAAATTTGGACAGCTCCGGTCGAGTAACATGTTTCTTATTATTCTGTCTAAGTAAAAGAATTTCAGTATCCTCTAGAGTGGTTATATTTCAATGCATTTTCATTTCATTTTCAGTATTATGTATCATTATTGAGGAAAATATAAATCATACATATGTGCAGGCCCATGTCCATTCAGAAAAACAAAATTAGAAAGTAAATACAGTACCTACATATTAAGACTGGCTGAATGATTAAGATCATCAGCCATTTGCTGATGGCTTTAGGAGTTAGAAGTGAAAAATGGCCTGGAATGACCTCCTTAAAGTAATATTTTCATTTACAGAATAGTGATCAGCACTGTCATTGCTTGAGGTTTATTCTGTGGCATCAGGGTTGCACAAAGGGTGAGGAGTCCAATCTGGAGCAATCTCATTTGAATAATCCCCTTAGGGCATAGGGGAGCAGTGGCAGAATTTAGTGTGAAAGATCTGCGAGACAGTTAAAGGGTTAGTTGTGCTGTTTTGTAGTAATGGCTCTACTGAATCATTCAAATGGTTCAGTGTCATTTCAGCCAGAATGAAATAATCCAGTCTGAATAATAGTTTTAAAACCTGGTTTTTGCACGTGACCTGACCTCACACTGGTTGAGGTGATAAGACACTGTTCAGGTTTGAGGTCTGAATGGTGAGTTTGGGAGAAAGCGAATACACGTCTTTGATTTCACTCCTGTGAATTTCATACTGTATTTAGGCTATTTTCTGTCTGAGCCACAGTGGTCAATTTAGAAATCTGATCTTATGCTAAAGCACTGCTCAGATGGGATTAGTTTTACTTGGAGATGTGGGGTACTGCCTTCATACCACAGGATTCCTTACATATCTTTCTTTTGGTGCTGTCATTGGTGCATGTGAACCTTTTTTTCAGTCCTGCTCCTTCATTCTGAAAAGTGTAGTGTTTTTATCATCCCAGTTTGTGATATTTGCATACAACTATTTGGAATTTGGCTCTAAGGAGGATCAAGAGTGGATCCACTGATGGACAGAGTTATTTTTTCTGAAGGCTTGGCAGAGTTTTTGGATTTTATTATTTTATCAAGAGCAGGAAAGGGACTTGCTGTAAAAGTAGACCCTTATTAAAGTCTTGGGTGCAATAACTAACTCCCATTTCTGCCATTGGCTTATTAGAACCTTCTAAAAGTCATTACAATTCAACTTCTGAAATTCCTCAGACTGTTTAAAGAGAGAGTGGGCTGGTCTATGTAAACATTTTACCACAAAATTTGATACAGCCAATTCAACTGGGAAAAAAATATATATATAAACAAATTAGAGATCAATATCCAGTGGTGGGTTTTGACCAATGAAACTGTAACTTCCTCCCTTCTGAGATGAGCATAGTGATAACATCCACAGTCTGCAGTCAGTTTCACCTTTGACATATACAAAAGCCTCAGGTGAGGAGTGTGGGTAACAAATATTTACTCATTTACATTATTTAAATGAGGAAAGCAACAGAAATATTAAATGCTGGATATTAAAAATGTCATGGAATATACAAGTTTATTATGTCATTGATATTGCCCACTAGTTTTAGATTTAAGCATTATAACAATCTTCCTTTTTATCAGATATAATGTGTCATGAATTGCCCTGTCCAGTGTGTTCCTTCTCTCTCATTGTTTCCCTTGTTTGTCATGTGCTTAGAATGTGCTCTTTGTTTTGTTTTGTTCTTGTCCTCATCTCTTGTCTCCACCTTAATGCATTCATGGTCCGTAGCTCCGCCTTCTCATCAGTGTCTCCTGTGATTCTTGTTTCCAGGTGTTTTGTATTGCCCTCTATGTTAAAAAACCTTGTCTTTAATCTCAGTGTTTGTCCTTCATTGACAGTCCAGGTCTCTGTGTCTAAGTGACTCTTTGTCTCAGGATCTCTGTTCAAGTATCTCTTTGTTTAGCTTTAGCTCCCTGTGTTTAGGTCTCTATCTGCTTAGGTTTAGATATGTGTTTAGGTTTAGCCGTAGCTATCTGTGTTTAGTTTAGCTTTTCAGGTCTCTGTGTTTTTCTTGTCTTGTAATTCGGAGGTTTTTTAGGTCTACTTAGTGTCTTGGTCTTCGGGTCTGTGTCTATTGTTTTATTAAGTTTCACGTTCTTTTTGGTTAGTTGTTTGTAATTGTAATAAATACCCTCCCTGTGTTTACCTCTGTCTCCCTGAGTACTTTCTATGACGACATGCTATATTTATATTAGTCAGTGGGGGGTGGGCACAGTTTATTTCCCAAATCCTATTCATAGAATTTTCATTTTCAGGAAATTAAAATGTTGAAAGGCAGCTATTTATTATCAGTCAGAGCCTACCTGGAATCATTGGGCGCAAGGCAGGAATACACCCTGGAGGGGGCGCCAGTCCTTCACAGGGTGACACACACACACACACATTCACTCACACACTCACACCTACGGACACTTTTGAGTCGCCAATCCACCTACCAACGTGTGTTTTTGGACTGTGGGAGGAAACCGGAGCACCCGGAGGAAACCCACGCGGACACAGGGAGAACACACAAAGTCCTCACAGACAGGAGTTGAACCCACAACCTCCAGGTCCCTGGAGCTGTGTGACTGCGACACTACCTGCTGCACCACACGTCATCGTCGACGTTCCGCACAAAACCAAAGAAAGGTTCACTCCTGTAAAAACAATCTCGCTGAATGTTATATTGAGATGTTAACTGGTGCTTCTTAATGTTCTTGGTCTCCTGTTATTGAAGTAGTCCATTGTGTTTTAGGAAGTTTTTTTGTTTTCCTTGTTTTTGACTATATAATCATTTTTTATTTTTTTATTTTTTATTTTTTTTTTGGGGGGTGGGGGGGGTATTTTTTGTATCATGTGAAACTACATGCCATGGATTCGTGCACTGATTCAGGGTTTAAATACTAATGACACTGTGGTCCTGATGTGGAAGTGAACTGGGTGTTTATTCCTGAAATCTATACCATAGTATGACTTGAGCAACACACTGAATTCCACAGTTACACTGTGTGTCTGCTCCATTATACGCAGTGAATTATTCGAGAATATTCTCAGAAGATTTTTTTTTTTTTTTTAACACCGTGGCCCTAAAACTCTGTCATAGGTATAACATGCTAAGTGTTAACTGTTAAAAAAACTTACACTTCTGTCTCACCTCACTAATAGGAAATTGACAAAGGAAAAAAAAGTATGCATTTAATGGCTCATGACCTACAGGGATTTTAACAGTGAATGTTTACAGAGGAGTCCAAATCAGTTTTCGGTCTCATTCAGGGCATTTTCTGAATGCCACATATTAGATATTTTTTGTTTGTATGTTAAATAATCCAAGTATTCTCACAAATTTTAGTCACTATAATTCCACCCATTAACAAGGTCTCCATTGCCACCAAGCTGGGAGAGTGAAGGCCTTCCAATGTCTTTCACTGAAGAGTTCAGTGTGTTTGGAAGAGAACACAAACCGCTCAGCTCTACTATGTTAGTCAAAAGACAGCCCAACATTCATTTTATAAAAATCCAGGTGTGTATTTCTTGTCATTTCCACTAGTCTGTCAAAGTCATAGAGATCACTAAACATTTCTGTCATGATCAGTCATGTTTATGTTCATAACATCAAATTGTGGGTTTGTAATAGAAATTTCACCGCAATTTGCTCTTATAATCAAGCCATGGGTGGTGGTAATTGTGTCCTCACATCTATTTAAATATGTATCACTATCTCCATTTAACAGTAATTATTCAATTACATGCAGATTAAGAATTGATGAGATTGTATTCAGGTACGCAGAATCAGCAAAGGCCCAAGTCCTTGTGACTGGAGCAAACTGAGCTCAGTATGTGATGATGCAGAGAACGTGCACTTTTTCAGAACACTTTGGTGCTGTTGTATGTTTCTTAATGTATCTTTAAACTACAAAACATGTTTAAATGCTTATAGACATCCCTTACAAATGACTGAATTTATTGACTGCGTGCGCCCACTGTGAACACAAAGGTTCAATTCAACTTTCAAAATCTTCAATGACAAGCATGAATAAGGATTCTCTTGTAAATACGTATGAGCCTAGATATACCATGCCCAAAGCCAGGTGTTGAGCAGAAGAGCGTAATCTCTGTTATATTGAAGTACTATTCGGTAACTATGGTCTTAATTAGAGTGGTTTTGTGATGTATGATAGGACTTCACAAAACATTTCAGTATCTAGCGTACACAAAATCACTGGGCAGAGTAATCAAGGCAGAATCGCACCCTGGAGGGGGCACCAGTCCTTCACAGGGTGACACACACACACTTACAGAAACTTCTGAGTCGCAAACATTACCTACCAACTTACCAACCCACACAGACACAGGGAGAACACACCAAACTCCTCACAGACAGTCACCCAGAGCAGGACTTCAACCCACAACCTCCAGGTCCCTGGAGCTGTGTGACTGCAACACTACCTGCAGCGCCACCATGCCGCCCGGGTAAAACTATTCCGGGTTCTATATAATGTCAAGAATCTATACAGGTGTAGATAGGTCATGTTTTTTAAAAAATAAAAAACATGATAAAAATATGTAATTAACTAGGGTGACCATATGTGAGTTTTCAAAAAAGAGGTCACATGGAGCAGGTTGGCAGCACAAATACTTCCATAACCATGCAACTATGCTGCTGAAATGTAATACCCCTGATAGCAAGGAGACGGTGGACCATGGCTGGTTCACTGAGGGCAAAGTTGGAGGTCCACTGGTGTTTTGCACAGCTTTTTCTAGTTGGACCCCAGAAAAAGTGGGTGATTAAACAGAATTTTAGACAAAATGCCACATTTTAGTACTTTTCCACTCACAGTCCAATTTACATTTTTTCCCTAAATTAGGTTCTTTTGTTATTCTTTATAAATAAGATTAGTAAATCATTTTAATATTTGTATTACTTTGTTTTTCAGAATAAAAGTCTCTGTGAATTTAAAATCTGTTTGAAGAGTTAAAAAATTGTTTATATCCTGTACAGGACAGTAATCTGAGTGGTCCGGTGGTGGTCCATCAGTGGTCTACAGCCAGTGGTGTTTCAACCGGTTTACGCCAATGGACCGATATACGCTCGCTGTCTGGCACATAAACAAATACTCTTCAACAAGATAAATAAGAAATGCCTTTTTGGACAGAATGCCTAATAAAATAATATTTTTATAATTTCTTGACAGATTATTATCGTTGAAACCTGTTATTTTCTGTTCATACCAAACTTCAAAATTGAAGCCCTGTATTAAAGCGACTTGTTTACACCAGAAAACTCATGATCGTGACAGAAACTCACGAGTTTACGTTTTAACTGTGTTTTTTAAACGTTACTAAAAGCAACCAGAAGTAATATACATCTGAAAAATGATCAGAACATCACTGGGATCCAGACATTATGTAAAAACACTTATATTTCATATTTTATAAGGTCTTGCTGATAAAACGTGCTGTATGTGATAGACATTATTCAGTCCCCTGTTCCGGCTTTAATGAGTTGGCCTGTTTCGTCTAAAGTTAATGTTAAACAGAAAAACTGCGCAGATGTATCTAACTCGTCAGAAAGTCTGTAACGGTCAGGTGTGTCCGTGTATTTGTGTCGTTATAGGGACAAAAGTAACGACTTTCAGTTTTGTAAAATATAGAGCAGAAAGTGAAAGCCTAGTGTGACACAAAAATGCTTCCAAATACGAAGAAGAGACTATGATAAATTACCTTAACATTCAACACATTTCTGTTCGAGGCTCCAATAAAACACTGCGATGTGGAGCGGAGCTCGGCTGAAAGTGACGTAAGCACAAGAAGGTACGCGCGGCGAAGTATGTCACATTTCTGTTCTGAGCTCCTTGAACACTTGATCCCGGTGTTGTGCCGAATTCAGCACCCCCGCCGCGAGATGCATCCCCGGTATATTTAGTCCTAAGGGAGGTTAATCGGCGTTTTATGACAAAACGGGCAAAATATGCTGTTAAATATAATGTTCATTTCCGTCAAAATAAAAATAAATCGCCTTTTCCCCAGTAGAAACACTCTAGATATTGAGATGTAAAAAAGAAAAGGTCGCTTGTAAATAATAAAATGATATAATCTACATGCACCGCTGCTTTTTTCTGAAGTCAGCTTCGACTTATTCTAAAACAAACGTGTACGTTCATTTTCTGACCACAATGAAACTCCTACATATCCTGTCGCAATTTTTATGGAATATTTAAACACTGGAAATAAATAGGAATATAGGACAAAAGCAGCGAATTGTAAATAAAATTACCACTTCATTACTGAACTTGCTAAATGTTATATCCATGAAAATGTACACATGCTGCCACTGCCTGAACATAACTGCAATATTAATAGTTGAATTAGAAAGAAATGTACCCAATTTTAATTCTGGCTACATTTCTGTTTTTGCCATGAAACTTATACAGGTATTTTACATTGATCCTATAGGTGTACTGACAAAAGCAAACCATATTTGTGTGTACAGAAAGAGAGTTATGATGGGGTGCTTTTTAAGGCAGTCCACCTGCCTGAAAAGGCACCCCCTCTTAATTCTGGCTACATTACTGTTATAACCATGAGACTTATACAGGTATTTTACATTGATCCTATGGGTGTACTGACAAAAACAAACCATATTTGTGTGTACAGAAAGAGAGTTATGATGGGGTGCTTTTTAAGGCAGTCCATCTACATGAAAATGCACCCCTGCTTAATTCTGGCTACACTGCATAGAGACTACATGTGTCCAGCATGCAAATAGGGGTGTTCTTCTTTCTAACATCTCATGTTTTTTTGGTTAAATATACTTGAATCTTTTAAAGTTGGTTTATTTGCAAATGTAAGGTATGTATATATGTATACAGTATTGTGTTCATTTTCAGATAAAAGTACTTTAAGATAATTAAAAAAATGTTTGATTGTTATAATAGTTTTAATATTTGTTTTTTATTTATTAACATGCTTTTGTATATATTGTCATTAAAATAATTGCCATAATAATATATTATTATGCTACAAGTTTGCTTGAACTTGTTTCTAGATCCATCCATCCATCCATTATCCACCGCTTATCCGGGTCCGGGTCGCGGGGGAAGCAGTCGGAGCAAAGACTCTCCCCAGCCACCGACTCTAGCTCCTCCGGGGGTATACCGAGGCGTTCCCAGGCCAGTCGAGACATATAGTCTCTCCAGCGTGTTCTTGGTCTGCCCCGGGGCCTCCGCCCCATTGGACATGCCCGGAACACCTCACCAGGAAGGCGTCCAGGAGGCATCCGAACCAGATGCCCGAACCACCTCAACTGGCTCCTCTCGACGTGGAGGAGCAGCGGCTCCACTCCGAGTCTCTCCCGGATGTCCGAGCTCCTAACCCTGTCTCTAAGGGAGAGTCCAGACATCCTGCGGAGAAAACTCATTTAGATTGAACGGTAAATCGAGAGCTTTGCTTTTTTGCTCAGCTCTCTCTTCACCACAACAGACCGGTACAGAGCCCGCATTACTGCTGATGCTGCACCGATCCGCCTGTCAATCTCACGCTCCATCTTTCCCTCACTCGTGAACAAGACCCCGAGATATTTAAATTCCTCCACTTGAGGCAGGATCTCACTTCCAACCTGGAGAGAGCACTCCACCCTTTTCCGGCTGAGTACCATGGACTCGGACTTGGAGGTGCTGATCCTCATCCCTACCGCTTCAGACTCGGCTGCAAACTGGTCCAGCAAGAGCTGGAGGTCCCGGCTCGATGAAGCCAACAAGACCACATCATCTGCAAAAAGCAGACATGGAATCCTGAGACCACCAAACCGGACACCCTCCGCCACTTGGCTACACCGAGAAATTCTGTCCATAAAAATTGTGAACAGAACCGGTGACAACGGGCAGCCCTGACGGAGTCCAACTCCGACTGGAAACCAGTCATACGAACCAGACTCCTGCTCTGTATGTACAGGGACTGGATAGCTCGTAACAAAGAGCCCAGTACCCCATACTCCCTGAGCACCCCCCACAGAATACCCCGAGGGACGCGGTCGAATGCCTTCTCCAGATCCACAAAACACATGTAGACTGGTTGAGCAAACTCCCATGCACCCTCCAGGATCCTAGCGAGGGTAAAGAGCTGGTCCTGTGTTCCACGACCGGGGCGGAATCCGCATTGTTCCTCCTGGATCCGAGGTTCAACTATCAGTCTGACTCTCTTCTCCAGTACCCCCGCATAGACCTTACCGGGGAGGCTGAGGAGTGTGATCCCCCTATAGTTGGAACACACCCTCCGATCCCCCTTTTTAAAAAGGGGAACCACCACCCCAGTCTGCCAGTCCAGAGGCACTGCCCCCATGTCCACGCGATGTTGCAAAGACGTGTGAACCAGGACAGCCCCACAACATCCAGAGCCTTGAGGAACCCGGGGTGAACCTCATCCACCCCCGGGGCCCTACCGCCAAGGAGTTTCCCTACCACCTTGGCCACTTCAGCCCCAGTGATAGACGAGCCCCCCCCCCCCCCCCCCCCCCCCCCGGGGTCCCCAAGCTCTGCTTCCTCTGCGGAAGACGTGCTGGTGGGATTGAGAAGATCCTCGAAGTATTCCTTCCACCGTTTGGTGACGTCCCCAGTCGAGGTCAACAGTTCCCCACCCCCACCATATACAGTGTTGGTGGAAAACTGCTTTCCCCTCCTGAGTCGCCTGACGGTTTGCCAGAAACTTCTCAGAGCCGACTGAAAGTCGTTTTCCATGTTCTCCCCGAGCTCCTCCCACACCCGAGTTTTTGCCTCAGCGACTGCCGAGGCCGCAAGCCGCTTGGCTCCTCGGTACCTGTCGGCTGCCTCCGGAGTCCCCTGAGCCAACCAGGCTCGATAGGACTCTTTCTTCAGCTTGACAGCCCCCCTCACCCGGGGTGTCCACCACTGAGTGTGGGGATTGCCACCCCGACAGGCACCGACAACCTTGCAGCCACAGCTCCGTTCAGCCGCCTCAACAATGGAGGTCCGGAACATGGCCCACTCGGACTCAATGTCACCAGCCTCCCCCGGGATGCAGTCGAAGCTCTGCCGGATGTGGGAGTTGAAGATCTTTCTGACAGGTTCCTCTGCCAAACGTTCCCAGCAAACCCTCAGGTTTGGGCCTGCCAGGTCTGTCCGGCATCCTCCCCCGCCATCTGATCCAACTCACCACAAGGTGGTGATCAGTTGACAGCTCAGCGCCTCTGTCTATCATCGAAATGCGGCCTAGGGTGTCCTGATGCCAGGTGTACTTGTGGACACCCTTATGTTCGAACATGGTGTTCATAATGGACAAACTGTGACGAGCACAGAAATCCAATAACTGAACACCACTCGGGTTCAGATTAGCGGGGCCGTTCCTCCCAATCACGCCCCTCCAGGTCTCACTGTCATTACCCACGTGAGCGTTGAAGTCCCCCAGCAGAACAATGGAGTCCCCAGAATGAGTGTTCTCCAGCACTCCCTCTAGGGTCCCCAAGAAGGCATGGTACTCTGAACTGCTGTTCGGTGCATAAGCACAAACAAGAGTCAGAGCCCTTTCCCCAACCCGAAGGCGCAGGGAAATTACCCCTCGTCCACTGGGGTAAACCCCAACGTACAGGCGCTAAGCCGGGGGGCTGTGAGTAAGCCCACACCTGCCTTACACCTCTCACCCTGGGCAACTCCAGAGTGAAAGAGCATCCAGCCACTCTCAAGGTTTCAGATTGGTTTCAGAGCCCATACTGTGTGTCAAGGTGAGCCCAACTATATCTAGCCGGTACCTCTCAACCTCGCGCACCAGCTCAGGCTCTTTTCCCACCAGAGAGGTTACGTTCCATGTTCCAAAAGCCAGTTTCAGTAACCGAGGATCAGAACGCCAGGGCCCCCGACCCCGACCGCCACCCGATCCACAATGCACCAGACCCGGATTACTACCTCTCCCACAGGAGGTGGGCCCATGGGAGAGTGGACCCATATATCTCCTTCGGGCTAAGCCCGGCCGGACCCCATGGGTGAAAGTCCGGCCACCAGGCGCTCTCCAAGGAGCCCCTCCCCCAGGCCTGGCTCCAGGGTGAGGCCCCGGTAACCCTGCTCCGGGCAAGGGAGGCTGTGTCCGTGTTCTTGTCTTTTTCATCCGTGTCTTTGTGGATCACTCTTTGTCTGGCCCATCACCTAGGACCAATTTGCCTTGGGAGACCCTACCAGGGGCTATTGCCCCCGACAACATAGCTCCTAGGCTCACGCAGGCACGCAAACCCCTCCACCACGTTAAGGTGGTGATCCAAGGAGGAGCTTTCTAGATTCTAATGTTTATTTGCATGTGCAGTTTAAATAATATATTTTCTTTCATAATATATTGTTTTTATATTATAAAATAAATGTCTGGTTGTATTTTTCAAAAAATATCTTATTTGAATCAAGTGCTTATTTCTTTTTACTTTAAAACACACAGCATTTTTAAGAGGGGGTGCCTTTTCAGGCAGATGGACTGCCTTAAAGAGCATCCCCCTGTAACTGTCTTTCTGTACACACAAATATGGTTTGCTTTTGTCAGTACACCTATAGGATCAATGTAAAATACCTGTATAAGTTTCATGGTTATAACAGTAATGTAGCCAGAATTAAGAGGGGGTGCCTTTTCAGGCAGGTGGACTGCCTTAAAAAGCACCCCATCATAACTCTCTTTCTGTACACACAAATATGGTTTGTTTTTGTCAGTACACCTATAGGATCAATGTAAAATACCTGTATAAGTTTCATGGTTATAACAGTAATGTAGCCAGAATTAAGAGGGGGTGCCTTTTCAGGCAGGTGGACTGCCTTAAAAAGCACCCCATCATAACTCTCTTTCTGTACACACAAATATGGTTTGTTTTTGTCAGTACACCCATAGGATCAATGTAAAATACCTGTATAAGTCTCATGGTTATAACAGTAATGTAGCTAGAATTAAGAGGGGGTGCCTTTTCAGGCAGGTGGACTGCCTTAAAAAGCACCCCATCATAACTCTCTTTCTATACACACAAATATGGTTTGCTTTTGTCAGTACACCTATAGGATCAATGTAAAATACCTGTATAAGTTTCATGGCAAAAACAGAAATGTAGCCAGAATTAAAATTGGGTACATTTCTTTCTAATTCAACTATTAATATTGCAGTTATGTTCAGGCAGTGGCAGCATGTGTACATTTTCATGGATATAACATTTAGCAAGTTCAGTAATGAAGTGGTAATTTTATTTACAATTCGCTGCTTTTGTCCTATATTCCTATTTATTTCCAGTGTTTAAATATTCCATAAAAATTGCGACAGGATATGTAGGAGTTTCATTGTGGTCAGAAAATGAACGTACACGTTTGTTTTAGAATAAGTCGAAGCTGACTTCAGAAAAAAGCAGCGGTGCATGTAGATTATATCATTTTATTATTTACAAGCGACCTTTTCTTTTTTACATCTCAATATCTAGAGTGTTTCTACTGGGGAAAAGGCGATTTATTTTTATTTTGACGGAAATGAACATTATATTTAACAGCATATTTTGCCCGTTTTGTCATTAAACGCCGATTAACCTCCCTTAGGACTAAATATACCGGGGATGCATCTCGCGGCGGGGGTGCTGAATTCGGCACAACACCGGCGCCCCTTTTGCTCACCTCTAACAACATCAACATACGTCATCGAAGTGCACACTTCAAGAAAGGGATTAGGGCTTATTGAAATAATTTGGGCGGCAGCATTCCGGACAGTTTTGGAGATTTAGAAATCCCGGCCGGAAACATTATTTAGGTACGGAAAAGAGACATGTCCGGCGTAACGAGGACGTCAGGTCACGCTACATTAACACTAGTATAAAATGACTGATGTTAATAATATTCTTTAAACCTGTAGACACTTTACCCAACACTACATGAGGAACAGTATACTAAGTAGAAGCTCCATTTGCTTTCAAAACAGTATGACTTCCACAAGATGTTGTACTTATTCCTTAGAGACATGATTTCATCATGAAATTCCTGCACTTTCATGCTGTGACTTTCCCTTTCTACCACAATCTAAAGTGATCCATTGGATTCAGATCTAATGATCAAGAATGTCCCAGAAGAACACAAAATTAATCATAATATTCCATAAACCAGTTTGAGACTTTGGCTTTGTGACATGGCATGTTTTCATGCTGGAAGTAGACATTAGAAGACTAGGGAATTGTGATAATGAAGGGTGGCACATGGTCAGCAACAATGGCCAAAAACTGTGGCATTTAAACGATGATTGATTGATATTAATGGCTGGAAACAAATGCCAAAAAAACACTGCCCACACCATTGCACCACCTCCAGCACCCTGACATGTGGACACTACCATATGTGTGCCTTAGTAGAAACTTTGATACATGAGACAAAAGTTGTTTACAGTCTTCAGGTTGATCTTTTTTCCCACTGCAGTCTCAGCTTTTGGTTCTTGGCTGACAGAAGTGGAACTCCATGTGGTCTTCTGTTGTTGTAGCCTATGTGCCTCAAGGTTAAATATATTTTGATGCTTTTCTGCTAACCAAAACTCTCCAGTGTGGTTATCAGTGTTACCATAGCCTTTCTGTCAGCTCAGACCATCCTGGCCATAATTACTTGGCTCGTCTCCTGAAAAAGGCATTTCCATCCATCCTTCCATCCAGTCACATTTTTTATTCCCTTCATCCTGATCAGGATCATGGTGTGCCCACAGCCTTAACAATCAGTGTGCAAGACAGGAACACACATTGGACTTGGGGCCAGTCCATCTGCCATTTAGAATCTGTTTTTATTGCACCAACCTGAGGAAACTAGAGAATTTTGGGCCCAGACGGTAAGCAGTTATACACATAGGAAAAAGGTACATTGGTCACTAGAGATACACACAATGTAAATGTACCTTTAAAATGTACAACAGTGATTTTAGAGTCCAGTTTTGTTACCTAAAGGTGCATTACATTTTCTTCTCCAGAAAGATTTCATTATAGATCGGTGTAAAATAAAAGAACATAATGGGTCCTGGAGATGAAATGGGGTGAAAGAAATCAACACAATTCTAAAATCTACATTTATAATAGAGTAAGGTACAATTACCTTAGTTCTCTAAATAAAGGTACAGAATATGTAGCCTTGAGGGTACCAGCACAGATCACCACAGTGACTGTTTTTCTGACAGTGAAGTAATCAGTTCACACCATCTGGCACCAATAAACGTGACAGTCAAAATCACTGAAATCAGATTTTGTTTCCATTCTGATGATTGATATAAACATTACCCAAAATTGCTGGCCCATACATGAATGGCTTCATGATTTGCACTGCTACCACTACTAGCTACCACTACCTAATAATACACTTGTATCTCGGTAAAGGCAGGCTATGTTTGCCAAGCATCATAAAGATAATTCCAAATCTGTTGATTTATTTTCAATAACAATAACAAAACTAATGTTCACTTGGTCCCCATTTTGTTTTGTTGCAGCATTTATATATTTATTTTTAATTTAGTGCTGTCAAAATTAACATGTCAACACGCATAGGAATTTAACACATTCATTTTTAAAATGCTAATTAATCATATCCCGCCTTGTGCCCAGATATTCCTGGTAGGCTCCTGAGCCACCGTGTCCCTGAACTGAATAAGCAGTTACAGAAAATTAATGAATGAACGAACCA
The DNA here is from genome assembly GCF_029633855.1 of Hoplias malabaricus. Lineage (NCBI taxonomy): Eukaryota > Metazoa > Chordata > Actinopteri > Characiformes > Erythrinidae > Hoplias > Hoplias malabaricus. Next base: position 29,883,476 of record NC_089816.1, read on the forward strand.
AAGAATTAATTAGTAATTAATCATATAACAAATTTGGCTATAACTTCCTCCCATAATTCACCTTTTTAGAGAGACTAGTGACATAAAAGGGGCGGCACGCTGGTGTTGTTTGATTCCCAACCCGGGCCGTTCTGTGTGGAGTTCACATGTTCTCCCTGTGCTTGCATGGGTTTCCTCCAGGTACTCCAGTCTCCACCCACAGTCCAAAGACATGCACTTTAGGTTGATGGGTCATTCTAAATTTCCCATATGTGTGTGATTGGGAGAGATTGGGATGCTCAGTCAATTTATCTATTCTCATAGAACACCATGAGTACAGTGAATGCCTGACTCTTCCCTGCAGCCAACCATCGCAAAGCAGTTTTGTTTAGCGATGTAAACATGGTGTCATTACTGTTGAGTTCAGGAGGTTGATTACATTTTTAAGCTGAAATATGTTTGAAATATATCTAACTCTCTTTATCAACCTCTCTCTCTCACACACACACACACACCACTCCTATTTCATCTCCCTCTTTGAGCTATGAGCTGCATTGTAGCATTCATTTTCTCCATTAAAACTTCTGTGTCCGATATATTCCACTGTGTTGAACTTGCATTGATAGTTTAATATTAAAATATCCATTATCAAAAGCTTCAGTCTCAAAAGGTGGCGTTCATGAATTTAATAAAAACACAGTTTTTTATAAAATGCTGAGGAAATTTTCATACCATTTGCTAGCTCTCCAGTCTGTTTTTGTGCTCAAAACCAGCCTAATGTGTTTACAATTCCCCACTGTTTGTAAAAGGGTAAAAAATCAAAGTGTCTTGTAATGGTATGCTAGGCTCTCTCTGACAGGGCAAAGACATCTGGAGTTTTTAAGACAAAAGAGAACTCCAGATATGAACCAAGTTGAGGATACTGCTTTATCCCTGCACCATAGGTGGGTAATATCGACTTATATTTGTTGTTTTGGATTTCTTAAATTGGAATGTCTCCAAATTCAGGAGACAGGGAGACTGGATTACAGAAAGTGGTACAATACTTAACAACTCATGTTACAACTCATGTTCATGTGGTAATTCAAACCATGAATAAAAACTTAAATACAAGTTAAATGTCAGCCATATACAAGCAACAGTTTTTGTTTTTTTCCTAAACATACCATGCCATCTTAAAAGATGTGCAGCTTCTGAATGTAAACAAACCAGACGAGCATTTCCACACGATTGTAGGGGTCCCCTTTAAGAAGGAGCAATGCAACTGTGATTAATCTAAGCAAACTATGATTAATCTGTTAATTTTTAATGGAATTACAGCCCTATTTAAATTCTATGTTTACGTTCTTGTCGCAGTGTATGACCTGGGTCTCATGTACCCAAAAGCTGTAAGTTCGTCCCGTCTTTAGTCAGCCTACTTGGCTGCCGTCTGACAAACAAGTTGAAACCTCACTCTCCTTTGTAGTTCATTCCCAACCTATGTTCTGAAAGGTTAAAAGAGATTTACTTTTCATGTCACCTTGTGAAGCAGGCATAAAAATCATCTTTAGGTTGCAGACGCTTTTCAGCCAAGAGGCTCCAGTTGCATCGCCAAGGCTTTCTTCCTGACAATCTGCAGCACAGAGACAGCCACGAATTAATTTCTATGCTCTTGATAGACCACCAAACTCAAAGGTGTGCACTTCAAAGAGATCATCACCTATTGCCACATAATTTGGTCTGTATACAGGCAGAAAAATCCAAGTGTCAAGTCAGTGCCCCTGGCATTTTCAAATAATTTATTCTTTAAAGTCATATTTAGGCCAGTTGAAGCTAATGCAAGGTTCTGCATTACAGAGATATGAACTGGGAATTGTGTCCAGTCCAAACATTACCTTGGTGACCTCGGCCCCTTTGGTTCTGGCAAGGCCTCGGGGTGATATAAGTGTCACAAATACATGAAAATGCACTAAAAATGCGCTGCTCATTCCAAAACACTCAGGGGATCGTGACGAGCTGTCCTCAACAGTCTCTAAATAAAGCACGTGGCCTTGGGCAGCACCTTGAGCTCCATTTTCACTTTCACTGATGACTCACATCCAATTATAAAGCATCCTTTTCCCATTCTTATTGTTTTTTTCCTTCCCCCACAAGCCTCCTTCGCACATTGTCCTCAGTGAGTATTATCAAGTGAATAGGGGCGAAGAGAGACAAACAGCAGAAGAAAGGCTTGGGCTGTTTTGATTAACAGTAATTAATGAACTCAGACTGGTTGGGGAGGATAAGTGAGCGGCACGTTAAATTGCTTGCCTCACACGTTTTGTGTTTACAGGCGTGTGACCACCCACCTCAGCTCTGCCGGGCCCATCTTCGTCTGACATTTTCAAGGACAGAACCCCGCTGCCTTTCCTTTTCAAAATGTTGTTTTCACTTAATTTCCCATGAATGGAGCCTGACAATTCCACTGTGAAGAGAACAGCATGCAAAAATAGAAATGGATTGATTTCAGGCTTCCGCTGTCTGGCTTGAAGTTCTAGCACAGTAGCTTCATAATCCTAACATCTTCTGGTTTGACAAAAGGCAGTGCATTAGCTTATACATTTATTTACTTTATCATTTTCCAGATCCATCTTCTGCCATTTGAGAGAGTTGGAACCAGCTTGATTGTGATGTACATGTAATTCATCAAATAATTCAGGCCTGAAGTAATTGGGATTTTTTCAGTCATTTTTTACTCAGCACTGAATCATTCCAAAATGGTTTTTTTTTTTCAACTTAATCTGGAAAAGAATTTGCCATTAAATAAAATAGTTTTATTCATTTGAGATATGCCAGAATATTCAACTCTTAAACAAAAATGGTGTTTATCATACACAAAAAAACATCTTTTAAAAGGTGGATCCTATGTTTGCGTAAGAAGCTGACTGTAGCTTTTTTTTATTGCTGAAAATGTGTTTGTGCACATGTTTATATTCAGTGTTTGAATTCCCAAAGAATGCCATTTGTTACTTGAGATGCTGGAATTTGTAGCCCTGTGATATGCACTTAATTTCATGCAAAGTTAGCTATGGTGTAGTCCGTGTAGTATTTGTGTAGTCAGTTCCCACTTAAGAAATGCATCTGAAAAAGTGAAAATAAGTCAATAAATAGGGCAACTTTCTCATCCCATTTCATGCATTTCAACATTTGGAAGTATCTCAACTGTCCAAATTCCTCCATTTCCTGGCCGTGGCTGAGCCAGCAACACAGAGAAAGAGCGCTCCTGAGCCATTTCCTACTGAAACATGTTTCTTTCCCATTTACTCTACCTGGGCTGCGTGCAAACATCAGACCTTTTTCCAGCTTGCAAGTAGACCAGAGTGCTGGTGATGAAACATTGTCTAAATTATATAAAAATGTATTGGATGAAAATTGTGATCTCCTTTAATTTTTCAAGCCAGTTCTGCTCATGGTCCATGGGTGAAAAGGCTGCTTTAGATCTTTAAATTAAATGACCAAAAACACAAAATCAGGAATTTCAGTGCCAAATATTAGCTGTAAAATGATCAAATCTCCAAATGGTTAAGCTGTGGAACAGTGGAACTAGGAGGACATATTATTGTTAAATACCTTGAAGGGTTTTGGATGAGCAGGTCATAGAGAAAGAAGAAAAGGAATGTTTTTGACATGAAAATAATCTCATGACCATGTATGTGTGAGTTTATGGACATGCAATTGCCTGTTTGTGTATTTAGTTTTACAGCAAGTCAGTTGCTGTCCAATGTGTTATCACCCAGTAAAACTCACACAAGCAATAGATGCAGTTGGTCCTGTCAGTGCAGACCAATAAACTGGCATTAAGTGTCCCATGGTGTACCGGCAATATTTATTCAACGCAAGAAAATGAGGCCTCCGAGCAAACGCCCATATTGTGCGAGCTAAATAGTCATAACTAGTCGCGCTTCATCACCATTGAGAATAAGCAAGCAGATGGGATCAGTGAAACATGCCGGGCTTCTATTTATTTCATTCATTTCCAGTCCAGACACCACACATTGCGAGCACATCCTTCCTCAAATTAATCAGGAGGGATCCAGCAGACTTTCAGAGAACTGTCAGTCAGTCTCAAAGACTTTCTACCATAGACATTTAGCTCGAATGGGAACCAACATTAACATAAAAGTTGAAGCATTAGCATTAGCCTATAAAAGTGGCTTGTTGAAAATCGTTATAGAGATGACAGCAAGCCCCCTACTGGGATGTAATTATCAGAAGGCCAAAACAAAGTGAGACTGAGTGGATTTGTTCCGAGCGAGCAAGAGACTAGAGAGAGACTGGCTTCAAGATTAATACAGTGGGCTCCCGCTCCTTATTTATAGCAGAAAATGACCGTGGAGAAGCTTTGACACATCGGGGTGCTAGGCCGCCATGCTTGCTTTTAAAGGCAATTACTGAGATTATTTCCAGAAAACAAACGCTAGGCTTCCTCTTCTACCACCAGAATAATGCAGCTAATTGAATAGATTGCCTCTGAAATGAGAAATTCACTATGCCTCTCCTCCATTATATGCGGATTTCAGATTGACAATTGGCATGGCTCAGAAATACATCTACTGACTGACATTCAAGCTCCGTTAATGCAAGCGTCTCATTTTAATTGCTATGGACTGAAGCATGAAAATAGATTTAACCTAGATGTTTAGGATTTTACATTTGGAAACTTACTCTGAAAGTAGGTAATTAACTTTTCCTTTGGCCCTCAAAGTTGCACTACACACATACATTTATACACAGTAGGCCAACTCAACAGTTCTAACAATATTTCAAGTTCCAACTATGTTGGACGGAAGAATGTCTTCACCACACAGAGTCCATTAACTATATATTGAAACCGTGGTAGACACAGCTGATTTTTAGTGAATCACTAAATAGTTAAGGTGCACCAATTTTCAACAATATTGTGCAGCTTTATAGTCATTGCAGTAATTGCACATTAATTTAAGGTCACCCAAGTCAATGTCAATCATCAACTAGAAGGGTTTAAACCCCAACAGCACTGAGCTGTGAAATACTAAATCTCTGTTCTCTGAAACGACAGAGCACCATTCAATAACTTCAGGATGAACTGAAGCAGTGTTTATGATCCAGAACTTATTACATAACATCAAAGCCTGACCTCACTAATGCCCATAGCTAAATTACATCAAATCCGGACTGAAATCTAATATAAAGCCTTTCCAGAGGAGCAGAAGCTGTTTGTACAAAGTGGAACAAACAACATATTGACACCCTTCAATTTTCACCATGCTTTTGTCTCTAGCATGCAGCACACTCTGAAAAGGAAAATAAGTAGCATGGTTTATGTCCATAGGTTGTAAGAAACAGTTTGAAACTAAGGATGGCATTGTGGATCAAATATATTGGAATAAGATAAGGCCATCTATAAACTCCATTTCCAGACATCTGGGACATATGACATTGCAAATTATAAGTTGCAAATCATTTAAAAGGCAACGTCGACAATTCTGGTAAAATATTGTTCCTACAGCAAAACAAACTCCCGCCTTGTGTTTGTTTTTGTTCAGAAGCTTTGCATCTTGTGGTGGAACAGTACGCTTGAGTAAAAAGAGAATGTTTTTGTATGTAGCCAAAGTTTAATTTGTCGGTACGTTTAAATTCATCATTTCAATTACCAACTTTTTAGTGATTTTTTAGAGCTGTTTAGTTTTGCAGCACTTTTGGTCTGTGTTTACTTTACTGCATGTGGAGTCTTTTCCACATTAGGTATTCATTCATTCATTCATTCATTATCTGTAACCGCTTATCCAGTTCGGGGTCGCGGTGGGTCCAGAGCCTACCTGGAATCACTGGGCGCAAGGCGGGGAATACACCCTGGAGGGGGCGCCAGTCCTTCACAGGGCAACACACACACACACACATTCACTCACACACTCACACCTACGGTCACTTTGGAGTCACCAATCCACCTGCAACGTGTGTTTTTGGACCGTGGGAGGAAACCGGAGCACCCGGAGGAAACCCATGCGGACACGGGGAGAACACACCAACTCCTCACAGATTAGGTATTCAGAAACAGCAAAAAGAAGTAAACATTTTACCCACCCGTGTACATGAATATAGCAACATCCTCATTCATTTCTTGCTTTTCAACATTCAGAAGTCTCTCCACAACCTGAATTCAAATGCCTCCAGGTGCTACTTCTCAGCCGTGGCTCAGCCGGAGAAGTCGAGAGAAAGTCTAAACCCCTTCGGACAGAGACATTTAGTGACACCTTTTGTGGGAGTAAATATTGGATTATGGACTTCCCACAATACAGGGTGATTTGGGAAGATAAATGTATTTCAAATTCAATTGTTCATGCTAATTCGGATATTGCAAAAACTTTGGGAAACGAAATACATTTGCAAGAAAAAAAGATCAATTTCAAAAAGTAAAGTAGCTCATTTCAACTGAGCATGTTCATTTGCACAGAAAATTTCATATGAAAAAAATTCTCTGCACAGCAGCAAGCTTGATGGTTTCACATGAGCGCCTAGCCATGGCTAAAAGCATCAGCAGATGGTTATGGTTCCATTCAAATGGTAAAGTCACTTTTACTTTCCAGACTAAAAGCTTCAGAAATGCATATCTGAATAGAGAAGTAACTTTAAACCATCTGTCACCTGACATTGATCTACTTTTCTCTCACTTCACCCATCTTAATTACTTTACTTCTCGAGGACAGGGTGGAATTATGCATTAAGCATTAAAACTATACCATTTCTTATCTTATCTTAGTTCTCAGGGCTTTTTAAGCAGAGGCATTTTGTTAATGTGAATAATTGATGCAGGAAGTTCCACTTGACTTGTAGCTTTTAATTTAATTTAGGCCATTATCAACTTGTTTCAATTATGTATCTTGCCAAACAGGAGAAACGGTTGTATCGTTATGGTTGCAGCTGTCTGAAATCCCATAAATAAAAATGGCTTTCTCATTCCTGTGAATGGAATAGTTGATTTCAGACTATTTTTGAAGACATGATGTCAAGAAACTCAAGAACTGAATGATGCAAGCTTATGTCTGAGAACTTCAGGCATTGAAACAAAGATCCAATCAATGCTTTCCTAAAGCCTTAATCACACCCCCTTTAATGATGACCCTCTTCTGCAGGCTCTAATTTCTCCTTTACTGAATTACTTTTCTGCCCAGTCCATATATTCTCTCCATGAAGTTCCCTGTCCATATTGATTGATATTGGCACATTAACTCCAGAGAGATGCATGTCTCTGCTTTTAAGCTGCTCTTGAAGAACATCTTCAGCTGTTGCCTGCTTTGGTTCTGGCAGCAAATTGAACTAAACTAGATGAGTGAAGTGAATCTCTCTTTCAAAGAAGCTGTTTTGCAGGCACATCAATACCAATCTCAGTCAGTTAGTCTAAAAATTGTGCCATGGGATTGGTGAACTTGTTATCAAACCAAGAACCATGAATCATTTTCAGGGTGAGATCAAACCAAATGAAGGAGACTTTATATCTGTATATATATATATATATATATATATATATATATATATATATATATATATATATATATATATATATATATATATATATATATATATATGATTGTTAGTGCTATCCACTGATTCAAACATGATTTAAATCTGCCAAACCTGTTTATGCAGAATGCCATATGTTTAGACAGCTACATCCTAAAGCCATAGTTCACAATTTTATTTAATAAAAAAAAGAGCTGTTTACGAAGCCCCAGTCCCTGTAAATGAATCGGAAAACAAACTGGCTCGGTCAGGTATGCTAGTCTCTCTCTCACTGTCTCTCTCTCTCTCTGTTCAGAGAGAGAGACAAGTAAAACTTCAGCCATATACAAACAACAGTCGTTATTTTGCCTCAGACATACCAATCAACCTTAAAAGATGCTGAGCTTAGAGTTGCGTTTCTCCACAATCGTAGACTTTCTCTTTAAAGGTGGCACGCACGATTGTAATCAACAAACGATGCGCTGTTGTCAGTAAACAAGTTAAAAAAGGTGGCTCAGTCAGACATGTTAGACTCTAGTCACAGCAAAGAGACCTTCAAAGGTTGAAAAAACATGAAAAGTGATGAAGATATTGCTCTTTGTGCCATAGGTGGGTAATATTGATTTATTTTTATTTAGAGGATACAGACAATGTATGAATGAATGATTATTTAGGTAGGAACTAAATCTAAATTTAGGAGTCTGTCAACTGCATAAAAGTTAACAGAGCAAAAGTGCTACACAACTAATTAATCAGCAATGTACACTACAGCAGGAAACTGCAGTTTTCATATCTTCAATGTTCTTAAAAGGTTGCTGTCTGACAAAACACCTCAAAAATGGTAAAAGTTTTACCACAGTGACAATACAAGGTCTATCAAGTCATCTTCAGGACCACAATGGAAATAAACCTTTTTTTTATGTTCAAGGATTAATAAGTGTAGATATTTTTAATTCATTTAATAAATTCAGTCAATCAATCTAAAAAAATTAGTTCACACATTAACATGTGAGAAGTATTATATTTTAAACACTGCTCTCCTAGATACATTCTATGTAACAGTAAATTATTTTGTGTTTGGTACCACATTTTTATGGATGCACTGAAGTTTTGGAAATTAAACAGACCTACCCAGTGATTACAACAGTACATCATAAAAGAAGGTCTCTGCAAGGACATATGTGCTTTAAACTAAGGAGAAATCCACCATGAAAATCAGTGGCGATTGCTCTAAGACTGCAAGGGAAGCTCAGCTTCCCCTAAAATGTAAAAAAATAAGTGATCAAAAATATATACTGTTGTGTGTACATGTCATTGCATAAATATGCACTACAACGCGCTCAACTTTTGTTCAGAATCAGCTTCTTATCACTGGTAAAGACGCGGCTTTCCTCTCAATCATTCCCGCAGCTTCACAGTGCTTTAAACAGTGAGGACGCTGAGCGTCCAGAGTTCAATAGAGAAGCAGCGAAGTGCAGCGAAACGAGACGAGTCATTGGATAAATGCTGGGCTTTGTCCCGCCCATCGGACGCTCAGCGTCTCTGGGGGTCTACGGGGCAGTGGGCTGGCCTCGGCTGGCCTGGACGCTCAGCTTCTGCATGATGATTGGATGATCTGTCTGAGGCTGAATCCCTTTTTGATTGACAGCTAAATGAGCGAATCAGCGATCCTTTGGTGTAAAGATCCGTGGGAGCACAGGCGGACACACTTCACATGGGCCAAGGCCGTTTAAGCAGCCTAGCTCTGCTGGCCATTGAGAGGACACTAGTCAAGTCCCTGGAAAAGACGCCTTGTTGGTACGACAGGGTCACAGATCATTTTCTTAAAAAGCAACGGAGGGTAGAATTTACGTATAAATAAACCAACACATTTTATGATGTAGACCGAAATTGAGCTTCCCCTCCTTGAAAGACCAGCATCCGCCACTGATGAAAATGTATAATCAAAAATATACATTTTTTAGTTTTTTGAAGATTTTATTATTCCCAATATATTATTCAGAATGCCCATTCCACCTTAAATAGTGCATCCTAGGCATCAAAACATAAATGCAGCATCATATAAGATGAAACGAATAGTTATGTTTAAAAGATTAATGGTCAGAATGTGTCATGTGTTATATTCTTTTTTAAAGTCTCTTAATGACTATTAAAAATAAATAAATAAATAAATAAATAAATAAATAAGCCCAAGAGCTACATACATAAGCTCTCCAACTAATGTTTTGCTGGGCACTCACACCACATTACCTCCCTATCCTGTGTGTTTTCATCAGTACAGCCCAGACCCTCAGTCTCTAGCCAAGTGCCACTCAGAAGACCATGCCAAAATGCTTTCAAGTTTTCCACCCCATCCATACTGATTCTCCTGTCTCCTATGAACTCAGTCTCTTCCTTTGAAGGTGTGGCATGGTGCAATCAGCAGATATAGTGATTGTCACATGAAAGGGCACTCTGAAAACCAACGATAGGAGAATTACTACTCACCACCCAAAGCGACAAGGCTATTTGTGAACCAGTAGGACACGTCTTTTATGACACAGCAACTTCCAAAACAGCAAAACAGCATAGCAACAATCTAGTGCAAAGTTGCCATCAACAATATGACTGCAGATTTATTGTTACATAACGCAGACACTGTTACTGTAAAGACTCAGAGAATCAGTCTGATTCACATTAGTGTTTTCATATTTCATATTTATTTTTCATAAGTGCTGTACATAATCATCATCAGGGCTGCACAATATGCAAATGGTTTCATGTGAAAGTAATAAATATTCATTAATTCAATCTGTAATTGCTTATCCAGTTCAGGGTCGCAATGCATCTGGAGCCCACCCGGAATCACTTTGCGCAAGGCGGAAACACACCAGTCCATTGCTGGGCGACACACACATTCACACCGAGAGACACTTTGAGTAGCCAATCCACCTACCAGTGTGCGTTTTTGCTTTTGCACCCGGAGGAAACCCACACAAACAGGGGGAGAACACATCAAACCCCTCACAGACAGCCACCCGGAGTGTGGACTATTGGTTCATTCCTCATGTCATTTATTTTACCACAGTATCAAGGACCATGTGTCCTTGATACTGTGGTAAAACCAAAGGAGCTTGGTGTGTTCTCCCCGTGTCCATGTGGGTTTCCTCCGGGTGCTCCGGTTTGTGGAAGGTGGATTGGCGACTCAAAATTGTCCGTAGGTGTGAATGTGTGTGTGTCTGTTTCCCTGTGAAGGACTGGCGCCCCCTCCAGGGTGTATTCCCACCTTGCACCCAATGATTCCAGGTAGGCTCTGGACCCACCGCAACCCTGAACTGGATAAGGGTTACAGATAATGAATGAATGAATGAATGTTTAAGTTTTGGCGGCATGCTGACGCAGCAAGTAGTGTCGCTGTCACACAGCTCCAGGGTCCTGGAGGTTATGGGTTCAAGTCCTGCTCCGGGTTACTGTCTGTGAGGAGTTTGGTGTGTTCTCCCTGTGTCTGCGTGGGTTTCCTCCGGGTGCTCCGGTTTCCTCCCACAGTCCAAAAACACGTTGGTAGGTGGATTGACGACTCAAAAGTTTCTGTAGGTATGTGCGTGTGTGTGTGTGTTGCCCTGTGAAGGACTGACGCCCCCTCCAGGGTATATTCCCGCCTTGCGCCCAATGATTCCAGGTAGGCTTTGGACCCACCGTGACCCTGAACTTGTTAAGCACTTACAGACAATGAATGAATGTTTAAGTTTTTATTTTTGCTCTCTATGACAGGAATCCCACATAAGCACTGTATTTTACTAAACAGTACATGTCTGTTTTAATATTCACATGACAATAAAACTCAAATAATAAACACAAATTAATATTTATTAAATCATTTTATATGCTTGATGACATTTTTTGAAAGCAATTATCTACCAACATAGATAGAATCACAATATTATACTGTGTATCCCTCGCTGCAGACCCACTACAATTTTTGGCACTCCTTGTAAAGTTTAGTGAGGAGGATGGTAATAAAAAAGCATAAAATCCCCAGGAATCCCCTTTGGAGGGTTACAGAAAAAAGCAGCACCTTGGGGGTCACCAAGTCTCCAAAAATACCATCAGACTCTGCCTCCACTGCAACAGATTATTTGGAAAGCCTTCCATGAAAAAGCTTTTTCTGTTATCTAACCACCAACATACGTGCTTGGAGTGTCTTAAACGCTAATGGGACTTTGAGTGGAACAATATTCTAATGTCAGATGAATTGAGCTTTCTGGCAACAAACACTCATGGTGATTTTGTAATAAAAGTACGGTTGACTATACTGTAAATAACCCGATGCCCACTGTTAAGTACAGTGAATATGTGTGATGCTGTGGGACTGTTTTCCCTCCAGAAGCACAAGGAACCTCATTAGTTTACATGACTTTATGGACTCCATGCAATAACCGGATATTTTAAATCTAAATCTTTCTGCCTTGGACAAGAAACTTAAAAAGGGGACTTATTTTGACCTTCTAGCAGGACAATGATTTAAAACATGTTCAGACCAACAAAAAATGGTTTATTTAAAAGCTTTTCCATGGCTATTCCAGTCCATTGATCTAAACTCAGTAGAAAACCTGTGCAGTGAGCTAAAGAGAAGAGCGCACAAGAGAACACAGAGGACCCTGGACAGTCTGGAGAGACTCTGAAAAGAGGAATGGTCTCAAATTCCCTGCTATGTATTCTTCTTCCTACAAGAGATTATGGAAGAAGCCTGTTTTACTGCCAAGAGAAGGTTGTACAACACATTACAACGCAGGGCTTTGTTAAAATGTCAAAAATAATTAGGCCTATTTCTTGATACAGTAATTTTCCTGAATATATTTTAATTAAATATATATTTATTATTATTATTATTATTATTAAATTATTTGATTTCCCAGTATATCCCAGTGCTATCCACTGACTCAATATTTGGTTTAATATTTGCAATGTTTAGTTTAATACAAAATTTCTTTATGTAGACTTGACGTTTAGACAGCCTACAATAAAATAAAACACAGTTGGAAGTTTATTTGACAAATCACCGATGTGGATTGTTTCTGTTGATGTTTACACCATGAAAAGGAAAGCTGAATTTTACAAAATAAGAACAAAATCACACTAACAAAATAAAAAATGGAGACAGGGTCTTTTCAGACACGCTACGTGTTTGGCGGTTGGTAACCCCCTTTGAAAAGTACCAAGTGTTTACATCCCAGTAAACATTTAGACGTTGATTCAACGTTGAAATAACGTAATGACTGCCGTCTAATCAACGTTCTCTTAAGGTTGAAAATGAAAGTTGAAAAGACGTCCAAACACAGACGTTGAAAAGACGACTGTTAGACGTATTTTGGACGTCCATTGACGTTATTAATTGGTCCCGAAATAAATTACTTGTATAAAACGCGTTTTGGACGTCCACTGACGTTATCGATTGGTCACCACTTAACTAACTTATTAAGATGGATTTTGGACGTCCGTTGACGTTTAAAATATGTCCTTGACGGACAGACTACTTTTAAACCTATTTTGAACGTCCAGTGACGTTCCTTGTTTACTGGGATCCTATGAACGCTATTTTGCGTGTTTTTCGAGGAAATGTCAACTAGTACAGGAACCAATTCAGTGTTAAATGCGCTAAGTACTTATTCGTTGCTGTTGACAATATAATACCCAGCATCTAACTCGTTTCTCTACTGGATACATGTCAAAGCCTTGCCCAGTAAATCTGACAGAAGAAGGGAGAAGGGCTGTGTTCCTGAGACTACTGTGGATCTATGCCGCCATCAAGTGGAAAGAGGCGTTCACTGTTTTCACGGAAAAACGTTGCTTTTATGCGGTAGACGTATATATCCTTAAAGCCACCGGCTAAATACTATGATCTGAATGACAGTCAGCAGCTAATGAGGCTATAATGTCACTGCCCTTTAACCGTACCCCCTCAGAGTTTATGATGTCGATTTAATAAGAAATTCTCACTAGCTGTCAGCTGTACAGAGTAATTAGGAGATGAGTCAGGGGTCGTGATCTATCCAGAGCCTTAAGTGTAGAAAAGGTGGGGGTAAATAAGAGTTTGAGTAATTCGTAAAAACTCTGATGTTTACCGCTAGGTGTCAGGCGTGCACTTCACAGGCCATCTGCTCATACGCAATAAACCTTATTGCTGCTTGTTTCTACAGGCAGAATCATATCACGTTTCCCAATTTACTCCTAATTATTCCAGCGGATTATAACGCTGGCTTTGTAATTCAGTTTTGTGCCAATTAATGAGACAACGGATACGTTTTGATTCTCCCTGAAGCAGGTGTTCTTTTGATGTCACGTGTAGTGGCTAGGAAAAAAAGAATATTTTTCCTTCCACCTCTTCAAAACCCTTCAAAACCCCCCCACAGTCCCCAAACCTGTAAACATGGGTTTCAACAGGTTTTAGTAGGTTTCTGCACTAAAACATGTATTAATTGTATTAAATAAATATATATCCAAGGTCCGGATTTGAAAACCTCTGATCTAGTAGAAACCATAGTTATGTAGAAGGAACCCAGACAGTGAGCATATATCGGTCCACTGGCATGAAACACCACTGACTGTAGACCACAGCTGGTCCACTCATTACTGTCCTGTACAGATTATAACTCATTTATAATCTCCTCAAACAGATTTTACATTCACAGAGACTTTTATTCTGGAAAACAAACTAATACAAATATTACCAACAACTCTGAGAGATATAATAATGAGTATAAGCCTGATGTAAAATGATTAAATGCTAAAAATGTTGACACTGATTAAAATGATTTACTAATCTTATTTATAAAGAATAACAAAAAGAACCTAATGAAGGGGAAAAAATGTAATTGAACTGTAAACGGAAAAGGAAATGGAATGCTAAAATGTGGCATTTTGTTTAAAATTCTGTTTAATCACCAGTGGTCCGCCCAGAATACGCTGTGCAATACACCAGAGGACCTCCAGCTTTGCCCTCAGTGGTCCATTCCATTGTCTCCTTGCTCTCAGGGAAGTTGCCTCCCTGTCCCTGCTTTAAAGTATTTTATCAAAAAGTACAACATTCAAACAAAAGCAACTCCAAATTAAAGTTACAGTCACTGTTGGCAACAGCAAGCCACCAAAACAAGAACACACCGTGAAATATACAATCTTTTTTGCATAATCTTTTCCAAAATACTCAATACCAACCAATCAATCAATCAATAAAAAGGAAGCCACTATGCAAGGAATTTAACAATGGGATGCTAATGCTAACAGAAACACACAAAAGTACCACATTCAATTTGGTTAACAATAAAATGGTGATAAAATTACATAGAGTTTGGCATGTTTAGGTAATTATAGTTCTCACTTTTTTTCCGTTAGCCGTGAGTAAACTTAGTGGCTAAGAATTTACTTGCAAGTGTCTCATAGTTCTGAGATCCTAATGCCATTACCATTTCTGAACAGACTAATCAGCTCATTAAAACATCCTTACCAAGTGTAATCAGGTTTGTAAAGGTCAATGTTCTACCAGGACCATAGTTTGGAAATATTGGTTTTGCTTCTACAGTCATATATCTTGTGTATTTTGGGTTTTTTTTTTCAGCTCAAACTCAACCACATCCACACAGAAATAGTTGTTAGCATGTTAAGGAGCTGATCAGCTGGAGCAAATGTGTTGGAAGGTGAGAGAGCACTAAAATGTGCAGGACTGGTTTATTTGATGGAATGTTTTATATATTTATTTTTTTTTAACTGAATTTGTGTTGCAGTGATTGGAAAATGGCTTAAGCTACAAGGCTAAGTCTTGGTAACTGACAAAAACTCAAATGATCATGACCAGAATCCATGTACTTCACACTATTATGATATATAGCTTTAAAACAAAAACTAAATTCAGCTGTACCAGTGAGTACAAATCATACCAAATTCAAAGCTGTCTTCTTTATAACCACAAGTAAACAAATGTGTCTTTATTATTATTATTATTGTTGTTATTATATTTATTTAACTTCTTTAGAGTGATGTTCCAGCATTTAGTGTAATGCCCTAGAAATGTGGAAGCTGCAGTAAAGCAAATTTCCTACCGATACTTTGCGTTTAGAAGGATTTTGACCATATAATAAATAATATTAAATATATTATCAAGTGATATTTACACTATAGAATGCCTGTTTCACTGAGCCAATTACATTGCGAGTTTGGAGCTAAGTATGATATTATACCATATAGTTGCTACTGTCTGCCATCAGCTTGTGTCTTATTGGTCAGCTGAAGATCAAGGGCTTCATGCTCATCCCATCACATCAGACTTCATGCCTCAGCACACCCTACAGCTCACACTACAGCTATAATGCCCAGTTCAGCCTGAAAGAAAAGTTCAGTGACACCATACCGCAGTTTGGCTGAGTGTAAAATTATGTCATGAAGAAGGGGTCATGACTCTCTCTGTCCTTGGGCAATGCTTAGGAGTGATGTTCTACTGACACCTGGCCTCTGGGAACACTTATGTAAAGAAGTAGCAGCAGCTCCAGGGGTGCGACAGACAGTAGAGTGCATCAGAGCATATCATCTCACTAGACAGTAATCCTTTGTGAAAAATACACAAGAAGCTTAGCATTTTTGCCAGAAATATGGAACACAGGCTGACTTTTAAAAGCAAAACCTCTTGGTTCACTTAAGGGTCTTTAGCTTGTCTCTGTGGATTACTGTTTGGTTCAGAAATAACCTTTTAATAGAGAGACATTACTTCAGGTTTAAAAAAAAACATGCAGTAACACGTGTAATAAAAAAATACATTTTATATTTAATCTTTCTCCAGACTTGAACGATTGTGGTACATAATACATTACCTACACAAATCCCTCATATGTAAGACATATGTTTAAAAGGGCTCAGAATTGCAGGAAAAGAAATATAACCTGATGAGTCATTCTACAACATATTCTACAAAAATTCATGGGGGGGGGTGCGGAGATATTACAACCTTGAACACCTACAGTAAGGGGATGCAGAGGCTTCACTATGCTACGGGGGGCATTTTGCTGGCATAGTTTGAGTCTCCCATAAAAGGTCATTGCAAATCAAACTAAGTTATTCTGAGTGATCACCTTTATCCTGTGGTGAACATTTCTATCCTGATGTAAATGGTCTCTCCAGGATTACAGTGCCCTCATTCACAGTGCACATGGGGTCATTTATTGATAAATAGCTGTCACATTGTATATGTAAACATTGTATACACTCTCAGAAAAAAAATGTACGGTAGAGGTACATTATTGGTCACTAAAAGTACAAACCGTGTAAATGAACCTTTAAGGGAAAAACGGTGATTATTTGTAATCTTTCGTTATAGAACTGTTTAAAATAAAAGAATGTAAGACATGGAGATGTAATGAGGCATATGACATTTTTGTGGCTGAATGCAAAGGAAATCACAGCAAGATTTCTAAACATAGTCTAAAGCCTTCCCGGAAAACAAGAGCCATTCTTACTTATTGACTTCACAGAAAAAAATAATGAGTGGATGTCTACAAACAATAGTGAGTAGTTCAAAAATGTTTAAATGAATAAATGTGTAAAATGAAACCAGTTAGATTATACATTACTGAATACATTCCTTTTTAACTAATTGTAATTTGAGTAGTGGATAAGCTCAGGATACTTCTGTAAAATATCTACCCAACTCTCACGGATCTCTCACCCATCAAAAATACTACATGACAGTGACAGATAACAGGGAAATGAGGTGTTATTCCCCAAGCCTTCTGTTCTTTCTGCTAACAAGCAGGCTGTGAGGAGAGGAAACAGTCCCAAAGAGGACAAATCAAAATCTTGAACTAATCCTGCTCAAACACAGAAGCTTGGTCCTGTTCAATTCATGAGGAGAACTGCAGATAAAATGTGTTTTGCGATATGGTTGATTTTAGCATTGGGACAGAGCAGTAGTTCAGATGAGAATGAATTTCTGGTCTAATTAGTGTGAGCGTGGAATTCAGGGAAGAGAAATGCATTAAGCAGGCTGATTTGTTATAACATAACGTTTAAACAAAACCCTCAAGAATTGAGCTACTAACAATGCAGGGCAAAATAACATCTTAATTATTCCCTTCAAAATCCCCCAAGATCCCAAATGAATGAACCTCATTGTTGCGTCAGTCAAAAACCACAATACACAGTACATCAACATATTCGTTTTTTAATTGCAACAAATTACATCAGTCATTATACAGAATTCAGTTTTATTACATACAACACATTCTCAGTGCTTTCTTTACTACAACAAAAAGGATTTGCATGAAAAGTAATGCTTAAATTCACTGTCAAAAGATTAGGCTATACCTTTCCATCGCATCCACTGTAACATAATCCTGGCTGCGAAGTGGAATTGAGAGGAAAAAAAGGCTTCTGACTAAATGATTCCCAAAGATTAAAATGGTTCACCAGTCAAAAATACACTTAAAAAGTACCCATTTCTGACAATCATTTTTATTAATGCAATGGAACATCCCCTAAGTGACATCATTTTTCCAGGAAAATTCTGGCCAGAACCTTTCAGATTTGTGTCAATTTTTGGAATTTTTAAAGTAAATCTTACCAACTGGATTGTTTAAAGTGGTGATAGGAACCAGAGGTTATGACGACTGAAATTCAAATATAGCCAAAAATTTAGAACAACCAGCCAATTTACGCATGATTATATTTTGTCAATGTAAAAAAAATAAAACCTCCAAAATAAAATGTACATGAACAGAAAAAAACATTCTTAACTTTCAATGGAGTAAATGATAAACAATGAAATAGAGATATGAGTTTTTTGTTTTTCTGACAGCAATGGCACATAATGTAGACAGTGGTAAAATGATGTTAAAGGGAAAAGTTTCCTTTGGGGATTACTTCCTCAGTATTTAAAAAAGTTTCATGCCAAAACTCTCTTGCATGAATGACCAGTTACCATTTTTAAAGGCATTGAATGTTATTGAACGCTTTAGATCTCTGGTTCCTGCCACCATTAAAAAAACAAGAATGGAGCATACTTCCTCAGTCCCTAATTATTTACTTATGGACGTACTGGGCCTTTAAATAAATGGTGGAATTCCCTGTCTTTGGCGCACTTTAATTTTTTCACCTAGTTTAAAATGACTGATTAAATACAGCTTGAGTTCACAATGGGCACATAATAAAATCACACCATTGTCACTAGAATCCCCTTGTGCTCTTCTTCTGCCGATAAGAATGCAATTGTGATATTTAATTAAAAAGATTAGCATGATGGCACTAATCAACTTGTATTACTGGGTCCAACGTCACTTTCCACTTATAAGTATTAAAAAAAATATTCCCTTATTTATTTAATAACCTGGCAGTAGAACATGATAAATCCTCTTTGTCTATGTAAACATTATCATAACAGGTCATTCATCGACGCAAGCAAATGACTGTCTATGATAGGTCTACAGGGGTAACCCTGTATTATACAAAACACAGGGAGACATTCATAAACAATATACTAATAAGTTCATTTGAAAATATGTGAAAATAACTCCATAAAGAGTGTATTTATTTGGCAACAAAGAGAACACAGCACTGTTTTCATGCTTCACATGCTGTCATCTCTGCAGCATGACCCTGCATTAACCTCCATTCATTTTACAGTCTACATTGGAACAAGCCAGTTTAAATGACTATGCTAATTCCAACTCTTGTCTGTTTAATGATGAAATAAAACTGACTGCAGTAAGCCAGGTGAATTATTTGTATTCGGTGTTTCGTTTTTGTAATGAACGCAGCATATGCTTCCTGCTGTCGTGGCAGTGCAAACTGAAATAGCTTGTTTTTCCTTTCATTTACAATTGTTCTAATTGGCAAGGGGGCACATGACGAGCATTACGCTCAAATTTAGACTTGTCATCGACAATGGAACAGTGTTAATACTTCTTTTTGTGGTTTAAAAAAAAAATGTTTTCTAAATTAAGTCCTTCAACTGAGGCCTCACTTATCCACCTGGAATCGAAGGAAGTAAATAACTTATACAGCAATGTAAATAAAGTAAATATCTGTAAATACATTGATGGAAGCAACAGAACGTTTGTATGCCATGCAGATCACTCAGCATGCACCTATTTAATTCTAGACTCTAGCATAGAGTTCATCTGTACAAAATAGGTCTCATACTTAAAATACTTCAAATACGTAAAATATTTCTGATACATGATTTTCCATATCTACATTACATACAATATGTAGCTGCTGGGTTCAGAAACACATGATTAGACAACTGTTTCAAATAAAATCCTGTCATCACATTCTTAACTTAAAATAAACTGTGCAAAAGTGTCTAGAGGAAAGAGAGCAATTCAACTCTGGCCCAAAGCATTTCCTCAGCCCCTCATTAAAGCAATTCAACAGCATTTTTTCAACCTAAACTCTATCTGCTGCATCTGTACTTTATGGTTAATTACCAGGAGACATTTCCTTCTCTTTAGAACAGAAAAATGATTGTGTCAAATATGCTTATAATAGAAACAAGTGAGAAAGAGCTATAACATTGTGACCTTACATTAGAACTTACCAGATTTCTGTATTTTTTTTTTTTATAACACAATGCATTGGACCAAATGAATGCAGACTGTGCAAAATGTGATTTAAAAGGAGCAGTAAAATAGCAGAGCTGTCAACTAGCTCAAGACAAACCAGAAAATTAAAGTTCAGTGGAAAGAGCTTTTGTCTCCACCAAACTTTCTTTTAGTCAAAGAAAACAGATCACATACTTGCATCTAATCACAAGAGTTTAGTAGAAAATACTTCTTTAACATTTGTTTGAGGCTTTGCCTCTGTATCTGCTATCATTGTTAAAAGACGTTCCTCAACAACATGTCTTTAGAGACCCAAGCTCAAATCTGTGTATATTTAAAAACGCAGAAAAAAATCCAGGACAAAATATCAGATGTGAATTGCAGAATATGTTCCAATTGCACACCTTATATTTGTAGCCATGCTCATAAATAGAGTTCTTTAAAAACTACTGGACACAGATGCTTAATTGTAAGTACACAGCTTGTGTATCTTCAAAGAAAAGCATGAAATTGATTACATGAGCTTAAGCATACCATGCCCAATAACAGAGGGGTAAAAGTCAGCCCAGTACTGGGCTGTGGAGCAGTGACAGCGTATTCCCTCTGTGATGGAAGTGGCATTTGTAACATTCACAATTAGTTCCTGATTTCATTTACAAATGCTCTTGTGGCTAAATGCCATCAGATCTTCACAGTAAATGGTGCACTGTTTACTACCCCACAAATGATGAAATAACCATAATTGAGGATGTTCACCCAGCTTTATGTTCATAACAAATGAACAAACCACAAATATGACACAAAACAATTTTGGTTTAAAAGCAGAACATTCTGGCTTTGTGAAACATACGACAAAAAAAAATGTTTTGTTTTTCAGATCAATTAGAGATTATTTTTATAAGTTATAAAAGTGCAAATTATTCTGACATTAAAATAGAGAGTTTACAGATCTGATTAAAAAAAAAAAAAAAACAAAGCTCCACAAGACACAGTTGTCAATCAGTTATCAAACACTGGAAAGAATTACAACGAATATAAAACTATTTCAAGAAGGAAATCGGATGCAGAGTGTCGCAAAAGATGCCGGTTTATCCCAATTAGCTGTTTCTTAATTTGGTTCAAAAATAAACAAGTTGTGAAGTTATAACAGGAAAACATACAGGAGATGTCAACTCATCAATAAAGATGAAAGTTCAAATCAATATGCCTTGCAAAAAAGAAAATGCACAACAAACAAACCTAAACCCAATGGGTGGAAACAGGAGTCAATATTTGTGACAGAACTGAACGGAATAGACAGAATGTAATGAGATTTACAGAAAAACCAAAATAAAACAGCACATACACCTTAAAGAGATGAAAACAAAGCTGATCTGTCAGCTGCTATATAAGCTGACGTACAGACATGGACAAATTTGCTGGTACTCTTACAGAAAATGTAAACAATGATTGAGTCCTTTAGAAAAAAAATACAAAATTAAAAGTAATTGTTTTAGCCCTTTGTAGGACTGGCGCCCCCTCCAGGGTGTGTTCCTGCCTTGATTCCAATGATTCCAGGTAGACCCTGAACTGGATATTCGCTTACAGATAATGAATGAATGAATGAAAGTAATTGTTTTAAGTATACCCGTATTTATTTTAGTCATAAATTAAAAAAAAGTAAATGTGAAAAGTGATAAATTATTGCTTTTTTTTCTTTTTTACAAAATGTTCTAAAATTGCATGGACAACATTACTGGTACTGGTATTAGATTATAAATAATGTTTTATATGAATTATAGTGAAATTTCATATGTCTTAGCCCGTTTAAAGGGAGTATTCACTAGTGGTATGTTTGGTTAGGCATAGTAGAGTCCTGTCAGGAGATAAAAACGCATATTCTAGATGAGCATGTTAAAATCTATAAAACCATCTTGTTGGATGTTTCTACAACTTTAGATATAAATGAGAGATTTAAGGTCCATAGGGCTGTAGCCGACTTCCTCAGAAAACTCAACCAGGAAACTCAACCTGAGATTGAACAGAATGACAGTACAAATGGTAGACAAGAGACAAGGAAAAGCCCTGATCTGACATCTATCTAATATCTATAAAAAGAAACGGCAACGTACTGTTCAAAAAGGCTCTTTAAACTTTATACAGCTGGAGCAGTTTGCTCAGGAAGAGTAGGCCAAACTACCTCTTGACAGGTGCAGGAGAGCTACATAGATTGCTTGTTTGAAGTGACTGCCTTTAAAAGTAATACACAGAAAACATTTCATCTCTTTTATCTATGCCATTTTCCTTTTTGTATTATTTAAAGCACTCTCTTGAATCAAAGATCAAAGGAGTAAAATATTCCATATTAATAAATTAATAAACAATTATGGATTCTATTTAATTTTTTGTCAGTTTCAGGTTATTTCAAGAAAAAAATGACATTTTTTTTTCATGAAAGACTACTAACAAATTTGTCCACGTCTGCAGAAAACAGTATTTCAGTAGTGAAGTCAATGCCTCCAGGAATTGAAGCCTGAGAAGGAGAAACAATGTAATTCCTCAACTTCAACTGGAAATAATGTCATTTAATAAAATAATATCATTTACATTTTTTGAGGTAGGTTCCACAAAGTCAGAATGTTTAGCTTTTAAACAAAAAATTTTTTCTGTCACTTTTGTAATTAGTTCATTTGCTACAAATGACCAGGAATGTTGCCAATGGTAGTAGTGTGACGTCTTCACAGAAGCGTAAAAACTGTCAATTTTACTTCTAGTAGAAAGGGGGAGAAACTTAAACATATTAACACTCTGGAAGACGAGGTACAATATTAGGCAAAATGGTGTATTTCATTTTGGCCACCGAAAATGGCCCCCTTATTATTAAAAGCATTTTTTTGTTAATGTTCTATTTAGAGATATTAGTGTTGAGTTGTAAATGACCAAATGTTACAGATGCAGTATATAAGTGTTTAGGGTAAAAAAATATGTTGTAGTTATAACCGTTCCTGAAATGCTGACAAAATTTAGCTGAAGCCACCACCATCACATAGTGGCATCAATTTGCTGTCATCTTGGGAGTCACCATGTACTGTATCACTTATTACACTCAAATCCATCCCATACATTGAATGTAACATTACACTGCTGTGAAATATACATTCCAGTGGCTGGAAATAAATAAACTAATGCAGGCTTTATAACCTCAATCATGAAACACTAGTCAAATGCTGCAAGGCACTGTTCAATGATGCTGGGGTTTTATGCACTGAAAGTTAGCAGAACACGTAAACACATTCTGAGCTTGACCTGAGCTTATCTTTCAACCTCTACAATACCACAGGGATGTCTTTAAAGGAGTAGTCTGTTCATTTTAAACTTATTTCCTCTATGCTGCAACTGTATAATAGTTCTTAGCTTAGAACTTAGCTTAAGCCCCTGCGCATTGGCTTTTAAAATAACATTGTTTAAGAACTGTCTTTGGCCAAGTCCAGTCATAATAATTGATCATGGGAATTAACCAGTGCTACAGATGAAGCAGAGAGCAATTAAGGCAAAAAAACACTGGACTATTCCTTTAAGAATTCAAAGAGTTCAAAAATTGATTGTATCGCACTCTTTTTAAATTCGCAACACAGTTTACGACCCACCCCATGTCAGATCAGGTATTGGTACTAAATAATGAAGAAAAAAATGAAACAAATCTGTGCATTACTCTTTCACATCAAAAGGTTATATATTTTGAGATTTATCACATTTATTTATGAGTATCTATGCTCGTAAATCCATATTATACAAAATGATATATGTCACCTCCATTACATTTTCTACATTGTGCTGTGTAAAATGCAGTTCCTTATCACCAATAAATTGCTGCAAATATTGTTGAGGGTTTTAAATATTCTAGGGATTGGCTGTCCATCCTTTGGCTTTCAGTCTAGCCATTAAAAGCTACAGCAGGCAGATTCAATCCATGGTCATAGTCACAAAGTGTTCTTGGCAAAAGAATGTACTTTCATATACATTTAACATGGCTGACACAGCAACCAGATTTCACGGGTAATACATTTTGTCCACATATGTACATGAAACTCAATTTATTCATACTTATGTTATCAGTAAGACTGATAAATAGCATTTAGTGCAGCTATTAGACAAAATAATAAAACGAAAATGAAAAATAAGACAAAAAAATCCCTCTTAAATACAAATTTTATGAATGATTTGGCTGTGCTTATTAGAGTGTTTTGATATAATACAAACAAAAATAAAAACCATTTGACAAAAAATATCAGGAGTATACTTTTAAACAAGACCTCAATGGACATAGAAAAAACATCAGAGCCTATTCTTACAACGGGCATACTGCACAAAGCTTACTTTTAAGCTGTACTCATGAATTCATTCTCTTTATATGAAATTCGGAACATTTTTCTAAATGTTCCAGCATAATGCCTTAATGTCAGCTTAACACTGCTTTTTTTCCTTTGTCTAAAATCAAAGACAGTACTAAGCAACTATCAAAAGTTTATTCAAACAATCAATAGAAGTGTGTATTTAGGCCTGAAAATGCTACTAAGACATTATAACTGAACATTGAGTAAAGTGCTTCAAATGAGAAGATCTGGAATTGGCTGTTTTGGACGCTGAAGGAATCTACAGTATATGCTTAACATGACTTTGGCACAAACTACAGTATTCTGAGAAGGAACATTTGGCAAACAATAAAGTTCAATACGGATAGTCACCTTCACAGAGAATATACGAATACCCTGTTCAGAAGATTTGGTACAGGCTTTTGTCATGTTAAGCTGATTTTCACAGGATCCAACTGCAATTGTGCACCTTCAAAAGAATGTACATGGCCCTCACACAAAGAAAAAAATAGTAATAAATTCCTCAACCCGCTTAGAGACAAGACAGTACAGAGCAAATATTTTGCTCCTGAACCCTTTGATCATCTCAAAGTAAGATGCAATGCCAGTGAGACTTCAGAAAAAAAAATCTCAGTAAGAGCAAGCATTCAGTGCTCAACACTTTCATAGTGCATATTCAGAGATGATTAAAACCCCTCTGTATAGACCTGTTTCAACTTCGAGGTCCTTTTTGGCACAGTAGTCTTTCTGTTGTATTATGCTAAAGAGAACACATTTTCCCCAAAATTCTTAAGTTGCTAAAATCAGTTTGCTAACACCAGTTTAACGTTATGAAAGATTAAGTCTAATTGGCCCAGGTTAGATTTAATGTATTGTTAGCCATTTTAAGAATTTGGATGAACTACTCTTTTAAAATCCTATTTTTCTACTATTTTATACCAACATATACATTATGTAATGGTCAGTGACACAAGCGTTGATAACTGTGCAACTAACCATGGTAAGAAGAGTTCACTGCTGAGCAAAAACAACTGATGAATGCATGACAGTCACTGAATGTTGAAATCTCCGGATGAACAAAGTCCAAAATCTATTGCTATTGTCTTTCCGCAATACCACATACTCAGTTGAAGTTCAACAAAAAGCAGATACCACCATCCGGAGAGAGGAATTCAAGAATTTTGGTTATTTTTTTAACAATGCTAACCTACCAAAATTTTGCCATTTGAATGGAGACTGGCTCCGTCTTGGGTGATGAATCTCAAATACATCTGGTTGTGTCAAGTCATCAGGGAGTACATACTGTCCTGGGGCTATAGGGTCCTGGGAGGGGGATGAAGGGGGCACATACCTGTTTTGGCTCACAACTGAGCAGCAAAGAGGCAGAGGGAAAGAGAAGAGTGGAAAAGGGAAAAAGTGGACAATGGGAAACAACTGTTACTAACAAAGCTAAAAGCATTGCAGCCATTGTACAACTATGACAACTCATGCTTCATAAAACATACAGTATATACATGAACACATGTTTGAGAAAGACAAACTAATTTCTAGAATTACTAGGTTTCTATGCAAAGCTAAAAGCATATCTATATATTCCTACTAGGCTACAACTACAACTAATATCAATTTTAACAATTGATATTTGTAGCTAAGAACTTGGGAAGTTGCCATGGCACCTTGAACGAGAAAACAGAGCAATTATTTTTTAGCACCAAAGCAAGCTTTGAGCTCAATTGCTTGTTTACCTGAATTGCTGGTTAAGTATTTGATATTAAGTGCTCTATGCATCTTAAATTCCAGGGACGCTCAAGCCCAGGGATATATTTATGACCTCATCAACAGTAGCATTGCTGCTATCGCCCACTTAGCTATAGAGCCAGTTTCACAGCAGTTGCCATGGCATCTTGGAGAAAGTTTGAACTCTACATAGAACGCTTATAAATATACCTTTATCATTTTCATACCATGTCCATATAATATGGCCCTCTTTCTCAAGATGATATCTATAAATGAATCTGCAAATTCAAGAAAATACTTCACCGTTTGTCAGTGAAGTACAATGGATTTCAAAAACAAGGCGTAAATATGACAAGAAGAAAGTATTATTCAAAATACTTTAAGCAACATTCAATACAAAATTGTCCATGCAATTTTTGTTTACTTAAAAGACAAAAAATTAATTACATGGTAAATACATGGATATCTATTGGTTTATATTCACAGAATATTATTCAATAGTCAGCATGCATAAATATTTTTCTGTCTTTTCATTGATGTTTAATTGACTATTTACACTGACTATGTCCTACAATACTAGATGGACTGATGTAGTCTTGAATGTATGCTCATTAGTATTTTTGAGATAGTTGAGAATTCTTGAGAAAATAGATTAATTAGTTAAAAATAGATACAAAAAATAGGAATCTACAAATACGACCACGGGCTGCAGTGTTTTATTATGACATGAGAATAAAACCTCTCAGACTGCTGCTGTGTTATTTATTTAACTGTGTGCCTATGACATAATTGGTGTCACTGAACTAGAATTTAAAAGAATAGCTCACAAATTCAGTTTTAGCACTGTGGTTTTCCTCCACAGCTTAGTTCATTTAAAAGGAGAAGAAGAATATAAAGGATGCACAGCTGACAGTTTCCAAAAAAGAGGCCAAAACAGCAATGATAAGACAGGGTCACCTGAAGGAATAGAAAAAAATTGAATTCACCTGGTATCGCTTTGGTGCCTCACCTTTCTGTTTGGTCACCTTGCGCACTGTCATGGCTGCTTGCCGTTTTTGATATTCAGAAATTTCAAAGCCTGAAAAGAAAACAAATAAGCGATTACAGATAATGAATGAATGAATGATAATTCATAGGGTGGCACGGTGGTGCAGCAGGTAGTGTCGCAGTCACACAGCTCCAGGGACCTGGAGGTTGTGGGTTCGATTCCCGCTCCGGGTGACTGTCTGTGAGGAGTGTGGTGTGTTCTCCCTGTTTCCGCGTGGGTTTCCTCCGGGTGCTCCGGTTTCCTCCCACAGTCCAAAAACACACGTTGGTAGGTGGATTGGCGACTCAAAAAGTGTCCGTAGGTGTGAGTGAATGTGTGTGTGTCTGTGTTGCCCTGTGAAGGACTGGCGCCCCCTCCAGGGTGTATTCCTGCCTTACACACAATGATTCCAGGGAGGCTCTGGACCCCCGTGACCCTGAATTGGATAAGCGGTTACAGATAATGAATGAATTATTATTAGTAGCAGTAGTAAAGTAAAACTAAAATGTTTTTGTACTGACTCAATAATGCAGAATTCATAAAATAAATATAACAGAATTTGTACTCAAAACAAATAGGGTGCCTAAAATTTTGTACGATATATATACAATATCTGATCTGTATTCTGCCTATGAACAAGCCAAAATGAGTCTTATTTATTTGACTCATCTGAGGGAACAAACATATCTTCACTGTACAACAGAAAAATAGTAATTTTACAGGCGAAGGAAAAACCTTTGTAACTTTTCATGGAAGTTAATGTTTAAAAAAAAAACATTCCCAGTAATTTTAGAGTATTTCTACTGCGGTAAACTAAAAATGAACAAAAATGGAGATACATGTTTTTATTTTGGACAGTGATTGTATTTAAGAAGTGTCTTAAGACCAGAGAAAAATCATTAATTTTGATTAAACAAAACAACATGAGAGGAGTTTTTAAGAATATACCTATTTTTTCATCCTCTTGCACCATTTTACGCTCTTCATGAAAAGCCCTGAGCCAGCGAATCTTCTCTTCCAGTTTTTTGGCTATAAAGATGTGGATCTCTTCTGTGTCCCTGTTATGCAGTTTAAATGCGTTCTTGACGCTGACATTGAAGTCGTCATCCCGTCCGTCAATCGCATCTCTCACTTCATACCTGTCCATGTCGATGCGGCCTTTGTAGTAAAGGATGTCGCGTCGTATCAGGTCCTGTGCATGGAGGGATGTCAAATATATTAACATCAACACAGTTCAGCAGATTTACACACTCAATGGATCATGGCACAGTTCACTGCAAATCTCAAAGCTCCACTTATAGCCTTACAGTGTTTGCTCCTTTTCTCTGGAACTGATATAAACAAGCTTTGCTTGGCTGTTTCATTCAGCTTTTATTTCTTAGAAGCTGAAGCAGCATATGATACTGAGGCTCAGTTATAACAGTGGTTCCCAAACTTTCTGTCAAGGCCCCCTTGTCTTACATAAAATATTTTCTAACACTTAGAAATTGTTTGGTTCCAGACTCCACTGGAATTTACTTTAAACACTAATTCATACAAAACTGCAACTTATTATTGAACAAAAAAATAAGGTGTCAAATCACCTTTACAGTGGAATTGTTACTAATGACATCTACTATGCATCTCATTCATTTGACTTGCTGCAACCCCTGTGCAATAGTTCCCATGCCCCACCCACTTTGGGAACCACTGACTTATAAGTATTTTTAGATAAGTTTTATTGTGAACATATTTCCCATCGAAAAATTAATCTGTGTTTCTATACTAAAGATCAATCAGGGACAAAATGGACATTCACACTTATACAAATACAGATTAAAAAATACATAATGTTAAAATGTAACCTTGGAAAAAAAACATGAATTAAAGAAATGTAAATCCTTATTTAAATGATTAATGCTGTTTTCTAAACAGGGCACATTTTAAAATAACATTATTCATTCATTATCTGTAACCGCTTATCCAATTGAGGGTCACGGTGGGTCCAGAGCCTACCTGGAATCATTGGGCGCAAGGTGGGAATACACCCTGGAGGGGGCGCCAGTCCTTCACAGGACCACACACACACTCACACGGACACTTTGGAGTCGCCAATACACCTACCAACGTGTGTTTTTTTGGACTGTGGGAGGAAACCGGAGCACCCGGAGGAAACCCATGCGGACACGGGGAGAACACACCAAACTCCTCACAGACAGTCACCCGGAGCGGGAATCGAACCCACAACAAACTCCCTGGAGCTGTGTGACTGCGACACTACCTGCTGTGCCACCGTGCCACCCTAAAATAACATTATTTTGCCAGAATACATAAGTAGATTCCACAATATATTGGGAATCCTAAAATATATTGTGTGTACAATTAAGCTTTAAAGAATTTGTGTAATGTATAATTGTAACATTATCCTGCTCTTTTGACATCTTATAGTAACTGTTGTAGTATTAAAAAATACATTATCATTTTATTTTTAAAAAACTGTTATTATGCCAGGTTTTTGACTGCTAACATTAAAATCACCATCTTTAATTCATCTAAACAAAAACTCAGACATATTTTCGACACAATATTTTCCCCATGAACAGAACAGAAATTGATGCACATTTTGCAGTGTTTTTTCCTTGATTGAATTTATGAATGCAGTGAAGAATAAATGCTTGTCACTTGCCATTTTCAAGGTTGTTAATTTTTAATGGTATATATATATATATATATATATATATATATATATATATATATATATATATATATATATATATATATATAAATGAATTTGTTGTTTTCTATTCTTCCACCAGTTTGAAAAATGATACACTGAAAGCAATGTACCATTAATGAAAGAGGATGTATTTTAATTGATCTTTGTAAAGTATCTGTAATCCTATGAACCTTGATTAAAGATTTGGATGTTTAAGACTTATCTCTTTCATTCCTATGAAAGCTTACCTTCTTTTTGGAGTCTACTATTTATTTGACAGTTGTTCCTCTAGGCATCTGTCAAATGTGCCCATCTGTGCTACAGCCCACTTACACCATTCCCACAGAGGAAATGATACATTAGGAAGAAGGGTTTTTTTGCCAGCTGAGGCATCCTTTGATGTTAAGAGTCTGATGGAAAATGCTGCGTTGTCTGTGATACTCCAGCATAACAGTATATACTTGATATTCTCCTCACATTCGTATACAGAATGTGTGAAGAAGCAATTATTAGTTCACTTGTCACAAGCCAGGTTCATTTGTCTTCTGTTTGACAAGTTGAACTGAATATTAAAAGGCTACATTTATTCCCATAACTTGACTGTGAAATTAAAATACTTGCTTCTTCAGACATAATCTCAACAGTGAAGTGTTCTAGCTGTAAAAACAAAATGGAACAAGACCATATGCATATCAAACATGTCCCCATTAAACAATTACTTTGAGTGCTTTACACCACAAAGGAGCCTTGTGAGCATTATGAGTTTTGGGGGAGATATAATAATAATAATAATAAAAACAGTTTTATGTCTAAAAAGAAAGCTACATTTTCTGGCTAGTATTAAATTGAATTTCTACAATTTTGGGGTGCTGCATTTCTCTCTGGTTTATTTACATTCAGAAGCTCTGTGTCTTTTAAGGTGGAACAGTATGTTTGAAAAAGAGAAATGACCATTTTTTGTACATGGCTGATGTTAAACGTGTCTTTAAGTTTTTATACACTGTTTGAATTACCACAGAAGCTTGTTTGTAACTCAAGTGGTTTAATTTTGTAACACTTTCACTCTGTATTCACTTTCATTCAGTCAGCAGTGTCCCAAATTTAGATTGAGCTCCTATCTAAATAACTTGAAACAGCAAAAATAAGTCAATATTATCCACCTATGGGGCAGGAATAAAGCAAAATCTCTCTTCATGATTTTTATTGTTTGGAAGGCTCTTCGCTATTTTTCTGATGTAAGTAGAGAGAGAGAGGAAGCCTAGCATGTCTGAATGAGCCATTTACTGATATCACTGCTAAGTAAACACATTAAACTAGTTTCCAGTGCAAACAAAATGGAGAGCTAGCAAATGGTGACGAAACCCCCTGTGAATTTTATAAACAAAAGTGTTTTTTGATTACAACCATGAATGACATCTTTACTGCCATATTGAGCATAGAATTCCAGCTAACCACTGTCTTCAACTTAGGTCAGCGAAATACTACTAATAAATGACATTAAATTGCCTACATAAATATATATGCTATACTGAGATTCTGTATTTAAATATAGTACTCAGCTTGCATTATGCAAATGCATCATACAACCTTTGAGAATGCTCTATAGTAGGGTTTCAAACAAACAAACAAAAAGAATCACAGAGGAAAATAATAATGAAATAACTGAATTTTAACTGGCACATAAACACAAAATGAACATATACACAAATGCCCCCTTGTGTAAGCTTTATGTTATGCTGAAACAAAGATGGTGTGGTTAGCTCAGCTGGTGTTCTAACTTTAAATGTGCATCCCATTTCTTATATTTACCCCTACCCCTAGTTTTTGAGTGTCATCCTTGGAACTACAGGGTGTTCTGGTAAAAAATCTTCCGCTATGAAATATGGCAACAATTCAAGAGCCGGATACCTCATCAGATCACAAATAAAACAAAGCAGTGCTTCATTCCCAGGCTACTAGCAGCACTCTTAATGTAGCAGTGCACAGGTCTGCAGTGATAGGAGCATGATATTAAACTGAATTCAGCGTATTATTCTGCAACATTATTTTTTTTTTCGAACCAGTTTTACCAGTTCCACCTTAAATGTTGCAGTAGTAACATCAGATGCTAGAATGTAACTAATTCACCATTTAATGTGGAACTGGAAATTATTACTAGCAATTTTATATGCTTATTTTGAAGAATAGAGTCATAAAACCTTAAAACTGTATTGAAATAAGATAATATATTTGCTATCATAGTTTTTAAAGGAAACAATATGTATACTTTCCCATATGTAATATGGGTTTACTTCCCAACAAGAACTGAGACTCCCCTACCACTAGACAAAACAGAGAAATGGGATTCGCCCTAATCCTTAATAGTGGTGCCATGAAAAAATTATCAGTATTGTTTCAATTTATTATGTAGTAAATGTTCAGTGTTTGTTGCCTGGGTTGCAAAATAAGTCAACTGACAAAATATGTGACCCTTGAAGAAAAAAAATAAACAGTTTGAGAAACCCTGCTCTATAGCATTGAAGAAATCCACTGATGCATCACTGATTCCAACTGAAAAAATTCCAACTGCCAGGTCTCAAGAAATTTGATGTTTGGTGAATGAATTTCGGGTGGCACGGTGGTGCAGCAGGTAGTGTCTCAGTCACACAGCTCCATGGACCTGGAGGTTGTGGGTTCGATTCCTGCTCCGGGTGACTGTCTGTGAGGAGTTGGTGTGTTCTCCCCGTGTCCGCATGGGTTTCCTCCGGGTGCTCCGGTTTCCTCCCACAGTCCAAAAACACATGTTGGTAGGTGGATTGGCGACACAAAAGTGTCCATAGGTATGAGTGAATGTCTGTGTTTCCCTGTGAAGGACTGGCGCCCCCTCCAGTGTGTATTCCCACCTTGCACCCAATGATTCCAGGTAGGCTCTGGACCCACCGCCACCCTGAACTGGATAAGCGCTTACAGATAATGAATGAATGAATTAATTAATTAATTTCGTTGTGTTGTTAGCCCAAATTTACACATCTCCTGTAAAAGGAATTGAATGGTATATTTATCATTCAAAACACAAAATGCTTCTGTCAAGTTCTGCTCCTGTCTTGTGTTGTTTTTTCATGTTTCTGTTCTGTATTTGTCCCATTCTATTCCCTTGTTGCTCTCAGCATCAATAAACGATTCACAGGTGTGGTTTTATCTTGTGTTTGTCCTTTGTTTCAGTCATAGCATTAGCTTGTCATTGTTTTTATGATTGTTAGGCTAAGGTTTTGTATAAAGCTTATAAACTCTCTTCTTCTGTATTTGTATTTGTATTAGTATTTATATACATGTCTTTTAAGTTATTTTCTTGGTTCCTTTTGTTTGTCTTGGATTTTTATATGCTAGAAAAATACCACCTTTGCACATGTTTCTGCCTCTCTGCCTGCTCAGCATGACACTTAGACATGAATCCAGCTGGTCTCCAAGCACCTATAATCATAGCCTGTGACTTTGTTCATTCTTTTTTCCATCTCGACTTGTAGCACTGTAGCTACGCAACAGAATTTTCAGAACAAACAGTAATTAATGAGTATGGATTTATGCAAAGTGGTATTTCAGATGCATGTCCATGGATTGATATTCTTTAACATCGCAGACGATTTTTAATTAAGATGCAAAATACAAAGATGATAATGTACGCAAAGTGATTTTTTCATTCATGTTTAGGAACGTCTTTCAAATTAAAATATTATTAAAACTAAAACGTATCATATATTGTGTATATATTTAAGAGAATTGGTTGTGTTCAGATCTGTCTTGATTCCAAATTAGTCACTGTGATTGAATGTGTGTTCGTGTGTAAAAATAATTGATGAACCTTAGATACATTCAGTCTGCTCCCCTCACTGAATATGTAATTAAATATAGGCTTGCAATTGTAAATGGTGAGTGTGAGAGGTCTGATAGTGTATGTGAGATAGTTTGATAGTCTGTATGAGAGTCACGTTTGAATTTTGGTCTATATTGCCATTTGCTAACTGCTACAACTATAAGCAATTCTCTAATCACTCCAGGCTTTGACGTTTTTTTAAACAAGACAAACAAACATAGTCCTATCTCCTTGACCAAGATTACCAAATAAAAAAGTAATCTATATTATCAACTTTGTGGACACCTGCTCATCCATCTATTCTTTTGAAATCATAAGGGGGTTGTCTCTGTTTTTGTTTCAGTGACAACTTCTAATATTCTGAGGAGGCTTTAAATCAGATGGTGGAACATTTCTGTGAGGATTTGTTGCCATTCAGCCATGAGAGGATTAATGACGTTAGAAATTTAGAGGTTAGAAAAGCCAATACAACTCATCCCACAGGTATTGATTGGTGTTCCATCACTGAGAACACTGTTACACGGCTCCACCGGGTGGTGTTGGTTTTTATAACCCTCTACCCAATGTGTGGCATTGGGCTTGGTGTACTTTTGCTCATATGAGGCTTCTATATAATTTCCTGAACATATCTGGAGATTTATGAATCTCCAAACAGCTTGTAAACAGATACAGAAGAACGGCTTAAGCTGAGTGTCTTGTAAAAGTGTACCCATATGTCCATGGGGCTAAAGACAACAAGTGTTTATAAGCCACTGATTAGCAGAGAAGGAAGGAAAGGCACATGCATTTCCAACAAGCCCAGGAGACTAACATTACACATATCTGTCCGTCTGTTCTCATAAAAAACACAGAACAAAGCCTTCTGCTACATAATTAAGCATATCCTGAAGACACTTCCAAGTAAACAGCAGTTGCTGTTAATATTAAAGTGGGCCGTGCTGTCCCTGATGGACGGATACTCATCCGTTCGAGATGATAGGATTACGAAAGGCTATTTGTGAAGATGCACAACCATGTGGTGAACCATATTTCTGGCCAGAGATCAATTTGAGCGTCTAATTAGGGCAAGCTAGTGGAAGCTTCCATTTATTAAGCTTTAGCATCTCATTTTGCAGGTATGCTATTGAGTAATTATAGTAGACTGAGTATTAACACAACACTGGGTTTTACAGACCCTGGTAAAATCTTTGTATATAGTAACAGGGATAGAGGTCTTCAAACACATTCACTGAATAATAAATGTAGATATCAAATCATACTAAGTGTCATTTTGTATATAATTCAAATTTTCCAGGCCTGCTGAGCACAAGATGTTACACCATCTGAACAGGACCCAGGGGAGAGTAGAGCACAATCAAATACATTTAGAGATTTGACTTAATATTTAAAATATATATTATATGTATGTATTATATAATAATTATATAAATTATAATTATATAATTATAATTATATAAAGCCATAATTTTAAGGTAAACATATTGCATAATGTTTCTTTACACCAACCCCACTTCATACATCTTGGGACATTTTTAAAAATGCAATAAATACAAGAATATGTGATTTGATAAAACACTGTAGATTAAAAAAAACACTGTAGTATTTCTACATTAAAATTACAGCTTCTAAATGCTTGTGATGTTCCACAGAGCTGTAATATGGTGAATAGAGCCTCTGTGGCTGCTCGGCCAGAGTCCATTGCTGGTTTACCGGACTAAGCAACTTCGGAATCATGGGATGGAGGGCTCTTGCGAGAAATGCATAACTCTTTACGACATAAATCTCATGGGTGTTTACCTAGCTGCAAGAAGAATCTAGCTCGGTATTCCTGGTAAGGACATTATGGCAGAGAGAGCACAGAGTGGAGAGAGAGAGAGATATGTGTGAGATTAAGATTTGATTTCACGACTGTACTGTAAAAGTGAATTACACTCAGCAGCTGGTAGGGGGAGTTCAGGAGACAAAAAAGACCATTCTTACATTGAATTACTTTAACTGAAAAATGTACACAGAAATGAAGACAATTTTTAATGACTTACTTTTTTCTATATATATATAATGCCTGCAATGCACTCAAAAAGTTCGGACAATATGGGGGATTTTTTTTGCAAGTGGGAATTTTTTTACCTGTCCTTTACAACCCCATGTTCACCACTGTCTGATTTTCCTATTCATGATGGGCCATGCACTTTCAGTAGTAGATGACGCTGGACTGTATGTGTGCTTCAGGCATCAAATTCTAAATTTGATTATATTTACAAGCACAATGAAGTTGGTCAGTGAAAACATTGGAAATCATATGTTGTACTCGTGCCCATTCAATAAAAGGTCAGCAAAATTAACAAATCCAATGTTCTTGTTTTAATTGCATTTTAAAATTAATATGGATCAGTAGATCAGCCACACACATATTTGCCACAATCACTCTTGGTCTGAGAGACAAAAGTTAGGGTGCCTTTTTGCCAATATCCATAATACTACAGTGATGCCATTGTTTATCTTAAATATAAAAGTGTTCCTACTGGTTTGGAGCAAAACAAAGTAGTTTTCTATGCATCAGGCAAATTAAAATCTTCAGAGGAGACTTCTAGCCACGCTAGCTGTTACTACAGAGGAGGCATGCTTTGTGTCTGCCTTTTACATTCAAACAAATGCTTTCCCAATAAAAATGATCAATTCTACTCTTCTGAGAAGGCTTTACACTAGATGCTGGAACATATTTGTATGGTCAGTGTATTTGAGAGAGAATGGACAGTAAGGGGAAGGTTTTATTTTTGTGGCTGATAGGTGTATACTGCACATATCAGAGGGCATTACTCCTCTATTACCTATTAGAGATCACATGCACTGTCTGATTATAAGACTGACATTTAAAATGTCCACCCACACATGCTTTCTTTAACATAAATGAGTTTTACCTTTTTACACAAAACCAGCTGGTGGTCAAAGAGGAAGAAAACTCTCTGCTGGCTCCTCCCATAAGGCTGGTAGATCCATGACAGTTCCCCTGTGTAGATGAGTTCAGAACTTCTGTCTAGAATGTCATCACCCTAAAAAATAAATAAATAAATAAATAAATAAAGGTGTATTACAATATGCAGATTATTTTGCTGCAAATACTGAATGCAATGCATTACCCTTCACAAAAATATAAAGTAGCAAAGAAAGATAAAAATGGAAACATGGCTAAAAGAAAGTATATAAGAAAAAAATAAATATGCTTTTTTATATATATATATATAAAAAATACATAAGAATTAAAATTAATAAAACGGAAGAAATTAACAAATTTAAATAAAAAAGAAAGGCAAGAAATTAGAATGTAATAATACACAAGAAATGAAGAAAAAAAGGAAGAAAGGAAGAAATTAAGTAAGAAAAAAACATAAGAAATGAAAGAAGAATAAAAGGAAAAAATATAATGCAGGTAAGGAAAAGGGAAGGAAAACTGAAAAGGACAGAAAAAAAAACAGAAGGAAAACTATTTATACATTTGAACTAAAAGAAATCAGCCACATCCTAACATGAGAAAGTGAATAGAGCAGAGGCAGGCTGTTGGGAGATGGACTGATTGCAGTCCCTCCATGTACGGTGTCTCAGACAGTCCTGGTGGCAGGTCTTCAGTCCACTGAGAGGTAATAAGATTAGATCTGAAAGGTGTGACAAGCTCTTTAGACACAAGAGCTGCTGCACTCGCTTCTGCCCGGACCACTCTGCCATGAGAGGGGAATTCAATTATTTCACTGACACTGATGATGCTTTCTCACAGCTGGTTGGTGCACATTGGTAAAAATAGAGCTGCCATCCGTACAGGTGTGAGACATCTGGCTAGACTGACAGCTGATTTAAATTCATCACCTCGTGGCCCTGTGCATAAGAAATCAACGTCATATTCAAATGACGGATAGGAAACCTCCAAAACGGGACGCGATATCTATATTACAGTGTTACATACACAATCATACACAGTACTGTACACAGCCATAGATAGCACTGTGAAAAATATATCACCATTTATTAATTCAATTTCCAGCCATGAGGGCAGATATGGCCTAAAGGTTAGCGAAGTGGGTTTGGGATTAAAAGACTCTTAGTTCATTCCCCTGGAATGGCAAGAAAATGGCAAGAACAAGAGTGGGAGAGAAGCGAAAAGCGCCTTCTGTCTCCTTAACATTCATGGATGAAGTGCCCTTGATCAAGGCACCTAACCACTAAGTGCTTCCCAGGCTCTGTGATTTGCTGCCCAGTGCTCCTGCTTTGTGTGTGTGTGTGTGTGTCTGAGAGAGAAAGAGAGTGTGCTCACTGTTCATTATTGGGTGTTTGTGTGTTTATTGCCAGGGATGTGTTAAATATGTAGATTTTAAAATTTGTTGTGTGACAATAAAAGCATATTTCACATTTAAACCATGGCCGCTGCATATAAATCTAGTCTGTGAGTAGGGTAGATAAGAAAGATAACCCACTTGCATTTTGCAAAGGGGTTATCAATGGAAAGAGCAGTTTACCAAACTGAAGTCATTATCAAATATTTTATCTTTGGGGTGCAGGATAAAATCAAGTGCCACACTTGCTTGAGATATGGGAAAAAAAATATCCAGCACTCCAGTCTAAAAAAAAATGCATAGCTGTCAAGAAGCTGTTACAGAGAAACAGAAAGAAAGACAAATATCATATTAAAAGACACTAAGAAGCTGTCCCTGATGTCAGAAGTACAGATCGGCCACACCGTAGACAAGACCTCACCATCACTGAATGAATGAATTTA
Source organism: Hoplias malabaricus (assembly GCF_029633855.1). Lineage (NCBI taxonomy): Eukaryota > Metazoa > Chordata > Actinopteri > Characiformes > Erythrinidae > Hoplias > Hoplias malabaricus. The sequence goes on from NC_089816.1 coordinate 29,921,938, forward strand.
GAGTATGAGTAGTAGAAAATACTAAGATTTAAATTTGAAGTTATGGAAAAGTATATCAGAATATTTCCATGGAAAAAAAAGATGCAATGCCTCAAAGGGCAGGTAAAACAAACACTGAAAATAAATGTAGTCGCTGTCCAAAGCACAAAAAGTACCTCCAAAATAATCAAAGGAAAAATACCTTACATTTAAATGGAAGTCAATGTAAATAAGATTTTATTCTTTTTTTATTTTGGAGCATTTCTACTGGTCCATTCATCATGAAATTCTCACACATTGTGAAGGACATCTGCTGCATTCAAATGATAGTAAACTAAAAATTGACAAAAAATAATAATAATTATATTCATGTTTTTCTCTGGACAGTGTTAATTCTTTGTGGAGTCTTATATGTATATATAATATATACATAATCCAACAAATATATGAAAAAAGAACAATAAAAACTGTAGTAGTAAAGAAATAGACAAGTCAAAAATCAATTCATAAATAATGAGCATATTAGAAACTATGTATATGCAATTGCTCATTCACTTGCAAAGAAATCCATGAAAAGTATCAAAAAATATAAATCATTACTTGCGTAATATTACTTATTGAGGTTTGGGGGTTTTAGAAGCATTCCCAAACTGACCTCCCAATCCAGCACAGATGCCTGCCATTGAGCAATTTTGTCTATGTTCTCCAGTCTTCTCTTGCGCTCATTGATCTGCTGGGTGACATTCCTCATGACGGCCAGAGCTGCAGCCACATAGCGGTAATCACTGAAAAAAGAGCAGGGCAAAAAAGACCATTACTGTCACTTCAAAATGCTCAAAGCTCCAAAATAAAAAGTTGTAAGTATTCTAATTTTTTTAATAAAAGGTGAAAAATGTTTCTAATGTTGCAAAGACTGGAATTTTTCTTCAAAGGGCATTTCCTACAGCATTACCATTAGTAATGTTAGCAATGCTGCCGAATGTGGAGCCTATAGAATTTGAAAATCCCATTTCATGGAGAGTAAATATCTTTCTCAAAGTAGGCATGGGCACCTCGGGGACAAAAAAGCATCACACATGAGGCACAATATATCTGTGCCCACTGCCAGTACTGTGCCAGGCGTCATGCAGGGAGTCGTGGGTGAGCCATTTGAGCTTTCTTGGCAGGGCCATTTGTTTGGCTCAGGCAGCTCTGGTTATAAATAACACTGGCTTGAGATCAGATGCAGGCTGCCGAACTTTGCACCAGTAATTGACAATGAGTGAAGACAGCTCCTTGTCTATTGTTCCATTGTTCTGCATCGTCAACATGCAGAAGAAAAACGGCCACCAGAGGAAGGTAGGTTAGTAGACCACTGAGCGTCTGTTTGAAACACCTTCAGTCTGATCTCATTAAATACGAAGTATAATGAAGTGTCAGACCAAGAAGAGGCCTTAAATCACTTTTTTTTCCATTTTTGTCAGATTCAGAAGAATAAGCACCTCCTCGAAAACCTGTCCATTTGTTAAGAGAGAGATAATTCATAGTTCTGAGGAATGGCCACGTATATGTAGATGTCAAAGAAAAAAAAGAAAGTCATGAAGGGAACTTCAGTGTCTTGCTAGATGTTTACCCTTTGTTGAACTACCAAGCTGTTCACGTTTGATTAGAAATGACACCCAGAAATTGAGCTAGATAAGGATTAATTGGAAGGCATCCTCTGTACAGAGCTGGTCAGAGCTGTGCTTTTGTTCCTTTGAGCTTTGGTGAAAGTCTTGACATATCAGTAATTAAATCAGAAGAAGTATAATGAGTGAGAACCACATCCCAATTTTGTCACTGCAGCACAGCAAAAGCAATCTTGTGGACTTTTATTATTATTATTATTATTATGTACATAATTTACATTTACACTTACAAAAATACAAATACAAACACATAAATATAGTAACATGATTTTTTTTCCTAAAAAGTAGTAGATGTGAGTGTGAAGAGCAAAGCTTGTTTCTAGATATCATTCTTGATCATATAGATTTGTTAAATGAACAGGACACTTGATTTAACATACTGATGTATTTATTAATAAATGTAAACTAGTTATTGGATGATAATCTCAAAAAATACTAGACTGCCACAAGAAGAATTTAAGGGGTTAAACCAATGCATTCACATATAGAATATCACTACAGACTTTAGTAATATAATTTGATTCCTTCTAACATGGGAGTGTTGTTTCAGCAAATCAACTCTTACTTCTCAGGTCTATTCTCAGGTCTAAAACCTTTGCAGAATAGTGTGCATAGGTGATAACTTACTTAGGTAAGGCACTCACTTAGCGAGCACATGTGTGCAACCCTGTTTGCAGAAGAGAAACCACCACGATGCTGGGAACTGGTTCTAATTCATTCTAATCAATGAATATTGGTAGCCATGAGACATGGCTTTATATGGTCACTGTAATTAATAAGCAGGATCACTATTTGGCATCTACACCACTTGCCTTGATTCTGATTTCTTTATTTTGTCTCTTCAAATAATTGTAGGTGCATGCTGTATTTTTGCAGTCGCTGTCAGAATATACCCTCACACATATCCTCAAAACAGGAGAACACCAAGAAGGAAGATCTTTCTCAAATATAAGCCAAAATTTTGTTAATTATTTGACATCGCTAATATAAATGAATATAAAATGAACAGTGAATGTTGAATCAAGGCGGTCTTGTTATGGCCGATTGATGGGTGTATACATTTAAGCACAATATTATTCAGAAGCACAAATTTTGATTCACAAATTTTGAATTTTTATATGACCAATAGGTTTCGTGTGGCTGGTAATGACAGAAACAATTTAAAAAGACTTTTACTAGAAATGTACTAGAAGGCAATGCCTCTGTGTCCAAGCAAAACCATTTAATCTGACCACAGAACTGTTGACTTAAAGCTTTTTTCTTTGTCCAGGTGAGCTTGTACAAAATCTATGTGAGCTTTTGCGTGCCTGTCTTGAAGGATTCCTCTTAGGTCTGTGTCCATAAAGCATGTAATGTCTTAAGATGTTGGTACTAGAATTGCTCATATTCATCTGGATCTACTTGATGGTGACCCGTCGGTTCTTGGTGGCCTCTTGTACTGCAATTATTGCCAGCATAGTGGTCATATTTTGCTTCCTACCATGCATTTTCAAAATCATTGTAGCATTTCATAATGATTTGCACTGTGGGCACTTGAAAACTGCCCTTATAGCATTTTCCCATTTTGTGCGCAGCCACAATATTCAGCTAGATGTCCACACTAAAATTTGGCTTTAGTCATGACTTACAATTGACCAGTCACTGAAGCAATGAGGCCATCTTGTCCTGGACCGGTTTTAGCTCCAATCATCAAACAATGGCCAGTGTGCAATCAGCATACAGTATGCTAAATGCTATGATTTACTAATTATAGAACATGTGCCCTGATATTTTCTTAATTATTTTTTTATATAATTTGTATAATTGTTGTTATTGCTTAAATGTCACAGCAATTTTATTTAGCTATTGTTTGTTTAAATATATAGTTATTTTCATAAAGAACAAAACTCTTAAAATCCTTTAAAAATGGAATGGAGAAGGAAAAATAATCCATAAAATAATAATAATAATAATAATTAATGGAGTTTAAAAACCTTGTATAATCCAAACGCACCACAGTTCTGAGAATGAGCTACTACCCAAATCATACCTGCTCTGTGGTGGTCCTGAACATTGAAGAACAGGGGAAGGGGGGTAAAACAAATTATGCAGAGCATAAACAGTCAGTTCTGAATGTTGATGAGGTAAAAGCATGAAAAAGAAAAGTGTAAAGATCTTTGACATGGTCTTAATGATTTGGTCGGAGCATCTCCAAAACTACAGGTCTCACGTGGTCACCTCTCTGAAAGAGGTCATATAATATTTACTTAGTAATTTGTGTTGCTAAAAACCTAGAAACTTCAGTGAAATATAATGCTGAATAAATAATATCCATTCATTAATATGATGATAATTATGATTAGTGCAGATTTGTAAATGCTATTTTACAGAAATGTAAAAACATTAGCAGCCTTTTACATTTTGTAAATATTTAATTTCGGTGTCTTTTCTGTTTATTTACTTAAAGGTTAACACAGCTTTCCCATAATTTAAAGTAAGGTCTCTGACATTTGCACAGTATTCTGTGTGTGTGTGTGTGTGTGTGTGTGTGTGTGTGTGTGTGTGTGTGTGTGAGAGAGAGTGTGCGCGTGCATGTTTTACCTGTGCTCCTGTGCTGTGTATTTGAGAAGCTCAGCAAGCTGCAATGGGTATTTGCAAATCTTCTGCACAGGGGTGAGCAAGAAGCCATCGATCGCAATGTCAATCATCTGCTGAAGGAGGCGGCACGCCTCAAAGAAGTGCTGGTAGCGTCCGTCCTTCATCAGCTTGGACAGCTCCATGCATGCATCCAGATGGTTATTGCAGTATTCAGAGTAAATCCAGAAGCCATCTTGCTGTGAGACAAGACAGAGGACGTTTTCAGATCAAAACAACTGCAGTTTACACACTCAGCTACTACACAGGAAGGGAATGAAGCTGCATTGTGGTCATTTAAAATGTTGTCTCAGAAATACTAACGATATTAAAATGATTTGCAATAATTCGCAAGTACATTTTATTAATTAAAATACATACATGAAAATGTATGTTTATAAACAAGCTCAGGCAAGACTAGATTTGCTGGACCACCATAGACTGCAGAGCCTTTGTCGTGCTAAAAAAGGTTTACAATGCGATTTTAACTAGCCTTGTATAAATTACCCTTAGGGATTAATAAAAGTAGTAATTCTGTCTATCTATCTCCCACAATGTCCCTGCACAGTCATGCTGACCCAGTAACTGTTTATGTGCTGACTAGTAAGATCAGGTTTGTTGGGACAATGAAATGAGTATTGAATGGTAGGATTGTGAGGTATGATGAGCTAACCTGGTGTGACTAAACCTTACTCAGGCCAGTCTGCAAGGTATTCCTAGCTCACTCCATGAGCTACCCTGCTTAGCAAGCTAACCCTTGATTAGCAAGCTAATCAATTATTCTAATTAAGGATGTTGGACAACTATTCAAAACTTAAATTCAACACTGAAACATATTGGCTTCTGAAATATTCCACTCTAACTAACAGAGCCACTTGTTAAAATATGTGGGAGAGTCCCGCACATGTGTACTGCAGCAAAACAGATATTGGAGAAGAGCTTCTGAAATATAGCATTTGCATTTCGATCCCTAAAGGAAAGGAGGCACCTTGTATTTGAATAATGCTTCCGCTCGACACAAGGAAGGATAATACTGCAGAGATGCACTTAGTCCAGGCAGTGCTTGAGTGTGGAATTCAAGGCTACATAAACATAAAGCCTTAGCCAAACACAACTGTTTTTCACTCTCCTACTGCAATTTGGGATGAACAGCATAGATGAAAAGCAGTGGTCTTGGCTGTCAAGCACATAACCCAAGCTCTACAATGCCCTACTTGATTATCCTGGTACCAGTGTGGGGGCAATTAACACATGCTGCTGCTGCTATCTTTTTCCTACTGGAGCTCAGATGTGCTAAAGCAGCCATAATACTTTTTTTTAACAGTTTAGTGAAGGTGTTTGTGTGGGTTTATGTACTACAGCAATCTGAATTATTTTCTAAATTATTATTAAGTGCAATACTTTAAAACAGTAAGCCTCAAATCATGCTGTGTTCCAAAGAGGAAATTTCAGTATAAAAGAACTCAACCAGAGTTCAGAATGCAAATTGTCTGCCCGCACATTAACAATGTTTAATAGCAGTAGTGTCATACAATTTATTAGTGCTTCAATCTACTTGTGTCTCTTTAAATCTGCTGTAAATTTGTACTATCCAACTGCTGTATGTGGATATATTTCCATGCTGTTTGGATGTGTAAAATATCACATAATACCCTGTTATCATCTGCTATCACTAACAATGCTAACTGGGAACAAACTAATAATAAAGACCTAGGGCATATTGTTTCTGAATGCTTAACTGGAACATGGTCAGCTTGGGTCATTTGTAGCTCTGACATCTAATTACGAGGTAAATGGAACACAAAATTAATATATGCCCTACTGCTGTTTTTCCCTCCTGGAGCTCAGGAGTCGTCATACTACATTTTTTTACGTTTTATTTTTTACACTACCCTCCAGTGAAGATATGTGTGTGGGTTTATGTACTAACAACATCTGAAATATTTTGCTCATTTTCTAACAAATTTATCCCCTTAAATCTGAACTGATCCACATTTTTGCTGTAACTCCACCATGGCTACATCTACAACATATCTCCCAACACATTTGAATTTAGTATTCGGTGTCCTTAATGTCTTTGTTCAAACTTAAGAATGTAGAATCTCTAAAATAAACTGCCTTAGAATAAACTGCTTTGGTTACTATGGCTTTAAAACATGCTAACTACATCTGCTAGGATTTTGTGCCCTGTGCTGGGCCAAACGCCAAAGCAGCTGAGGCTGAAACACTCCTTGCATATTCAATGTCAAGGAGAGTGGCCACAGAGATGGTTTTCATATCACAAAAACAATACCTTTAAAAGTGTTTAATATTAACAACAAACCCTTTCAATTCCAAAAGCCAATAATGTTTTAACGAGACCACATTAATAGACCATATCTTCCTTCAGCTACTGTAAAGTTTCTTGAAAAACACACTCTTAGCAGCAAGTATAATGGTTCATAAAGCTTTATCCATGTGTACATATATTATTTATAAATTACATTATAGCAGTCACTCTCAGCACCAGATATTCATTAAAGAACTTACATGTTCCAGGAAGCATGGTCCTATTTCACTGAGATGGGGTTCCTCTGTGTTGTACTGCTTTTCTAAATCCCGAACAAATCCCATCTGAAATCTGTAGATGTCCTCAATGTTCCCAAAAATTACCTTTAGCTGGTCATCATTGAACATGTCAATCCTCTTTCTGCACTGCCTCAAGTAACCCTGCATAAGAGAAAAACATTGTTTTTATTTCTAACATGCTTGCCAGTGTGTATCACAGATCTGTAAAATCAGGTAAATTCAGCCTTTACAAAAAGAGCTTACATTCAGTATTGCGGTTAGACATATTTGAAATGTCCCATTGCCATTACCCTGCCATATTTGTACAGTGCTATTTAAATATCAACTCCATCCAGCACATGGCCACTATTTATACAACAACGAGGAGAGGAAAATAAATAAATTTTAACAACCGCCTCTGACTCTAAGCAGCCCAGACTATTGATTTGCTGATATGAATTTGAATCATTTGGATGAGTCAGAGAAGAGAGTTTTTGAATGAGTGTGTGATCTCAGCCAGAGAGATGTGGATGTGAAAGGGCAGATGACTAGCCTGCTAGCTGTTTCATCCCCAGAACCCATAAAAAAGCCAAACAAACACACAGGATTCAAGAATAAGTCATCTGAGTAAAGACTGTTTTTCCCCCTTCCACTGTTCATGCCAGTGTGCTAACAGACTTTTCACGTTCAGAGGATAACAGACAAAGGTTATGTCGGTAATGTCCCTTCTGCCAGAGCCTTTGGGAATTTTGCTAACATTCCTCACACTGAAATGTTATGACAATGTTTTAACACTGAGCACAAGTCTGAGAGAGTCATCTGTTTGATGTATTCATTTCAGAGTAGGAGGTACAGTACACACTGTATGACAGGATGTGTCACACCTATACTGTATGGGATTTCAAAGGTGTGTGTGTTCGCACACAGAACCCAAACAGTTATCACAAATTATTACAGGAATATTAGAAGCATTGTAAGCTTAGACACCCATATAAACCTGATGCTGTATCCATTCACTTAAAACAAAAAGGTATGGCTCAATGTTTACATTTTTCAACCTTACTCTTTACATCAGCATGCACTAGTTTATCCCAATTATTATTTGGAAAAAACAGGAACGACAAAGCAATTTTTAAAATAGACATTAATTAAACTACTGTGAAATACTGTTATTTATATTATTTTCTTATTCAATTTATGATTTTAATCATTTTAAATTATTTAACTCTTTGTTTTAATATCTTATATTATTTGATTGTAAGTCGCAGGTACATTAAAAGTGCTCTAAAATGTGTATTATTATTATTATTATTATTATTAATAATCATAATAATAAAAATAAAAAATAAATATAAACCAATGAGGAATACATTTTTAGGCCTATGTTTCTATCTTGGATTATTTATATTGAGCGACATATTTACCTCAAATATTTACCTTCAACTGGTTAAATAAATAAAATAGACAGATATAATTGAATGTATGTAGAAAATATAAAGACAATATTCTTAAGTCGACGCAATTTTATAAGTATATGCTTTTATTGAGTGATAATTCTATAAAAATGTAGTGAAAATACTATAAATAATATATTCTGCTATAAGGCTTTCAATCTAAATGCACACTCAAATTAACCTGCAAATCCCTCTGGGAATCCTTTGCTGATTTTCAAATGTTTTCAAACATTTGTGAGAAATATTTAAATGAATGTTGAAACCCAATCAATAACACAAAACAGAACTCACACCCATAATTTTATGATTTAATTTAAAACTCCACACTCAGATAAAGCTTTCTGAGCAGAAAAATATAGGGAAACTAGTTCTATTTCTATGATGTATAGGACCTGGAAACTCTGAATGTGCAATGGTTGAATAAAGCCTAGAAGTGTCAAATGGCATTCCCTGAACTGAAATGCCTAGCCGTGCTCAATGGCATTTAATAATATACACTGGCTGTAGTGTTCAATGGCATTTCGACATCTTCCTCTTCTTTCTTTTCTTTACTTGTTCCATGCTGTTGTAAATTATTAGTGTTCTTTCTTCACGTTTAAGGTTTTACTGCCTGCTGGCACCACGTAAGAAAAAACGACCTGATATTAAAGCATCAAACCCAGTCAGTTTCCAAAGAACACGCAGTGCCCCGGTTTACTTCTCTCATAGATCAGTCATTAGAATCAGCCTAATGGAATTTATTTAACTGTGAGAAATCAACAATACTTTTATTTGCCCTATAATTCAAAGCTCTTTCTCTCTACCAAATAACACCATATCTTCTCCTCCACAAAGCAAAACTGAATTTCTTAATTTTATCAATAAGCCAGAGGTAGAGAAAGAAATAAAGTACATTTGTGTACATTAATTTTTTTTCTATAGGTTACGTAATCCTAATGGATTGTGGCATTTGCCCTGGCATCATTGACAAGGACATGACTCTCAAGCAGTGGTGAAATTAGCCATTTAGAGATGGGGGACCTGCATGTTCAGCTGTACCTCACATATATCCTTCAGGTGTTTGATGTAATGGCGTTCGGTGCTCATAATCTCATTGATGACGTTGGCCCTCATCTGGTCCCTGTTCTGCAGAGGCTGCCCCAAGCAGAGGCAGTCATTGCCTGGGTCGAGGTGACCATTTTGGACCTCGCTAGTGCCCTCCACCGGCTCCACAGCCCGATCCTCTTGGTTCACCCACAGCTAAGAGAAAAGGTGTAGAAACAATCATTATGGTCATACACAGTTGACATTATGGTTATGATTCATTTCTATGCTGATAGAAATGACACCGGAATTTAACCTCCATTTAATCTGTTTTTCTGGGTGTTAGCGGCACCATTTTTTCAAGGCCACACAGCAATGTACATGTATAATCATGTTTTATCTGGAACTTTTTTTTTTCCTTGTAACTTACTGAACACATAAATGTTAAAACCTGGATCCATACATTGTCCACACTTTGCTCCAAGAAATTTATGTTGAAAACAGTGCTTCTTTCTTTGCCCTGGAGCAGGATCTTGTCCTTAAATGATTCAATATCAATAAACAGCAACTCAGCCATGGTCTTCAAGGATGTCTGAGTGCCTAAAAAAATATTCCCTGCTCATGTCACTGATGCAGCGGGGTTCCACTGCTCCAAAATTACACCCCTAACCAGTGAATTAACTCAGTGTGACAACAGAGAGCCTCTTAAAACATAGGCATCCGCTAAATTATGAAACTTAGCGTTTGGCTAGAGACATGTCGAAATTCTAAAAGTTACAGTGCAAACAGAAAAAAATGAGATGTCACCTCACAAAAACAAGCAAAGAGAGGGGGTGGTATCAAATAGAATGTGATGCAGCTCACTACAGAGAATGCTACCAAGCGCTGACATGAAGCCTGCAGTTCCAAAAAGAGTCATACTTACTACATTAAATGATGCATCCAAAGTAGGCACATCACGGAATGGTAACATACATCGAATGCTATTCCGACTACAAAAGTCTACAAGCTCTAACATGAAGAACACTAAGAGCATGATCTCTGCCTGACGTGCTTTGATGCTCGTGAGGTGGCTGCATTTGACAAATTTGGCAGCGCTTGATGAAATTGGATGAGCCAGGAAACGCACCTTTGCTGCTGTGTTTTGGAACCTTGGAGTTGCTATAGGGTTGATATAGAAAACCTGTTTTGTTTGAGGTTGAGGAGGGTGGGGTTCAACCTTGAGAAAGAATGACAAAAATACAATTTGGTTCAACATAATCTTGAAGGAATCGAGAATGGGTTCAGTGAAATGGAAATGGGTGGGGAGCTGTGCTTGTCAAAAGTTTTCACCTTTGCTTTATGTCTTCCATAACACAGCTAAAAACATATAATCATACTCAGGGTTAAAAACAGCGATTGCTTGAGTTATGAAAACGATTATCCGGATGATCGATGACACTGGGAATCAATAATGTCTTAGAAGAATGCATCGATCAAAGACATGGCTAAAGGCCAAGCTTACCCTCACAAAGCTGGCTGGGAACCATCCTTCCTCATCATCGATTTGGCCCCACCACCAGTCCTTGTTAGAGGCATCCAGGACTTTGATGACGTCCCCTGCCTTAAACGCCAACTCCCGGTCAGCCATGGTCACATGATCCCATACTGCCTCTGCGCTGACAATTGAACCTCCGCTGATCAGCTGTAGAGAAATGAATAAAAGACCGTGAATTTAATTTAAATTGTTGTTTTTGTTCTTCTGGGAACATGCTGTTGTTATAAATTTGTTCAAAGGGCAAATGTGTATTTCTACTAAAAAATTTGCTTGATCTCAATTCTTGGATATTAACTTCTTCATTATTATTTACATTATTATATATTACATTTCAAAAAGTGGTATCTGTAGTAACAAATATATTTATTTTTTATTTATATTGCTCTAGAATTCTTGTGTCAATCATCTACAGATTCCAAAATGGAATGCTGAATCACTACAGTAGATTTTGCTCCCCTGCCCCAGCACAATTCTTCCACGTACATTATCTATTATGCATTTGCAATAAACGAGGGTGAATCCAAACAGAAAAAAATATCCATCCATTCATTCTGTTATAGTCTGTAAACACTTAATCCTGTTCAGGGTTGCGGTGGGTCAGGAGGCTACCTGTGGATATTATAAACAAATATTATTATAAACAAATGTGTTTTTGGACTGAGGAAGGAATCTGGAACACCTGGAGGACACCTATGCAGACACAGGGAAAACACACAAAGCTCCTCACAGGCAGTCACCCGAGGTGTGGTTTGTATACACAACCACAGAGCTCTTTGTTGCCCCAACATGCAGCCCCAGAAAATATCCATTACTGAGAAAATGTATTTCAGAACACACCTAGAGTAACGTGTTATAAGTTTCATTTTGAATTTAGACTTGAGAATCTTTCTTTGACTTTTTCTGCATTTATGAAGTTAATGTTTTGGTCAACTGTCCCTTAGGCAATGACTATTTCAACAGTTCCAAGGCCTTTTTGACCTGGTCCAGAAAATTAGGTTGCATCAAACAAGGCCTCGATTTAGACCTTTTTTTCCATTATATCCCATGAGGTATAACTGAGTGACTGTCACCAGTTTTGCTTGTGATGTAAGTCCATGGCATAATCCCTTATGCTCTCAGCTTAAATAAAGATTCCTAATGATGCAAGCAGAAAAGGCAAATCACAAGAATATCAAGGAAAAGATCTGCCCACAACAATTTCTGTGTACTTGCAATGATTAAGAAAGGTACTGGGCTTACTTATAAGTTGCACATTCATTAAATCCATTTGTATTCTTGGGAGGCAGCCAGTGGACTAAAGGCCAATCTCATTAAGACTGAGGAGAAAGCATTAGGTAGCGCCAACCGTATCAACCCGCCCTACAGTGCTAGCCTCATCCAGCTGAAGAATTCCTCATTCACCTTGAAACAGACACAGTCAACCTTGGCATGTTGTGAGGGAAAATTTGATATTCTTGCCACAGAGCACTCACTCTTAAAAAGCAAGGAAAACATGCTCATTCGAGACAGTCCAGCCTGCACTGCGGACTGAAGCTCAAATGTAAAAACAGCAGAGTCTGTGTGAAGTGGTGATTCTGATGAACAAAGCTTGACACGGTGAGTTGGATCTCTCTATGCTCGGGGCTGGGAGGTGTATAATGTATGCTGGAATATTATTAGAAATGATACATGCATCAAGATCTAGTCAATGGTGACAGAAAAAGTTGGATGAAATATCAGAGAGGAAAGAAATGAATCAAATCCAAACCTCCAACAAATCTAGCTTGAAATTGCAAACATTGTGTGATATTTTGTTGTTAGCTTAGGGCTGGACAATACAGCCAAAAGTTATATCATGATATTTTTCTTCATTTCAGTGAATACAATATAATTCCAATATCGATATGAAAAATACAAAAGCCACAGAAAAACATCCACAAACAAGAAACAAAACGCCAGAAAATCACAAACCTCTTGGCTTTGTCAAAAGATATTAGTTTAATATGTTAATACATTAAGTTTCGTTTCAATAAATGCAGATTGGATCTCCAGTGGATGGAGATAAATAATACTCAACCCAAACTACTGTGAAGACCAAATGGAGTGGTTCGGTGATGAGAAGAGGTATCCCTGCTGTAAAAATAGCATTAGGAATCATTGTACATATGTATATGTCCTCAGAATATTACCAGAATTAGTAAAGTAACTTTTAACTGTAAAAACTAAATCTTGTTTTATTTTCTCCAATGCCACGAAGCACAAGAATATCTTTGTTGTTTGTTTACCCCTGCTGTTTGAATGCTGCCCCCTAGTGCAGTGCTCATACTACATTCAAGTTTGCTGACTGAGAATTATGTGTACATATGACGCACGTGTTCGCACATGTTCACAGACACTCATACGAGGTATTTGCAGAAGTATAAACTGTCCCTTAAGTTTAGTAGTATTAGGACATAACAAAAACTTATTTCACTAATATTAAATATAATATTTTTTCAAATCATGGTGGCGCAGCAGGTAGTGTCGCAGTAGTCACACAGCTCCAGGAGCCTGGAGGTTGTGGGTTCGATTCCTGCTCTGGGTGACTGTCTGTGAGGAGTTGGTGTGTTCTCCCCGTGTCAGTGTGGGTTTCCTCCGGGTGCTCCGGTTTCCTCCCACAGAATGTGTGTGTGTGTGTGTGTTGCCCTGTGAAGGACTGGCGCCCCCTCCAGGGTATATTCCCGCCTTGTGCCCAATGATTCCAGGTAGGCTCTGGACCCACCGCGACCCTGAATTGGATAAGGGTTACAGATAATGAATGAATGAATGAATGAATGAATGTATGTTACTTTTAAGGTAATATTTTTTTCAGTCAAAACACTGCATTAAGATTACAAAGGAGTTTTTCTAAGATGAAATGTACACTAGGCTACCGAAAAACAATGTTCAAAATATGAACTGATTTATTTTATTAATGTAAATAGAAATATCATCGTATACTGTGATAGAGTGACATAGAGTGGCAAATTATTATGGCAGTAGATATTATCAAATTGATCCGGCACTACACTTGCATTTAGGGAGGATCAGCCTAATTGTGTGCTTGATGGAAGATCTCATCATTTATAACCCAAACGAACATTGTATCAGATCAGCTGAGGACAAAGATGAGGAGGCCATGAGTGACTATGGAACCAAATGTTTAGCTTAGCCACAGGTCCAATTACTCCAGCCCTGCTGCTCCAGTCACAGCTGCCTAAACCTTTCCTTGGGTTTATGCCAAACACAAAAAAAACCCTGCAATGAATTCCTGATATCCTCGACCACTAGTACATATGCCAATACACAACAGAATGTTCTCCGTGTTTGTGTGAGGTTTTAATGAATCTTTTCCACTGTAACAAGCCCAAAAAAATCTAACACCATATCAGTTATCCATGCAAGCAAACCAGGAGCAGATATATCAAATTAGCTCTAACTGCTCTATATGTATCTCAAGTATACCCCATTAGTCATTCAACAAGCATATCTAGTTCATCTTGTGGGCACAAAATCAAGTGGAAAACATGAGCTGCCGCTATATCAAGATCATTATGATTCATATGCCTTTGATGCCTCCTCTCCTTACGGAATCCCAGGGCTTCTCTGAACATGTCTGAATAAATTATTGTTACATAATCAATCGCTCTGCTTTGCCTAGCGCTTCTTCCAAAGCATCCTCCTTCATGTGAACAATTTCACAGCCAAGGGTTCTAAAAACGCCAGTCTCAAGCAGCAGCGAGGGATATAGAGACATGATCTGAATACGAGGAGAAAACAAAGGGGCAATATAAGCAAAGGAGCATGCAGCCCTTATATACATGGTCCACAGAAGCAGCTTCAAATGCTCTTATCATGAGAGGAATCATAGCAATAAAAACATATTTCATTTTAGCAGTCAGACAGTTTGTTTTTCTCATCTTCCTTTGGATGAATGAGCCAGCCCTTAATCCTTCACAGATTTCATTAAGGTCTTTATGCAAACATCACTAAACCGTACCTTGATTAAAAAAAATTAAAAGACGGTCTTACCATGTTTGTGGCAGCTACGTGCAAATGTTCGGCGAGAGTATGCATGGACTTAGCCGGCTCAAATATTCATGGTGCATGAAGGAAAAATAAAAAACAACAATGTAACATCCGAATCATTCATAAGCCTTCCAGGAGAAAAAAGGCTGAAAACTGCAAGGCGTTATTCAGCAGCTCAGGTAGTCGGCAGCACAGCATCCTCTAAGCATTCCACAGCTTCACTGAAGCGCCAGTCTATGTCTGGCAAAAGATATTATGTAACACACTTGTGTCCTGGGTGTGAGGGCCAATCAAAGTTGCTCTGCTACCAAGCAGCATGAAAAAAGGAAAAGAAAAAAAAAATCACTGAGACACACAAACACACACACACACACACACAAAACTTCTCCTTGGTGATGAAACAGCATATCAAAAGAATTCCTATCTTCTTCAATTTGTCTGAAAGGAACTGTACCTTTGGCATATGGTGTGCTGGACAGCTAATGACACAAGTGCAAAAAAAAAAAAAAAGATCTTCAAACATGCAGTACATTCTACAACCAAACGTAGTCCGGTCCCTAACCGATAAGCGATTTTAGGATTTTTCTGTGGATTCTCACAGCTGTTTGGGGTGAAAATTGAATTCGGGAAACTGCCACGTGTTCCAGAAAGTGAAGAAATGTGGCACTACACGCTCTCCCGCATGTGACAGCACTTCTGCATGCATTAAACATTCATACTTCTGATATATTTCTGTGATCAAATCATCCTATAACAGCTGATTCAGAATACTTTTCCTCTAAAACATTTCAAAGCTCAGCATGACATCCTTAGAACTTTTTTTTTTAAATCAACATGAAACAGATTACATCATTTCAACTTTGTGCACAAACAAACTGTAGCCAACCCTGACCTACAGATTAACACCACTGTCATTTCTATATCTTTAGTTCAGGTGTAATGCACAATTGTGTAATGCCCCAGTATAAACCCCAGCATATTAGGAGTCCAAGTAGAAAATGAAAGCTTAATTGCCCAGACATGGACTAGCACTGTGTGGAAAGAGAGACTATGAACATAGTGGCCTGCATTCATTAAAGGTGTGCACTGTCAAATCTGATCATTAAATGTGTGTACACACATTTCAGGGATCATTTACTTTTTTGTCAATAACATTTATGGTCTAACTCTACTATCAACGCGTGTATTATGAGTACTTTTATCATTATAGTTTAACCAAATTAAATAATGCTTGATTCGTTTGATGACTGAATTGTATGCACAATTTAATGTAGTTCATTTTTACAGTGTCCTTTTTTATACACTTCTGCCACCCAAGAAATAAACCTAACACACCTAATATATCGTAAGACTACAATGAACATATTCATTCATTCATTGTCTATAACCACTAATCCAATTCAGGGTTGCAGTGGATCTGGAGGCTACCCGTAATCACTGGCCACAAGGCGGGAACACACCCTGGGTGCCAGACCATCCCGGGGCAACACACATTCACACCTTCACTCAAGCCTAAGAATATTTTTGAGTAGCCGATCAACCTACTAACAAGGAAACCCACGCTAACACCCATAAAGTACTCCTCACAGGCTCAAACCCTCAACCCCAGGACTCTGGAGCAGTGTGACAGCAACACTACTTGTCAATGATAACTTCACATGAGAACCAAACAAATCATCTTAATTTTCAATAGAAGTTAATGTAAAATGTATTCCAAAGGACTATTTCTCTAAGTCCATTCATCATGAAATTTTCACACAATGTGAAGAACAGCTGCTGTGTTAAAATGTTGTAGTAAACTAATACTCAACAAAAATGACAATATGTTCCAGCCATCATATTTCTAACAACATAAAGCAGTACACTCACTGCTCAATGTCAAACTCCACCTTTGAGCACAGGATTCCATCTTTCTATAGACTCACGATCAGAACATCTACATGAATCGAGGTATGCTTCAAGTAAATATGTTAACAAGCCATGAAGAGGCAGCACTTAACTCCACACTTTAAATCTGATTCATCAACTGCTCTAAAGTCTGTTTTTTTCCATGTGGTATTTCATTCAAAGTGGTAAAATCCATGCTCATTTTTATGCCACTTTGAAAAACAAGGGCCAATATTTTTACTATCAATGTGTAACGCTACACAATCGAATGGGATTTCTGTATAATTAACTTTAATCATTCTGGTTTTTATGTAAAATGTTCCATTCACAGACATAATAGAAGCCTTAGCTTTATATGAGTGTTAACTGTAACTTATCCTTTTCTTCACCATCAGCACTGGCCAAGTTTTCAGGTTATTTAACTCTTTCAAGTTTACAATTCAAACACTTCATGGACATTTTTAGTAACTCACTCATTCACATTAAGCAGGTTGAGGATCTGCCACTAGGTGGCAAATGTTGCACCCAGATAACAAACAAATGCAAACATGCATATTATAGTTCATTCATTCATTCATTCATTATCTGTAAGCGCTTATCCAATTCAGGGTCGCGGGGGGTCCAGAGCCTACCTGGAACCATTGGGCGCAAGGCAGGGAATACACCCTGGAGGGGGCGCCAGTCCTTCACAGAGCAACACAGACACACACATTCACTCACACCTACGGACACTTTTGAGTCGCCAATTCACCTGCAACGTGTGTTTTTGGACTGTGGGAGGAACCCGGAGCACCTGGAGGAAACCCACGCAGACACAGGGAGAACACACCAACTCCTCACAGACAGTCACCCGGAGCAGGAATTGAACCCACAACCTCCAGGCCCCTGGAGCTGTGTGACTGCGACACTACCTGCTGCGCCACCATGCCGCCCTGCATATTATAGTATCTGATGAAAAAGAAGGGCATGAATATTTATTAGGTGACAACTGGAGGCCAGCAATTGGTCAGAAATGAATAGCCCCCCCTATTTTCTGTAAATAAAGTAGTGGATCACATATTTGGGGATGAAGTCTCTTAAGTATTCAGATTTTTCACTCCACCTTAAATGGAGGGGGCGGGGGTGTATTGGACATTCTACTGAAGGTCAGCTTTAGCTTCATCACCACAAGCAGATCACCAGAATGCAACCACTACACCCTTTAAGGTGGAAACCAACATCTATATAAGAAGCCAACTTCAGCTTCCTATCAGTCTGCACGTCCAAGGTCATGGTGCAATGCAGAAGGCAGTTAAAGCTCAGTCTGTGGTCAAACTGCCATCAGCATGTGGCCACCGTTATTAAAGGTATGTGATTTATCTTTTCTCGTTCTTCTGTAACTGTGTTTTCACTTCGTTTTTGTTTACTTGTTTGTTGTTGTTTTTAAAAGGAGCCTGCGTCTCTTCTTTTTAAATGAACCAGAAATGGAACCAGAGGGGGGCAAAAAGACCTCAGTCCTATTTGTGTTCATACTGTAAGCAGACTTTAAAGTGGACTCTTCGTGTTTAGCACTGATGATATCTCAGACCCCTTCTTCTTCACATTTCGGATCCTTCCATACTCAGACCCCAGCTGTGCAACACTGAATTATGGGTTGTGGATTCTAGCCACCTGTCATGTTTACATACGTGTGTGTACATGAGAGAGAGAGAGAGAGAGAGAGAGAGAGAGAGAGAGAGAGAGAGAGAGAGAACACTGTAACGTTACGTTCGTGTTCTTCATCTCGCTGTAGGGATTGACTCAGGCTTAATGCCAACATTTTGGTCTTTATCCTCAAAGAACTGGCAGGTGCCCTTAATTTCAGCGTTCTCACCGCTTGTGGTGTTCTCACGTGTGTTCATACGCTCGTGCCTCATCTCTTCACTTTAATGCTGCACTGCAGCGAGGTTTCTGTTGCATCTTCCCGAGACCCCACAATCCCACGTGCAGCCGTTGTCCTCGAGCTCGTACGGTTCGGTCCATAAAGACTGCAGCTGTAGGCTAAATGACGAGCCTCGAGGCCGTAAACCAGAAGCACAGGACCGGGGCCGCTGTTTTCACAACGCACTAACCACAACACGAGCCGCAAAGGAAGCGAACCGTTTTGTATCCGTTTAGAAGGGTCTGACACTGTTTCACCTGCCCCAGCGGACTGAGACTACTCGAAAGGTTAAAACGGCCCGAATGTGAAAACGCCCTAAGACACAAAGAAGGCAAAGAGAAGCCTCACCATCGTCATCCTCATTCAGCGTCTGTTAGGAGCTGCTTCTGAAGCAGGCGGACGCCAGCCGGTCGCAGCTGGCGGCTGTTGCTGTTGCTGTTGTTGTTGTTGCTGCTGTATTCCGCTTCGTCTGGACGACGACAACCGGTGCGCGCGCATAGATGGCAGCACCAGCAGCAGCGCAGAGGGGTTTCTACGGTGAACGCGACGTGTGGACGCAGCTGCGCGAGACTGCAGACGGAGCGCGCGTGTTAATGAACGCACTGTGAAGCTTCATAAGCGCTGACAGAGGTGACAAAAGCGTAAAGAGGGTAAATACTCTCCAGTATTTTATCCCATTTTCCTGGCTTCTCACCAGTCTCAAACCAGCCTCAGAGCCGTTAGGGCAGATGAAAGAATCTGTTTTATCTTTTTTTCGACCTGAATATCCCACCTGTGCTCTCTGAACGTTAAATGTTCCGTGCTCGTTCATCGTCACGCAATTCCTCTAACGGGATCAATAAAGGTGTTTCTTCTCCTTCTTCTTCAAACCCCTTTTAAAACAGCGATATAACGTAATGCCGTCGCTGTCCAAAGAAAAACGTTTATGTGCTTTTATCAGTGTTTACTTTTCAATGTCATTTGAACACAGCAGCTGTCCTTCACGTTGTGTGAACATTTAATAATGAACGGACCAATAGAAATGCTCCAAAAAAATCTTTTTACTTTGACTTCCACTGAATATTTTCCATCTCCTGTAAAGTTACTATTTTGAAAATACATGTTTTTATTTGGATAGTCACAACGCGTTTCAGATTCAGAAACACTTTATTGATCCCAGAGGGAAATTGCAGTTCTTACAGTTGCAATCGTTTAATTTTCTGTTACATTATCTGTACTAAAATAGCAGGTTAGTGTCGCAGTCACACAGCTCCAGGGGCCTGGAGGTTGTGGGTTCGATTCCCGCTCCGGGTGACTGTCTGTGAGGAGTTGGTGTGTTCTCCCTGTGTCTGTGTGGGTTTCCTCCGGGTGCTCCGGTTTCCTCCCACAGTCCAAAAACACACCTTGGTAGGTGGATTGGCGACCCAAAATTGTCCGTATTGAGTGAATGTGTGTGTGTCTGTGTTGCCCTGTGAAGGACTGGCGCCCCCTCCAGGGTGTATTCCCGCCTTGCGCCCAATGATTCCAGGTAGGCTCTGGACCCACCGCGACCCTGAACTGGATAAGGGTTACAGATAATGAATGAATGAATGATTTGTTGAAGCACTGGCATTTCTGACAGCAGTGCTGCAGCCAGTATGTTCTTATTCTGAGTTATTGTTTTGTCCTGTGGCCCTGCCCACGGCCCAATCTCCAGTACCTTTTCCACCCAGATATGAAACACATTTATAGAGATATCATTAGTTTCTACCAAACTCAAAAACATCAGCAAAGTGGTCCTTGGACCCATCTTGCTCTCATTCTTTTAGGATTAATTTCCTCAACCTGGTAACCCATGAGAGCTCCGCATGTTGACTGAAGGGAGAGGGATCAGACAATTCTCTCTGGTGTTTTGAATTAGGATGTAGTAGCCATTTTAACCACTTTCTGTCAGTATTGCAGACTGATCTTCAGGAGTAGCAGGATAAATTAGAGTGGGGGAAGTGACGTTCTTGGAACGTAGGCTAGCAAGATAAGCCCTTCTGCCTGAAAGGAACATTGCATTGAGCAACAAATATCTAAGTCCTGCACTCTTTCAAGGTGAAATTCTGAAAAATCCCTTGTGAACTTAGTTTAAATAAAGTTCTTAAATTATGTGATTCATGGGCGGCACAGTGGTGCAGCAGGTAGTGTCGCGATCACACAGGGTCCTGGGGTTGTGGGGTTGAGCCCCATTCGGGGTGACTGTCTGTGAGGAGTTTGGCGTGTTCTCCCCTTGTCTGCGCGGGTTTCCTCTGGGTGCTCCGGTTCCCTCCCACATTCCGAAAACGCATGTTAGTAGGTGGACAGTGGACTCAAAAGTGTCCGTAGGTGTGAATTTGTGAGTGTGTGGTCCTGCAAAGGACTGGCGCCCCCTCCAGGGTGTGTTCCCGCCTTGCGCCCAGTGATTCTGGTAGGCTTCGGACCCACCGCGACCCTGAACTGGATAAGCGGATATAAATTGAGCTATGTTTATATTCCAAGCAAATAGTTTTTATTTTGTGAAAGTACCTTACAATGCAACAAATCATGCAAATATTTATTAGGATGAAGAATTTACAGAAAATAAATGAATGAATGAATTAATACTTATGTATTCATCAGTTTCATGATTAGCATACATGTATATAAAAATATCAGGTTTTATCACTGGCTTGAAATTTCCATATCCTTGCAGCTATAATTATATATACAGTGTTTCCAATTATGAAATAAATGTGAGGCCTAGTCATGCACATTGTTGACTGTGTGTCACTGATGTGGTGAGGACTGTTACATAAGCCCGAGACCAAGCTCCCCAACTGCTGTCTCGGTTTGCTCCTGACATTTAGACAGCAAAGGTCACATCTGAAATTCCAAATTTACAAAAACAGATGCAAATATGCTTCATGAATTCATACACGGTCAAAGTCCAGTTTGTCAAAAGTGTCATCGATATATGACTAAGAATCAGAAGTTACTGGAGACCTGTGTAAAAAACATCACAGCTGCCGTTATAACGTTCCCCTACAGAAACCCAGAATGAAGAGAAGTGTCCACACGTTTTAACCAAAGCTCCTTTTCTTTTAAAAACAGCAACATATTAACCACTTTGGTGTCTTTTATGCTGTAAAAAAGGGAGCTTTGGTTTAAATAGTGTGCATCCATTTATTCTTCATTCTTTAAGCACCGTGCCTCACATTAGAAGGATGAGCACAAAATGTTTTTTTTTTTTTTTATTCTGTACCTCACAGAGATTCAAACACAATCAAACCCTCAACAGATCCTCCTCTCATTCCCCAGCTGTTATGAGAGACGTGGCCTGAGACTGACAAATAAAGTCCCTCCATGAAGAAACACAGAGCGAGGATTATGGAAATGGCTGAAGCATCAAAATAAAAGCCAAAAAGGGAGAACTCAAAATGTCAGCCATAATGCTGCTTTATTGCGGGTGATTAGGGCAGCTATGCATTGATTTGTCAGTTTTAGGGCTCAGGTTTAGGGATTTCACCAATGAGCAGAGGCAGATGATTCCTGCCTATATATCTTCCAGGCAAAAGCCAGAAAGGCAGGGCTTTATATTTGTTATTCAAGACTCCGCAGCACTTCTTATCTCTTTGACACAGTTACAAAAACCTGCTGTCTGTGCATTCTCAGAACGGAGATTCTAGGCTATGCACCAGACTCTAATCAAACTTTGTTACATACAGCCAGATGTTACAATTTTTCATTACTTGACAGGTTTAAAAGTCCAGTTCCAAAGATATCTCTCATAATTCATTATCTCATAAATAAGGACCTCCATGACAAAGGCACAAGGTTACCATTGGAGCTATGCTTTGACAGACATAACCAGCTTAGAGTATTTTGTGTGACAGATTTAGATATTTTAGATTAAGCATTTAATACCATTTAATATCAGGAGAAAAGTGCAACATGGACATGAGCTGGTCTTAGTACACACTATTTGGACAAATATTTGGAGACATTTGCCTGCTTAATATTTCTTCTAATATCAGGGGACAGTGTTAGAGTTACTTTTTAAATGAATTCCACTACAAAATACTAAATATGTGTGTCCTATTTTTTTTTATAACATTTTTCATTAGGTTACTCAATGTGATTAATATATTCTAAATACTATTGAATATTATATATGTTCTTACATTTCACTGCAGTTTGAATGCAGAAATCACACTTTGCTTACATAAGAAGAATATTCTGTTGAGTGTTGTATAAAAAATAGATTGTATAATTTATTGTTTAAATCATTTAAATTGTGTTGTATTAGAGCTGGGCGGCACGGTGTCGCAGTCACACAGCTCCAGGGACCTGGAGGTTGTGGGTTCGATTCCCGCTCCGGGTGACTGTCTGTGAGGAGTTTGTGTGTTCTCCCTGTGTCCGCGTGGGTTTCCTCCAGGTGCTCCGGTTTCCTCCCACAGTCCAAAAACACACGTTGGTAGGTGGATTGGCGACTCAAAAGTGATCACAGAGTGTGTGAGTGAATGTGTGTGTCTGTGTTGCCCTGTGAAGGACTGGCGCCCCCTCCAGGGTGTATTCCCGCCTTGTGCCCAATGATTCCAGGTAGGCTCCAGACCCACCGCGACCCTGAATTGGATAAGGGTTACAGATAATCAATGAATGAATGAATGTATTAGAGCTTTCCTGAATATATACAACATTTGATATGAGATTGTAAACACAAAAGATATTCAATAATTCGTCTGGTACAAAAAGCAAGAGGGGAAAAGAGAGCCAATATTTCCTTGGCAATTTCCACACCTGTTAAATTTAAAAAATATTAGACAATCATAAAACATTGTTTTTGTTTAGAATTTACTGTCAGTACCGCAAACATTGTTAGCACTTAGTTTATTAAGTGCATTTTTGTTGTAACAAATCCTCTTAAAATAAAAGCAGCACAAGAGAAATGAGACCAGCATTTGTCCTTTACAATTTTCTTTACAATAAAAGAACCGTGTTAATTTCAATTAGCTCCTAGAGCCCAAAGGAAATGTGCTTAAATGTAAATTATTTAATGTGGAATTTTGGAGAATCACTGTTTACAGTGTGAAGAGGCTCAGATTTTTTTATCAAAACCATTTAAGGTGAGAAGAAGTGTAAAATGTAAAATGGGGGAAAATGGTCCCATATCATTACAGCAGTTTAAAGTGGATCAGAGGGTCGAACTATAATCTTCTACACAATTTAAGTAGAACAGAGCAGCAAATTTGGCACAAATTTGGTTAGAATGCATTCTTATCTGTTTGAGATGTATGGGTTTTTATTACAAATGACACAAAACGGTTAAACCATTACATTTTTTTTACAACCAGTGTCTAACAAACACACAAAACAGTTTGTGTTTACAAGAGCTTGCTTTTCACTTCTTCAGCTTTAGGGGCTTTAATTTACCATATATTAGCTGAATTAATCAATCAGTGAAACTTATGTTGCAGACCACATTATAATTTACTTCAACATGCTTCTTTGGAAGAAAAGTCTTTCAACACTGAAAGCAAGTTTGTAGCTGGCAATATTTTTGTGTTTAAACATAAAATACTTTAAAGACAATAAACGCATTTGTCTCCTGGTTGTCATGCCGGCTCCATGACCATGAGTGACGTAACAGCAGGCACATACCTGCAAACTTGTTGGTTTCAAGGAAATACATGATCACTTTAATTTAATTTGAGGGCAAATAACTATTTAAATCATTCATTCATTATCTGTAACTGCTTATCCAATTCAGGGTCGCGGTGGGTCCGGAGCCCACCTGGAATCACCGGGCGCAAGGCGGGAATACACCCTGGAGGGGGCGCCAGTCCTTCACAGGGCAACACACACACACACCTCCGGACATTTTTTGAGTCGCCAATCCACCTACCAACGTGTGTTTTTTGGATTGTGGGAGGAAACCGGAGCACCCGGAGGAAACCCATGCAGACACAGGGAGAACACACCAACTCCTCACAGACAGTCACCCGGAGCGGGAGTCGAACCCACAACCTCCAGGTCCCTGGAGCTGTGTGACTGCGACACTACCTGCTGCGCCACCGTGCCGCCTGCACTATTTAAATCCCTTTATTTAATCCATTATTTTCATCAGGGTAACTATATTCTGAATACTATCTATTTACATTGTAAATGTATCAGAATACAGTTACTTATGTTTTGTATTCTAAAAACGAAATGACATTACACTTATTCCATTACTCCCCAACACTGTCAGGGGTGTTATAAGGGAGTTTGCCTCTATTCTTGAAGGATGGGTTTAGTCACTGGTTCATGGAAAAGGCACATACAATGGTAAAAATAGCTGCTTTTGTCAGTGTTTTCCTCCAAATGTGTTGCACTGTCCAGTGGTGTTGTTTTAACAGCAATTCTATTGACTTAACAGGCCTCACAGGAAGCATGTACTTGCCCTCACCTCAGGTTGGTGTGAGTCAGATTATGAGTGAACCTAAATGCAAGTTCAATATTGCAGAATATATAAGTATCAGAACTTCCTGTTTAAAAAAATGTGGAAATCTCATGTGGGTGTTTCTAATACCTAATAAGTACATATAATATTTAAGTCATTTTATGTAGCACCTTTGCCCTGGAGGAATGTTACTTCATTTCACTGTGTATTGCGCACTTGATTTTCTCGAGTGTAAAAAAGTAATCCCTTTGGTAACAACCCCTTTAGAAATTCCAGAAATAGGCTAGAGGCATCCATTTGCATTTCTGTCCATTTCTGGCTCTGCCTTGAAACTCAATTTCAGCAAGTCGTAATTGCTTCAGAGACTGACTGTGTGAGATGACTACAAAGATTTTGCTCCTTATTAGCAAATGACGCTATTTGTAGCACATAATTTACACTGTGGAGGGAATGGCCACCCCACCCTTTTCCTCTCCTCTCAGACTGTTTCTTTTGTTCTGCCTCAGTCCCTCCGTCAGACGTGCTCACTTCCTGCTTCCTGCTAAGAGGCCAGGCCAAGGAGGCCTAAAAATATAACGAAGTAGTCTTCCTGTCCACTGCGCTGTCACCATTGTTATGATATCAGCTGTTTATTCGTTCATTTTCAGAATAGTGTGAGCAGCCTGTTTGTCTGAGGGATTAAAGGTCATTTAGTGTGCAAATTTACACTGGGGAGTAACTGTGTATTTCCATCATCTGTGGAAAGCAAACACGCTCTGGACATTTGAGAGTGGTTACATAGATCCGCATTCATGGGACAACTGCCTTAAGTACAAGCTCAAAGCTTCATCATTTTTAATGAAGAGTGAAGTTAGCCAGAAGCCACAGGTGGAGGAACAATCTCTAGATTAGAAGCTAGGACACAGCTAACCTGCCATTACTGTGTTTACCTATAATTAAATATTAATCCATTCAACATGTTTAAAAGCACTATCAGAAAAGTGTACCATTCAATCATTCAGTAATCTCAAGGTTTTTTTTTTTTTTAGTTTTTTTTTTTTTACTGTTAGCTACTTTACAAAAAAATAAAAATAAATAAATCTCACCACAAAGAACAATAAATGTTTTTTTTTTCCTCTTTCTTTCAAGCAAATGCACAGATGAAGAGGACTTAAAATAACAGAATAAAAAATGTGCAGAGAAAGAAAAACACATTACTGCCCTAAAATCTAGTCCACTTCATCAGATTTCATTAATGAAATTCATTAACAGATATAATCAAATGAAATAATCGGTGCATGGTTTTCAACTTGACCATTTAAATAACCAGGTAACAGCCGAAATATGATAATGATGTTAATAGAAACACTTTCATTGTCACAAAAATAGTTTTTGTTGAACTATTGATATTGGAATTATTCCAATATATAGTGCTTTATATAGTGTTTTTTTTTGTTGTTTTTTTTTTAACATAGTTTCTATGTAATTACTGGTTTTGAAGTTAAGGACAAGAGCAGAATTCAGCACAGCTGAGTCAAGCAGACCAAAATACAAAAAATATATATGACATTTATGTATAGCTTATTTTCCATTCACTAAACATGATAGAAACTATAACAACAAAAATCTTCTACCTCAGATTAAATGGTTTTGGAAGCAAACCATGGCAAGGTTTAAAGACAAATATCTAGCTTCTTTCTGTTTCTACGTATAGGTTATGTCAAATGAAAATTGTTCGTTGACTGGAAAAAAGCTTACCAGCGCAGTGGCTTGCATTTTAACCTGTTTTCCAAACTAAGTGCAGATTTTATGTGCTGTTATACTCCGTTTTAAAATATTGTTGATATTAGGCCTTTAAGGAATTTACAACTCCGTGGTGTTTGGATGACATTCCACAGAGGTGTGTAAACCAACTGCCAGTAGTGTATATGTGTGGAAAGAGAATGGTGGAAATGTAGTATATATTTAATAACATTTATATTTTATTTACATGTTTCAAACTGGCACAAGTTTGATTTTTTGTCTACAACTAACACAATGATTTTTTTCTCATATTCAAATCTCAATTAAATGTTCTCTTCTACTAAATGTGAGATAGATAGAAACTTCACAATTTCTAAAGGCCATATGTGAGAATTTATTACAATATAATTAACTCCTGATGTTTTTGTCACTGCTGAAAATATCAGTGAGCTCTAGGCATTAAAATAAGGAGAATGTAGACAAAAATTCAGCGCCTACAGTTTTTTTTTATACAATAATTTATAAATATTTTTATCATGTTAAGATTGCCTTACAGGTAAATATAAAAATTATTATTCTTTTAATATTTGAAAAGAAGAGCTACTATTTACATTGCATTGAAATGTAATGACACACTCGTACTGACGGACAAAAAACCTTGTAATAAATAACTGCTGCATTAATTTGCATTAAAAGATTGTTTTTCTTTCACGTTAAGTACACTGTAAAAAATGTCTGTGAATTTTACGGTGGAAAACTCTAAAACCATGACAGTAAATGACTATAAACTCTAAAATGGTTGAAAACAGTTTCTGTAAAAGTGAAATACCGTAAATACATTTATCAGCCAAAATACAAATTTTTACTGTAATAAAATACACAATTTCACCATCAGCCTGTGTTCCGAGTGCTGGAGTGTGGCACCCAGATACTGAACATTTCTTTAGTCCTTTTGGAAACATCTCCTTTAAAGGGCTGAATACAGGATGCAGTTTGGCTGTATCTAAATACGGCTATGGCTTTTTAATGGTGTATATCTGTTTTTTATCAGAAAAGTACTGTAAACAAGACAGTTTTTAAATGTAAAATTTATGATTGCCAAAACATGATCGTATATTTTACAGCTGCCAGTTTTTTTACCGTAAATTCTACGGATTTTTTTTTTACAGTGTACCATTTTAGAGATATAAGGTTTTATTCTGAATATGACAAATAGTTAAAAGGCATTTTAAAAGATCAAAGCAAGACAAAATGGCCACTTTGTAAACAGAACTAGTAGTAGAATATAGGCAGTTTCTGCAAACCAAGGGAATACTATGAGTAAATAATGATCATTTAATTACAATTAAGTTCCTTTTATATATTTGTAGAGAGTACCTAACACCACAGACAATTAAAAAGGCTAAAAAAATTGCAAACACACATTAATACAATGTTTGTTCTGAAGTCATGGACAGAAGGAGGGCTTTTTTTGATGCAGTAACAAGTTGTACCCTACAGGGAAGGCTTTAGACTAGATATTAGAACATTTCTGTGAGGATCTCAGTATGATACAGCCACAAGAACAGGTCACAAGGGTCAGGTACTGATATTAGGCAATTGGCTTGGAATCAAAATAGCAAGTCCTACTAATCTCAGAGGTGTTCAATAGTACTTCATCACTCCAGAAAACCTACAGAAGAGCTTTATACCTTTATAGTTTTTTTCCTGTAAGTGTATCAGTGGTTGTATTTTAAGCAAAACACCAACTACCAGCATGGCTTTAATAAAAACTGCTATTCTATAGGTATCGGGCCAGCCTAACCTGTTTCTGAATTACCCTTCACTGTCAAACCTAGAAACCCACTGAGAATAATTTTCATTATAATTTTTCAAGCTCACAAGAGATTGCCTCTCACCTTTTATTTAACACACACTGGACTGACTCTGCATGAGCCATTAATGTGAGAGTACTTTTCCATTTCTTTGAAGGGAAATTTTGCAAAAAATGGACTTATGTAATATCTTGGGATAATGTGTCTTTAGAGTAGTGGTTCAGGGGGAAGCCAGGAGGTCACTGTGTTAGTGAAAAGGGAAAATGATTGAAAGGAAAGAATGATGATGGTGCTCTTAATGTTGCAATAGAGTCTGAGCATATATGCAAATTTTGTTCACTACCGGTGATTAGGGTGCCAATACTTTACTCAAATAAGTAGTAAAAATAACATAGGAACAAGGGATTTATCATTTTTCAGCTTTGTTACTTCATATTCTTTGCATATTAAAAATACTAACACAATGTAACTTTTACCAACCTCACATTATTTAAAAATCATTTCAAACAAGATTAACCCATTAAAATCTCTCTTATAAAAAAATATTATTTATTATTATCCCATACATACCTAGAATATAATGTTAATTTCGATTATTCATAGTTATAGATGTGTGTAATGTGGATTTAGGATTTAGTGAATTTATAAAATCTGAAAAAACAATTTTAACACACAAAAGAACAAACATATTTAGCATTTTCCATGATGAAACTTCACTCTATTTCATTCAACACTTTTAAAAATACAGACAACACTCTCCAAAGAAAAAAAAAGCTGGGACAGAAATATTTTGACCACTGGGCCACATTACCTTTTCATTTAATTATAATTATAAATCATTTGGGAATTGAAGATACTAATTTTGCAAGTGGAACGGTTGCCTATTCTTGCTGTATACTAGCCTTGAGCTTCTCAAATGTCTGTGGTTATTTCTGATTCTGATCTTCATGATGCACAGTGCATTTTCAATAGGAGACAGAACTAGGCAGGCAGGTCAGTCAAGCACACGCACTGTCTACAAAGCTGTTTTAACTGGTGTAAAATAAGGCCTTGCATTGTCCTGCTGAAACAGACATGCAGTTCCTGGGAAAATTGTTTCTGACAGCAGCCTACATGTCTCCAAAATACGAATATGCATCAATGGTACCTTCACCTACATGCAGATCATCAATTCCATGGGCACTGATGCCTCCCATGCCATCACAGGTGCCCGTATTTGCATTTTTCATTGGTAACAGTGTGGATAGTCTTTTTCATCTTTGGCTAACATATGAATTCATCTGACCACAGAACGTGTCCACAGCCTTTCTGGCAAACTCAGATGACTTGGGCCTCAGAACGCACTGACGTTTTTGTGCAAAAATTAATATGTGACTTCCTCTTTGCAGAACACAGTTTCAGGTTGCATTTCTTGATGTGGCAGATTTTCCAAAGAACTCCCAAGCCCATGTGGCTACGTCTCTCACAATAGGATGATGGATTCTCAAATTACTGACAGAGCACTCAATGGTCACGCATATAGCAACAGATTTCGCTGTTTGAGATTGCCCTTGACTCCCTGTATCTTTTCATGATATTAGGAACTATAGGAAGTAAAAGGCTTAAAAGAAACACTAAGTAAGATTTGGGTTTCTTGCACCTAGGGCTCCCTCTATTCTAATTCATTTCTACAGCACTGTACTGAGGTCAGTGGGGAGGGGGAGGAACTGTGGTTTCCTACCCTCCTCCTAAAGTTACCTAGTGATGTTTCTGCAGTACTGAGTCCGGAGTAGCAACATCACAGGCCCTAGTCTCCATTTTACAGCTCAGTGAAGCATCACAATAATGGAACCTTGCACTGAGACAGATGGACAGTTCTCTCATGAAGTTTGGCACCAAGTGGTGAACCAAGGCACACCCTTGCTCATGATGACCTCACCTTTAAACTGCTAACTATGGAGAACAGTTTTACTTGTATAACATTTTCAGTCTCATTCAGCCTCCGTCCCAATTTTTTAAGGGTGTTACATAAAAAAAAAAAAAAAAAAAGGAAACATTAGGTTTTTCAGTGAACTTAGGTTTTCTTTGTACTTGTATCAATTAAATAATATTAAGTGATTTAACAAATTATGGTTTTTATTTGGTTTTTAGAAAATGCCTCAGCATTTCCATAAATGTGGTTTGTATATAGCAAGTCTGTTTCAGCTCATTAAAGGGTTAAATCTCTCCAGTTACTAACCAGCACAATTGGCCCCAAGCAGCAGGCATCCGAGAGCATGGAAACTCAGCCGTCCTTCCCGTTTTATTCTCAAACAGCACACTCGTCAGTTATGTAAGCAAGAAAAAAGCCTCTGAGCAATGACAGTGGTAGTGGATAACACAGATACGATTATTGTAACATCTTACACCACTGTAAGGAAACTCCTCTGGCCCAGAGGAGAAGTCACCTGTCAAGCCAAACTCTATAAAAATGTACTCTGCGACACAAAACAGTGTTTATGATGCAGCACTTGTTCCAGCGACACTGGGAGAAAGCGAGGAGTACATCATATAAGAAGGAAAAATGTCCTCTTTTAACAACTTGTCATTTGTGCAGCATGAATAAAACATGCTGGTCATCCCTCAACAAAAATGGGTTAGAGAAATCTTTTTTTGTGCCAGTGAGTGAAGAGGACCATGATCTGCCATAAGTAGATAAGTACAAGGGTGCATTCTTGCTATACCCTGAACTTTCCTGTTCAATATGAATTATTCATACACTCTCAGATAAAAGTGATGTATAGGTACATTAATGTTCACTAAAAACACCAACAATGTAAATATACCTTTAAAAGTCACAGCAGTGGTTTTAAAGTCCAGTTTTGTTCCATAAATGTACATTACATTATTTCCTGCAGAATGAGAGGGGAATATATATATATATATATATATATAGAACACTGTTGGTAGTTGGTTTGGCTACATACAATTGTCCAGAGTGACTGGGTTAATCTGTGATTCTCCTCGATGGTTAGGTGTCCTGCCCAGATTGATTTCCTGCCTTGAGCCCAATGATTCTGTGTAGGCTACGATGACGATGACTAGCGGTTGCAGATAGTGAATGAACAAATTAATAAATTAATGAATTCATTCATTTTTGTTCATAGCTAAACCAATCAATGCATATAATTATTAGAAAATTTTGTTTTCTAATGTATAAAACCAAATATAATCTTAAGCTCAAAAATCAAATAAAACGTATGGATCTGTATTCATATTATTTTATTCATTCATTCATTATCTGTAACCGCTTATCCAGTTCAGGGTCGTGGTGGGTCCAGAGCCTACCTGGAATCATTGGGCGCAAGGCAGGAATACACCCTGGAGGGGGCGCCAGTCCTTCACAGGGGAACACAGACACACACACCTACGGACACTTTGGAGTCGCCAACCCACCTACCAACGTGTGTTTTTTGGACTGTGGGAGGAAACCCGAGCACCCAGAGGAAACCCACACTGACACTGGGAGAACACACCAACTCCTCACAGACAGTCACCCGGAGCGGGAATCGAACCCACAACCTCCAGGTCCCTGGAGCTGTGTGACTGCGACACTACCTGCTGCGCCACCGTTAAGTCTAATTGCATTAGACACTGAATATACCATTTTTGCTGCTGGGAGGCTGACGGACAAAAGAATGCATTCGGCTAACTCTTGCCATGGTTAAAGTAATATATGAATACACATATAGAATTGGCTAAACTGAACAGACGGCTCCTTTTTAGCAAAGCACAGGCAGAAAGAAAGGCTCAAATCAGTGCAGTACCATATGCTTGTTTAATCTGTAACGGAATGGCACCTGCAGGACTGAGAGGAATCATCCTCCCTGTTTTATGACTCATTTCCTTCTCAGTTGGGGAATCCATTTAAATTTGAGAAGTGTGGAGGGACTCTGGGTTTTGGTGGTAGGAGAAGCTGAACATCTGGGCCAAGTGTGATTACAGTGGCACGTACGTGGAGAAAGGCCAGCTATACACATCCCAATTCACTCTCTGCTTCCCCACATGCTTTGTCTTGGTGACTCATCTGTTAATATGTGGTGTTGCATAATGTGCTTAGTGCAAGACAACTTTAATGTTCGCACTCAGTTCATTTTCAGGGAGTAACTACATTGTACAAGTGCAAGCAAGGGAATCCTATTTTTACATGAGGAAGGGTTGACAGGAAGGCTACAGGTTACTTTAACCGAAGACTAATGATCGCAGCAGCCTTATCGTTACTTTAATTAATGCTAGAGTACTTCTTCACTGAGCCTTAGGCTCAGCATCTAATGTGTTGGATTTATGGAAGAGTTCAGGCAAAAACTAACATCCACTCTGTCCAAGATGCACTCACATTCTAAGAAGCAGAGCTGTCACAATTAATCAGTGGAAAACGGTAATGAATATATGTCATTTGTTGCCTTATATAAGTACTATTATGAATACCTGTACCTTCTGAAATTATTCTGCTGTGTGATACAAATATGTACCGAATTTATACTTTTCACTGCTTGCTGCACTAGGCATAGTTATTATTTATTAAAGTATTTAAATTCAGACTTAGGATCTTACAATGATTTCCTATGTACAAATGAGAATTTGGGGACTTAGTGAAAATAATTTTCTAATATCCATATTAGATTTTTACATATAGTAAATGGAACTGAAGTGGGAAGGGTGCTGGGAGGATGCAATGGCCCACCAGGATGTACCATCCATTCGTACCAACACAACACACACTAACGTATTACCACTACGCCAGTGTCACTGCAGCACTGAGTGCGATCCACCCCCCAAATCATACCTGCTCTTCCCAGTGGGGGTCCTGATCATAAAAGAGCAAGGGGAAATGGGGATAAGACAGTATGCAGTGAAACAGGTGGACTCTCTCTCTCTCTCTCTCTCAAAAGGGTTTTCCAAAAATAGAACCAGTACAAAAACAAGCACCTTTGAATATCGTAGCAACAGAGCCTCCTGAAGAGGCAGTAATCACCCACCTCATAACTCATACTCGCCCTCGCAATCAGGAAACCGTGTACCAAAGCCAGTGTAAAAAAAAAAAAAAAAGAAATATTACATTTCTTTGAAGTGCATCTCTACATATGGAAAGATTTCTTGAGACTACCTGAAAATTGGACAGCACGTTTAAAGACCCAAGTAAAATTAATAAAACTATTCTACAGGGTAACATTAAGTTCTACAGCCTTATCTTTTAAGGGGAGCTTACATTTTTGTGTTATACTTATATTCATATTTCATTTCAGCTTTCAAACCTGGGAAAGTACAAAAACGCCTATACTATTAAAATCTATTAAAACCCAAAATAGAAGAATGATTATTTGGTTTATTCTTTTATGTATTAACCTTGAATCTCTGATGTGAAGCATACCACAAAATAGGTTCCCTGGAAAATCCCTGCCTCATTTAGTGAATCATTATGCAGAGGAAAGTGTATATAATACAGTGGCGAGACCATAAGATAATGAGTATATTACATATATATTACAATCTCATTTTTGTTCTTTCCAAGCCTCTCATCATAACATTTCCTTTTCAAATGCTTCAAAATCCACAGCTTCGTGCAAATGAATTAGGAATTGTGAGTAGTAACAAGCCAAGGAAAACACAATGATTCATATGTTTCACTCACCATATTCACTTGCAGAGGTCCAGAACCAGGCCTGAGCAGTTTCCTCCGGTTGGACCTGGTGCTGCCATTCCGCAGCCGGACGGTGGCAGACTGTGTCGCACACCTATCTGCTGAACAAATAAACAGCAGAGTTTTAGAACCAATACTCTTTATAGCAAGACATTTCTCAGTATCAAGAATTTATTTATTCATTATTTTTTTTCTTCCCACACACATCATTTGCGAACAAAGGTTTTACAAAAATTTAACATACTCAATTAATTTTTTTCTTTCTCTGGAAAGATTACAATGCTGTCCCAACAGCACCAAATTACTAAATAAATATCACACTTAGCTGTTTCAGAAAATCAAACAATATGAAAATAAACACAAACTGAACAAAATGTAGTCCCTTTATTTCTTAATAACAATTTCATCAATCAAAAAAATTGTATGTAGCTGATAACTGGATTCAAATCTAGACCCAGGTGGGTTTGATTAATTTCAACTCATTCCTAAATCTAAACATCTCTAAACATTTCAGAGTGTCTGAGTCAAAGTACAGAAACCATACTGAGATGCGGGTTCATGACCTTAAACGAGCTGTTCATGCTCAAATGCTCTCCAATGTGGCTCAGTTAAAGCAATTCTGCAAAGAAGATTGGGCCAAAAAAAACAAATCTCCACACTGTATAAAATATTCGTAAAATATCTATGACCCCAAATACCTCATATTCAAAAAGTGGCATTCAACTATGAGGCAGATAATCTAATTTCTCTTATCTAACTGCTAGTTACTTATCTAACTTCAGTAAAATATCTCTTCATATGCATTGGCATGCGAATGTTTGGGCACACCTGGACCATGTGCATGTTTAATTGGATTGAAGTAAACAAAACTACAACATCTTCTACAGGGAACTCCCTTATGCACATTTTCATTATCACTTATTGCTTATTACCTACATTTAGCCATTTAGGTTAAAGCAAAATTGATTAATAATGTCATTGCATGTGCATTTTTCTGCTTGTCTGAACAATAACTCTTTATAAAAATAAAATTGTAAAATTTAAGAATTGATTCAAGGTGCAAGCAGTTTTGTAGGAGGTTGTCCAACTGAACCTGTTTGTCCTAGCAGCTCTGGCAGACCAGTTGTCTCCAGCCCAGGCAGGGAAGTCTGGGGAAGAGGCAGTGAACGGCATCTCTGGAGCACCACCTTAAAAGGGGGGTCTCGGGGTGACATTCCAAGGGGACGGGAAAGAGCCTGAAATGCACTGGATAGAGTTAGGTGCCATCTACTTGTCACCACACAGCAATCTATCAATGACAACCTTTATCACCTAAGCTTCTGGATCATTTTCAGATGAGTGGATGAATCAAATGGAGGCAAGTGGATTGGCCAGTGAGGGAGCACAAGAAAGAAATGCAGCATCTAAAAATACAAGCTGCTTGGGTTAATAAAAAAAATAAAATAAAATAAAACAATGTAAAAAAGGGGCCACATGCAGAGAATTGTCACGAGTGCATAAATGCTTAGTTTGTGTGAGCTTCGCAATCAGAAAGCGCATGCATGAATGTATGATTCATCTTCAAACTGTTAGTGTTATGCATGTGAGGGTGTGCAGGTCAAGCCTCACCAATGCTTTTTTTTTGTTCCTCAGGAGAGTAACTGAATCCTAACAGCAAACATTAAAGAGAAGTTGCATAATGGCAACACACTTAGGATTTTCTGTAAGCAGTCTCACTTGAATGTTGGGGAAGCTCAGGCAGCTAAAAATAGCACTTCTCTAGAGGATTTTATGCAGAGTTTCATCTTTATCAATGCTGCTTATGAAATTTTTAGACTGTTTAAAGGGCCCACATCATGGAAAAACAGTATTTGGGCTGGAATATAGTACCAAAATATATTAAACTAAGACGTCATTTTCAAACAGTTTTAGATCTGCGTGAATTTTTTAGGTCATTTGCATATATTGGTTTTATACTGGCACAAAAAAAAACATT
Organism: Hoplias malabaricus; assembly: GCF_029633855.1. Lineage (NCBI taxonomy): Eukaryota > Metazoa > Chordata > Actinopteri > Characiformes > Erythrinidae > Hoplias > Hoplias malabaricus. The sequence continues at coordinate 29,958,141 of NC_089816.1, forward strand.
TAATTCTGTTAAATGTACCCTGTAAAAAATGAATGACTATTTGGCACTTACCAACCCACTAAATGTTAAAAGTGGCCCCTTTAAAATCAGTATAATATTCACTACATTATTAATCTAATATTTACATCTATTAATGTTTTGTTGCATCCCTCTGATGGAGTATGTGAACAGAACTGAAATACTGTATGGACAGAAATAGAATGTTAGCAATTTTTATATTTGGCATGTTTGTTTGTCCAAAAAATGCAATGCCTTTAATATTAGGAAATCAAATTAGAATAAGGGCCCAGGTTTGTCCCTAAATTTAAAATGCAGTAAACCAGTTTACTCTTGATGAAGATTACTGCTGTCACTCAGGCCCAATCCCATTTCACTCCTTTGCCCTACCTCTTTGTTTTGCCTAGGAGTAGGGTGTCTCAACCCCGCCTGGGATACAGGGTTAGGGTGAAGTGTTACAGCTACATTGCCCTAGATATGGAGATTTCTAGAGGCACACTTCAGACAGCAAGATGTTTGTACATGCAACCCACAGAAACACACAAATGTCAGCATTTTCTACTTTAAAATCTATGATGATATTACATTTTCTTAGGTTTCAAACAGTTTTAATCTATTAGAACTTTTACTTCATAAGCATAAGACAAAACTAGTAGTATGCTGATGTCTCAATTGTTAGCTAATAAATTGGTGAAAATGGTGAAGTAACTGCATGGTAAAGCCTGAGGCAGTTAAGGTGGAACTTGAAATTAAAAAACAAATAAATAAATATCGGTAGAAGCTGAATTCAGCTTCAAATTAAGGAAGACTTAGAAATTGATGATAATATATAATTGTATAATTGTCCTGTGAAAGCATGATGTCAAGGCAAGTCCAAGGTTTAAAAAAAGACATTCAAAAACAAGAAAACGAGGGCTACTCCTTAAAAATAAGAAACAGGATTGGGCCTTATTCATGATAGTTTGGCACTTATTATCCACTCTTCATAAAATATCCCATAAAGGCATTTTTTTGTAACCAATAAAATTGCTAACACTCCATCCATTCTCAATATCTGCCTGCGTAGATCTATGGCTTACTCTTTGTGGTTGTACTGGGCTGGGTTGGACCAGCGCTTGTCCCTCTATGACAGACTGTGGCCTCCTGAAAGGACGAGACCTTCTAGGAACCGGAGGCTGAGGCAAATTGAAGCTGCCTTGCCAACCCCACGGGTGACTTTGCTCCAGCTCTCCCGAGGAAAGCACACCCTCCATTATGGTGGGACACTGCAAGCTTGGCCCAGCCACACACACTGATGCAGGTCTCAGTCGGCGTCTTTTCGGGGGAGGAACCCTCATTGTTCCAGAGGTTCTGATGTGCCTTGGACTTTCTTTACCCCTGCAGCAACCACCTGCCAAAGTCTATTTTCAGACACATGGTTATGTGGAGAGAGTGACCTGAATGAAAAGGTAAATACAACTGTAGCTTCCGAGATGGGCTGCTTGTTCAGCACTGTAAGAGGGGGGAAAAAAACCTTAAGTAAATTATAATGGAGCACCATAACTTATTTCACGGTGCTAATAGCCTCAAATAAAACTTCAAAAGAGAATCCCCAGCTCAAGCTCGAAAGACAAAAAGGCTGCTGATGATGCTTTCCTTGAAATGCACCATGACTCATATCCTCTAACAGCCCAGGTAATTGAGCTCTACGAGGTATTAGAAATAACATATTTCCCTAGTGAGATGCTGATTTCTAGTCAGGGAGATTAAATGGAGGTTGTGCTTGTTGTTTTCTGAGTCCCTCTTAATTGCCCTACATCTGATGTCCAATAGATGGAGCTAAAGGAAATTAATAACGTTTAAACAGTCATTTTTCTTCTTCATCAAAACACCATGGCTTTGATGGAAAAACAAAGCTGTTCTGTAAATATTAAATGGTTAGTCATGGAATGAAAAGCAATGACACTATTATATGACATGATATGAAGAATGGCCAATGCTAGCTGTTAATAAAAAAAAACGGTTGTTGTCCAATGTACAACAACCACAGACAAACCATATCATAACATTATACACGGTCAGAAAACTGTCACTGTGATGGTACGTTTTAGGGTACATATCAAACAGCTTTAGTTAGGAAACATAACTGTACCTAGTTCTATGATAATTGTAGACTTTAAAATTGTATTGATTCCATATTGTGTCATTTTATAAAGAAAAATTACAAATATTCACCTCTCCTTCTGGAAAAGAGAATGCAAAGTACTTTTATGGAACACAACTTGACTTTAAAACCAGTGTTGTACCTCAACCAAACGGTACTTTTTTCTGAGGGTGTAAAAACAAAAACAAGCTAAACAAAGACAAATCTTACCTTAAATATTTCATCTGGGCAGTCAGGAACTATCTCCCTATTTCTACAGCTATCTTTTTGTTCACCATTTACTTGACTGCCCACATCTACGATTTTGTCTGTGGTGGCAGAAGCCTCGGATCCAGCTTCACTCTGCTCCTGCGCCAGAAGGTCAAACTGGAGCTCGGGCTCAGATAAGGAACCCTCTGGACCATCGCTTCTCTGGTGGTTCTCGATGGTGGCCAGTGAAGTGTGAGTGGAGGTAAGTTGGGATTCTGTTCCATCCGAAAGGCTGCCTTGGAATCCATTGGCACTCGATGTGTCTTGACATGCTTTCCAGGATTTTAGCACCACTTGAGGAGATCTACTCACAGCTTCAACAGGTGAAGCCTCCAAACTATCAGAAGTGGCTGATGGATTAGCAAAAGCAGAGGCCTCAGCCTGGTCTTCGCTGTTAAATGTCATAGATTCAGTTTGAAGGATTTCTCCAATCCTCTGGGCTTTCGGTGAGCCACCTGGGGAACATTCTCCCTCAGGAGGTGAGAAGGATCTGGATGAGTTTCTCCATTTCCGTGCAGTTTCAGCTACACTATTAAAGAACCTGAAGAGGCCTCCCAAATGGCCGCCTTTGACGTCTGGTCCTGTTTGTTTAGGTGCGCGATTAAAGTCTTTGATACATTCTAAGTCAGCAGAGCCGTAGTCAGAGTCGATTGTTTTGTCCAGCGTGTGCATGGAGTCAAAACTCTTCTCCAGCAAAGTCGAACTTCCCTTTCCTATGAAGGAAATTCTCCTCAAGTAATTCCAAACATCTCCCCCCTTTGAGCGTCTCCCTCCTAGAGGTACCTTGGGGCAATCCTTCACAACACGTTCCTCGTGAACTGTCACAGATGAGTTGTTGCAGTTGGAAAAATTGGAATGGGCTTTCTTTATGTATGTGACTCTTTCCACACTCTTACATCCATTCTGATGACTAGGTAACGTATCATTCTCAAGCGTGGCAGAAAGTTCTATATGCTCAAAAGAGCAGTCAAACTCTGAGGTGTAGCCTGCGTATGAATGTCTCTTGCCTTTATTCCTGAATATGTTCCTCTGTGAGTGGGGCAAAGCAGGAGAGTCCCTGCTGTCTTCATTTGTCTCATCTTTAAGCCCACTGTGCAGCTTAGCACTGGAGAGCTTGCCTACTTTGCCTCTGAAGACAGAGGGGGACTTCAACTTTTTGAAGCCCCTTACCTTGTCAGCAAACGAGAGTTTGGGGATGGACGCTTCCCCAGGAAGGATCATGGAGTGTGGCCGCCTCTCGTTGTCAGAGGCAACCCTCCGGCGATTGAGGATCCTCCAGATGCCTGCACTCCTGGGTCCGCGGCTAGGCTCCTGCTTTTCTCTGAAGGGCGTCTGACTGGGAGCAGAATCCTCAAATTTAGATTCCCTGATGTGCACAATCCCTGTTTCACTCTCCATGTCCAAGGACACATTGAAAACTTTGTTGACATAGCCATTGGAATCGCTATTTTCAGACGCGGACCTAGCTATGTTGTCCATCCTTTCATATCGTTGTCAGCTTTCAAATTTAGGGAGCACCATTGTGATCCACTAGAAAATCTAAGAGAAAGATAGAAAAAATAAATATCAGTAAGAAAGTATGTAAAAATGGCACATGACCTCTTTTCATTTTCTGATACCAGCCTCAATAAAAAATAAATACAATATAAATATACACTTTTAAACTTATGTATTTCAAAGCTTTTCTATAATAATAATAATAATAATAATAATAATAATAATAATAAAATCTACTGCCTCACAGCAAGATGTGTACAGGTATTTATTGCTATATTCGTTACTGGTCTGGATCAGAGCTAATGTTTTTTGTCACAGATACAGAATTTCCATCTTACATCTTCCTAAATCCATTACAAAATATCACCTTTTATCTTAAGGAAAGCATTAAAGGGCTCTACTAATTATACATACCTTTAAAGATGTTTATTTACATAACTGTATGGGCCAATATAAACTACTGCTGGATTTAAAAACTGAAACAATTATCACATCTAGGTTAAGAAATCATATTTTTAAATAAACCCTTCAACAGAATGATTAAAAGACAGGAACGGGGCGTCAACCATTTTGGTTAAAGTCGAGAAGTTATTCCTATGATATTTAACAAATTATTATGTGGGTTATATTGTCCCTTTCGGCTTATCCTTTAGTTCTCAGCTTCCATTCCTAATAACATTACAAAACAGTAGCCATATTAGCATATATTCATTTTGAACACAGCAGATCTTTATATGCATTGTTTTTTTCACCCCTAGAAACTCAGTGCCTTATCTCAAGAAAAACGAGAATAATTCCACTGCAAATAATAAACACAACGTTCAAAAGTCTGCAGTAGTGACATAAAATGATTGAGTAAATGTAGTAAGCTTGTTATATTTACTATATCTTACCTATAAGGCTTCGTGCAACACTTTAAACTCACTGTGAAGAAGACCATATTGTCCATAAACATATTCCAACAACAAAGGCCTCCAGTCTGGTATAAAGCATGTGCCCACATTGTCTACACGACTGTATAAACAACGGCTCAGTCTAACACAAGCAGATGAATCCATATCAGGACTTTACCTTGAAGTCTTTTTCCCACTGGAACTTCAAAAGCTGCTGTCAGTTGTAGCTCTGGACACCAAGAAACCGGTAACAAACTTTTTTACAGAAATTCTCAAGCCCCATGTTGAGGATTGTAGTCACTCCACGCTCATGTTTGAAGACTGTACGGTGTTAGAAAGTTGGAAGATTCCCCGCATTCCCCGAGACCAGAGGCAGAGTAAAACTGCTGAACTCTTGCCCTAAAGAGTCTGAGCAGACGCCGACACTCAGATATGCGACAGGCGCGTGCACGCGCGAGCACGCGGATACACAGCACGCTCACATGAATCCTGTATTCCTGCACTTGTGGGACATCTCTCTTGGCCTGTTGAACTGTAGTTGGCTCTAGTTTTACACCTGAGTAAACTGTAGGCTTAAATAACCAAAAATAAATATGTTTCTGTGGGTTTTTTCAGTCAGTTAAACCACAGTACTCTCACAGTCTCTCTCTCTCTCTCTCTCTCTCTCTCTCTCTCTCTGTGTGTGTAGGGTTAATTTGGGTCCCCACACTACGGTAAATACATAACTTAATATACACGTTTGACTCTGCCCAAGTCAGCAGTAGAGTCATAGTTATTTTTGCTACGGTTCTGTGGCTAGTGATGTGAACACTAAAGAAGAGAGCTTTAAATTAATAAATAAATCAGTTTTCTCCAAGATACAATTATATATGTAACAATTAATTCATGGTTTTCATGATTACCACCCTCTTTACATCTCATTGATATAAACTATTTTTGTTGTTGTGCATTTAAAATTGATATTTGTACATTACCTTAGTTTTGACTGGCTGACTTGTATTGGGCCTGAAATTCTTTGTGTGTGTGTGTGTGTGCCAGTGGCCTGTGCTAACCTGGTATAGTCAAAAAAGATGGGCAATATAACTGCATCGATGTTTTCCATTTGTTTAAAAGATACTATATTGGGGGCGGCAGCAGGTAGTGTCGCAGTCACACAGCTCCAGGGACCTGGAGGTTGTGGGTTCGATTCCCGCTCCGGGTGACTGTCTGTGAGGAGTTGGTGTGTTCTCCCCGTGTCCGCGTGGGTTTCCTCCGGGTGACTGTCTGTGAGGAGTGTGGTGTGTTCTCCCTGTGTCCGCGTGGGTTTCCTCCGGGTGACTGTCTGTGAGGAGTTGGTGTGTTCTCCCGTGTCCGCGTGGGTTTCCTCCTGGTGACTGTCTGTGAGGAGTGTGGTGTGTTCTCCCTGTGTCCGCGTGGGTTTCCTCCGGGTGACTGTCTGTGAGGAGTTGGTGTGTTTTCCCCGTGTCCGCGTGGGTTTCCTCCGGGTGACTGTCTGTGAGGAGTTGGTGGGTTTCCTCCGGGTGCTCGGGTTTCCTCCGGGTGCTCCGGTTTCCTCCCAGAGTCCAAAAACACAACAGACTCAAAAAAGTGTCCGTATGTGTTGCCCTGTGAAGGACTGGCGCCCCCTCCAGGGTGTATTCCCGACTTGCACCCAATGATTCCAGCTAGGCTCTGGACCCACCGCGACCCTGAATTGGATAAGGGTTACAGATAATGAATGAATATTATATTGTGCGGTTTCCATAGCTTTGTTTCATGGACCAACAGTGAATGCTTTAAAATGTAATATTTACATTCTACAGCTAACTCTCCACTTAAAAAGAAAACACCTTGCATTACTATCATTTCAGTTCTTCTTGAACCACAAATGTCTTCATATTATGAGGACACAGATAAAAATAACATGCTACATTAACTCACATAGAGAAGATGCAGGGACTCTACATATATTTAAACATTTCCTTTTTGTCCTGTTTTGGTACTATTGTAATCACATGCCATTTTTCCCCTTTTGCACAGGAAAGAGTGGATCTTACATCAATGGATGAAAAAAAAAAATCTCTCGGCCCGACAAAGACAGGAAGCCTGGCTGACTGTATGTAAATATCTCCACCATACACGCTTTCCCCTGTCTGTGTGTGAACACCAAAGCAATTGTGCTTCTGTCCCTTCACGTACTCATGTTTGTCATCGTCATATAGCAACATAATGGTCTTTTCATGACACAAAACATGTGTGAGCAGCTATATCAGTGTCTAACAAATAAATATACACAGAAATCAAAGTTCAAGCTGCGGTTGTGAGGATAAACTAATCATTGAACCTGCCAAAGAGACCTAGAACTAGAAACAAAGATATTTGTAAAATGTCTGCTTTATTAAGGTGGTTTATAGTGGTTATTTAAAATGGTTTGGATTTAAGTTACAACACACAACTTACATCAGACATTACATTATTTAATCAGAAATGTTCACATTGCTGGTGATAGGAACCAGAAATCTGAATAATTTAATGCCTCCTTGAAGCACATCACAAAGCTATAACATGAAATGTATATATATATATATATTCGCATATATACATGTCCAGTGCCTAAGATGTAAATTTACATTAGATTTGAGACAGTTGAATAGTTGTTAATGGCTAAATAATGCCCAATGAAAATGAACCTTTCACCATTATAATCATTAAATACAGTATAATACACTATAAGTAATACATATACAAAATTATGTAGTAAATAAAATGGCCATGCCTTATCCATATATATTTATATAGTATACCTTTTCACAGTGCATTATATGTAAAACCATGGTGTGAGTGTCTTTGTCTTGACGCAGGTCTAGAGCTGGGAGGCCCACTTCCCAAGCACTTTGCATTCAGCCCACTTCCTCAACACGGTCAGGCAGCTTTCCTGCTGTCCATTCTTGTCACAATGCACATCCTGGACAGCTGAACCCTCCTGATTTTCGGCCTTTTTCCCCGAATCAAAGTCAAGACACAACATCTACTTCAATGGGGAAAAACGAAGCCATGGAAAATTCTTGCGGACTTCCCATGCCGGGAGGGAAAAGAAGCACAGACAAGACAAAATGAAGATGATAAAGAGAAAGAGGGATGAATATGCATCATAATGCCAACAATGTCCGTATCTGAAATATTTTATAAGATATATATATATATATAGTATGGCAGTTTTGTAATATAATATAATTTGCATTTTAGTCAAGAATAAACAAGCTTGTTTACTGGTTAAAACATTAGCTATGACTTGAAACCTCGCTCAGAAAACACCTCTTTGAAATGATGATATCATTCCATTTTTTTTTTTCGTTTTTCAGAACAATTGGCGTCTTCCTCAGCTTCCTGTGACACAGTCCCGACTGTGCACTTTGATAGCATATGCTGGAACAAAACAACAAGCTTAGTTTTTATGCCCTGGCCATAAGTGTTTCAGCAGTAATTGTAAAGCAAAGTTAAATAAAGTAGCATGATGCAAAAAATATGATACACCAGCATATACACGCATGGCTTATATAGGGCAGGACTTAAAAAAAACATAATCTACCCCGTCTAACTGATAAAATCACGGTGCGCATTGTTGCATGGTCGAGAAGGAATGATCACACAGAGGAATTTGTTAATGACATGGCAGATATCATGGTGTGGCTGGGATGTTGTGGAGCAGCATTGGCCCATTGTTCATACCTTACACACCAGGCCATGACTCGCCATGATGGACACGCAGGTAATCACCGGCGGCGGGGGGGATTTAGATAAAATTACACAGGCATTCTTGGCATTCTCCCTCAATGGTGGAGCACATTCTTCTCATAACCCCTTCTGTTCCTTGGTCCTCACCATCATTCCACCTCAAGCCTAGCCCTAGTCTTATACTAGCCCTGTTATTAGCAAAAACATTTTGGTGGTCTTTTGTTGAATTCTTCTTTATGAGTTATGTATTCACAACATTCATATCTATTCAATGGGCTTCTTGTGTAGTGTGTCCAACCTATGCCAAGACTCGTCACGACCCTTAAGATAAGCTAAAGGGTCTCCACAATCAAGTCGAGAACTTCACAGATTAGCATAAATATGTTTTTCCATTGCTGTGGAATGCAAGTGGATTTCAGAGAAATAATGTGGCAAGCATTCTAAACATTCATTATCTGTAACTGCTTATCCAGTTCAGGGTCACGGTGGGTCCAGAGTCTACCTGGAATCATTGGGCACAAGGCAGGAATACACCAGTCCTTCACAGGGCCACACACACACACACATTTGAGTTGTCAACCCACCTATGTGTGTTTTTTGACTGTGGGAAGAAACCAGAGCACCCGGAGGAAACCCACGCAGACACGGGGAGAACACACCAACAGTCACAATCGAACCCACAACCTCCAGGCCCCTGGAGCTGTGTGACAGCGACACTACCTGCTGCGCCACCGTGCCGCCCTGCTAAATATACACTTGCTTAAAGATGAGACAATGACATTTACAAACTCAACTCAAAAAAAGGTAGCATTGATTTGCAAATCTCATAGATCCATATTTTATCCACATTTAACACTTCATGGGAAACATTAACTCATTTTTGATGGCACCAATGCATCTAAAAAAAAAGTTGGAATGTGGCACTGGAAAAGTAAGTGGTACTAATAAAAAGCAATTTATAACTTAGGGCGTTTTCACACCTGTAGTTCGTTTGTTCTGGTCCGACTAAGAAGCTCGTAATTTTGGAACATTTTCCATTGGTTTGACTTGTTTTCACGCACTGAAATATCAAAGCGCACTAAAACGTCAACGCAAACCACACGAGAATGTTCTCATCGCTGATTGGTCAGAATTGACTGAGGCGGGAGTAAGAATGTAAACACGAGAATAAGGTCCTGTGTTCTGGGCTAGTGGGTTTCTGATCCATTACTCCGATTAGCGGCTAACCTTTAACCAGTTCACTGTTTACCTGCCTACTTGGTCCAATATGCAGAGCACATCCTGGCCACAAATGCCATTTAGCACCAACCAACAACGAACCACACCCAGTTCGTTTTGGACCGGGCCGAGACCACCACTCAAAGGTCTCGGTGCCGTTATTTTGGACCAATTATGCTTCTGTCCCTCCACGTACTCATGTTTGTCATCGTCATATAAAAACACAATGGTATTTTCATGACACAAAACGTGTGAGCAGCTATATCAGTATGGAACTTAACAAATAAAGTGATATCGAAATTCTTCTCGAAATTTGTCATTTTTTTAAAATGTACATTATACAAAAAAAGCTTTAAAACATTTATGTATCTAAAACATCTGCTGCAGATGAAAGAGATTCTTATCTGCATTTACAACATGAAGTAAATCTGGCTTGTCACCTCAAGACTTAAAACTTATCTCTCTCTAAAAGTGATATAAGGACACATTTCTTGAAGGTACTTCTTTTGACATGACCTTACAGCAATAGCTCTGTCTCTTGAACACAAAATATAGAATATATCCACAAGATGCATACCAAGCTTTCCATAGTCCACCAGGCCTATACCATCAGAGAGAGAATGGAAAGACTCTGCCATCTTTGGACACCCGTGGACTTCAGCCACATATCAGGGAGAATCTGAAAACAGGAAGGCAGGCTACAATAAACATGGCTATGCTTCCTCTGTCAGGGCTGCAAAGGAAGTGAGACATTTTTTAGGAATTCTAATCAAGAGACAACCTCAGAAATGAGGATAAAATATGACATCGTTCATTTGTTGCTGGTGTAATGGCATTTGTATGCATTTATATGGTTAGCATGTCTGGTAAATTAGCAGAGTTTGCTGATGCTGTGTTATAACGCAGCAGTTTATACAGAAATTGCATAATCAGGTTAAAAACATAAAATAATAAAAGGCATGAGCTTAAACCACAAAATGCTAATGCTGATTATGAATATAGCTTTTATTTACAAAGAGCATGGCTGAATAAAAGCAAAGCTGCTCCTGTCTCTTTAATATTAATGTCCAAGTTGAATCCTTGCTAAACATTGTAACTGAATGTATTTAAATTATGTGTCTGAATCCAAGCAGCATGCTTCTGGCAGTCTACTGCATTAATTCCTTATACACACTGTATGACATCAGCGATGCAGCCGGTGGCGCAGTTCTCATGTTTTGGTGAATGCTACTGATGATTATCCAGCCTGTTACAGCTATCTCCTCTGCTGAATCCACATATCAGAGCTTTTATCATCTGCCTACGAGCTGTGGGCAGGGTTTGGGGACAGTTCCAACACAAGAGCTCCTGCTGTCCACCTGTAAAAAATAAGCTTCCTTCCCTTGCTGCATTTCCTTGGCTTCAAATGGGGCCTATTTTATAGGAAATGGCATCATCCTGAATGTCGCTAAGAGTTGCCTTCAGGTATTTAGCAAACATTTTTTTTCATTTCTGTCAAAAGGCACTGGGTTTTATGTTTGGCAGAATGTTGGGGTCAGTTTTATTTGGCCTACTGCAAAATTAGTTTGTTTATTAACCAAATATGAACAAATATGAAGGAATTTGACCAAGGTCCCCTGCAACAAAATTGTCCTGTTTACTGTTGTAATGGGCGTTGGTGCTGGGTTATTACGGCTATCAATTAAACTCCCTCCCCTGCCATCGCTCTGGGGTATTTCCCTCACACTTATGACATACATCTACCCCCACCCGCATCTCTCTCTCTCTCTCTCTCTCTCTCTCTCTCTCTCTCTCTCTCTCTCTCTCTCTGACTGTTGCCAATTCACCTACCCTTATATCCCCTCTCCCTTCTCCCCCAGTGTCCCAGCCCAAAGCAGGAAGCTAGATATTTCTTGCTTTTTTCTTGTTATATGGTTTGGCATATTCCTAAGAAATGTCTCAATAAATAAACAATATCAGCTCCTTGTGAGCTCCACTAATGTTCAAAAAAAAAAGAGAGAGAGAATGTAACAAACAGCAGTCGATAGGGAGAGATAAAGAAATCCCCCATTACACTCCTCTGACCTAATTGGAGGGGAACAATGTTAAAAAAGCTTTGCAAAGCTTCCTTTTGGATACAGTGAGCCACAGAATATCAGTCTTCTCTCTCTCTCTCTCTCTCTCTCTCTACCTGGAGGTTACATTAATTCTTGTCTAAATCAATTGCTGTGCCTTTTTCTTCCTTAAAAAAAAGAAAAAATCAGGGCTTATCACTGTCTTAAATTGAATTTACCCCAGTCAAATGCTGCATAATTTCTGTGGACAGAAGAAGAAGTGCAGACCATGCAGCAATCAGTTTACAGAGGATTGGTGACGCAGATTTAAACTTATTCTCTCATAAAATAAACATAGAGAGAGAGAGAGAGAGAGAGAGAGAGAGAGAGAGAGAGAGATGGTGCACCTCAGAGAAGATTCTGTACCAGATTTTACATAGCTGCTTCATAAAGCCCATATCCCTGTGGAGCTGGTGTCAGTGTTTGAGTGTTCATCCCCAATGTTGCATCCCATTTGCCTTGAAAATCAGGTTTGTAAAATGAAAAAGTGTCTCACACACACACACACACACACACACACACACACACACAGTAGATTTACCCCTGTGAAAAGTGACGAAATTACCACCAGTAAAAACAAAATGAATCCTTACCTTAAATAACATGGTCCATCAATGCTAAACGTAAGTGTATAATTTATTTGGAGACTGAAGTACGTCTTGATTAATGTTTCTGTATAATTAGAATGTTAAAACATGAACAAAGCCATTCAGATGAGTAATTATTTATACTAGAGAAACTTATCAAGTCAATATTGCAATAGCTGTGGTAACAGACCCAGAAATCTAAAGCGTCAGACTCTGTCAAATGTCTGAGACATCTTCTCAATCTGCCTGTTGTTGTAGATATTTATCGATTTTATTGTACCTATACAAGTAACTAGGCAACAGAGTCAAATAAGACATCATGTGACTACCTAAATACTGTAACTAGATAACAACTGTGGGGAATCTTTTTATAAATGACGTTTAATCTTTGTATTTTTTGTGTTCTTTCCTACTATTTATTGTTGACGTAAAGGGAAATAGAGAGAGGCATCTACTGACACAAAATAGAACAAAATATTTTTCAGATTCTTGATTAGATTCTTGAGTCTTGATTAATGTTTCTGTATAATTAGAATGTTAAAACATGAACAAAGCCATTCAGATGAGTAATTATTTATACTAGAGAAACTTATCAAGTCAATATTGCAATAGCTGTGGTAACAGACCCAGAAATCTAAAGCGTCAGACTCTGTCAAATGTCTGAGACATTACTTAATAATAAATGTAAAGTCTGTTTTTTATTCATTCATTATCTGTAACCGCTTATCCAATTCAGGGTCGCGGTAGGTCCAAAGCCTCCCCGGAATCACTGGGTGCAAGGCAGGAACACACCCTGGAGGGGGCGCAGGGCCTTCACAGGGTGACACACACTCACACATTCACTCACACCTACAGACACTTTTTTGAGTCACCAATCCACCTACAAATGTGTGTTTTTGGACTGTGGGAGGAAACCGGAGCACCCGGAGGAAACCCAGGCGGACACAGGGAGAACACACCACACTCCTCACAGACAGTCACCCGGAGCGGGACTCAAACCCACAACCTCCGGGTCCCTGGAGTTGTGTGACTGCGACACCTACCTGCTGTGCCACTGTGCTGTCCAAGGCTGTTTTTGGTTTAAATAAAATATATTAATATCAATTTATGGCAGAGTATTTCATCATGCGGGCATTGTAAAACAAACCTTCAAATAAGAAAACATCCTATTTAATAATATACATTTATCATTATCAATTTCACTTAAAAACAACCACATATTGCCTGGAGGAATATTGTATTGCTCATAGATTGCTCTTGATGATTCTCCTAAAATTTCTTAGGAGAAAAAGAAATAATGAGAGAAAAAGGAGACATAAATGTGTCTATAAAGAGATCAAGAAAAGATCATTTAGAGAGTAGGGTTCGTTTTTGTCAAATCTGAGTACGGTTTGTGAATTTACTAAGATCTCTCCTAAAACTATGCTAATGTTTCATTTGTCTTTCCATTTGACCTCGTTGTTGTCAAGGAAAAACTACTGAGATATTAGATAGATCTCTTTTTGTTTTTTGGATAATTTGGGGTTTGGATCATTTAGACTAATGGGTTCATCATGACCCCGTGGTTCCTGTAATCACCACTGAAAGAAATAGCACTAGGGCTACATATTTGACATAAATACAGTTTCAGCTGTGAATTTCCTCATAAAACAGTATATATCTGAAAAATATTTTGTTCTATTTTGTGTCAGTAGATGCCTCTCTCTATTTCCCTTTACGTCAACAATAAATTATAAAAGAGTAGGAAAGAACACAAAAAATACAAAGATTAAACGTCATTTATAAAAAGATTCCCCACAGTTGTTATCTAGTTACAGTATTTAGGTAGTCACATGATGTCTTATTTGACTCTGTTGCCTAGTTACTTGTATAGGTACAATAAAATCGATAAATATCTACAACAACAGGCAGATTGAGAAGATTATCAATAGTTCATTGCTGTGAGCAGACTGACTACTTTTCTACTTTTCGGTTATTACACAGGGCCACCATGAGGCCATGGGGCGCACTGCACCCTGCGGTAACTAAAATGCCCGATAGAGGGCAGAACGTTTTGCCTTACCTAAGGAACGGCAACATTGTGTTTTTATATTTATTTTTAATACATATGTTTAATATATATTTATATTATATGCTTTTTAATCAAGCTTGTTTACCATTACCGTTACATTAACTGTGACTTGAATGCTTATTCATAAAACACCTCTTTGAAATGATATAATCTCCCTCAGCTTCCAGTGACACAGTCCCGACTAGCACTTTGCTAGCACTATTTTTTCTGACTGATCGGCTCGTAAAAATGCAACACATAACACCACCACAACACCAGTGTCACTGCAGTGCTGATATTTATTCACAACCCAAATAGTGCCTGAGCTGTTGTGGTCCAGTGGGGGAGCTATTGAAATATAAGGCATAAAATAGGCTAACAAAGTATGCGGAGCAATAGATGGACTACACTCTGAAACTGTAGAACTACAAAGTGCACTTATATAGTGAGTGGAGCTGATAAAATAGCCAGTGAATATTGAAACAGGGAGGCCATTTTAATTTTATGACTAATTGGTGTATATGAGAAAGAGCGCCTGACAAAAATAATAAAAGATAAAATTAAGAATGTACGTATGTCTGATAAATGTATTTTTATTACATATTATGGTAATAGTAAATTGCAAATGCAACTTTCGAAGTAAATTATATGTTTTATTATATGAGCATATCTATCTTATTGTCTCTCAAGGGACAAACTTTGTATCTCCCTTATTTTTATTTCAGTACTTTGCCTTTGTAGGGCCTTGACAACCGTAACTACCCTTTGCATTCTGTCAGAATCTTATAATGGATACAGCAATAGTTGATCCAATGTTATTGTAAAGGTTCTTTTAAAATATATTTCCTTCCATACGGTTAATATTTTGGAGATACAAGGGTTTATTTCAAGTTTATAAAATTATTTATTGGAATGAGGTCAGAATCCCAACCAAATCAAATAGTCCATGCATTTTGGAGAGTAATTGGTTATGAATAAAATATAATAATAAATAAATACATTAATGAATGAATGTGTTAAAATGACACAAACATTCATACAAATCAAACATAAAGCTAACATGTACACTCATTTCTCATATCATGTCTGTCTCTCTCTCTCACACACACACACACCCCCACTATCAGTCAAACAGCTCCAGGAACCTGGAGGTTGTGGGTTCGAGTTCCGCTCCGGGTGACCGTCTGTGAGGAGTTGGTGTGTTCTCACTGTGTCCGTGTGGGTTTCCTCTAGGTGCTCTGGTTTCCCCCCAAGGTCCAAAAACACACGTTGGTAGGTGGATTGGCGACTCAAAAGTGTCCGTAGGTGTGTGTGTGTGTCTGTGTTGCCCTGTGAAAGACTGGCGCCCCCTCCAGGGTGTGTTCCCGCCTTGTGTCCAATGATTCCAGGTAGGCTCTGGACCCACCGTGACTCTGAACTATATAAGGGTTACAGATAATAAATGAATGAATGTCTTCCTTTCAGGTAAAGTGTATAGACACCTGTTTTAAATGAACATCTTTTAATTCAATCAATAATTTATTGTTTAGGCAGACAATAAATAAAATACTGAACATCTTAAAACACTTCATACACTTATCTAAATCTGATAATCTGTGAATTGTATTAAAACAATGGAGCATATTAAAAAATAGTACAAAATGTTCAATAAAGATGTCAGATATATGTGTCATGTCATGTATTTTAAATAGTTCTTCAGCATTTGGGGAATATCCAAGCTGTCAATGGCATATACATTGTTGGCTGAGATGAGATACTTCCATATCGCAAGGCGTGTCTGAGACATCAGGGTTTTGGGGCACACTACAAAAAGAAAGAGGAACATGTTGTTAAAATGAAACATTATTTTAAAATGTAAGACTTATGCTCCCCCACCCTCTCAAAACAAAAACCCGCACACATCCGTCTAATCAATCAAACTCTGTTTAAAAAAACATCACATCTAAAATTATAATAATAGTCTATAAAATGTTTTATATCAAGATATACACCGATGAACATTTATTAATGTAGTCGAATACAACTGATTGTTTAACCAATTACCCTAGGCAAATTTCACAAAGTGAGATATTTCAATACACTGTACAATTTTAGCCAAATTAAGCGACTCTATAATAGAAACATCCCATATCTCTCATTCTATTGAACATTTTAAGGTTTTGGTTTATAAAAATAGATACAAAACATTATTAAGATATACAGGAAGGGATGCCTAAGAACCATGCCTCGACCTAAAGGTGAACAATAATAAGAGAATATTCTCTTTCTCATACAGAGAGAAAGAAAAGAGATAGGAACAATCTGCTTCAGTCTTGTGCCCATCCATTCACTGTGAGAAGACAACTCTGTGCTACAGGTTTGAAAAGTTGTGTAGCTATAAATATGTTGTTACTGGGAAAAGGAAATGACAAAAAAAGGAGAATATTTGCAAGTCAAAAAGCTGATGGAATTGTTAGGACACTGGACAGGTCCCCAGAGAGCCCAGACTTCACCAATACATTAGGGGTTGCACAACTAGTACATTTTACTAATTAACTAGTTATTCAGAAAAGTAGTCGACTAGTCATAATTTCTGTAGCAGTCAGGACTGGATTCTTCATTTTGAGATGGTTAGGAATTGCAGATGTACTTTTATTGTACTTATACACATTGTGTTGCTGAGTGTAGATCTGGATTAATCATTTCTGAATCATTTCCTCAAAACTGGTCTAACGTGTTTACGAAGCCCTATTGTCAGTAAATGGGTAAAAAAAAAAGTGTCTCAGTCTGGTATGCTAGGCTTTCTCTCTCTCTTTCCTCATGGAAGAGCAAAGACATCTGGTGTTTTTAGACAAAGGAGACAACTCCAAACATTGAAACGGACAAATGGAGATGACGATCTTGCTCTGTTCCTGCTCCATAGGTGGGTAATATTGACTTATTTTTGCTCTTTTGCATTACATAAGGTGGAAGTTCTCCAAATTCAGGAGATGGTCCCACGTAACTAAACAACTGGACTTACAAATGAGTTTCTGTGGTAATTCAAACAGTGAATAAAACTTACAGACAAGTTAAACTTCAGCCATATACAAACAATTGTGTTTTTTTTTTCCCTCAGACATACCGTTGTTCCACGTTAAAAGATGTAGAGCTTCTGAACGTAAGCAAACAAGTGAACAGCGTTTCCACACAATCACAGACGTCCCCTTTAAATCGATTAGCACTGTGTTTTGTGAAAGAGCTGTTTTTTTTGCTGTTTGACTGCATATTTGTTTCGCTTTTTTCCTCCTTCTGGCTAGTCGTCAGCGCCTCATTGCGGCACGTCCCATTGGTGGACGTCCCAGTTTTTAGATCAACTACGGATTATAAACCAAAACCTCCAAGTACCACCTGTAAGTCATATCACAGAAACATACAAAAAAAAACCTTGTACACAACAGCCATACACATGCATTTACCACTAAGCATTTTAGCAAATGAGCTGAGCCTAGCCATGCTGTGGAAGGCATTAGATCAGTGAGCTTTATACACAGATCTGGCTCAGCATCCATTTTGTGATGGTACGTGGTCTTGGTCTTGTGGCAAATGGGAAACTACTGTAAAATGTTTCATGGTATTCTTTATTGTGGATGTGCACTGCTTCTGATGTTTATTTTTGCCCACAATAATATTATTTCTTTTTTTATTTTTGTTTGTTTGTTTTTTTTACAAATTAATTCAGAAATTGTTTTTTTTGCTCAACAATGCTTTCCTTTGCTCTAACAGATTTATGAAAACTCACAGCATGTGTGCACAGCAAATTCACCACTGAAAAATCAAACATGACACGTGTCAACACTGTGTTTAGTAAACGCTAATAGGGTTTAAATATTAGATTTTCAATTTTTCAATAAATCCTTTTTTCAGTGACTGTAGTAAATGCTCAGATGTCATCTGATGTTTCCACAGTTTAAGAACCACTGGTCTATGCAACCTCCAACTTGAATTGAGGTTAAAAGAAAATACATTATACAAAGTTCTTAGACGGCACATTAGAGAAGGTGAAGAAAAATATCCCCTGCTGATTTCTTTGAAAAGCTGAAAGAATCTGTTCAAAAATGAATAAAGGAAAAGGGTGGAAATGTTCTGCTATTTATGTTTCTTTACAAAGTAAATAGCACACTTCATGAATATGTTTTTAATGCATATTAAACAAAATACATTTAGTCAGCACTGTCTCAACCAAGTCTTTGTTTATGGTATAAATGTGACAAAGCAACTGCCTTGGAGCTCACCTTTTTCCTTGAGCAGTATCATCACAGCCTCACTCTGCTGGGTGCTTTTATCTGTGGATAGTGAGGGAAGGTAGACATTGGCGCCGAAGTCTATGAGCAGCTGAATGTACTCGACTCCACAACCGTATCTGAGGCACATCTCTAGGACAGTTTTTGGCTGCTTGATCCTGGCCAGCAACTTCTCTTCTGTGCAGTTGAAGTCTGGATTGGCCCCATGGAAGAGCAGTAGCTTGAAGCAGTCCAGATGACCATAAACAGCTGACATGTAGAGGGGTCCCCGGCAGGTTGTAGCATTAGACGCCCAATCTGGCACCTTGGACCTGACGTCCACCTCAGCGCCGTGTCTCAGCAGCTCCCTCAGAATATCCACATCGCCCTCCCTGGCCGCGGTCAGCACTGGGGAACTGTTGTTATACTGGCTGCCATTGGGATCTGCACCAGCTTTAAGTAGAGCAATCACACAATCCAGGTGTTTGGCACTAACAGCTGTAAAAAGGGGTGTCTGGGCCTTGACGTCCAGACTGTCCACCTCAGCCCCATTTGCCAGGAGCACCTCCAGACAACGCATGTGACCCTGAGCGGCCGCCATGCGCAATGGCGTGCCAGGGATGCCCCAACCACTCCGGCTGTTAATGCACTTCCGGTACTGCTCCTGAGCCAGAAGCTCAGACAGGAGCTTGTCATCATCTTCAGCGATGGCCTGGTTCAGCTGCTGGGAGCCATCCTCCTCGTCCTCTTTGGGTTGGAAGAGGGAGAAAATCTTAGTAATGTCCATCAAACTCATGTCAGCGGAAGGGTGGAGAATCATTCTAGCAGAATGTCTCAAGGCTCCATTTGGCCTTCAACTGTGCTTTGAAAGAGAAATGCATTTGTTGGCATGTATTTTCACCCCATAAATCACAGGCACAGGTAATGTATAATCGGAGAAACAGATATGGAGTGTACATCCACATGCAGGCCTTTAGTGTTAAAGGAGACAACTAAAAAAAGAGTATTGACAAGAAGAAAAACATCATACTCAAGTTTCACTTAAAAGGTATTCCACCATATGTTTTATTTGTGAATAATTAAAGCCGTGAGATGTCAACACAGGCATTAAGAGTGGTTCGATGCACTGAAGAAAAATACGATTGACATTTTAATTTGTGTTGTTCAAAGGAACCTTTTGACCATTCCGTTCAATGTCCAAAATCACCAGTGGACCAATCTGTGTATTCTAATGTTTTATGTGCAATGATGATGTTGGTAAAATAAATGTAAATTTGAAAAACAAAATACAATTTAACCTTAGAGCACCCTTGATGAAAGTTTACATTTCATACTAAACACAATATCATTAAACTACAAAGAAACAGTGTCTAGCATTAGCCTACATCCTCAGAACCATTTTCCCTGGTGAAAATTTTAGAGGTGTCAAAGATATCTGGATCCTTTTAAGTTCTCTACAACTCTGCAGGGCACATCAACCCACTCTGAAGACTTTGTTTACATATTAATGGCTTAATTATGCAGACACTTTAGGGTGGGATTTAATTGCAAGGCATGAACATAGCATCAAAAAGAGAAAAATCTGCTTTTACAGACATTGTACTTCAACATAAATGACTGGAAAATATATTAGGAAAATACAAAACTGCATAGTAAACTTCCATAGAGTAGTTAATGCATTGAAACCCTAGCAATTACAATTAACACTTTAAAAGTGACTCCACTTACCTCCAAACAGGAATTAGCTTTTAAAGCCAATAGTAATGCCCAAATACCTATTGTCCCAAACGGTTATACTTCATTTCGGAATCACTAGTTGTATCCAGAGAGACAAAACAAGTGTAAACTGAAGCAATGTGTCAGGCTCTCACAGCTTCAGGAGGCCTGACCACCAGCAGGGGCTAATTTTAGGGCACAGATGGATCTGCCTAAACTTCCATTCTTGGAAAGGGTTATAATTAGAAAGGTGATAGAGCTGTGACACTCAGAGAGGACATGGGTGATGGGTCTTGGTGGTCTGTGACATTAAATGTCTATTGTAAGGATTAACAGAAGGGACACAACCTGAAATGATTAATGTAGGCTCGAAGTTCTGTGATTGTTAATATAAGAACCCAGTTCTGAGATGGTTACGATAGGCTCCCAGTTCTGTGATACATAATATAGGCCACCAGTTCTGTGGTCAATTATAATACAGATTTAATTTATCATAGACTCTTAACAGTGTTCCCATACTGCTCTACAGATCTAGGTTGTTATGTCACCAAAATAAAAGAGATCTACTGTGTGTGTGACACAAGCTCTCGCATCATAAGTCTATTACAGTCACATACTCGCTGGCTTTCCCTCTGAAGTCTGCAGCTGTTCCTCTCAAAAACAGTAGATGACAATCAGCTGCTGATGCACTAACACATCTCACTGTGAGAAACAGATGTCTTCCTCTTTTTTCTTTTTGTCTGTCAGCAGGAATGCTATTCAGTCATTTTTATTTGTGTAAAAAGAATTTAGAGTTGCTATTGTATTCTTTAAAAATCTAAAATCCAATTTTATTCAATGCGATGTAATAATAGTAATATGTTAATTGAAATAAACATGCTCATTATTTTCACACTTTTGCAAGAATTATGTTATTTGTGTGTAAATGACTTTGCAGAATATAACGACCAATGATCCTTATAAATAGTCAAATGAATTATATAGGATTCCTAAAAGAATCGAAGAACAAACTGGTATAAATTATTACAGCTTACTACAGGATGCAAAACTATTATTAAAACAATGTTAGATGGAGATTACTACAGATGTATCTGCATCATGACACTATACATAATTTATGGTATTTTATAATCTTATAAGCCAATTTACTGGGCATTCTTTTCATATACAACCATTTTATTATCAAGCTCATTTTATTTCCTCTTCTTTAAAGGATATTCAAGTTATTTTTCTAAATTTCTAAATTTCATAATTAAACTTTAAAGCAAAAACAAAATAACTCCAAATGCTTTGATGTAAAATGCTCTAGTCTAGAAAACTATTCATAATCCTGAACCAGATATCCCAAATCTCAAAGTGCTTAATGCCTCCATAAACTAACTCACAGAAAGCTAGTTTCAAAAACATTGTTATAAAATGAGTCCTAATATGGTTCCTGGTGTCAGAGAGATATTTTTGTGAAGGATTTGGTTTAAATCAATTTAGGGTGAAGAATGAAAATAAATATCATAATCTTTATGTTATACAAAAGCCCCTATGGCAAGGTAGACATTTTAAGAGGCTTAAAACAAACTTTCTCTGACCCCAGTTTATCAGTGTGTCCCCTCAACTGAATAAACGTCTCCCTCGGTTGAACTGCAGTGCCCCCATAATTTCTTAACGAATTCTCTCAGTTCCTCTAATCAGTAAAAAAGCTTTGAGGCAGTATTAGTTTAACTGAGTGAACTATTTATTCGGTTTGGAGAATGGATTATTAAATCAAATGAATCATTAATTAAATTAGGAAATATTTTTTAAGCTTGTTTTTTTTTAACTGTCTTGGGCTCTGTGTACACCAAATACGTTAAAATTAACTCTATATTCAGTGCTCATTTTATATTCTAAATACATTTGCTAGGTCTGTGCTTTATTTTTATTTATAAAAATAAAATCTACAATACATTATTTCGCATCAACCCACAGTGAATGTCTGTTTACATCCCAACGGTTGAATTACGGAGAAATTTAGAAAATCGCTGTTCTTTCAACGCGCATGCGTTGTGGCTCCACAACGGTAGATGGCGTTCATTTGTTTAACTCCAAAGTCGAGCCGCGCTAAAGAAGAGAATGTAAACAATGTGTGTGTAGAGTCTGTGGTTACAGTTGTGATGAACTAGTGAACAGTGTTCATTTATCAAAGCATTTACGTTTAAAAAACGTTATGATCTAACTATGATCATTTACAACGATTCTTAATACAACCAACTGAACTGGAATTTTCTTAGAAACGGCGGAGGATTATTTATGGAATACAATGACAGGTGAGAGAACGACACCGTTTAAATCCCATGTAAATAACAAATGTACACAGGAAAGATTTGTTTTATTTTCACTGACCAACTTGATTTTATTTTGTACATAATAAGAAATTTAGAATTTACCTGCAACACATTTCAAACATTAGAGACAGAGGCATGTTTAGCCCTAGGTATGGACTTAAACAGCTCAACAAATTGTGGTCACTGTGTCTGATACTCTTGTGAATGATGCACCATCTGGAAAAAACAACCTGTCTCACACACACACACACCATCACTGTCCATGAAGCCATGCTGTTTCAGCACCTGTAGAATGAAGCCTATTGCCTTGCTGAAATAACCATGAATTTCTCATGCTATGGTCTTGAAGGTCCTGAAGTGTTTGGAGATTTCTCTGGATTTTCTCTCTCTTTTCACAATGATATGTATTTGGACTGTGAAAGACCTGAATTCTTTGCAATCTTGAATTTAAATAAAAGTTCAGTTTGGATAGTTTCTGATGGATAATTCTCTCATTAAATTGGGCAAAAGTGATGAGATGTGACCCATCCTGGCTTGCAAAGAATGTACCTTTAATGTATACTCCTTTCATACTGTTTATATTGATCTGCTTAGTGGAATGTTTCAGAACAATATACCTTGGATATTCTTGTTTTTCCATTTTATGAATGTCCCAACATTTTAGGAATTGATATTTTAACTGGATTTCAGTTAGGTTTATACTAGCTGTTTCATATTTGAGAGACATTTACCATCTTCAAAGGACATAAGAATTTTAATGGTTGGTCATATATATTTATAGTCTAAATGTCTAAAAATAAAGTTGTAACAGTTAGAAAGCTGCAGAACAAGAACTGACATATGTTAGGCACTATCCTCTTAGAAAGAATCATACAATAGCTATTCAGTAGTTCTGGAATCTAATTACCTTCCTAAAACGGATGTAGGAAACGTACCCAGTAAACAATGAACGTCCCTGGACGTTCAAAATAGGTCTAAAAGTAGTCTGTCCGTCAACGATATATTTTAAACGTCAATGGACGTCCAAAATGCGTTTTATACAATAATTTATTTCGGGACCAATTAATAACGTCAATGGTCGTCCAAAATACGTCTAATAGTCGTCTTTTCAATGTCTGTGTTTGGACGTCTTTTCAACTTTCATTTTCAACCTTAAGAGAACGTTGATTAAGGACGGCACGGTGGCGCAGCAGGTGACAGAGTCACACAGCTCCAGGGGCCTGGAGGTTGTGGGTTCGATTCCCGCTCCGGGTGACTGTCTGTGAGGAGTTGGTGTGTTCTACCCGTGTCCGCGTGGGTTTCCTCCGGGTGCTCCGGTTTCCTCCCACAGTCCAAAAACACACGTTGCAGGTGGATTGGCGACTCCAAAGTGTACGTAGGTGTGAGTGAATGTGTGTGTGTCTGTGTTGCCCTGTGAAGGACTGGCGCCCCCTCCAGGGTGTATTCCCGCCTTGCGCCCAATGATTTCAGGTAGGCTCTGGACCCACCGCGACCCTGAATTGGATAAGCGGTTACAGATAATGAATGAATGAGAACGTTGATTAGACGGCAGTCATTACGTTACTTCAACGTTGAATCAATGGGTAATTGTTTACTGGGTATGTACATATAAGCCACAAAAACAAAATAAGACCTTACATTGAATGGAAGTGAATGTAGTAACATTTTATTCCAACTTTGGAGCATTTCTATTGGTTCATTCATCAGTAAATTTTTACACAGTGTGAAGCACAGCTGTTGTGTTCAAATGATGTAGTAAATTTAAAAATCCACAAAAATGGAGATACATGTTTTAATTGGAAAGCAACGATATATAATATAAACCATATTACAGAACTAATTAACTATTATTAATTTCAGTAGAACCTGGAGTCAGTTTCATATAAAATTAAAAAAAATAAATGTTTACATACTGTTTTTATTTCCAGTGGTGCAGTTAGTTGGCAGCAAAACATGCAACTATCGGATTTTGGATAAAAAGTTCAAAGTTGGAAAATGTCCATTGACTATAAAACATGCAATATGTGACATAGAAAGTAATTGCTTGGAATAGAAATAGTTTTTTATGAGATTTTGAAATTAATTTATTATTAGAAGTCAATTATAACACACAAACGCACCACAGAAAATGGCTAAATTAAACCATTCTCTCTTTGTTAATTAGTGTTGCCTCATTATATATATGCATACATATCTACATACATATATGCTATATATATCTGATCAGTTTTTTTTATAGGCCTAAGCAGACCCAAAAAAAAAAAGAAGTTTCATTCAGTTACTCGGATGCGTACTCTGGAGTGTTGGAGCATCATCAATAACTTTAGGATGAGTTGGAGTGGCTTTTGTGATCCAGAAGTAATCATCCACAATCAATACTTGACCTCACTTATGTTCTCTTGGCTAAATGCCAAAGTAACCTCACAATAAAGACCCACCAAATCTAAAGTCTTTCTAGAAGAGTCAAGGCATTTACTGCAGCCTAAGGAGATAAATTACATATTAGCATTAATTTAATTCTGTTAGCGCTCCGGGTGACTGTCTGTGAGGAGTGTGGTGTGTTCTCCCTTTGTCTGTGTGGGTTTCCTCCAGGTGACTGTCTGTGAGGAGTGTGGTGTGTTCTCCCTGTGTCTGCGTGGGTTTCCTCCGGGTGACTGTCTGTAAGGAGTGTGGTGTGTTCTCCCCGTGTCTGCGTGGGTTTCCTCCGGGTGACTGTCTGTAAGGAGTGTGGTGTGTTCTCCCCGTGTCTGCGTGGGTTTCCTCCGGGTGACTGTCTGTAAGGAGTGTGGTGTGTTCTCCCTGTGTCTGCGTGGGTTTCCTCCGGGTGACTGTCTGTAAGGAGTGTGGTGTGTTCTCCCCGTGTCTGCGTGGGTTTCCTCCGGGTGCTCCGGTTTCCTCCCACAGTCCAAAAACACACATTGGTAGGTGGATTGGTGAATCAAAAGTGTCCGTAGGTGTAAGTGTACAGTAATACTGACGCAGAGGCTTATATTGGTGTTTAGGAGATATGTATACTGCAGTCTATATTACATATTTTCCCAGAAACTCCATGTCAATTTCAGCAGGAAAATGCAAGTCCTCATTCTGCACAATTTAAGACAGTGGGGTCTTGTAGATGTAGAGTGCATGTGTTTGGCTGACCTGCCTGCAATCTAGATCTATCTCCTATTGGTAACGTATGGTGCATCATGAAGAGGAGAATCAGATAACTGTGACCACAGATTGAGCAGCTCAAGTTTTGTATGCAGCAAGAATGTGCAAAAATGCTACTTTCAAAATGGCAATTAGCAACAGTGTCACTGTCACACAGCTACAGGGACCTGGGGTTGTGGGTTCAAGCCCCTCTCCCTGTGACTGTCTGTGAGGAGTTTGGTGTGTCCTCCACGGGTCCGTGTGGGTTTCCTCAGAGTGATCCGGTCCGAAAACACACGTTGGTAGGTGGATTGGCTACAAAAGTGTCCATAGGTGTGCGATGCGATGCATTGGTACCCTCTCAAGGGTGTGTTCCCACCTTGTGCCCAGTGATTCCAGGGGACCCAGCATGACCCTGAACTGGATAAGTGACTACAATTAATCAGTGAATGAATTCCCAAATGTATAAAATGTGTAATTAAAGGTAGAGGTCATGTAACCAATGGTAAACATGTCTCCTTATTTTATTTATTTATTGCTATCTAAAAAAATGGTCTTTCACTGAAAACACAACGTGTCCCAACTTTTCTGAGAATGGGGTATGTATTTTTACCACCACTGAGTGACAGTATAGGACAGGAAATGGAGTACTGAGAGAAAATGTTCCTGTATTTTTCAGATCAGCAAGTGAATGAGGCTGCTGCTTTGCGGGCGTACTGTAGGAAGCGAATTAAACACATTAAGCAGCGGAATGATGTTCCTGACTGTAAAATAAAGCACCAGGAGAGGAAATGTACATCCATCATACCAGCAGAGCCCATTAGTGATCAGAGTGTGCCTGTGCGGTTTGTAGGCACATTAAAGATGAAGACTTTTAGAGAGGAGATGAGGAAGGTAAGATATCTTGCTCCAGTTATAGTGCTTGACAAATTAACATTTTTATTATAGCATTAAACTAATTGAAACTAAAATGCAAAGCAAACTGATATGAAAAATGAGAGCTCATTATTAAATAGTGGGTTTATTAGGGCCTGACCCAGAAGACTAAAAAGATTTTCCAGTGGTGAATCACTGTTTTCATTGCTGTTCAGTGTGGAAGAGTTGTGAGGTTTCTTCCTTTTTACGGCATTAATCTGCAACTTGCATAAAAGAAATCTTAAGTGCTGCACAATGCAGATATTGCTGTGCAAGCTTTTTATTCCTGCATTATTGATCAACAGGGTGCCCAGCAGGATTTCCACGATCCCTCTCGCTGCAAGGTTTGTCTGGCCAAACAGGCTGAGATAGCCATGAACTTCTTTATCAGGAACAAATGCAGTCAACTTCAGACTCAACTACTGGAGGAGAAAATAGAGTCACATCTCTACAGTAGGGTAAGACGTAATGCAGTGAGTGTATTACAGTAAAATTAATATTTCCAGTTAAGGGGCCTTAGTAATGCTTGTTCTATCATGTTTTTCAGGACACCGTTTGCTTGCTTGGAGAGTTACTACAGGACATGCCTAAACCTTCAGATGACCCTTGTGAAATCTGGCGCAGACTACTTAAAAAATGAATAAAAGACTTCATATATATTTATGGATATGTCAGTTTTACTCAACATAAAATATTCTGTCAATTAAAGGACACTGTACATCACGACAAAACATAAAAAATGTAAAAAATAAACATTTAACACTTCTCAATAACAAGGTTTTAGTCAAGTTTAAAGTCACGAAAACAAAAAAAAAGCAAACAAACAAATCCTATGCTGCTGTATTTTTACAAATCACAAGTCACATAATGGATCATTAGTAAAACGTTAAGGATGGCTAACATGCAGGGCATAAAAATACAGTCTAACAGTTCAGTTCATAATTACTGAGATGATAATCCAACACAAACAGTGGTTTTTGTTATGGGTGTGAGTTTTACTGAAATATACACACCCCTTTAAAGCTAAAAAAAAAGATTAGTGATGAATTATGTCACTGTTGCTTGGTGCTAATTAAACTGAATGTAAAATTATTTCAGTACTTCAAACTGTATTTCCCTTTGCGAATACTAACGTGAAAAGAACCTAACTGTTTAGGCATGAACATCGGGAACTAAGATTATATTTTATTGCATTGATAAGTTTATCCAAAAATTATTACATTTAAATCAAGTACACTTACTGGAGCAAAACACCAAAACGAATCCAGGTACAACTGTTTACATAAAACAACCAGAAGCTCTAAAAGACTGCCTTCATGAGTAAAAATGGCACGTCCCATTTAATTTATTCATCTGGTTTCCTCTTGGGTTTCTTCGGGTTCCTGGAGCGACTCTTTGCCTTACACAGGGGACAGATGGGTGCGTTCCGATGGATTTGCTGGTGGCACGACAGGCAAGCCTGCAAACACAAAACTCCCTTAGTCTCTAAAAAGTCTCCTAATAATTGCTGGCTAATGTTTAAAACCCTACACAACAATGAAGCAAAAAGCTGGCTTTCAGATTAATTTGGAAAAAATTAAATCATGATTCAAATTAGAATTGTTTTTAAAATTTAAATTTCTATACACTGGACGATCATTGGATTAGGAACACCGACCTTGCATCTACACTGACTGTCCATTTATCAGCTCCACTGACCTACAGGAGCACTACAAGAGTTCTACCATTACAGTTACAATATCTGTTTCTCTGCATACTTTCATATTCCCATTTCACCCTGATTTTCAATGGTCAGGATACACACAGGACCACCACACAGCAGGCATGATTTGGTTGGAGGATCATTCTTAGTGCTGCAGTGACACGGACGAGGTGGTGTTAATGTGTGTTGCACTGATATGAGTGGTCAGATACAGCAGTGCCGTTCGAGTTTTTAAACACTGTGTCCACTCACTGTCTACTGTGTTAGGGATACCTTCTCCAATGGTTCATCTTGCAGATTAAAACCAGTGAGAGAAGCTCATCTGTTGCTGCACAGTTTGTATTGGTCGCTCTCTAGTCCTCCGTAAATGGACACAGGATGCTATTGGCTGAATAATTTTGGTTGGAGGACTATGTACCAGCATAACACAACACCACCACAATGTGTACAAAGTGTCACTCTTGCACTGAAAATGATCCACCACCCAACTCATACCTTCTCTGTGGTGGTCCTGACCATTGAAGAGCAGTGTGAAATGGGGATGAGAATGTATGTAGAGAAACAGCTGGACTACAATCTGAAAAGTGCTCCTGTATGGTCAGTGGAGCTGATAGAATGGATAGTGAGTATAGATTCAAGATAGGCGTTCCTAGTCCAGTGATCATTCAGTGTGTGTATATGTACGTATGCTGACCTTCATGGGTGGGGGCTGTTGTCTGAAGGTGGCTGGCTGCCGGGCATCCTGTTTCCTTGCGACCTGAAGCTGCTGGGCTGCGGCTGCAGCTGCTGCTAAAGACTCTGGAATAATGGGCTCATGGGGTTCTTTCTGCCATTCAGCCTTCTGTTTTTCAAAGTAACTGGATGGGAAAACAAAAGCAGACTTCTTGCTTGAGGTCCCTTCTATCTAAAACATATGCAGCAAAGTTGACTTTGGCCTAAAATCTAAAAGATGCATGATTGAGTTTGAAAAATTTCTTATTCGGTTTGACAAATGACTCACTCTAGTGAGAGCCTCTCCTCCTCTTCATTAAGGTTGGGCAGCCTGTTTAGGCCAAGAGTCATCCTCAGAGCATCCACGTGTTCCTTCAGGGGTTTGTACTCATCATGAAGGCGGCGTGTGGTCTCCAACAGCTTGTTCAGATCATTTTCTGATTGTTTGATGGTGCTCTCCATCTTGATTAAAAAAATAAAGGCAGCTTCACTCATACAAACAACACTCACACATCCAATTGGGCATCATTCTAATTGGTATTAGCTGGCTAGCATATGTGAGCCCATAGTATACGTGGGCCCCAAGTATTACTACACATTGGAAGTGGTGTTCTGGATGCAGAATGTTACTTTTAGCATACATCCAAACCTCAAATATTCCAAGATATGATCAATTAAGCATATATTTTAAAGGAAAACCCAAATGTCTGTACGCACGGAAGCCATGCATAGCCTCATTTAATTTCTCAACAACAGTTTGATACAAAATGAATGGTATTTTTTTTATATTCATAATCCCCAATGGGTGCATGTGAAAAGAGTAATACAGCACTTCAAGCCCATCAAAAAAAGGTGATCCAACTACGCAACTGGACATATTTAACAGCATCAAATTTATGGAGCACTGATATTGAACCATGTAATTCTACACACAAAAATAAATGAAGCTACAGTAAGTTTGGTATCACTTTTCTAATCATTTTTTTTTATTACTCTGCTCTTCACAGAGTTGTTAACTGCTGAATATAGAAAAAAAACACTAATGTGTAGGATACTCGTGGCCTAGTGTTAGGAAAAACATGTAAAAATCCGATATTGAAAATTTCCTTTCCTAACTATTCATTTACGTTCTGTTACCACATCAACTGTGTATTGTGTGTGTTTCTCCAATATATAGCTATTTGTAATAACAATAACCTTTGAAACAAACGCACATTTCCAACATGACTAAAAACACAAAGAGGCTCTGGTGCTTGTGAGAATCAAATCAAGATACCCATCACTGAGTACATGCTCATGCACTGCTCCAGGGACTTGGAGGTTGTGGGTTCGATTCCCGCTCCGGGTGACTGTCTGTGAGGAGTTTGGTGTGTTCTCCCTGTCTCCGCATGGGTTTCCTCCCACTACCAAAACACACGTTGGTAGGTGGATTAACGACTCAAAAGTGTGTGTGTGTTGCCCTGTGAAGGACTGGCGCCCCCTCCAGGGTGTGTTCCCGCCTTGCGCCCAATGATTCCAGGTAGACTCTGGACCCACTGCGACCCTGAACTGGATAAGGGTTACAGATAATGATTAAATGAATTAATTTATTTATTGGTCTGGACACCCACCACATTGATATCAGCATGAATGAGGCGGAGCTCCTCCACATGGGCCATCTTCTCCTGCAGGAGCAGGTCCATCTCTTGTTTGTACTCTCTGAGGTGTTTCTCCTCACATTCCAGGGCTTCAAACTCACTCTTCAAGCGGGATTTGATCTTCTGCATTTGAAGAGTTTTGTTCCTAAATAATAAGTTCAAACATTTTTAGATTTTACACAATGGGTTTGAAGCACATGTGGCTTTAAATTATGCAGTTAATCCAAAATCCGTACAACTGCTGGAATGAAAGCTCACAGAAACTTAAAAAACTCCAAAATTCCAACTTCAAAGTTACATGAGCATCATTTTTCCAAGTAGAGCTGAATGATCTGAGGAAAATTGCCAGCTGCGGTTTTTCTGACCAATATTAATAATTTAAATGTGATTTGTTGTGATGGTTTAAATGTAAATATGTTCTTTTTTAAATAAGCCCCAGAAAGACAATTCATCCAGTAAGTCATTTCACAACCTCACAGTTCTCCACTTAGTACTAAAGAGCATGGAATAATGTAGGGCAATTTTAAAATGGCCTCTCGTTATTTGAAAATTGCAATTTTGATAAATTATCAGTTAATCGATCAGCCCTACATTCATGTACGTACAAGGTTTAGATCCAAACTGAACTGAAGTCTACTTTAAACAATTTCTAAATATATTTTGGGATTGTATTTTGCACCTACAATGATACATTATTTTCAGAAACACCTTGTATCCACAATTGTTACCAGGGGGTGTACAGTAAAATATAGAAATACATGTTACTTTGTTTCTGTTGGATATGAACACATTCTGAATTTCAGAATGCACTGGATGTCTTGTGTTGTCTGGTTTTGAAGGGAGAGATTATTGAAAGTGGTGTAGAATTCAGTCCTAAATTCTAAGCTGGTGGCTGTAACATACTCTAAGCATTTGGTAACACTAGGTAAAATTACTGTGGGTGTTTTTGACTGAACACTCTGTTTGTCCCAGTTTAGCGAAAACCCCATTTTTTTAAACAGTGAGCGTTGGAATAAGCAGGAGGCTCTGTTCAGGTGAATAGCAGACGGTTATTGTTAGCCATTTTAGCTCTTTGTTCGCCAAATAAACACCCAGCGGAATGTATCTAAAATACTATGCAGCAAGGGAATACTTAGCGAGCTTTGGGACTTGACCAAAATATGCCGTACTACGTACACTAACATTATTAAGGGCAACCGCTATCTAGTTTCTAACGTGACTTGCTTATTAAAACAAAACAAATCCATACGACTGAAGCGGATACATTAGCACCTACAGCTAATCCCCCGACCACCACAGAGTGACCGCTGAGGAGTTACCTTATCTCGAGGATGTTTTCTAATTTACACATTATCTCTTGCTCGTCCGTCATGGTCTTGCTTTGGTCTCTGTGGGTTTCGGCGTCAGTTACTACTCCACAGGCGTCCAAAATCAATTCCAAATCACAGTGCAGCTAAAATAAATATATATTTATTTACACAATGTAACGGTGACAAGCGATGGCAGACTGTACGCATCTGCGCATGCGTCACCCGACAGCCCTTCAGGCCAAGTAGAAAATGTAATGAGTGATTGCAGCTACTTCAAGGAGCAGAGGCATTTACCCAACTATTCACAGCCTCTACAACCTCCATAGAGCGGGGTGATTTGGAGCACCGGCACCAGACTAAGCTTAGGTCACCATGCTCAATGCGAAGCGTCGACTAGAGGGCTCTCAAGCCCATTTGCATTGGGCTGTCGGGCGTGAGGGAGCACCAGTGCCTGTTGGATTTGTTGAAATGGAGTTTAAGATCTAAACCCCCAATATCTGTACCCGACTTTACTAATGCACTTGTTGCTGAATGCAATCAGATCCTCACAGGAATTCTTGAATATCTGGTACAAAGTCTTCCCAGAAGTGCAGAGGATGTTAGTGCAGCA
Organism: Hoplias malabaricus; assembly: GCF_029633855.1. NCBI lineage: Eukaryota > Metazoa > Chordata > Actinopteri > Characiformes > Erythrinidae > Hoplias > Hoplias malabaricus. The sequence continues at coordinate 29,990,874 of NC_089816.1, forward strand.
AAGGAAGAACAAACACCCTATTGATTTTAGAAGAAACATTAGGTGAACTTGTCTCTTCCTTTGCTCACAGTCAAGACCTTGAGCTGCTCAATTAAACCCATTTAAAGGCACCTTTTTTCCTGCTTGGAATCTACAATTACTTGGTGCACCAGAGTGCCACAGCCCAGTGTAATGTCATAAGCAACATATAAGATCACAGAGTAGCAGAATATGAGTAGAATGGTTTATAACCTGTGCAAGATTCCAGAACTGCCATTGGATTAGAGGGATGAAAAGGCCATTTAACAGCACAAAGGACTGCTTTAATTAAACGTAATCCTGGTAAATATTGCAAGTCCTTTCATATGACTCGGGAGCAGGCTAGTGCAAGGGAACCCATTTAGAACAACCAGGAGTATTTCAAAAATAAAGGAAAATGTCTGTAAGTACTGCTCAATTTTATGACTCTGGTGGCATTGGTATTGTATCATGGGGCATTTTTCCACAATATTTAGATCTTTGAGATGTGCTTTTTACGTGGACTGAATTTTATTTACATAGCTAATGTGACATTTCACTGTATGCCATTTCATTTATTACCTTTCAGTGTTGATTAGACTGACCTTTTCAAAGCAAACCTGCATGTTATTAAATTAAACACTTCTGTTTTCCAATCTGTTCTGTGGAATGCAGCTGGATTTTGCAGCAGCAGGAATTTAGATGTCATTTAAAGTTGGACTGTGTAAACTAGTAAAAATGCTGTGTTGTTTTCAGCGCATGTATTAAGTATAGGTTCATGTTCAAAGCTTTATTTTAAAAAAATCCAAAGTGCTTGCCCTGTACAAATGTATTGGATACAAATAATCAGTGTACAATATTAATAGGTTTTAAATAAATCAATATTTATCAATTAATTTACAGTATTCTCTATAAAAAATAGATTTCATGAGTGCAGATAATGATATGATGAAATGCAGATGTGAAATAGGTGCTATTATCTAAAGGTATTTTCTGGATATTTTTTTCTTTTCAGTTGATCGTGGTCTCTAGGTTGTTCTAAAGTTGATGTCCAGTAGAATGGCTACTGATAATTTACTGGTGTAAATTCATATTTATTTTAAAACCATTTAAGAATGTCTGGTAATAAACGTATGTTGCTCTTCTGATCAAACAGTTTCAAATCATTTTGAATTTCTTGTCAAAGAATATAGTATTTGACTGAGTTTCATAAATCATTATATTTTTATAGTGCTTAGCCATAATATGGTGCGTATGACCAGAGCAAACGATGAATAACCAGTAAGCTCAGTGCAGTGTTTCTTGCTGCTGCCTTTATATCCACAGATCAATGTGCGAGTCACCACAATGGATGCCGAGCTGGAGTTTGCAATCCAACCCAGCACAACTGGAAAACAGCTTTTTGACCAAGTATGTGTATACATAGGAAAAACATGTAGAGGACATTAGACATTTGGCACAGACCAATCCACTAAATAGCAATGCTTTCATCAAGATGTAAAGCCTAAAGTCAGAGTTCACTTGATATTATTATAGTACACATGATCTTTATGTTTTCTCCTTGGAAGGTAGTAAAGACGATCGGACTGAGGGAGATCTGGTTCTTTGGGCTGCAGTACCAGGACAGCAAGGGATTTTCCACATGGCTGAAACTCAACAAGCGAGTCAGTCTTGCTAATGCCATTTATTATTCTTGAAATGCTTGAGATAACGTAAAATGATTTGCCACATGTATAAAAGAAAACATGAATCACTAAACACGAATCCTCTACATACATATAACAAACAGAAAAATAATTATATTGGGCATTTCTGGGAGTTTATAACACACTGAAATAAATAAAGTAAAAAAGTATATATATATATATTTTGTGATACATATTCCGATGCCAGTTTATATGGCCAAACACCTGATTTTGACTAAGGTGATAATCAAAATTAGGTAGTGCGACAGGTAGTGTCGCAGTCACACAGCTCCAGGGACCTGGAGGTTGTGGGTTCGATTCCCGCTCCTGGTGACTGTCTGTGAGGAGTTGGTGTGTTCTCCCCGTGTCCGCGTGGGTTTCCTCCGGGTGACTGTCTGTGAGGAGTTGGTGGGTTTCCTCCGGGTGCTCCGGTTTTCTCCCACAGTCCAAAAACACACGTTGGTAGGTGGATTGGCGACTCAAAAGTGTCCGTAGGTGTGAATGTGTGTGTGTGTGTCTGTGTTGCCCTGTGAAGGACTGGCGCCCCCTCCAGGGTGTATTCCCGCCTTGCGCCCAATGATTCCAGGTAGGCTCTGGACCCCCGCGACCCTGAATTGGATAAGCGCTTACAGATAATGAATGGATGGATGGATAAGCGGTTACAGATAATGAATGAATGAATGATAATCTATAGAACATGTGCTAAATATGTACAACTATAGACTGAACTGTATATAAATAAAATGAAAGATTAAATGGCCGAGTTGATAGTCTAGAGCATATCTACTAAAAATCAACAATTTCACACTAAATGTGACTTAAAGATTTATTCCCATGATGCTGAGAGTCCATTGGTAAGCTAGTTCATGACTGTTAACTGACAGGTTACTGACAGTCTGTAGATGGTATGTTGACTGTTTGAAGTGTGTCTAAAAGTGGACTATCCAAATAAAATGTGCCTAACATTTTTTCCGAACTGAATGGTGTTCACAGGGAGGGAGTGTTCACCTTTGCTGCAGTAACTTAGGGAAATACTTTAGAAGAGATGTTGGAAGGCCATTCCAACTCATCTCAGCGATTCACTGTTTCACAGACAAAAGCTGGGTTGCTTTTAACCCAAGCTTATTTTTGAGTATGGTGAGACTAAGCTCACGTGAAGCTGCTCCTGGAGATTATTACACAAGCTGTGTGTGCGGAACAGAATGTCTCTGTCTACAGAAAGTTCATTTAAAAATAAAAGTACAATCATTTTAAAGGCTGTCTAGAAATGTTTGAATGTTTAGTGTCAATATTAATGGAAGCAGTTAACCAGCTGTAGCTATCACTGGTAGTCGGCTAACCAAATAATGCACTCAAAAAATTCAGCAAATAAGGTTCGTATGTTTACTAAAATGAGAGTGGTAAGTGGTTATGCTGCCCCGAGGACCCTATGGTTATCCCTTTCCATAAATGAATGAATTAAAGGGTTAAGGGTGTACACATTGTACAGAAAAAATGACTTAAAAGCAGTAATTTAACCTTTACATATGTGTTCCTGATAAATATGGACAATTAGTGTACTGTGTTACAGATTACTTCCCCATTTTTTCCATTTTTTTTTCTTATAGTTTTGATTTGATTAATCCAATTGGATTTACACACACACACACACACACACACACACACACACACATATATATATATATAATTATTTTATTATTTTATTATTATTACCTTTCATGGACACTAAAATTCCCAGCTAAAAAAAATGCTTCAATAAGAATTCAAAATATCAAATGAAATTAAACGAAACAAACATAGAGTTAAAGAAATGTAAAGATGTAGGTTCAGATCAGACAAACTGAACTTAAAGCTTTTATATTTCACAAGATCCAGCTCCAGTCTGGTTTTTCTTTGTAAAAACCCACAGGTGTGTCTTCTATCCTTCCACCATAACAAATTGGACCTCTGAGATATGGAAAAAAAGCTTTAATGATTCGTAAGTCTGAATCTGACATCTCTGAAAGGGGGAAAACACTCTTAAGCGAAGAACGTGATTTGCATGCAGTGGGGTCCTAGACTGGAAATTATATAAATGAACTGATGGTCTCTGACTGCTCTGGATACTGTTTAAATGTCTATATTTTGTCAGGTGACAGCTCAAGACGTAAGAAAGGAGAATCCACTGTTGATCAAATTCAGAGCAAAATTCTACCCAGAGGATGTGGCTGAGGAGCTGATCCAGGAAGCCACGCAGAGACTCTTCTTCTTGCAGGTCAAGGAGGGAATACTAAACGATGACATTTACTGCCCACCTGAGACTGCTGTTCTGCTTGCCTCCTATGCTGTCCAAACCAAACATGGAGACTACAACATGGACTATCATGTGCCTGGATACCTCTGCCATGACAAACTGCTGCCCCAGAGGTGTTAGATATACGTGATATGATTCACTAAGAATTTAAATTTCATGAATCTGTTTAAAAATATTCTGCAAGGTCTTCGTTTTATATAATGAGTGTACAGTGTTGTATTTTGTATTTTGTCAGGGTCTTGGAGCAGCATAAGCTGACTAAAGAACAATGGGAGGAGAAGATTCGGGCATGGCACCAAAAGCACAAGGGACTTCCCAGGTATCATTAAGGAAAGATAAAAAAACAACAACATATTGTTACTGTTTAAAATTGAAGGAAATAATATACGTTTTTACATTGGCTTCCATTTAAAGGTAAGAAGGTTTTCCCCTATATCCTAAGTTACTATTTTGTAGTTACCTGTATTTCTTTGGACAGTGAATATATTAACAACAACATAAATAACAAAATGTAGAACTACCCACTGTACCATTCCTCGCAGACAGTAACCCGGTGTGGGACTTGAGCCCACAACCTCCAGGTCCCTGGAGCTGTGTGACTGCAACACTACCTGCTGCACCACCGTGCCACCATATGCCCAAATGTCTCATCTCTCAACCTCTCAAATATTTGAGTAATATTACTTTCATTTGGAATCAATTCAAATGCAACCATGTCATTTCATATTCAATAATGAAGAAAATAGAGCAGTTATTTTAAATTAAATTGAATTTGCATTTTGCACCGCTCCGAGTGACTGTCTGTGAGGAGTGTGGTGTGTTCTCCCTGTGTCTGCGTGGGTTTCCTCCGGGTGACTGTCTGTGAGGATTTGGTGTGTTCTCCCTGTGTCTGCGTGGGTTTCCTCCGGGTGACTGTCTGTGAGAATTTGGTGTGTTCTCCCTCTGTCTGCGTGGGTTTCTTCCGGGTGACTGTCTGTGAGGAGTTCGTGTGTTCTCCCTGTGTCTGCGTGGGTTTCCTCCGGGTGCCCTGGTTTCCTCCCACAGTCCAAAAACACACGTTGGTAGGTGGATTGGTGACTCAAAAGTGTCCGTAGGTGTGAGTGAATGTGTGTGTGTGTGTGTGTGTGTGTGTTGCCCTGTCAAGAAATTTGGGATTTTTCATATTCTGAAGTGAAAGCATATAAACTGTGACTTGTTCATTCTCTTCAAAAATTATTTAACTCACAACATTCATTCATCCATTCATTGTCTGTAACCCCTTATCCATGTCAGGTTCACGGTGGTTTTGAACCCTACCCGGAATCATTGGGCGCAAGGCAGGAACACACCCTAAAGGGGGCGCCAGTCCTTCACAGGGCTAACAGACAACAGTACAAAGAAAAAAATTCCAATGTTTTCACTGGCTAACTGCATTGTATTTTTAAAACGTGAATAATTATAATTTTTTTTTTTACTTTAAAACCTACAACACACTAAAACAAAAGGTCAGACAGAAGCGTGTTTACCACTGTGTTATATCACCTTTCCTTTTATCTATATTCTTTAAACATTTGGTAACTCAGGATATACATTTTTTGTGGTTTTACATGTGGAGTGTCTGCCCACTTATTTCATACAAGACTTTAGCTACTCAACAATCGGTGGTTGCGGTTGTCTGATTTTCCTCTTCAAGACGTGTCATAGGAGACGAATCTGAAATGCAGGCAAAGTGCATTGTGCAAGTGTGTCCATGATGCAATGCTGTTGTAGCACCTGCAAAACAAGGCCTTGAATGGTCTTGCTAAATAACAATAAATGTCCCAGAAAAATCCACACTCTCTGAATCCCAATATGAACCTTCACAGATACAGCAACTTCTCACATATGCAAATCATTCATGCCATGGACACTAATGATCCCCCAAACCAGGACTTATTTAAGATATTACACTTTACGCCACAACCACCCTGTACAGTCCAATTAATTTAACATAAACCCAGCCAACTTAACATGCGTTTATTTTCCTTCCCCAAAAAAGCTGAAACATGGACTCACCTGACTGAACTTTTGCATTTTCTTTTTGTTGAACATCTGAACTCGTTTTAGCATAGAACTGAGCTCTTTAACACACACAAAAAACTGTATCAGCCACTGCCTTTTTGTCCAGTTTATCACTGAGGACTATGCTTTGTTCACTACTTTATTTTAAACAGATTACACCAAACAATGTCATTTCAGGATCAAGAGGTGTATGCAAATTCCACATATAACTTTCATGGTTGCAAGAGCTCATTTATGTGTTTTAGGTTGCATTTCTCAATTCAGCAGCAGACAATTTTCCAAAATAATCCTATTCGCATGTTTATCAATGCTTTTTGGGGGCATGAAGATCATGCTTATTCAACAGGTTTATCTGATCATGCCCTGCACAGACTTAGATTTCTCTGGATTTCTTGTGAAAGCTTCACAAGAATGAAGAAATCACATATTTTTAATTTTTTTTTATTGCATTTAATTAAATAGTATCTGGTCAACAACAGTCCTGTGGTAACCGTACAAGGTAGTAATCATACAAGGTGGGTAGGATCTAATTGCATACCTTTCTAATAAAGAGGAAGGTGGGTGTATTTTCTCATATTAAATTAAGTGTTTTCCAAAATGGGTCTTTTCCCTTTTAGGTCTTTTTCCCTTTTCAAAAAATATTAGGAGTTGAATGAAGGAAAGTGTCTAGAGAAATGGCCAAAATGACCACTAAGCGGAAAAGAATTTTACACAACAAATTTATAATTACTTCACCATACTCCTTGAGGAATTTTCTAGTCTCTAATAAAACAATTGTCCATTCAGCGTGTTGTTTCTTGTTTATTTATTCAGTACATAGCACAGTAATACTCTGATTCTCTCCCTAAAACCTTTACCTGTCTACTCACTTTTCAGAGAGGAGGCCAAGATGGAATATCTAAAGATTGCACAGGACCTGGATATGTATGGGGTGAACTATTTCAGCATCAAGAACAAAAAAGGCTCAGAGTTATGGCTGGGAGTTGACGCTCTGGGACTCAACATTTACGAACGATCAGACAAGTATGAACACACAAGTTATACACATGCTGCATCCTAGGATTTTCCCAGCCTTATGCATCAAGTGACCAAATATGCTTGGCTCTTATTTTAACAGGTTAACACCCAAGATTGGATTTCCATGGAGTGAGATTCGGAATATTTCCTTCAATGACAAGAAGTTTGTCATTAAGCCAATTGACAAAAAGTCCCCAGTATGTAAATATGGAAAAATGAAAGCATATAAATTCACTTTTACAGAATCTGACATTAATTTTTAACTATTGTTAAAGATGTAGTCAAATGACGTGTTGGAAATCTTGTCTCAAGGGCTCAAGTATTGCTTTAGCGAGAGTACTGTGGACATTCTGCTGAATGTCAGTTGTTTTTACCCAATATTCGATGCCAACCATGTAACTGATTACATCAGTGTTGCTGTATATGTACGAAAAGGCTTGAATTCAGGTTATCAAAGGCAAATTGCATTATTAAAACTAAATATCTTACTTGTTTCTAACTATATCATGCCATTTATTCAGTTTTATAAATAAATAGACCTATCTTATTGAGAAGATACAATTAACGAATTCCCATACAATTGGTAGACGCAATCTCTGTTTCAAACACAGGACTTTGTGTTCTATGCACCTCGCCTGCGCATTAACAAGCGCATACTGGCTCTGTGCATGGGAAACCATGACCTGTACATGCGCCGCCGCAAGCCAGACACCATTGAGGTGCAACAGATGAAAGCCCAAGCCAGAGAAGAGAAGAATAAAAGGCTACAAGAGAGGTGATAAGAATAACAGCTGTACAATTCATTTCCATCAGAGTGACAGAAATAGGTCACACTTCTAAGACTGATATTTCACTTTATTTATACCCATTTGGCTGCAGTAATATAAGGTAGTTTTTCATTTTGTTTGTATGCACATGCTTTTTCAGGATCTACATCTAAAACCGTGCTAATGTTTGCTTTATTAATAAGTTACAGCACTGAATGAAAGTTTGTAGTCTGTGAATGTTAGGGTTTAGGCAAAACTAATTTCTTCTGTTCTGAATCAGCAGTGGAAATCTCCAATAAAGCTGTTAATCCTCTCATTTTGGTTTAGAGCACTGTTGGAAAATGAGAAGAAGAAGCGAGAAAATGCTGAAAGGGAGACTGAAAAGATTGCCAAGGAAACCATGGAGCTTATGGAAAGACTGAGACAAATTGAAGAGCAGACCAAAAAGGCTCAAGAGGGTTAGAAATTAGAACAGCAGAACGCATACCCCTTGCCACTTTAGTTTGCAACATTTTGAAATACAAATTCAGCGTTTTGGAGGTGAAAATGGCCTTTGTTATGTAGATCCAGTTGTGCTGTACTTGATAAAGCAGAACTTGAAGAACAGACCAAGCGGGCCCTAGAACTGGAGAAGGAGCGGAAGATTGCCCAGGAGGAAGCGGAGAGGCTGGAGAAGGACCGCAAGCTGGCAGAACAGGCCAAGGCCACACTGCTACAGCAATCTGAGCACCAAATGAAGAACCAAGAGAATCTGGTATATAAAAAAATCAATGATTTCTGACACAGTGTCAACAAGTAGTAACATAATGCTGACAGATACCAAGTACCTCAGTCTATTTCAGAGATTCTGAGATTCCCTCTCATGTTTTATTTCCCTCTCTAAAGGCCACAGAGTTAGCTGTGCTAACATCCAAGATATCCCTTTTGGAAGATGCCAAGAAGAAGAAGGAGGAAGAAGCTAGAAAATGGCAGAAAAGGGTGAAACCTTGTTCAGCATCTCCAGGCACAAAACAGCAAAACCACGCAAGACTTGCTCTTTTTTTATACAGTTTATTTAGCACTATATACAAGTTTGATTCTAATAAGCTGTTCAAAGTATGTAATATTGCATCTCAGTCTGTGTGGGATAGCTTGGCATGCGCATGGAAGTTGGATTCTAAAAAGGCTCAGAATTTTGCACTGAAATGTTTTGTCTTACATGGCTCCCACTAACCTTCAGCAACACAATGTTTTCAGTTATACTTTGAGCTATAAATATAAATATGTCCTAATTTGCATGTGTATCTATAGCCTTTAACAGACAATCTTATCCAAAATTGCTGTGTGTTCGGTCAAGAGTGTATATCCTAGGTAGTAAAAATAGGTTAGGGTCTAAAATACCCTTGAACTCAGACACAGCCAGAACAAGGCCACTGCTGATACGTAGAAAGTAAAAACAGAAATAAACATACCATAAGTGCAATAGCAAGCATTTCGTAGTTGGTGTTTATACCTATGTGTTCACACCTAGGAAGAAGATATAGAGTTAGGGACAGCATACATGTAAATACAATTAATTTCAACAACTGCATAGTGCTCATTTCCATGTAAATTTGTAGTTTGGGTTTTTAACCTTTATATAAGAAAATATTTGGGTAAATATGGACTTAGCATTAGTGTTTCTTAGCAAAATTAGCCCAGTAGCTCTAATGCTATATAAAATAAGCAGAATTTAGTTGGTCAACTATCCCCTAGATTAAGTGAAAGAGTTTAGTCTTTTTTTTCGGTTAACCTATTATTTTAATATCACAGAACATGTGCAATATAGGGCACAGCAGGTAGTGTCGCAGTCACACAGCTCCAGGGGCCTGGAGGTTGTAGGTTCGATTCCCGCTCCGGGTGACTGTCTGTGAGGAGTTGGTGTGTTCCCTGTGTCCGCGTGGGTTTCCTCCGGGTGCTCCGGTTTCCAAAAACACACGACTCAAAAGTGTCCGTGTGTGTGTGTCTGTGTATCCCTGTGAAGGACTGGCGCCCCCTCCAGGGTGTATTCCTGCCTTGCGCCCAATGATTCCAGGTAGGCTCTGGACCCACCGCAACCCTGAACTGGATAAGCGGTTACAGATAATGAATGAATGTGCGATATAAAACCTTACTAACCAGATATTAAAATGTTTTATCTCTGAGTGCATTTATATTTGGTTCTCACCAAACAGTAAATGAAATCTAAAAAAACGTATCTTGATAATTCTAAAATGTTTTTGCAGTAGTTCCCACATCTGAAAGATGACATTATTACTTCTTATGTTTGACTGTTTCAACAGGCTGTCATGGTGGAAGTGGACCTGGAGAAGACAAAAGAAGTGCTGAAAAGTAAGTTGGTGGGGGTCCACATCCAGGCAAGTACTCATCAGGAGAATGACCATGATGAGAATGATGAGAGCAGTGCTGAGGCCAGTGCAGAGCTCACTTCTGCTGGAACCTACCAGGACCGCAGTGAAGAGCAGCGCATGACAGAGACAGAGAAGAACGAACGACTGCAGAAACGTCTGTTGGTGAGTGTGGTGACGAGTTAAATAATGTATTAACTAAAGCAAGGGAGAAAAAATTATGATGTAGATAAAATGATTAAAAATCAATTGGCCCATACGCTATGACTCAACGTAAACTGTATTTGGAATTTTCAAATGTTCTAAGAGAAATAAAGGCATAAAAACTTTCTTATTACACATTATTCGCGTGTGTGTGGGTGTGGGGGGTTGTTTGTTTGTCTAGTGTGTGTGTTTTTTAATGAATGTGAGATAGTGGTTAAAAATAATGATAAATGAATGGATCTGACATGTAGAGAGGAATGAGCAATTAATACTTACTTAAATCCCAATGTTGAAAGATTTAATGACCTTGATATGTTTCGTATGTGCCTGTTGACGGCTTGAATTTCAGTAAAAAAGAACCCATAACCACAAGATATGTTTATGGTTTTAGGATGTTTTAGGAGGGTTACAGCAGCAAATGAAGATGATTTTCTTGTCTTCACAGGCTCTAAGTTCAGAGCTGGCTGAAGCTCGCGATGACAGCAAGAAGACAGAGAATGATCTAATTCATGCAGAAAATGTGCGGTTAGGCAGGGACAAATACAAGACCTTGCGTCAGATACGGCAAGGAAATACAAAGCAGCGCATTGACGAGTTTGAGTCCATGTGATTTGATTTCCCTTGAGACGAAAGTGTGGGGCAGTCTTTCTGTATTCAGATAATCATTAATTGTACTGATGAAGTTACATTAAAATATTTCTGTATAACAAAGTGCTGTGATAATGTGACTCACAGCAATGAGGATATTATGTAACCAATAATTATGAAAAAAAAAAGAGCTTAGTACTAGAAGGGCTGGCTTTATGAATCCAAATCAAGGGGTAGGCCTTATGTGAGTCCATGAAACAGTGCTTAAACAGAAGCAAAATGATACTTACAAAAGGTAAAAGATAAGCATATGGGACCTATTAGACAATGAAATGATCATTTAATGGCCTTTGTGCAAAATTGTAGTAGCAGGAAACATCTGATATGAATCAAATAAACATTCGGTTGATACATACACTGATATTGTTTCTGCAGTTTAATTTGACACCACTCTATCAAAAGCGTCTGACAATGTTTGACAATGAGCCGACATTGTTCCAACCAGAATAGACATCTTTCATCACACTCCCTGCTACATCTGGCGCAAGACTGGTGTAATCCTTACCTAAGAGGATTGGTAATGTCATCAAGGCAAAGGAATGCTTAACTAAACATTAGAGAAAAATCCACCAAATGTTTTGTTATTAGAAGAAGAAACAACTTTGTTGATCACCTTAGGGAAATTACATTTCTGCATTTGAACACACACTAGTGAGCAATTCTTCACAAACACTAGGGGCAGTGAACACACACACACACACACACACACACACAACTGGAGCAGGGGGCTGCCAACCACCTCAATGCCCAGGGAGCAGTTTAGGGGTTAGGTGCCTTGCTCAAGGGCAATTCAGCCGTGAATGGATTTTTCCTTGCCGGTCCTGGAAACTGAACCACCGACACTCCAGCCTCAAGCTCGCTTCTCTAACCTCGGGGCCACAGCTGCCCCCAAGGCCACGGTTGCCCCCTAAATATATCATAGCTGTCAGAAAAATCCTGTTATCACCATAATGTGATTTTACAGGAGAAGGAAAACATGTTTTTATATGATAATAGGGTTTAATGAAGACATTTTTTTACAAGATTTTTGGACAGTTTTTACATGTCTGTTCATCATGAAATTTTAACATAATGTAAAGTAGAGCAAGATGTCATGAAATATATATATAATAATAAAAATGGCATGAAATATTAAGCATATGTTTTTAATGAAATATGATAAGATTATCAAACAAGAATGTGATTTTTGACTGGCGGTTTTAGAAAGAAAAGTGGTATCACTGACTAACGTTGTGTTTTGTAATTATGAACATATTTATAATCTGATACCTGCAACACACTCCAAAACTACAGACAGTAAAGCCATCTTTTAATTACAAAATATCTGCCAGGTGCATTTTTATGTTCGAAAAGAGTTTGGTCACAGAAGCTTCTGCAGAAACCACTGCATCAAGAAATGTATCCTGAAACTCTATTGCGAAAGTCACATTAATTTTATGAGTTCTCTGAGCCCAAGCCCATCTCAGATGGTCCAAAAGACACAAGAAATGTGTGCTATGGTTTTAAGAGACGATGTTTCACCTTGTTTTCATGAAAAATGGGCATTGCGATTTCTGTGATAATGGTGAAAAATACAGTTCTAGGCTGTTATCAGATATGTGCAAAATACAATATCTCTCATGGTATAGAAAGTGTGTCAGTGACCACAACTTTCATATGTGAGATGTTTCCACAGATGTAGAGAGAAACATTGGAAATTTAGAAAGACATTTTTGCCATTAATATCATGCTTAATAGGTGGCACGGTGCTGCAGCAGGTAGTGTCGCAGTCACACAGCTCCAGGTACCCACTCCGGGTGGTGTGTCTGTGAAAAGTGTTCTCCCTGTGTCCGCGTTTGTTTCCTCCCATGGTCCAAAACCACACGTTGGTAGATGGATTGGCAACTCAGAAAAGGGTCAGTAGATGTGAGTGAGTGTGTCGCCCTGTAAAGGATTGGCGCCCCCTCCAGGGTGTGTACCCGCCTTGCGCCCAGTGATTTCAGGTAGGCTCCGGACCCACCACGACCCTGAATTGGATGAGCGGTTTCAGACAATGAATGAATAAATGAATCATGATAAATATTGACTGACATGCCTGCAGTTCAGATATTCTATGGTGTATCATGAAGAGGCAAATCAGGCAACTACAACCTCAGACTGTTGACAAGTCTCGTATCGAGTCTGAATGGGCAAATTTTTCACTTGCAAAATTTTAACAATTAGTATCTTCAATTCCCATATGATTAAAACAACAATATGATAGAATTTTTACCTTAGAACTGAAGCTTCAACATCATTGTGATGTTTCACTGACCTGTGATAAGGAGAATGGTGCCTCTGTCTTTGCTAGTCTTGCTAATTCAGGCTCTGCACTGCAGAAACTGATCTATGTAACATTGATATCAGTATGTGCTTTTGTCTATTAAATAAGTGTTTAAGAGAATAAAAAAGGTTCTTGTTTTTATTGAATTTTACAAAATGTCCCAACTTTTTTTTAATGGGTTTGTGTGGCAAATAGAGTAGACTGTGAGTGAAAACTTGCACTGGCAGCACTGCTGTATTTAGTTAACTCATAACAGCTCAACACACACAAACAAACCACTACCATGTCATTGTCACTGCAGTGCTGGGAATGAACCATCACCCAAATAACATCTGCTGTATGATGGGCATGTGGGGGTTGTGACCAATGAAGGACAGAATGGAAGCAACAACGTACACTGAGCAACACACTCTGTAATTGTAGAACTTCACAATGCACCTAAACTGATAAAATGGACAGTGAGGGTAGAAATATTTTCATTTAAATACTATGGCATAAGTTAACTGTAATGGCATAAGTCAACAAAAGACAAGTGCTGCAAATAGTCTTTCGACATTTAATACACACCAAAACCTAAAAAACGTAGTTGTGAAATGGCATACTTACATGCAATATAGGGCGGCAGGGTGGTGCAGCAGGTAGTGTCGCAGTCACACAGCTCCAGGGACCTGGAGGTTGTGGGTTTGAGTCCTGCTCCGGGTGAGTGACTAGCGCCCCCTCCAGGGTGTATTCCTGCCGTGTGCCCAATGATTCCAGGTAGGCTCTGGACCCACCGCGACCCTGAATTGGATAAGCGGTTACAGATAATGAATGAACACGCAATATAGCACAAAAATCAGTACATGAGAATAGTTAGTGGCTATGAACAAACAAAATCCTTTTTACACCGCAACATATTTTTCACAACCACAGAGTTATTTGCACTCTCTCTCTTATCGGTTAAATTAGTGTTATTAACAATCTGAAATCCAATGTACGTCTATAATAAGTTACCCGTTCTGATACAATTCATGGGCAAAGGTTTGTGGATACCTGTATATCTAATGTTTCTTCTGAACTCAAAAAGATATTAACTGAAAATGTGTGCCTCCTCACATTGCAGCAAAACACTGGATTTACTAGATGAAGATACTTACTTATTGTTGGATAATTATTTTTGGATCACAAACAGCACTCCAACTCAGCCTGAAGGTAATGGATGGAGTTCCGTCATTTTAGGAAATGCTGGGGGTCTTGGTACCGCATTAGCCAATGCTCAGCACTGGGCCTGGTGACCTTGGGCTGATGGAAACATGTCCCTGATGTGGTGTATTTTCCTTTTTTGTCGTGTTTGTGATTTAAAGGAACTCACATGTGAAGAATCTTGAATGTAATGTAGAAACAGCTGCACTTTTGTCTGCTTTAGTGTGCTGGAAATGGTGCTGAAAACTTGTGTTGATCATGTCTTTAGCTGGAGATGAAAGTGAGGATGTCCCTGTAAAAAAAACAGAGCATAAATGGATATTTGGCCCTGGGGAGAGAAGTGAAAGAGAGAGAGAAAATTAATGACAGGTAGAGTAAGATGGAGCAGAAAATTAAATATATTGGCGAGAGGGCAAGACAAGACTGAAAGAAGTGAGAGCAGGATGTGAGAGAGAAAAAGAGTGAATTGATACAAAATAGGGGACTGGAAATCAATAGAGATAAAATTTCTCTGTTTTAACATGTTAACTTGTTTAAAAAATAATATATTAAAAAACAACTGATACATTCATTTTCACTACTGTTTTGTGAGAAAACTGAACAGTTTGAGTAAGTTTAGGCTACATATGGTGTACAATTTTATTTGAGAAATGTTGAGATGGGCATGGGGCGGCACGGTGGCGCAGCAGGTAGGTGTCGCAGTCACACAGCTCCAGGGACCTGGAGGTTGTGGGTTCGATTCCCGCTCCGGGTGACTGTCTGTGAGGAGTTGGTGTGTTCTCCCTGTGTCTGCGTGGGTTTCCTCCGGGTGCTCCGGTTTCCTCCCACTGTCCAAAAACACACGTTGGTAGGTGGATTGGCGACTCAAAAGTGTCCGTAGGTGTGAGTGAATGTGTGTGTGTGTTGCCCTGTGAAGGACTGGCGCCCCCTCCAGGGTGTATTCCCGCCTTGCGCCCAATGATTCCAGGTAGGCTCTGGACCCACTGCGACCCTGAACTGGATAAGGGTTACAGATAATGAATGAATGAATGAGATGGGCATAAAATTATCTGAATCATAGTCCAAATATGGTTCTTGCATTTCTATTTTTAATACAAATGGTGGGTGGGGATCAGTATAGTTGTATGATCCTATTGTTTAAATCAGTGGTTCTCAATCTTTTTAGACCATGTACCACCCACTATCAAACCAGAACCTCCACGTTCCCTCAAAATTATGTCACAGAAACACACACACAACACACACAAAACTTGGTACACATACAAAAGCATTTACCGCTTACCATTTTAGTGAAAGGTCTGAACCAAGCCATGCAGTGGGATGGACCAGATCAGTGAAATTTTAACAAAGATCTGACTCAGTATACATTTTGTTATGGTACTTGGTCGTGGTCATATCTTTGGCAGGTGGTAAATAAAATTCTTCACCAGTTTTCTTACCTGCTTTTTGCAGTCCACAAGCTAGCATTGTAAGATCTTTCTTAGGATTGGGAAGCCGGGGTATTATTAAATATTAAATGGATATGTGGTAACTGAAACAATGGATAAAAACATACTGACAACTTAAACTTCATCCACATACAAACAGCAGTTTCTTTCCTCAAACATACTGTTCCAGCTTAAAGACGCTGAACTTCTAAATGTAAACAAATCAGAGAACAGTGTTTCCCCTATAATTGTTACCTTTAAGGCACTATGAGCTTTGCAACTGATATTTTATACATGAATGATATTTAATCAATAATATCAGATGGGTATCTGTGATATACTGATAACTGTATAGATGTATGTCAGCAAGGAATATTGATTAAAAAAACACAAACAAACAAACAAAAACCATCCTAATCAATTTTAGTATTGACCAGTGAAATACAGGTAAGCAGTCATCAATGTGATACACTTAAAGGAGTTTAAAGAGCAGACATTATCACATGTATTTAGGGTGGCAGTACATTATATCTATGACAAAAACATTTAAATAAATGTCATATATTATCATATTATTATTTATTTTATATCCAATCTAGAAATTATAGTGGGCATGCACAAAAAGAGAAAATAGAACCATATAATACACACCAAAACCTAAAAAACGTAGTTGTGAAATGGCATACTTACATGCAATATGGGGCGGCAGGGTGGCGCAGCAGGTAGTGTTGCAGTCACACAGTTCCAAGAACCTGGAGGTTGTGGGTTTGAGTCCTGCTCTGGGTGACTGTCTGTGAGGAGTGTGGTGTGTTCTCCCCGTGTCTGTGTGGGTTTCCTCCAAGTGACTGTCTGTGAGGAGTGTGGTGTGTTCTCCCCGTGTCTGTGTGGGTTTCCTCCAGGTGACTGTCTGTGAGGAGTGTGGTGTGTTCTCCCCGTGTCTGTGTGGGTTTCCTCCAGGTGACTGTCTGTGAAGAGTGTGGTGTGTTCTCCCTGTGTCTGCGTGGGTCTCCTCCGGGTGACTGTCTGTGAGGAGTGTGGTGTGTTCTCCCTGTGTCTGTGTGGGTTTCCTCCAAGTGACTGTCTGTGAGGAGTGTGGTGTGTTCTCCCCGTGTCTGTGTGGGTTTCCTACAGGTGACTGTCTGTGAGGAGTGTGGTGTGTTCTCCCTATGTCTGCGTGGGTCTCCCCCCGGGTGACTGTCTGTGAGGAGTGTGGTGTGTTCTCCCTGTGTCTGCGTGGGTTTCCTCCAGGTGCTCCGGTTTCCTCCCACAGTCCAAAAACACACGTTGGTAGGTGGATTGGCGTCTCAAAAGTGTCCGTAGATGTGAATGTGTGTGTGACCACATGTACAAAAAGACAAAGTAGACCCATATAATATGATATGATATGATAACCCTGATAACAACCTTTTAACTACCACACTGAAGCAACAATCCAGGGGTTGATATCCAAGAGAGGAGAAGAAGAGAAGAAGAAGAAGTCCAGCTCAAAGGTTTTAAATGTTAAAAGGGATAATAATGCTCTTTCAAATGTTGTGTTGGTAATGAAACTGAAGAGGTGACGGGAGGTCAGTTACTAGTATGACTGCAGATCTCTCATAGACTGTATATTAGAGGGACTGGTTGACAGGTGGTGAAATGTGAAGTCAAAATTGCCTCTTAAGCCCTCGGGTAGCTGGCTGAAGTACTTTGATTTAAGATGATATATTCAGTAATTATGTTCAGCTGAAATGTTTTTCACAAACTAAAGTGTCCCTACTATACACTCCAAGTCTGTTTAATAGGAGTTATTTGGTGAAATCTGAAAGAGCATGTTGAATAAGAGAGAGACAGCTGGACTGAAAAACAACTCTGCTGTTTCACATCTTGCATTTTTAGCAATATAAATAAATAAAGTGTTGATTTCGACCACTCTGGAATTGAGAATCTGCAGCATGTGTCTCATAACACATACAACTGAAAATATACACACATCACAATGATGTTAACCAAGTTAACAAGTCTTGTTGGATATACTCTGAAGGATCACTGGATTAGGAACACTTACATTGTATCTACATTCATTGTCCATTTTATCAGCTCCACTGACCATACAGAAGCACTGTGTCATTCTACAATTACTGACTGTAGTCCATCTGTTTCCCTGCATACTCTCTTATCCCTGCTGTTCAATGCTCAGGACCCCCAGAGGACCACCACAAAGCAGGCATGACTTGGATGGTGGATTGCTATTCAATATTTCACAGTCAATTGTCAGTGGTATTATAACAAAGTGGAAGCGATTGGAAATAACAGCAACTGAGCCACGAAGTGATTAGGTCACATGAATTTTCAATGAATGCTGAGGCGCATAGTGCACAGAGGTCACCAACTTTCTGCAGAATCAATCGCTGCAGAGCTCCAAACTTCATGTGGCATTTAGCTCAAGCACAGTGTGTAGAGAGCTTCGTTGTTATGGGTTGCCAGAAGAACGATACTTGTCTGACTGCATTTTGCCAGGTGTGGAATTTGGCAGAGGAGGGATTATGGTGTGTTGTTTAAAGATAAAGAAACTGGTAATGCTTCTGCATAACAACAGATTTTAGACATTTTCATGCTCCCAACTTTGTGGGAACAGTTTGGGAATGGCATTTTCCTGTTCCAAATCAAATCATTCATTCATTATCTGTAACCGCTTATCCAGTTCAGGGTTGCGGTGGGTCCAGAGCCCACCTGGACCATTGGGCGCAATGCAGGAATACACCCTGGAGGGGGCGCCAGCCCTTTACAGGGCAACACACACACACACACACACATTCACTCACACACTCACACCTACGGACACTTTTGAGTCGCCAATTCACCTACCAACGTGTGTTTTTTTTGGACTGTGGGAGGAAACCGGAGCACCCGGAGGAAACCCACGCGGACACAGGGAGAACACACCAACTCCTCACAGACAGTCACCCGGAGCGGGAACCGAACCCACAACCTCCAGGCCCCTGGAGCTGTGTGACTGCGACACCTACCTGCTGCGCCACCGTGCCGCCCCAAATCAAATCAAATTTATTTATATAGTGCCCTTTACAACTGACGTTGTCACAAAGCAGCTTCACATAGTATCAGTATCCAACATGACTGTGCACCAGTGCACAATGCATGGTCCACAGAGGCATGAATATGTGAGTTTGGTGTGGAAGAATTGAATGGCCTGACCTCAACCCGATAGAACACCTTTGGGATAAATTAGAGCGTAGACTGCGAGCCAACACCAGTGTCTGACCTCACAAATACTCTGCTGGAAGAATGGTCAAAAATTCCCATAAACACACTCCTAAGACGTTGAAATCCTTCCATGAAAAGTTAAAGCTGTTATAACTGCAAAGGGTGGGCTGACATCATATTAATCACTAATATGAATATGGTCTCCATAGTTTGTGAACCTTACACAGCTCAGCTCGCCATAATTACTGAATTTATAAACTAAAATGACATTTTGGAGGGCGTGGGTGGCTTCAAGTTTTCTCTAGATCTAGCCATCTATCTCTCATCAGAGGGTGTAAAAGCAATTGTGGCTACAATTGTCATTCTCCTCCAGTCATTCATATCAAAGGTCTCTGGTGTGGATAAATACTGACCTCAGGCGACCTGTAAATTACGCCTGGTCTGTGTACATTAATTATGCAAAACCATAAATGTGAGATAACACTTCATGTCCTGGACTAATGAGATTGTGGGGGAGGGGGGGGGCGCTAAGCGGAGTATGATCGCGTGTTAACTTTACCATAATCCAGTCAGCGATTTGCAAAAGTTTAAAGAGTGACCAGGAAGATGAATGGGACGAGACACGGCTCGATTCGCTGCTGCCAGTGGTGCCGTGCCAAGACAAGAAGGACATTAGTTGAGGGGAGCGGAGGGGAGCTGTGCAGCGGCGGCGGCGGCAGGGTTTCTCTGAAGAAAGGACCCAAGTCTCAGCGACTCGATTTCTCAGTAAACGGCGGGATGTTCGAGGCGAGCCGCGTGAAAGAGCTCCCTGAGCTAGGTGGGAATTTAACACTGGATTGGGCTCCGAGGTGGAGAGCAGAGCCGTATGAAACTGAGATAGAGAGTCAGGCACAGTTTATTATGAAATCGCGACAAGACTGGAACATTCTGGACAAACCATGGATCCAAACCCAGAGCGGAGCCAAAGGGAGGTTACAGTCAGCGGAACCGCTCAAATTTAGCCTCAAAACAGAAACAGACACTGAGCTGGGACTTCACTTCTTCACGAGTCACAGTGGCGTGTTCTCCCGTCAACGCTGCTCAGAAACGCGCGGAGGGTTTCCCTCGGGCGCGGGGAGCGAGTGTAAAACCTACGGAGGACCTCCGTCATCGTCGGAGAACCCCACGGAACATCGGCTTCCCCGGGGATTGTGCCCTCCGCTTCCTGGAAATAGTTCCTCAGCAGGGCTCCTCCGAGCTCGCAACGTACGAGCTCAGAGCTCTGAACACGGGTAGGCCACGACTGAGGAGAATTAAACTAGGAATATGTATTTACCTCACAGTAGAGATAAGAATGAAAAGAATTAACCCCCTATAACATTTTTAAAGCATTTTATATGGGCAATATGTGATTTGTCTTTAAATATAATATATTATTTTAAATTTAGCTCATAAATTTTAAACTCACATATAATATATATTCAATTTTTTAAAACAAAGTGAACACATCAGTATTAATATTGGTCAGTTGAGTATGTTAAAGATAAATGCAGCATTCATGTAAACAGAACAACCCATTCAGAGAAAGTCAAGATTTTACCTCATAAAAATGGCCCATGTATCAGGAGTGAATTAGGCTAAAGACTCAACGCCGTGGAAGAATATGTCTGATTTTAAACTGCAGTGTTCATTTCTTTACACAGCCAGTGTTTCTTACATCAATAACCAAGACACCAATCTCAACAACTTTTGTGGCAGGACTTTCAAACTGTAACTGAGCAGCAGAGGTCTAATTGGAGGTAAAAGGAGGGCACTAATTGCATATTAATAGTTTCAAAAATACTGAATGAAGCAAATGTACATTTAGGCAACTTCTAAAATGTTAGTTTTTTTTCTAAAGGTCTGTTGATGAACAAAATGGAGTTATTAGGGGTTACGTCCAAATGGACATTTTCAATTCAGGAAATAAATAGTTTTCTGTGAAAATTAAGTGTTGTGAGAGCGGTGTGCAATTAATGTTATTATGTGAGGATTCCACATTTGGTGTCCAATATTTATGTAAATTAAAGGTCAAAGACAATGTAAACACAGGTCTCTTTCTCACCAACCTATATGCAAATTTAAGACAAATACAACATATTTGAACAACGAATTCTAAACCTAACATGTTAAAAAGTTAAAACAGATATATATTATTAGTACAGCATAGATGCACATATTTCAACATTGTAGGCTGATAGATATAAGCAATTTAGTTTTCATTAACATACTTTTCTTTACATTCATCCCTATAAAGTAAATTATTATGCATGCAAGTCACATCAGAAAAGAAATTCCTTTAGCTCATGGAAATGTATGTTCTGTCATATTTTTCTCACAATGAAAGTTAAATCAGGCCTAAATTACAGATTAAATGTACATTATTCGATATAAATAATTTTAAGTAAATTACTAGAATGTTCTCAAAGGTCCAGTAGGATATTTTCATATATCATTTACTATCTAGTACAAATTAACTGCAAAATTTGAATAACATGATTAAAAATGGGCGGCACGGTGGCGCAGCAGGTTAGTGTCGCAGTCACACAGCTCCAGGGGCCTGGAGGTTGTGGGTTCGATTCCCGCTCCGGGTGACTGTCTGTGAGGAGTGTGGTGTGTTCTCCCTGTGTCTGCGTGGGCTTCCTCCGGGTGCTCCGGTTTCCTCCCACAGTCCAAAAACAGGTGGATTGGCGACTCAAAAGTGTCCGTAGGTGTGAGTGAATGTGTGTGTGTCTGTGTTGCCCTGTGAAGGACTGTCGCCCTCTCCAGGGTGTATTCCTGCCTTGTGCCCAATGATTCCAGGTAGACTTTGGACCCACCGCGACCCTGAATTGGATAAGCGGTTACAGATAATGAATGAATGAATGATTAAAAATTTCAGCAATGATATCAACACAAGTGCATTCTGTGCCTGAGAAAATCTGCTTGAAAAGCTGTAAAACATGAGAGAGTGTGGCTATCCTAGTTTTTGTGGTTCAGCTGCTTGTCTGCTAGAGGTTGCCTTGACTAATGCACTAGTGTGTTGGTCAGGGTTTGGGATTCAGGACTTCTAGTGGCTAAATAGGTTAACTACAACAACAAAGACAGGCACTCAGGTGAAATTGCATTATGCATCTTTAATGTCCTCATTCCATTAGCATAGCTTATAGCATTTTGTGTATGACATTTCACTTAAGCAATTGTTTAACAACTACAATGAATTGTATCTGAAACAGGTTAACTCCATTTTTAAACACACGTTGTCCTATATTCAATTTTGAACAAGCATAAATATAATTAGGGCGGCACGGTGGTGCAGCAGGTAGTGTCGCAGTCACAAAGCTCCAGGGACCTGGAGGTTGTGGGTTCGATTCCCGCTCTGGGTGACTGTCTGTGAGGAGTTGGTGTGTTCTCCCTGTGTCCGCGTGGGTTTCCTCCGGGTGCTCCGGTTTCCTCCCACAGTCCAAAAACACACGTTGGTAGGTGGATTGGTGACTCAAAAGTGTCCGAGGTGTGAGTGTGTGTGTTGCCCTGTGAAGGACTGGCGCCCCCCTCCAGGGTGTATTCCCACCTTGCACCCAATGATTCCAGGTTGGCTCTGGACCCACCGCGACCCTGAATTGGATAAGCGCTTACAGATAATGAATGAATAAATATAATTAATTTTCAAGTGTTAAATGTAAAATTTCAAGATGCTGACTAGTTAAAAATATGACAAGGATATCAGTCATATGCTTTAACCATTATTGTCACACCTAATGTGTTATCCTTACCCCGGGTTAATCTTTATTATGTGTCAGTGTCCTCAGTTCAAGCCGAACTCTGTCAAGCACATTTTTTCTAGTTTGTGTAATCTGTTCCATTTTAATAGTACTTTAAATATTTAACATGTTTGTAGGAGGTAACTGGTTACAATTTAATATCTTTCTCAAAAAAAAAACCATTTCATTAAAAAGTCTGTAACCACAAGGATGTGAAGGTCTGAAACAAATCTCTGGCAATGCCACAAGTGATCTCATGTTACCCCTGCAGTTGTCATGCCATTTAGTCCATGTGACAGTATTATTCTAGAGATATTCCAAGAAAATAATTACAGAAAAGCAGTTTCTCAAGACATCGCAACCATTCACAACAGAACCCTTCTTTTCTGTTGTGGAGTTCAGCCTATGCATGTGTTATGATGTGAGTTTTATTATGAGTTCAATAAAAGTAACTTACACTGGAGGCGAAAATGCCAAACAGCCTGCATCTTGTTAAATATGTCTTATGGGTAGTTCATTGTGGTTATGACAGCGTAACAAGCAATGTATGCTAAAATAGGACAATACCACCTTTTCTTTTCTGATATAGTAATACTGACTTATACTGGTACTAGTCCAATTGTGGCGGCACGGTGGTGCAGCAGGTTAGTGTCGCAGTCACACAGCTCCAGGGGCCTGGAGGTTGTGGGTTCGATTCGGGTGACTCCGGGTGACTGTCTGTGAGGAGTTGGTGTGTTCTCCCCTCTCCGGGTGCTCCGGTTTCCTCCCACTGTCCAAAAACAAACGTTGGTAGGTGGATTGGCGACTCAAAAGCGTCCATAGGTGTGAGTGAATGTGTGAGTCTGTGTTGCCCTGTGAAGGACTGGCGCCCCCTCCAGGGTGTATTCCCGCCTTGCGCCCAATGATTCCAGGTAGGCTCTGGACCCACCGCGACCCTGAACTGGATAAGGGTTACAGATAATGAATGAATGAATAGTCCAATTGTTACACTTTGAACAATGAACTGAAGTATTTTTTCCTCCGATGTCTGATCTGATCTGATCTGTCAAATTGTTTCAGCCTTATATTCGAACTGGGTATTGGATCTGTGCCATCTTTAATGTAAAACATTAACAAAAATTGGTTTCCAAAAGTTGTAAAACATTCATCAGATAACTTTGTGATCAATTTAACAGAATGTTTGAAACAAAAACAGTGTATGGTCATTTTTCTGTTGTGTTTTTCCAGTCTGGGTGATGTCAGAGTACTGTTCCCAGCTCAGCGCATTTGCCAAGTCTGTGGAGAGAAAGCTTCAGGTTGTCATTATGGAGCTCTTACATGTGGGAGTTGCAAAGTGTTTTTCAAGAGAGCCGCCACAGGTGAGTCAGGTCACACTGTTAATGTACAAGCTATCGCAAGGGTTTGACTTGATCAAAACACATCAGTCTGCAGCTGTCAAGACGGCTAAATTTGAGATCTGTGCACAAGGCCATTTGAACAAGTAAGACATCTCATGGCCTATTTTATAGGAATGGAATGTCACAGCACTTTATTAAATCATAATATTAAGATTTCTGTTTATAGGAAGACAAAAATATCTTTGCGCCAGCCGGAATGACTGCACCATTGATAAACTCAGAAGGCGAAACTGCCCATCGTGTCGTCTCAAAAGATGCTTTGCATCAGGGATGAACCTTGGAGGTAACTGCTGATCCATTAGAATATTTTGCAGATGCCACAATATCATTCTTCCTTTTCCAGAATTGACACTGAAGCTTTTACTATCATCTGATACCCATTTGATGTGTTTCATCTTTATGTTATGCTTTTATGGACACTTAAATCATTGTGAAAGTGTAAATATAAAAATGTAGGAAGTAATATATTTACATGTAATATTTTTTCTAAGAATATACTAAACATAGCAACATTCATTAAGAATGCCAAGACTTATGAATATGCATAAATATGCAAATTGTAAATGCCACTTCGCCTGTGTTTCCTAACCACACCCAGTGTGTGAACAAACTATGAAGATGAAATGAAACCAAAAATTGAATGAAATGAAAACAAAAAATGAATTTATATTTTGGCTTCTAGTTCAGATTTTCCATTCCACCTTTCATATGTGAATTTTAGCTTCATATTACAATGTTACTTCCACCTTAAACATATGACTTGAAAAGGCATGCTCTTTAGCTATAATCCTCTCATTATCAAATTTAGGATGTGGGTTCAAGCTCATACATGATGTACATATCTAAGTTGTTTCCACCCATTTATACATTTTCCTAATATACAGTTACCCCTGGCAAAAATGAGGAAAACACTACACATATGTTGCTTTTCCACTGCATGTTATCTACTCGACCCGACTTGGTTCAGCTTTTCCACTTTTCCATTAGGCAAATCTGGTACCTGGTATGTGGAACCAGTACTTTTTATTCTCTGCTCGTAAACCTAGCAGAGTGCCGACTGGCCAGAGGGACTTGTCAATCACCACAGAGCGCAGACCTCTACAAGTTACCACAGAGGTCACATTTGTTTTTATACGACTCACAACAGCTGCTCGTAAAATTCTTTTGAAGTGTTTAAAACGCTCCTTGGATTGGTGGCCGAAGAAAACTCCAGCAAGAGGCTGACGTGCAACAATGAAAAAAAAAACTGATCTGTGAGAACTGGGGCGATGCCATGTTTTATCCAAAAAAAAAAAAACAAAAAAAAAAAAACACAATGAGTAAACAGTGCCTAACATTACTGTCTCTGTTGTAGTTTTTAAAGTCTATGTTTAAGGCTAAAGAGAGGGAGATTTGCAACATTACTGGCTCCATATTTCTTGGGGGTGCTGTGGTAGTGCTAAAGCGACCATATCCGAGCTGTGCCAAGCTGAGTCAAATAGGTGGCATGTAATGGAAAAGCTGAATTAGAGGATGTTCACATAACATATTATTATTTTGTAGCAAATAAATATGACAAACATTTTTGCCATCTTAAAACACACCTCTGACAAATTTAAATATCAAATTATCAAATTATATTATCAGAAATATCAGAAATCAAATTATATTAGTGGTGTATATATACGTTAGTGTGCAGCTAGAACTTGCAGTGCTTACAGATCTCAACATGTGGTTGGACTTGGCTAACTGAATGAAAACATGGCTCCAACAAGAGAGATTTGTACTGAAACAACACCTATAAAGAAGAAAACAAGGTTGCATTGGGATTAAAGAAGTACTCATGTATAAATGGGTGAAATTGATATTCAATAATGAATAACACATGCATTGGCCAAGGAGATGACGCTGGAGCTTTAGTTAGGTGCTGTCATTTTTCAGGTTGCTGATGCCTATTTCCACAGGGTAAAGTGTGTTAAAATGTTTCTAGCCCGAAAAGTTATGGTGGACATGTAGAAGATTGGGTCTCAATAAACTACTATTCAAGAAAGTGAATAGTGGAGTGATTAATTTATTTTAATTTCTAAAATTTATCTAGAAAAAAAAAATGCTGTCAGTTCACATATTTTATCCCTTTGAGGTATGTTTTGTGTCAGGTTTTTAATTTGCTTATTTGCTACAAAATAGAAGGTCTGTGTGAAAAATATGAGTGGTGATTCTATAATTTATTCATCGTGAGTAGTAAGACTGGCTGTATTTTAATCTGAACTCACTGAATTTAAACACATTTTCCATATATTAAGCCAACCAAGAGGAGACCAACCTATCTACTACTAAGGTTTAAATGGGAGCACTTCACCCAAAGTGCACCTCAGAAAGAACTACCTAAAAGACTATA
Organism: Hoplias malabaricus; assembly: GCF_029633855.1. Lineage (NCBI taxonomy): Eukaryota > Metazoa > Chordata > Actinopteri > Characiformes > Erythrinidae > Hoplias > Hoplias malabaricus. The sequence continues at coordinate 30,017,535 of NC_089816.1, forward strand.
TCAAATTCATTCTCTTATGCTCTGATAAAGATCTCGATACCAATATCAGACCAATGCCATCTCAAGCTTCTTTTATTTTTAGAAGGTCATGACATTATTAAAGAAAATCTAATTAGCTAAAGTTGTCCATGTGATTGCGCTTACAAAAATTACATTATGCAGTTTAATATCTCTGGATGGAATTTTAAAACTGTACAATGTATAAAAGTGTTATAAAATATCAATGCCTCAAGATTTTAGTAGATTTCAGCAGATCAAAGGGAAAGTGGCTTTCTAGTTTGACACATAAAATTTGTTGCTATTCGAAAACGACGCTTTGTGCATCTCATTACCTTGGTCATGCATTTTGTTTTGCTTTTTTTCAAGGCCAAAAGCTGAAGAATACAGCACAGCTTGAACCAGTAAAGAACAAACCCACGCAGGGACCTGTAGTAGTTTGTCCCAAGCCTGCTCTCCATAGCATGTATGGGCTTCTGAACATTCTGGAGAGAATTGAGCCTGCAGTGGTGAATGCTGGCCATGATCAGGCTCAGCCAGACTCAGCTGACTCTTTATTGACCAGCCTGAATGAACTCGGGGAGCGGCAACTTGTCACAGTCGTTAAATGGGCAAAGGGGATTCCAGGTAATGTCCTGTTACATGGAGAAATAAATATTTGTGTACTCATTTTAACTATTAGGTTATAAATAGCAGCCCATTTAGTCAGATTCTAAAATATATGTGTGTCCCTTCGCAAGATTTTCTGTTGGCAGCTGAAACAGTGGAACGGTAAACGAGACAAATAATGTAATCTGGAAAATAAAATTGTGAGCCAAGCCTCATATTGCAACAGTGTTATGGCCCTATACAGAAAGTAACCCCTATGATTTTTTAAAATGTTTTTTGGCAGAGAAAACAAACAGTATTCCTGCAAATTTGTTACAGTGTTAGGGTTTTTGCAGAACTGCTGTATTGATTAACCCTTGGTAGCCTGGCTCTTTATCTATTTTTTATACTTCTGATTTAGCTTCTATACGCCACATTAAAGAACATGCAATATACCTGTGTTTGGTATCTCTTTTATCAACTGTCTCTCACCCTCTATCTTTATAGCTATGTGGTTGTGGGGAGTAGTTGATGTTGAGCAATGTAATGGAGGACATCGACCTTGGGCCTGACACTTCCCTTCCTTACCATCTCTCTCTCTCTCTCTCTCTCTCTCTCTCTCTTTCTATTGCTCCCTCTCCCTCTCTTTCTATTGCTCTCTCTTCTCTCTCTCTTTCTATTTCTCTCTCTCTCTTTCTTTCTATTGCTCTCTCTCTCTTTCTATTTCTCTCTTTCTTTCTATTGCTCTCTCTCTCTCTCTTTCTATTGCTCCCTCTCTCTCTCCCTCTCTCTCTCTTTCTCTCTCCCTCTCTCTCTCTCTCTCTCTCTCTCTCTCTCTCTCTCTCTCTCTCTCTCTCTCCTCCCTCTCCTAGCACGTTTGCCTTCTCTACCCTCTTACTGTATTCAGTTTGTAGGAGTGTGGGCCAATTCCATTTGTTTCCATTTCTGTATAAAATGACAAATGACAGTTTTTTGGAACAAATGCAGCATCTGTCCATTACCATTTTGTGCACTTTTATTAATGTATAATCCTGATATTACTGAATATTTGATGGCTTTTAAATGACTTTACACTGAATAGTTTTAATACATTATTTACTGCAGGGCCAAATGATTATGAAACCAAACGCCTTACAGACCATCCCATTACTAATGCATAATACAGCAAACAGAATTCGAATAATCTACAGTTCTTAATAAAGTAATAAATCTTAGTAGAGGTTAAAGGTAAGTTAGTTAGGTTAAAGCAACACTATGTCTGCACTAGTACATATATTTCTGGGCTCCTCCTGTTGTAGAATGTTATTGACTTTTACAGCACTGTTGTGAAAAGTCTGGAAAATCTCTGAGAGTCAGGGATAACAGATACGTTTACATTTTACACCACAGTTGTTAAAAAATAACATTGGCAGAGATGTATAATCTGCTGTCAGGTTTTCTTTGTTTGCTAACACTACTTGGAGATGTCTGGCTAGTGTCTTAAGCTCTGTGAAATTGGGCTGACTTTGCTTATGATCACTAAATCTAACAAAGCAAAACATCAAGCAAGTGAAGCAAAAGTTGTTATTACTTAATAGTCCAAGAAGAAAGTGGCCAACTTGGCATCAGTAAAGCATTATTTTATCAATCTTGCCAACAAGTAAAAGCCAACCCAGTATTTACTGGCTCTGGCTGATTCTCAAAAGTCGCCTCACACCTATGTAGTGCATGGTGTGGGTCATAAAATAAAAGTATGTGCACTCATAGTGCACTGTATATCTGTTTATAAAAGTTTACATCTCCCTGTAAACCTGTGCACTCTCTAGGTCTGTGAAGTGCACTTTGTAGGGAGTACAGCACTATATGGGATGCAGCTTATTTCAGTTGTTGTTGGTGTGACGTGTGCCATCAAGTGTTTCACAGTTCTCACTAGAGGTTTCCTGCCTGTCCTCCAAAGTTACATAATGCAGTTTCTACACCGATGAGCCCAGAGTAGAAATAACACAGGCTCATCTACAGGTCAGTGGAGGCATCCCAATGATTTTGAAGCTGTAATTTTAAGGTAAAAATACTACAATAGTGTTGCTTTAAGGGGAATTTAAGTTGCTTTGATTAAAATATTTTTCTCAGAAACATTAATTTTCTTTTTTCAATAACCTCCTAAATGTTTGTCTGCAGATTTGGTCATTAATTTTGTGATACTAACATATGTCCACCACTTCATTTCTTCTGAGAACCTGGGGTTGCTCTCATGTCAATAATTTGTTACTTTTGTTTTTTTGTTAATGAGCAATGAGCTGTTTAGGTCATGCCTTGTTTTATTATTGATGCAGGTTTTCAGAGTCTGCACCTGGATGACCAAATGGCTGTTATTCAGTACTCCTGGATGGGAATTATGGTGTTTGCCTTGGGCTGGAGGTCCTTCAAGAACGTCAAGGCCAGAATGCTCTACTTTGCCCCCGATCTTGTGTTCAATGAGTAAGCAAAATGTTAAAGAAATAGTAAATATGAGTAATCACATCTGCATTCAACATACTTGCCTCTCTGCAACAACATACATGAGCCATATATCACCTCTAAATACTTGCTCTAAATAATGTATAACATGTAAATATTTCATTAAGGATCAAATGCACAGATATGTTTTGGTCATCCGCCAAATATATGGTCTTGTCCTGACAAATCCATGCTTTAAAGGAAGGTACTTTGTGGCATATTAATGGGCTGGTTTTCTACAGCTGGGGCTCAAATTTCATACCACATTAGCTATGTGGATGGGGGGAGTAGTTGATGTTGGGTAGTGTAATGGAGGACATCGACCTTGGGCCTGACACTTCGCTTCCTTACCATCTCTCTCTCTCTCTCTCTCTCTCTCTCTCTCAGCAAGCGGATGCAGGTATCCAGTATGTATGAGCACTGCATCCGCATGCGTCATCTCTCAGAGAGTCTGGGTAAACTTCAGATCACGCAGGAGGAGTTTCTCTGCATGAAAGCACTGCTCCTCTTCAGTATCAGTGAGTCCAGTCACATCACATCCTTGCCAAGTCACAGTGTTTCTAGAATAGGAACAAATCTGAATCTCTTATTTTTGACAGGTCACTCTGAATCTAGTCAATCGAGTTTATTCAGTGCATCACTTTTGTGTAAGCGAATACATTGTAGTTTAAGAGCATCTCCACAAGACTTTTTATCACCACATTAAAGCTTTAGGATAGGGTGTACCCTGACAAAAAAGCAAATAGTTAAATCAGAGGTTGTCTGCCCATTCCTCTTCAAGGCCTACCTTTTAATTGACAAAGCTTCTTTGTGTGGAGATGCAGCAGGGATTGTATTACTTTTAATACCATTAATTTTTGGCAACAAAGTTCTATTGATGGCCCTCTGTATCACTTGTTCTCCCTCAGAACTGGATCACCAGGGAAATGGGTTGTAAGTGTTTTGCAACCCACTTGTGGTCGACAAAACTCTACATTAAATGTCCTAGCGTCAGATGTTTATATAGTGTACAGAGGAATATGATACATTGCCCTAATAATGTTTTTGCTAAAAGTAAGTAAACAGAAAAGCTGAATTATGTTGGTGGATGTGCTGTACATATTTTAATCTATTATATTCTGTGCAATACACTTTTCAGAGGAAGTGGACATATTGCAGTATTTCATAATAAAATCAAATATAAATTTCTGCTTTGCTAACTTATAAGTCAGTTTGGGATAGAGTGTACTTGCATATTTGTACAGACTCTTACAACATGAATCAAACTGGCTTTTTCACAGCACTACACTTTAGGTATATCAAGGGCCCTGCAACAATACTCAAAGAATATATATCATAAGTGATTAATGAACAACATCTGTTCCCTAGTCTAAGTAGTATGAAATTAAAAGGAGTCTGGCTGGAGCCAGGCAGTTGGAATAAGGTTGCATCATCTCGTCCTTCGTCGCTTCAGTTAATCAGTCTGGATTTTGCCAGAGCTTAAGTTTAGTTTAGAAAAAGAAAAGAAAAAAATCTGACCACCCAGATGTTACTTTTGTAATCTCAAAATTTCACTTCAGCATGTAAAAGTTTTGTCTACAAAATGGCCTGTCTCTCCCAGTGAATTTGACCTGTAACATTTTCCCCCTTCTTGAAATGTTGATTGTTTCAGTTCCAGAGGAAGGGCTGAAAAACCAGAGCTGTTTTGACGAATTGCGGACAACCTACATCAATGAGTTGGACCGCTTAGTTACCCAAACAAGCCATGGCAACCACACAGAGAGGCTGCTCCAGCTCACCCAACTGCTGGATTATCTGCACCCGGTAATATACCTCAATCATATATTCAATTTTTGGGCACAATACAGTACATTCTGATACCTTAAGTAAGCCAGCTGTTATTTTAGTGATGGCTACGCACACCTTAGATATTACTAGTGGTACAGAGAAGGTACATATGGACATGTGATGGGATGGAATGAAAGAGGAGCTATGTATGTTCCATCAGTTGTTTCTTCCATTTTGTGTTTAAACCTAAAATACAGGAGACAATATGTTATATAGTTTTCTACTTCTATTGACGTTAAATGAAATACGAAACACCCAGGTATCCCATTCCAAATGTTCGAAAAGTATTGTGAATTGTGTATTTAAAGTAAATGCCTTTGTTTCTTTTACACAATAAAATAAACACACTTGAAAAATCAAGCAGAGTTTCAGCTTCTTTTTACAACATTCTTGTGCCATAACGAGCCCTCTCTGTGCATGCAGCAAGCCTTCTGTTAGTATTATCACGTATCATTAACCCACAGCAAATGTTTTGTGCGTCACATGGCACTATCTTGAGGCATGGTGTCTGTGTAACTGTCTCGAACCATGACCTTGTGCCATCAATGTACCATTACGTAGCACTGTAGCTCAAGGCATTTAGATGGTGGCATGGAGCCATTGCTGCGGGATCCTAGGGACTGAGGTGCGACAGTCTTTTTGCTGTGGGTTAGTGAAGCTTGATAGCAGCAACAGTAGGCTTGCTGCACGCATGTACAAGGCTCATCAGGGCATGAAGGTGTTGATAAACATTATTTTGTAAAATCAAGCGTGTTTATTAAACAGGGATATGTGGATACAAAAGCAAAGGCATTGACGTAACATATATTTTAATAGTTTTAATGGGAATAGGGTTTTGATTTTGTCAATATAGGTAAAAGAATGAAAAACACTGATTGCTTTAGGTTCTTTGAGGAAAATATTTAATACAAACGATATGTACAAAGAAAGAACAAAAAGATCAATGTAGCAGTGATCAATTATCAGTTGCTATATTTGATATTATAGAAAATGTGTATGAACCATAAGGAATGAACTAAAAATGATGTGGTGTAACTAAGACAGATTTCTTAGAAAGCAAATATGGACTAAATATGGTGCTAAAATAGAGAAATTAATAAAAATAGCCAATCTGCCTAACCAGGGCTAATCCTAACCCCAAAACAGTGCATGTGACACCTGCCCTTACCTAGTGTGTCTAAACAATAAACAACTACCGTGTATGTATAAGCACAAACAAACTTACCTATACCAATCCATCACTGGAGAACAATTTAGTGAAAAAGCAACAAAGTGAGCTGATACAGGTTATGTATCTAAAGACCATCAAAGTAACACAGTTTACCACATTACTACTCACAACCACACAAAATACTTCTCAACACAACTTTGCTCATTTGTGCTTTATTCTAAGACCTGCCTCCTAGTAGACAGCACTGAATTATGACTGCTGTAAACTCAGCACCTGTAGTTAGTGCTGGGTGATAAAACAATATCCTTTTGGTTCGTGATAACTTTTTGCTCTATAACGATGATAAGCTATGGGTAATAGAGCTCATTCATTCATTCATTATCTGTAACTGCTTTTCCAATTCAGGGTTTCGGTGGGTCCAGAGCCTACCCGGAATCACTGGGCGCAAGGCAGGAACTCATACAGTTATTGGTAAACAGCTTGATCCCACATACAATGCCAAAATGCTGTAGGATTGTAAGGCTAGAACTTCTTTTTCAACGGTAGAATAATTGAGTTGATATTTGTTAAATTTACATGAGTAGTAAAACTTAGAATGTGATACATAGCTGTTGTGGCGTGTGCGAGCATAAGAGAAGCAGACACTAATCACCCATAAGTTAGCGCATAGTGTTCATATGGCTGCCTGAATTAGATGAATGGACAACAAGGTCTGCTAAATATGCAGAACAACAAGGGGCATTACCCGCGGGTACATTTTTTAATCCCAAAGCCAGCACCGTATATTGTAGTAAATTGTCTGGGGTCACAAAAGCAGAAAAAACTAAGCTCCTGGAGTCAGCGGAAATTGCCACTAAACTTAAAATAAATCCAATTTACTGTCAATGTTAGCTGCACTTACATTATCAACACAGTCGTCCATGTGAGGTAATGAATAAGAGACAGATAATTAAACAGATGGTTTTACAGATATTCCACTTCTAGTTTCATGCTAACTATTTTGGAAGCATTAACACAATATGGGTGTTTTTTAAGCGGGACGTTAGTGGTAACTTTTTTTATGCTGCAGAACTATAGCTTGCAGAGGAACATAATTAAGTATGTAAGGAAATTCTTGGATAAGTTTAATACAGTCATCATGCTGCTCTGTTGACTAAGGCCCACCCAGTCAGCCAGAGCTGATTTCCCACATGTGAATTCACATGCACGGACACACTCTCCCAGAGCATGACTCTACCACACGCACATTCCTGCGAGTCGGATTCAAAGCTGGAGCGTGAGGGTATGGACTCCTGGCTATTATGACTATACCTTTACTCCCTCGTGCTGCTGAACGTATGGTTTTTCATCTGCAGAACGTGTTCCTAATGGGATCATGATAGACATGTGTGTTCCTGTGCATAGTCTTAGTGTTGTCTGTGTATTGAGTATTTTTCGGTTTTGATATACTATGGAAACAACAAATATTAAAAAAAAAAGATTATTAACTCTATTAACTTTAGAGTAATAGATGAATAAATCAACTTTATAACAGTATATTGTATATTGAGGTAAAAGCTAAATACAATATTACATATAAATAACGAACTGCAATTATATATGGGTGTTTGTGCGTATATATATATATTATACACACACAAAATATAATATATTAGGCAGATGGCTGTGTAGTGATATTAGGGGTGGGGAATATGGCCTTAAAAATATATCACGGTATTTCAGGGCTTTTTGTCCATAATGATATTTTATTAAATTCATTCATTCATTCATTATCTGTAAGCGCTTATCCAGTTCAGGGTCGCGGTGGGTCCAGAGCCTACCTGGAATCATTGGGCGCAAGGCGGGAATACACCCTGGAGGGGGTGCCAGTCCCTCACAGGGCAACACAGACACACACACACCTACGGACACTTTTGAGTCGCCAATCCACCTACCAACGTGTGTTTTTTGACTGTGGGAGGAAACCGAAGCACCCGGAGGAAACCCACGCAGACACGGGGAGAACACACCAACTCCTCACAGACAGTCACCCGGAGCGGGAATCGAACCCACAACCTCCAGGCCCCTGCGACACTACCTGAAATTTGTTTTATAAATGTATTAATTTCCTGCCTTGCGCCCCATGATCCAGCTCTGGACCCACCGTGACACTGAACTGGAAAAGCGGTTACAGATAATGAATGAAATGTATTAATAATACTGAAAGATATATTTATTAAAACATTTCTATTACTACAAATGTAACAGTTTTTACATTCAGAAGAAGTGATACAAAATTGTAAACAGTTGCTTATTTTCTAAACAACAGTAATTTACCAAGATTCTGATTTTGTATATAAAAATGTAGCATAAATCTACCACACATCCAATGTACAGAACATTAGTGTGTGCCTATAAACAGCAAACGTAAACAATTATACAAAACGTAACCTTCACAGTAAATAGCAAATAGCATTTCTGATTTCTTATCCTCAACCTTGTGCTTCTGCATGTTATAGGCTTCTTTCATTTCTTACGTATTACTTTGGTTTATCGTACATCTGTTATTTTGTAACCAAACCACCTCCACACTACTGAAGTCACTCCCCTTACATTGGAGCAAATTACTCCACCTTACAGCCATTTTCCACCGTAATTGTCACTCTGCCTAAATGACTCATGCAATGAACGTATGTCATATTTTGGCTAACTGCATGATGTCATTACATAAACAACACAGAATATCATTATTATCACGATATTGATTTTTTTTAATCGTTTTAAAAATGATGTCAATCTTATCATGAAAGATTCGATATGGCACAGCCCTAAATGACAGTGTGACAGGAATAAAAGACAGTGTGCAGCAAGTCACAAATTTTGCAGGTGGCTTTATAGAGATATATAAAGACATACACTGAATAATCAATGACCAAGTTACATCCACTGTAACAATGACCAGGTTAGTGAGGATAGGTACATGTCAGTACATTGTAAGCTGTAAAAATAGAGTGAAGTATAGACAGGGAGGCTGTGCACTGTAAAAGGATCGATATGACCAGATTCTAGCCCCTGAATAAACAATGATCAATTTGACTGATTAGACACAAATGACAACAATGTAAGTTGAGCATAAGTTGAACAATGTAAGTGAGAATAATGTATAAATAAAATGGCTGTGAATTGTAAACAGTAAAAGGAAGTACATAATATACTTTAGAATGCCCAGCTGATACTCAGTGAGTCTGGAGTGGTTCAGCACATGATTATGTCTCAAAAAAATGGAAAAGACTTATATTGTGATCACTGTTGGAAGAAAAATCACTTCTGTTCAATCTTCCTTATGTGCCGTCTGGCCTAACTCGTCGTCTGTGTGTGGTTTACGTTATGTCTTACATAATAATATTTGAAAAGGGGCATACACAGCAGGTAGACATAAAGGGACATGAAGGAATGAAGGCATAGGCATACGTTTGACTCTGACTGGACTCAATACAAGTTCAACAAATTTAAGTATTCCGCAACCCTAGTGTTTGCATTTGCATTTTATTCCAGGAAGAATAATTGTACACACCCACTTTTGCCAAGGCCCACCTAATGGTCAATTTCTGGCTAAGCCAAATGATCTAAACATGAAGGTAATGCTACCAAAACCTGTGTGTTAGAATGTTTAGTTCTATGAAAGGTCAACCCATCTACATTACCAAGAGTCTAAATATCAGTACTTACAAAAGGAACTGAACTGGAGTAGGCATCTCCAATAGATATGAGCATATTAACTAGAAAAATAAGCTCAGCTGGACTAAAAACCATGAGCCATACACAGGGTGCAAATGAAACAGGAGGAACACCTTTATCCCATTAAAACAATGTTGGTGCAGCTTAAATTTTAAAGACTGGTTAAACATTTCAAAGTCACATTGAGACTCTGGTTGGTTAAGACTATAAACTACATGCTGAATGTTTTAATTTTCAGCTCTAAACAGATAAGTAGTACCTTGGTGAGTTTGGATTATCTTGGGCAACTCAAAGGTAGAAAAGAGATTCACTAATGCTTGAGCTACAACTGCAGGGTTATTTTCTGCAAGGACAAGCAGGTTACTGTACACATAGTAAGTATAAATTGATTACCTGTTTTGGCCTTTGGCAACAGCCCTACACAATCAACCACAATTCAGTATGATTAGGTTTTGCAATAATCGGATAGACAAGTTTAGAGCTAATTTGAAACATTAGTATTAATTCCAGGCTGAAAAATATTTAAGTAAGGGATTGTATATCTTGGTGATGCCTGTTGAGCTCTGGACGATTGCGTGAACTCAGTTCATGCATTAGTCTACTCTTGTCAAGGAAATGTTTTACAGATTTGTCCTGATGTGACTCAATCTGATCTTTCCATGGCTGTGTGGATTGATTTTGTCAAATCATATTTGAGTCACTTTCATATATATCCCTAGATCAAAGTCAAAGTCTGATTCGTGAACAGGCGACCTGAATGTGAACGACTAAATCAGACTTTATGTGTCTTTTTGCATGTACACATGCACCTTCACCTCAGCCAGCACCAGCAAGCAGCATGGCAAAACAACAATGTGGCTCAAGCAGTGTCCCAAATAGTGCCAAACTCCCTATAGAGTGCACTTCACAGGTTATTAAACTAAAACTGCTACACCCAGACAGGGAAAGTGTTTGACTGGAAGACATGAAGCTAATAGCAGATGATAAGCTTTTACGTAATTTGATTAAAAAAAATGTTACATGTATATAGAAACCGTTTTTTTTGTTTGTTTGTTTTTTTCCCATGAGTATTTGCATTACAACGGGTGTAGGGAGACATTTGGGATCAGCTGACCTTTTGGTGCAGCAGTAAAAACCATCAGGCTTCTTCCTCCTTCTGGTCCAAATCATGTACAGAAACAAGCTGTTGGCTAACCCCTCGACCAAAATGTGATGCACACTTGAGCTACCAACATGTATATTTTGGCCAGATTTGAAACAATGTGTCGAACAAATATGATGTATTGTTGTTGGGGAAGTTTCTGATTTTGTGCCATTCAAGGCCATATTTGATCTGAGCAAAAAATCTGAATACATTAATAAGGTTTGTAATGCGAACTTAGGCATTTATGCCTTTGGTATCTCTACCAGCTGATGATGGTCAACTTCCCAGTTTATATGCTGTTTATCAGTGGAGCTACTCCAGTGCTTTTCTAGATTTTTGCTGGACTTGACAGCAACTGCAGCACACAACTTTAGATATCACCAGAAAGAAATGAATCAGCCATATCTACCAAGTTTTCCAACTTTAAGGACTGAACAAGCAAACATGCAGGAAATATCAGACTGTTACTCAAGATAAGATGATTTAATGTGTGGAATATTTTAACTTAGAAAATGTGAAAAGAACTTTTTCACCTGCTGTGACATTCGCCAACATGAAATCAATCCCTTACACAATTAAAGCAGAACAGACAGCAACTTTAAATATGCTGGAACATAAATCAGTACACAGCTGTACAGAATGAAATAGCTCCTTGATATAACCCATTTCAAGTCATTGATATACAGCAAACGAGCCACAAAAAGGTATTATTGACTTGCAGTAGTTGGAACTTGATCTAAATTAGGGAGAGGGCTATCTACATGAAAGTAAACGCAGACCTGAAGTGCTACATAACTCAAGTAACAAATGCGTTCCTGTGGTAATTCAAACAGTTAATAAAAATTTACAGACAAGTTATATGTCAGCCACATTCAACCATTCCACCTTAAAAGTTTCTAAGCATAAACAAACCAGAACACAGCATTTCCCCACAACCAGTAGATGTTACCTTTAATAGCAATGTCCCTTGTGACAGTAAAAACATTCCTTAATATCACTTAATAATGAAGGCGATCATTAAACTCCTTTTACAGGATCACCATTTATCAAGCATTATTAACTTTTTCTCACACAAATTCTAAGTTTCTTACACCTTCTAAAATGTAGGCAATATATTCTGGAATATGTTCATACCCAGTAAACAATTAGCCGTTGATTCAACGTTGAAATAACGTAATGACTGCCGTCTAATCAACGTTCTCTTAAGGTTGAAAATGAAAGTTGAAAAGACGTCCAAACACAGACATTGAAAAGACGACTATTAGACGTATTTTGGACGTCCATTGATGTTATTAATTGGTCCCAAAATAAATTACTTGTATAAAACGCGTTTTGGACGTCCACTGACGTTATCGATTGGTCACCACTTAATCAACTTATTAAGATGGATTTTTGGACATTCGTTGACGTTTAAAATATGTCCTTGACGGACAGACTACTTTTAGACCTATTTTGAACGTCCAGGGACGTTCCTTGTTTACTGGGTATGCTCTTTGAATTTTATACCAAGAAATTTCACTAAATGAGCATACTTCATTTCTCAGAATAAAATGTTGAAATAGGTGTCCACATGCTCTAAATGAAATGGGACAGTGTGTAACTCTGGTGCAGTAGACGCAGCAGGTTGTGCAGCCTGTGCATGTGTCTGCACAAGGTATGACAGGAGAACCAGTAAGTGGAGTGTGTGCAGAGGACGCCAGCTCCAGCACCTGGGCTGAGACAAGCTTACTCAATGTCAGCTCCAGCTCATGCAACTTAATCTCCCACTCCAACTCTATCTCATGAACAGCCAGCTTAATATCAAATTTCAATATCAATCAGATTTTTGAGATTCAGCACTTTTCCGCCTCCAATTTAAGACATGGCAATCATATTTGACCATGACTCTCAGTTGAGGCCAAGGAAGGGTGAGAAAAAATGGGAGAGAATGGTTTATAATGAGGCAAATTGACTTTTACCTCAGGATCCTCAGCAGCAGCCAGCATGAAAATCGGGGAAAATCGGGCCCCTCAGAGACAAACGGAGATGTCCACGCAGATGTAGCCTATGGGTTAGATGACATTCCCTTTCAGGAAAAATAGCTTGTGTAGACAAAGCACTTAATGTTGTTGTACCCATCATAGGACTAAAATTCAACACATCCACATCTACTGCTTACTAATACTAAACAGAATGCTTGGAAATCTGACTTTAACTCTTGATATTTGGAGAGAGATGTGGCCAGCTATAGGCTGCCGACTAATCCATACTTTCTACATATTCAACATTTCATTACTAGGATTAGAAATAAAACTCTGTAATGTAAACTTAGCTGTAGACATCCTGTCTACACTACACAACCAGATGTCCAGAATAACAAAATAAAAAGCTCCCAGTTGTTACGTTCCCCTCAGATGTTACTATGGGTACCGTGCAAGAAACGTGGCAAAAACACCACTATCTAAGATTTAATCATTGCTTTATACATCCCTTGAGTAAGAGCCTACAACATTAAAAAAAAGAACAATATAGTAGTAATGAACAACTAGTTGCTACACCTTGATATTAAAAAATGAGTATGAAGTATGGACTAACAATGATGTAGTGTAAGCAATGACTTCTGCACCTTAAAATTGCCTGTTCATTCATTGCTGGAGAAAATAAAGACAGCAAGAGAGAGAGAGGGAGCAACAAAGTGAGACTTGAGCAGAGATGTAAAAACAATCAATATAATACAGTTTAAAACATTATTTCTTACAATCAGACTCACAACCACACAAAATGCTCCTCAACATAACTTAGCCCAGACTGGGCACTGTGCTGGCCTATATTAGAAATTATATTAATGTAGTCAAGTACACTTGGTCAGGCAAAATTCTAATATAAGTAAAAATGTAACAGGTAAGTGTGTGTGTGTGTGTGTGTGTGTGTTTATTTATAATAATTGGAATTCACATTTGTGGCATTTTCACTGATAATCTTTCACTGATAATCACCGGAATACTAGAGATATTTTACAATAAATGATGACATTCCATTGTTCCTTTCTCTGTTTAGATTGTGAAGAAGCTTCATCAGTTTACATACGACCTCTTTGTCCAGGCCCAGTCCCTTTCCGTGAAAGTGAACTTCCCTGATATGATCTCTCACATCATATCTGTTCACGTACCAAGGATCCTCACGGGCATGGTCAGGCCAATACTTTTCCACAATTAATGCTTTGAATGTAGGACATCTGCCCCTCGCTGTGCCTGTTGTAAATCTGCAGTGTTTTTTTCAGGCTGCTGTTAGTATTGTTTATTCTTTAATACACAGAAGGACTGTCAAGCCAGAAAAAAAAAAAACCTTTAAACTCAGTGAAAGCACCTTTATTGTCCTTATCTTGCAAACTTGCCTGGAAGTATTATAGCCTAGTATATACACTACAGCTGCAGTAACAAAAGTCATAATAATACAAATAGTTATACATTAACTGTGGCAATGTATAAATAATGATTTTAAGAACTTGGAAAATGGACTTCTGCATTACAGTTGAGAACAAATTTAAGTGAAACTGGACTGACATGCATGTACAAAATGCTTGTTTTGACTGTAGAAAAAAATGTTTTTTTAATCCCTGGAATGGAAGTAGCAACAGTAATCAAGTGTAAACATGGAGCAGAAAGCAATTCCAATTTCTAATTGGTTAAAAGGCAGTGCTGAATATATTAATGTCAATCAGTAAAAATAATATTTATTAGTAAAAATATTATGTTGGACGTATACTGTTTTGCACCACTGGCAGCTGGATGTGGTGTTTACTTCAATATGTATAATTTTTTATTTCATTCATTCATTCATACATTATCTGTAACCCTTATCCAGTTCAGGGTCGCGGTGGGTCCAGAGCCTACCTGGAATCATTGGGCGCAAGGCAGGAATACACCCTGGAGGGGGCGCCAGTCCTTCACAGGGCAACACACACACACATTCACACCTACGGACACTTTTGAGTCGCCAATCCACCTGCCAACGTGTGTTTTTGGACTGTGGGAGGAAACCGGAGCACCCAGAGGAAACCCACGCAGACACGGGGAGAACACACCAACTCCTCACAGACAGTCACCCGGAGGAAACCCACGCGGACACGGGGAGAACACACCAACTCCTCACAGACAGTCACCCGGAGGAAACCCACGCGGACACAGGGAGAACACACCAACTCCTCACAGACAGTCACCCGGAGCGGGAATCGAACCCACAACCTCCAGGTCCCTGGAGCTGTGTGACTGCGACACTACCTGCTGCACCACCGTGCCGCTAATTTTTCATTTATTTTAATTAATTTTTTAAATTTGTAAAACATCATATTTGAATTAATCTTAAACAGCACTTTTAGATTTGCACAAAGTAAAACTTGTTGATGCATGTCCTTCAACATTCATTTTTTACATTTTCACAAATCCATAAATTTAAATAAGAGACACTTTAAAGGAGATACACAAGACACTATACAAACATAATTTTTATCCTTGTACAATTTGGCCATTTGATATTTATTTTGAAATGGGAAAAGGGGAAAAACTCATTATCCAATTGCTGTTTCAAAATAACCAGGAAACCAGTTATCCTATTTTCGATTTGACATGTAAAGCAGGAAATAATCCTGGATACTTGGCTGATTTCTGATTTGAAAGCATCATGAGGAAATAAAAACAGGAAAATGCTCCATTGTCTGTACAATTCAAGGCACATTTACTCCTGTTCACAGAGCTGTGGTTTTAACAAGTAGCGCACCAGGGCCAAAGATAAATAGAGTTAGGGTTAAACCTTTAAACATGATTTATCCACTGTAGAGCATGTTCAAATCATAGTGATATATGATACACAAGTAAATGATGCCAAGTTCTGATGTCAAGTATCTTCTCCAAGACCTTTTCACTCTCTGAATCATTGGCCAAGAGTTCCAGACTCCCAGATGCTTAAAGAACAGATTCTTACCAGGAAATTTTAGAGCACTTTAGTCTTCCCTCTGCTGACAAGTCTTATGAAGTTGCGGATTTCATTTTCAGGCAGGACTTGGCACCTGTCCACACTGCCAAAAGTACCAGTACCTGGTTTAATAACCACAGTATCACTGTGCTGGATTGGCCAGCAAACTCACCTGACCAAAAAACCCATAGAGAATCTATGAGCTATTGTCAAGAGGAAGATGAGAGACACCAGACCCAACAAAGCAGACGAGCTGAAGGCAGCTATCAAAGTAACCTAGACTTCCATAACACCTCAGTAGTGCCACAGCCTGACCACTCCATGCCATGCCGCACTGATTCATGAAAAAGGAGCCCAAAGTGTTGAGTGCATATTCCACAGTAGGCCAAAAATTTCTGTATTAAATTTTCTTTGAATTCATATTTAGTATTCTAATTTCCTGAGATGATGTCTTTTGGGTTTTCATTGGCTGTAAGCCATAATCATCACCATTAAAAGAAATAAACTCTTGAAGTAGATCACTCTGTTTGTAATGAATCTGTATGAGTTTCACTGTTTGAATTGAATTACTGAAATAAATTAACTATTTGATGATATTGTAATTTATTGAGATGCACCCGTATATACTGAACACCCCCCTCACCCCCTCTTCCTCTCACTGTGTATAGACACTAGTCAACAGGACGGCTTTTTAAACATACTCTGAAAATCATTTGGGGCCTTATAGTGAAGAAGGAAGAGTTTTTATTTTAAGATTATTATTTTAGATTATAATCTCGCACAGTGAAACATCTGCGCATGAAGTTAAGGTCACCATACTTAATGCCAAATGTCAGCTAGAGGGCTTTATAAATGCTTGAGTTTGTGTTGTGTAGCAGGGGAACTGTTCTTTAAGCTTTATATATAGAATTGCATTAAAAAAATGTACATTATTAAAAGCCCTTGAGATGAAATGGAGGAAATGAAATCAACACAGCTTTAAAATCTACAGTTAAAGAATATGTTTCCTGAATATGTATCATCACATTGACAATTTCTGATAAGCGGGTGTCCACAAACTTTTGGCCTTAGAGTGTGGCTCTATTCATTGCGTCATCAGCGTTGCTTTGGCACACTGTCTGACCAGAACTCGAGTCCCCTCTAGTGGTAACAGCAGAAACTACATAACCTCCCTAAGAACCTCTCCACAAAAAACACTGAAAATTTCCATGAAATAAACAGCATGTGTTGTTAGTAACAGACAGTAACAGTTATCTGTCTGAAACTGTTACTGTCATAGCATTCCATACATTCTTCAACAGTTTTTTGCCCACTGACCTTTTCCTTTACTCCTTTTAAACAAGGTTCTTGTTATTTTATGTATTAAGCAATACAAGAAAAGCCCATGAATGCTCTACTCTCATGGTTTTGTACTACAGGCCCCATTAAGTATTCATCCTAATGATATTTCATCAATGTATACAGCGTATTATTGATCTGATGCTTGTGTTAAAAAGTTTTTCAACAAACAGAAGGGTTAGTGATTCTCAGTCTGCTGGATAACGTTCAGAAAAGTTGTATATTAAAAAAATGTTATTTTTTTGAGCGTTCGCTGACTATAAAAAGCTATCTGTATGAAATTCAGCGTGTGTGACATTGGAGTGCAGATCACACAACAGCAAAAGTTTTGTCTTCATAAATTAAACACAGCAGAAATGGCTGAGAGCAGGACTAAAAAAGCATATTTTGAAATGCATTCTTTTCAAGTCTTGCACATCTGCTTCACTTAAAAGCGGAAACATACATAGGACTGAGGTAATAAAAAATGTATCTGCCAAAGTACATATTTAAAGCAAGATTCAGTCACTTTTACTTTTGTATTTACCAAAAGCATTTTCACATTAATAATGTATTGTGCAGCTACGACATTATTGCAGTTGGAGTACTTCGTCAACTTCGGATTTCATATAGAGTTTTGTGAAAAAGTCAGAGACCATCTCCACTCAAACAGCCTTTAAGTAAAAGTGATTCATTTTTCTCAGAAGGTTCAGCAACACTATATATCAAAATTCTCAGTGTTTAGTGAATCCATCTTTTGTCTTAATTATAGCTTTTATCATTTAATAAGACTTCATTTAGATTTCACAGAAATCAAGGATGATTTTCCACACCTACGAAGTTCAGACTTTGATTTAATTTTCTGATTCTCACTTAAATCAAGATCTATATAATATAGTGTTATATAAAATCAACGTTAAAAGGAAATAGCAAATTTTTTATTCATTCATTCATTCATTCATTATCTGTAAGTGCTTATCCAGTTTAGTGTCGCGGGGGGTCCAGAGCCTACCTGGAATCATTGGGCGCAAGGCGGGAACACACCCTGGAGGGGGCGCCAGTCCTTCACAGGGCAACACACACACTCACACCTACGGACACTTTTGAGTCGCCAATCCACCTACCAACGTGTGTTTTTGGACTGTGGGAGGAAACCGGAGCACCCGGAGGAAACCCACGCGGACACAGGGAGAACACACCAACTCCTCACAGACAGTCAACCGGAGGAAACCCACGCAGACACAGGGAGAACACACCAACTCCTCACAGACAGACACCCCTGGAGCTGTGTGACTGCGACACTACCTGCTGCGCCACCGTGCCGCCCACACATTTTTTAAAATAAGCAAAATACAATGGGAGTCATAACGACTCCAGGTAGACAAACATAATTGTCACCATCAGACATAAACATATCTTTCATGTTCCAGAGACTGGAGGACAATAATAGGTATAAATAGGTATTTCTGTGTATACTTCCAATGCAGGATGACAGCTTGTTGGTTTGGGTCTGAAAGGATTGTACAAGAAAATTTGGCGATTCATCATTTGCTGTGCATAAAGTCATTAAACGGTTTAGAGATTTCGGGGATCTCTATTTTCAAAGGACAAGGCCCAAAATCAGTATTAGCTGCCTGTGGTCTTCAGACCCTCAGGCAGCAGTGAATTAAAAACAGACACGTTTCTGTTGTGGAAATAACTGCATGGGCTCAGATACACTTCCCAAAACCACAGCCTGTGAACACAGTTTGTTGCTGCGCCCTCAAATGCAACTTAAAACTGTAGTAAAGGAGAATGCAAAGAAGAAACCATTTATAAACAGGATCCAGAAATGCCGCTGCGCTCTCTGGGCCCAAGCTCATTTAAGATGGAGTGAAGTGAAGTGCAAACATGTCCTGTGGTCTGACAAAATCAGTTTGAAATTCTTTTTTTTTTAAGTTATGGATTGCATCCTCTGGGCTAAAGATGAGATGGATCATCTGACTTGCCATAACCTCACAGTTCAGAATTCAGGATTTGGGATGTTAAAGGTACATTGTATACATGGCATGGGTGACATAATATATATGAATAAGCAAACTACAAATACAGAATAACTCCCATCATTATATTAAAACCAAATAACATTATTCCAGTGAGTGTGATATTCTGTGTGTGAATGTGTTGGTTTAACTTTTTACAGATCTTTCCTCGTGGCAGTCCGTATTTTTTGAGGTAATTATCCAATACCTAGTTTTATCAGTTAATAAATAATTACTTTAAATAATATGTGATCTTGAGGGCAGCACAGTGGCACAGCAGGTAGTGTCACAGTCACACAGCTCCAGGGACCTGGAGGTTGTGGGTTCGATTCCCGCTCCGGGTGACTGTCTGTGAGGAGTGTGGTGTGTTCTCCCTGTGTCCGCGTGGGTTTCCTCCGGGTGCTCTGGTTTCCTCCCACAGTCCAAAAACACACGTTGGTAGGTGGATTGGCGACTCAAAAGTGTCCGTAGGTGTGAGTATGTGTGTGTGTGTCTGTGTTGCCCTGTGAAGGACTGGCGCCCCCTCCAGGGTGTATTCCCGCCTTGCGCCCAATGATTCCAGGTAGGCTCTGGACCCCCCGTGACCCTGAACTGGATAAGCGCTTACAGATAATGAATGAATGAATGTGCTGTTGATTTACGGGTCCGGCGCCTACCCAGAATATCACTGGGTGCAAGACAAGAACACACACTGAAGGGGCCACCAGTCCTTCACAGGGCAACACACACATTCATATATATATACAGAATGTTGACAGAAATTACGATTGATTAATAAACTATTTTTGTTTGATACAGGGCTGAGAATGTTGATGTGCTTGTTTTATAAATTTACTTTGGATATTTACTACTGAAACATTCATTCATTCATTCGATGTCTGTAACCACTTATCCAGTTCAGTGTCGTGGTGGGTCCTACCGGTTGTCCCTGGAAAGGGCGCCAGTCCTTGGCAGGGCAGCACTCACACATTCACTCACAGCTAGGAACACATTTGAGTAGCCAATCCACCTACCAATGTGTTTTTGGAAGGAAACCTTGGCTGGAAACCAAAGCACCCGGAGGAAACCCATGCAGATGTGGGAGAACACACCAAGCTCCTTGCAGACAGTCACCCAGACCAGGGCTCAAACACACAACCCTAGGACCTGTTGCGCCAGTGTGCCACCCCCTTGTAAGTAAGTTAGTCACACTGGATGCAATGCACAAAGATATGTTCTAGCTTTTGGAATCCAATTAACTTCATTGTAATTTCCTATAACCACCCAAAGGGCTACACCTTTCAACATGCATTCTGTGCAATGCCAATCAAACAATAAAACAAAACAAAAAGAAGCATATGAACCGTTATCTGTGGCTTGTTGTTGAAGCAACACAAAAGAACCATTAATGGAAGCACTATTATCTAAGCCAGAGTCCATTAACAAGCAATTAACTCCTTATTAATATTTTACCAGACAGGTCCTCATCTCCTCATGTTTTATGAGGGCCCCCTTTTTTCCTACCCCCACTTCAGCACACCCCCACCCCACAGAAGTATTTCAACATGATCTGCTTTTAAGGAGAACATAAAAAGCTGCACTGTAATGGGCTGGAAGTGGTAATGCAACCTGATAGCTGCATCAGCTCCCTCCAGCTGCTCGGGCCTTGGCCAGCCGCAAAAAGAGACGCTACAGATAGGAGCAGTGCACGGGGGCATTCCCAGCCAAAAAAGCCCTCCATTATGTAGGCGCTCTCCAGAATGTGCACATTTGTCCTCACTTTCATTTATCATCCTCTTTTCTCCCCCACTACCACCACACCAGCTCCTCTGAGAGTATTTTTGTCAGTACTCATTTTTTTCGGGGTGCTGCTGCTTTTTTGTTTCATGCTCTAAAGTATGACAGTAATGGAGAAATGAAACCAATGGTTTTTCAACAGAGGCCTTCTTTCAGTGCCTCCAAATCTTTTAATTGATGATAGAGGGAGGGGTGAAGGAAAGATAAATGAACGTGTCGCAGTTCACATCTGCGGCAAGGTTCATGCATCAGCGTTTAATTCTACGTTCAACCAATGTTTATGCATGCCTTGATTTTCTAGGGAATACTGTATGGCATAGAGGCAATAAGTGGGCTTAGATTTTGGAGTTTGGATTAACGACATGAATTTCACTACCATGAAGAAAAAAAAAAGGTGACAATGCAGTAGCTGTGTCTGCCTTCCTCCACTGGGGGTAGCCATGGTCCAAACTTCTGTGCTGAATTCAGGGCAGCAGTATTTCAGAGACAGAGAATTGTGTTGCCTTTAATTTCCCCAAACGCCATGCTCTCTTCCCTTCACTTCCCATTGATATTAAATACATATAAACATGAGCAATGCATAATACATTTATTTCTGCCTCTGTATTAATATGCATTCAACAATGGAACCTTTTAATGTATGCATGCATGTTTATATTTATGAGATGGGTCTATTAGTGCCATGGACTAGAGAAACAAACCTGACCTTTCCAAGCCCACTGAACTTTTATTTATTTATTTATTTATTTATTTTTGGTGAGCATGAATCATCCATGACGTGTTGATGGGAGGCTGCTTAGACTTTTCTTTGCATACAAATAAGTACTGCCTTTAATAGAAATGTACAGTGCTGTTTATATGTGAACCTCATTTATAAAGGCTATTTACTACTTTAGGTTTCTAATTTCAGAGTTTTTTTTGGGGGGGGGGGGAGTCGTGCCCTGGACTAAGCCAAATTAGGTGGACACTGGGTACATTTAATTTAAAAATAGGCCTTTTGCTTTTTAAGTCTGTGATATGACTAGACTATGGCTATTCTATAGGGCTAATTTATTCATTGAAAAAAATACCAGCAATTATTATTTACCAATTTGAAGATATTTTAAATTACTCAGTTAGATTCTTTAACACTAGGAAATCCAACTGATGGTCATTAAATGCAGGGCCATTCTGAATATCTGATTAATTATATAACTTTGTATAAAAAACCCAAACAGTTATACTTTATAATAAACTGATACTGATCTAGAGAAGCTTCAGTAAATCCAAGTTTAACATAATAGAATTTGTACTTTCAACTAGCACAAGTAAAGCCCAAGAAGTTTTCACTTCGTAAAGTCTTCCTCTTGTAATAAAAAAGCTGTAATAAAAACCAATATATAAAAAAAATGAGTACCCTCTTGTCAAATTATATTATGATGAAATTTATTTTTAAATGTGTATTTTATTAAGCATAATAAAAAAAGAATTAAGTACAAACAAAAATCCTCCCAACATAGAATGTGGGTTTTAAAAAAGTGTGTTTATTATTTTCTTTAAAAACTGACAACAAAATGAACTAAAATTGCTTAAAATAAAATCTCATAATAAATAATTTTGTAATGTGTCCAAGTGTTCAAACTTTTCGATATGACTGTATTTTACTGATCATCTAAATAAAGATATGCATCATATACAACCCTGTTCTCAGAGAAGTTGGGATTTTTGGGAAATGCAATGCAACCCAAAAAATTGTTTTGTAAATACAGAGAAATTTATGACTAAAACATGCCCCATAAAAGTAAGGCTAGAGGTAAATATATGCATGTGTTACATCACCTCTCATCTGAATGAGACTTATTAATTGTTTAGGAACTGAGGAATATGATTTGCTGCAGACATTTCAAGTCACTTTTGCCTGATTCGTTTATTAATGATGTGCAAGTCCAGCACATGCCAAATGCCACATGAAAAAAAGTCATCACATCGGTGTCAGCAGAAGTCTCTCTCGCAATATACACTTCAGTAGTACTTTCTCATAAATGCAAGTCACCCATGCTTTGGGCACTGATTTACCCCCCACAGCATCACAGATGTTGGCTTCTGTGCCTTTCGCTGATAACAGTCTGGATGGTGCTTTTCTTCTTTGGCATTGAAAACCCAAAACCAGTTTTTCCCAAAAGCAAGCTGAAACATGGACTCATTGAGCACTGCATTGAATTGAAACATGCCTTTCTCTTTGTGTAATAGAGTTTCTGATTGCATTTCCTGATGCAATATCGGACTGTGTTAAGTAACAATAGTTTTCTGAAGCACTACCAAATCCATGTGGCTCTATTTATCCCAGTAGCCTGTTGGCTTTTCTTGCAGTATCTTCTGAGGGCTCGATGGTCTTTCTGTTATATCCCAGCCCCAGCAGATACCAAAAGTGTCACTGACACAGTAACAGTTCAAAAAAATTCACACAAGTAATTATACCTAAATACACTTTACATATATTCAAATGCATTTCTCCTGTGTATAAAAATTGCTAAAGATAACTTTACTAGATATAACTTGGCAGATATTTAAAATCATCCCCATGCGACAAACACTTTTATATTCCATTTTGTATGAGTCAAAAATCTCGGAGACATTGTCCATTATAAACTTTGGGTTTGGGTGATAATATGAAGCATTTTACACAGCTCTTGCCCCATTCTGATGCTCTTAATAACAGCATTTTATATTATAGCAATTACCTCCACCTTCCAGATCTGAAAACTTCTCAGTTTGAACTCCATTCTCCCAATTGACTGACTGAGAAGATCAGATCAGGGCTGTTCAGTACAGATCTCATTGATCAGCTGCTAAACTTTCTTTGTAAATGTTAACTTTTACATCTTTGGGAATCTCTCTGGGAGCTTGGGTATTGCATTTTCCTTATCTATCATTTATCTTTTATGCCATGTTAGATAAAAATACAAACTCTTCTCAGAGCTTTAAGTATTAAAGCTAAGTGCCTTTCCTTTATGCAGTTTCTTCTCCATTTTATAAGTGTAACTTTTGATCCTCAGGCTCAGGATCGTTCAAGTGTAGAATGAGAAATCAGTGAATACTGGTGTTTTCCACCTGCACTAAATGTAAAGGTCTTATTTTGATATGCCCTACCCGTTTTAAATAATATCATAAATGTAAACTATTTATCAATTGTTTTTATTATTATTATTATTATTTTTAGCATCTAACATTTTTTTGTGAAGATAGACTTTCCATAACATACAGTTGTCCTCATGCTGTGATGAGCTGACCGAATAAGATATTCTGAAAATGTATTTACATACTTTGTAAATGTTGCTGTGATGTGAGCCATTGGACCACTGTAGAAAGTGCTGTTATACAAAATAATAGCATCACTGTGATTGGTTGATAGGCAGGAGGCTGCAGACAAGGTGTTGGAGATCATCCTTGAGTGTGATATTGCTTTTATAGTACAGGTCTAAAAGTGCCATTTACTAGTCAAGTAATAAGTGTCAACATTATGCTTTGATGCTTGTATGATTATACGTGTATGATATTATTCGTTTGCTTATTCAATTTATTTGCCACTGCCCAAACAAACAGTTCTGCAACTGAACTGGTGTTGGCCTGTTGCCAAGCAACAAAAACTTTGCAGCTTTGTGTAAGTCTACATTACCCCAGCCCAGCTACTTTGAACCTGTACATTTATCTGCATAATATGCTGTAAAACATGCTAATAATGCGATATTGCTTAAGTAATAGTTAATAGAACACACCTGGAAAGCAGAGTGAAAAGCATACACATAGATTTAAGCTCAGTGTTGTTATACTCTTGGAATATATTTAGTTGAATTGAATTACTTGGATCGGAACTAATAACTGTACAAATCAAGCTAAGATCTTGCTTCCGATCTGAAACAATCCTTAGGTGTTTTTCATCATTCCATCCACAGTAAGAAGACACCTGAACTGAATCTGAAAGAATGTGTATAGGTCAAGGATTCACTACTAAGAAAAGAAATGAAACAAAATATAACTACCCCAGGACACAAACTATATATCTGAGATGTTGGATGAGGGTTCCATTTATTGACATGTAAACATGTATTAAGGATTATTTGGATTGTGAGAAAGAGTTCACAATAAACATGGAAAAAATATCTCTTCAGATGTCCTTAGCGGGAAAAAAGAACCTAAACGTGAGAAAGAGAATGCATTTTAATAAAGTCTGTAAATTCTGTATAATTATTTGTTTTTTGTGGCTTCTAAGAAAAGAATACGTTGTTTTGCTGGAAATTAAATGAAAGGGGGGTCCCTGACTTTCACACAATGACATTATTATAAATGGACTATTAGATTGTTTAATTTATAGATTGTTTAAACACAGTTGATGCAGCTTTCTCAGAATGTTTCATGAGAGATCCAAACAAGGTTTTCAGCTAACTTAAGCTTAATAATACATTACAATCATCTCATTGTACACACTATATTGCAAGAGCCCTGAAGGCTTGTGAATTTTACATTTTTAATATATTCTAATTAAACATTTTGTAATTTCCATTTTTCTATAGTAAGTATATTGGAAGCTTTGATAAGCCATGCATAGTTTATTGCTGTTCCATTTTTTGTTTTGTTTTGTTTGCCTTTTTCTGGAGACAGCCTTGATTAGTCTACAGAAGGCTCCCCACCATGAAAGAAGAAGATAAGAGCCAGATGGAGAGAGAATGGTTGCTTTTCATCCACTTGAGTGTTGACTTGGTCATCATGTTTGCAAACTACACAGACAGTGGGCCATTGATGACACTGAGGTCAAGCACTGACCTTCACTTTCAAAGCTTCTGGCAGTGTAACAAATGCTGTCTACAGAGAGCTTTTCTTCTGCTTCCTGTCCACTGATAGAGCAACCACAAACAGATAACTACATGAACATCCAAATCCAAAGCCATGCATGGCTTCCCAGGTCACACTGGCATAACATATGCGTATCCACATGTTTACTAGCCTCAAGATGTTTAGTATAAGTGCTACACAAGGCTTTTTCCTTCTTACAGGACGATGACAAACCCTTGCGGCTACATATGGTTTGACACACACTTTCTAAGCATCACAGAAAATAAAAGCCCTGCATTAAATTCCAATTAAGACCTAATTTATCACATCCAAATTTACAATCACAATCATATAACAGACCATTATCAGTGAACTGGATGCACCTGTGAAATCCTGCACTCAGCTGTTGATCCCACAGTGGACCTCTGCCCAGTAGAGGAAGTGCATTAAAGTCACTTTGCATGTTAATAATCCTCAGAGTCAACTCATCTCCTTGCTCCTTCCCCAAATTCAATGTGACACTAATTGTTTTATATATAAATGCTTTTTCAACATCAAAGATCCATTTTCCCTTTGGGTAAATGCTTTAAGACCACAGCAACAGTGTCAATTTCGTTACAACTGTGATATTTCTATGCAGTTATCTTTTATTTGATATATAAATAACAAATAATAATAATAATACAAAGAAAAACACACACATGTCTGAAAATGAAATGTCACATTAAATGTCCGAACACCAAATGTCATATTTCATTCACCTTTGTTTCATTATTCTAATTAAGCAAATCAATAAGGAGTTCTAATTGATCTGAATTCCATTATGTTCCATTATCCATTTGTGCACACATTAGCTCAGAAACTCAGAAGCTCAGTTCATACAGTGCATCCAAAATAAAAGGGCATCATGCCTCTGTAATAGAGAACAAACACCCAGAAAGCCTGAGGGATTCTACAGGCTGATAGATTTTACTATTCCCAGTGTGGAGATGCATAGTATAAAACTACTCTGTGGGCAGATTTATATTCATTAAAAGGACATGCACAGACAAAGTCTCTAAATGTATTACCAACGAGATGTTTGTAAAGATATGTTCTCAGCAATGGTGTCTGGCTCAGTCCTACAGAAGACAAAGCTGTTGTTGATGAGGTATTATACACCCGCTTTCAGAATAACAGCAGTGTTTTACTTTTGACCACAGCTTGGAGGAATAGTGTCTTGAAACACGTCTTCAGTGGCAGGTAAAGCCCTATTTGGGTTTAATCATTAACAATAATGATGAGGCATTTCATATTTAAAGCTACTCTGTCAATACTAATATAATTTTTAATAATTATAATTAATAGGAATATTTGTCCTGGCTTTTTCACAGCGTATGTTCTGTCACTAAAACTGAAAATATTAAAAATTAACAACATGTCTTAAAGGGGTGGCATGGTGGTGCAGCAGGTCACACAGCTCCAGGGACCTGGAGGTTGTGGGTTCACGTCCTGCTCCGGGTGACTGTTTGTGAGGAGTTGGTGTGTTCTCCCTGTGTCCGCGTGGGTTTCCTCCCACAGTCCAAAAACACAGTAGGTGGATTGGCAACTGTCTGTAGGTGTGTGAGTGCATGTTGCCCTGTGTTGTCCTGCATTGCGTCCAATGATTCTGGGTAGGCTCCTGACTCACAGCGACCCTGAACTGGATAAGTGGTTACAGATAATGAATGAATATGTTTTAAAGGCATCATAGACCATTCTGGCAGACTTTTTTTTGTTCATCCAGAATCTTGTACATAGCTGAATTTAACTTGTACATTTTTATTCACTGTTTGAATTACCACAGAAACTCATTTATAACTTGAGTTGTTTAGTTTCATAGCACTTTTGGTATGTGTTTACTTTCATGCAGTTAGTGGTCATGAATTTTAGTCAATTGCACTTTACATAATGTAATTGAGGGTGGCACGGTGGCGCAGCAGGTACTGTTGCAGTCACACAGCTCCAGGGGCCTGGAGGTTGTGGGTTCGATTCCTGCTCCGGGTGACTGTCTGTGAGGAGTTGGTGTGTTCTCCCCGTGGGTTTCCTCTGGGTGCTCCGGTTTCCTCCCACAGTCCAAAAACACACGTTGGTAGGTGGATTGGCGACTCAAAAGTGTCCGTAGGTGTGAGTATGTGTGTGTGTGTCTGTGTTGCCCTGTGAAGGACTGGCGCCCCCTCCAGGGTGTATTCCCCGCCTTATTCCCAATGATTCCAGGTAGGCTCTGGACCCACCACGACCCTGAACTGGATAAGCGCTTACAGATAATGAATGAATGAAATGAATAATGTAATTGTAACAGCAAAAAAAAACGTAAATATTGTCCATCTATGGTAAAGAAATAAAGCAACAATCTCATTGCATTTCCTGCTTTTTAACACTGGGAGCTTTCTTCACAATCCAAACACCTCCAGATGCCATTTCTTGGTTGTGGCTCAGCCAGCAGCCTGAGAGCATGCCTGAGACATTAAGGATCAAGACCCTTAGTTTTTTTTCCCCCCCAATTTACTGAGCTATGGCTGCATACAAATACCTGAGCATGCAAACTGACTGGAGGGCTTGCAAATGGTGAGGTAGCAGTTTCTAAATGTTTGAGTTGTCACTTTGGGTATAGGTTTGTTACAACCACTACGAAACAGCAGGATGGCAAATATGCTGCATAATTTTTGATAATAATGGCTTTTCTTTGTTTAGGAATTATATGTATGCTGTGTTTTTATTTTAATCCAAGTAATATTTGTAAATCATGAGGTTCAGGCAACAAGCTACAGAGGGCAATTGACTCCATGTCTTGGAAACTTCATGTGTTAAATTTAAACTTCAAGCCCTTCATAACCATAGTAATTAGAACTTAGTATAATTGCTATGATCCTATGACAATGATCATTAAAAAAACTCAACCCTAGGATTGTCATGGTCCAGATTTTTTAATTAATTAGACCATATGTTTTTTTTAAAGATTAGCTGTGAACCCATCATAAGATCGGGAGATAAATACAGTCAGGGGGCCTCATTCCAGTATGTACCCATGTAGGGTTTTCTTCACTGTGTAAGGCCTTGTGTGTGTGTGTGTGTGCCTCAGCAGTGCTTTGTCACTCAGGAGGTGCCATGCTGCATTTCATCATTTCATCCCCTCGTTACAGGCTTGTGTACTAGAGCTGATCCATAAGCTGGGATTCCGTCACCATGTCTGGATATGACCCACGAGACCCATGGTTATCTACAGACACACTGTCACACTGTCCTATGGAAAAGGGGGGGGGGGGGGGGGGTGGGGGCGGAGAGAGGCGTCCTGATTTGTGTGCCGAGTCCTCATATGATGTTTTCACCATTCTTTTCAATGTTAGCCTTTTCCTCCTCTTCTTTTTAAGATGGAGGAGAAATTCACAGCAGTGCCATGGCTCACAGCCAAGCCTTCTTGAGCAAGAAAGAGGGATATTGTCCTTGGTCAGCAGGCAGTTCCCATGAGAGGAAGGGAGATTCTGAACTTTCGCCTCGCTTGTGGTGTGTGTGCGTCAATGTGTGTATGAAGTGTTTCTGTATTTTCAGGACAAAAGTGGCCTGATTTGTAGCAAAATAAACCAAAACAAAACAAAAAAACCTCAAAAACTAATATATTTCTGTTCGTAACAATTTTAGTGACATTATAAAGTGTTTTCTGACAGAGCAATGCCATTCTGTGTACTGCTCTAAAGTTTTATGATTACATTTGAAATATTTTTGTTACATGAAGGAATTTATATACAAGCATGTCTCAGAGTCTTGACATTGAATAAAGACAAGTTCGTGTTGCAGTAGTGTGTATGTGTGCACCCACTTAGTTCCCAGCTGGAACAAGGGTGAGGCACTGGAGCTAAATGAAGGCTGTGATGTGTCTGGTTAAATGAGGGGGATTACGACAAAGTAGTGTCGCTTAAAGTAGCCTCTCTTTAAATTAATTACAATCCCGGGAACTTTAACAGCTATTGAAAATAACTTGGCTCTCTACGGCCTGTGGCCGAGCCAAGTGAGGTCGTAGGACAGCTTGTTTGATATAATGTATCTCTGACAGCTCTCAGAGAATGAGTTTACGGGAAAGTGTGTCATGGGTCAAATTACTGAATTATTAATGGATCTGCAATATAACAATTGGCCTTCCTCCACAGTAAATCAACATGATACTGGCATCTAGAAATACAATCAAATGCTGCTATTTTAAGAGATATGCCTAAGAATAAATTGCTGACATATATGGTGGAAGGGTTTTTTTTTTTTTTTTTGGTCCATAATGACCTTTTTAACTTTGGCATAAGGGCATAATCAGCAAATTTCCTCCAGTCCTGTCGAATGTATTGAAATAGGGCATGAACTTTAAAAATTGAATTCACAGACCACACAATAAAGACCTGACATTTTGTTCTCCTGTGAGACGACCAGAGAATTGAGGCGGGCATCATAAAATTATGTGGACATAGTCAAACTCAATCTGTGAGAGGCGGTATTGTCTTTATAAACTCTTAAAGAGGATACACTTGTTTGTTAGACTTTCACTATGCAATAACTTTAAAACAACATACAGTGCAAACCCTTATGAATGAGGTCCTTTGTTGCTTTAAGATAACTCCAATCAATCTTGTCAAGGGACATGCACTGCATTAAACCGCAATCCGTCTTTTTGCTCCACGAATGAACGTTTGCCAGAAAACGAATCCTGAAATCACCATTTCACTCAGTCTCCTCCAGTCTCTTTATGCCCTATTTCCCATAGACGGCCGTATGTAAATGTGTGTTTTTGCAACGGTGCGATGAAGGATTCCCGACCCCTGCTCCTGATGAAGTTGCACTCAGCTTGAGGAGAACCATGGAACGACACCTCCCGACCTCCTAAGTTCTCAAACATTTGGTCAAATGTATTCTACGTCCGAGTGCCAGAATACACAACTTTTGAAATTTCACAAACATACCGTGCAGAACTCTTGGCTAATGGTTTCTCAGAGGACATTCAAATTAAACAAGACTGTTAATACAGCTGCTGAAAAAAAGCTTATCCACGGGGAACATTTGTTCCTATTCCCCCTGTTATTCTTTCATCTGTACATGCCTCATAATTCTTTCATTTCCCCTTTCAAAAGAAGGAGAGCAGAAAAAACAAGGGGGAATAACGATTAATGCAGACTTGTTCGACTGTAACAATTCCGAAATGAATTTGCTTCAATATTTCCCTGACACCCGTTCTAACGTCTGTATCGGTGTTGACATATTAAAACCTCTAATGGACTCAGAAATGTTTACACCATCCTTGATTCTCCAGAGTTTCTAAGGATCATTTTCAGACTACCAGCATCTTTCTAATTTCACATTAGACGTACGGTTGAACGACCCCAAAAATAAACAAAGGAAGACACATTTTCCTCTTCTTTTTAATTAGCTTTTTGCGTAATTATACTCTGGAATGTGGATGGAGCCCAATCAAATGAAACAATTGTCATCATTTAGCCCTGCAATTCTAAAATAAACACATCTGCCAGGACACAGCTCTGGTTTCTGCATTGTGCTGATTGCAATTTTCTCCTCGCTCTCAAAGTCATGCAATACCCTGCAACAAAAAAAAAAATTATCACTAAGCAATTTATGAAAGTGGGATATTTCAAGGCTATATGCATATATCTAGAGTCAGGCATTTATAGGAGCTGAGGACAATCACAGGACTGACAGTTTTGACCTACAGATGAGGAGCACAACTTGAATATTTATGCGATACGATTGGAACAACTGTGTATGCTAAATTCTACCTACAAACAGTGACTTTGAATTATGAGAAATATTTACCATTAACAGTGCTTCTCCATCAGACTGTGTGTTATGGCGCTGCAATTACAGAACTAATCCATGATCTTATTAACTTATTTAATTTGATATATTTTTATTCAAAAGAGACCCATAAAGTAACCAATTACTTGAAATTTGTGAGCTTCTTGCAGGTAATCAAGAACACTGAACAGGGCCATATCTGTGGAGGGGCATAGGAATGATGCAGTGGTTTTAGTGCTGGCCCTATCATTAGGAGATTGGCTCCAGTGAAGCCTCAGCCATCACGGGTGTTTATAATCTGGCATAACAGATCAAAAACATTATTATTCCCCCTCTAAGCTTGCTGAGCTGCCCCGGGGCACTGTGATAGAAGCAGTTTG
Organism: Hoplias malabaricus; assembly: GCF_029633855.1. NCBI lineage: Eukaryota > Metazoa > Chordata > Actinopteri > Characiformes > Erythrinidae > Hoplias > Hoplias malabaricus. The sequence goes on from NC_089816.1 coordinate 30,049,515, forward strand.
AAAATAATTGATTGGGGAAGTGCTAGCTAACAGGTGTATTAGCAAAGAATTAACAGGGGAGGGTAAAATAACTTTATATATTTAAAAAAAATAGTCAAGTGTCAGTCAAATCTTGAGTTTATATTCTCCTTATTAGCTTTAGGTAATAAATTCAAACATGATGTTACTTAACACAGTCCATCGCTGTCTCATGAAATGCAACCTGAAACCCTGTTGTGCAAGGAGAAAGCAATGCTTCTATTCTATTAAGGAAAAAAAGGGCTCAGTTCTTTCGGCAAGAGCTCATCTCAGAGGGAATGAAGACAGTGGAAACAGACGACGGCGAACATATCTGTGCCAAAAATGAAAGGGACCTTGCAGATGGCTGTTAGAGAAAAGTCCAAAAGCCTGTCATACATTCATCAGTGACGTTCATAGGTGCGAAGTACCAATCACACCTTAGAGGGGGAATGTATTATCTTGGGAAGTGTATGGTTATTTCAGCAAGGCAATCTCTCGTTCTCCACACGCTACAACAGTGTGACTTCATATTCAAAGGGTGTGCATGCTTATATGGCCTACCTACAGTCCAGATCTGATACTCAGAGCCTACACTCATCAGAAAAACTGTCGCTGTGTTAGAACATGTTGCTGTGACTGTGGTGGTATGCTCAAGGGTGAATTAGTACATTTAGTTAGGAAACATAATTGTAACATATTTTTAGGTTGCGTTGATTTCACACGGGGTGGCACGGTGGTGCAGCAGGTTAGTGTCGCAGTCACACAGCTCCAGGGGCCTGGAGGTTGTGGGTTCGATTCCCGCTCCGGGTGACTGTCTGTGAGGAGTTGGTGTGTTCTCCCCGTGTCCGCGTGGGTTTCCTCCGGGTGACTGTCTGTGAGGAGTTGGTGTGTTCTCCCCGTGTCCGCGTGGGTTTCCTCCGGGTGCTCCGGTTTCCTCCCACAGTCCAAAAACACACGTAGGTGGATTGGTGACTCAAAAAGTGTCCGTAGGTGTGAATGTGTGTGTGTTGCCCTGTGAAGGACTGGCGCCCCCTCCAGGGTGTATTCCCGCCTTGCGCCCAATGATTCCAGGTAGGCTCTGGACCCACCGCGACCCTGAATTGGATAAGCGGTTACAGATAACTCCAGGACTTATATGTTGGTGGCTTATTTTACATAGTTATATAATGAAAGCTTACAGGTATTCAGCTCTTTCTGGAGAAGAGAATGTGACTGTTTTAGAAGATACATTTGCACTATTTCTACCATTTAGTGAACAATAAATTCTTTTGCCCCCTGACAATTTACTGAGCATATTTGTTGCACCCTGAAGGATACAATTAGACAAATGTGACCACAGAGCCACTGGAGTCTTGTATTAAGTGAGAATGGGCACTGGTAAAAATTCAGTTAGTAGTATTCAGTTACAAAAGATTAAATGATGTAATTAAAAAGAAAAAAAGATGAAAGGTATGGGTTATCATGTGTCAGATAACTGAAAATGACTTCTTTATACTTCTGTGAGTTGAATAAAGGCTCAGGAAAATTAACAAATCCCTTTTTTTCCCTTTTGGACGTGTTACACAAAAAACAACCTTTCTGGAAATGGGGTAAATTAATGATTTATACTATATCAGAATACCTGTATACTACATCTGTATAATAAGTGGACTAAATATTCTGGTTTTAGAATGAGTTTTAAAAAATGTAATCTGTACCTTATTTAACATTTCTTTTAATTAGCTGAAACTGTAAACAAGACTTTTCTTATAATGCAAAATTCATTTAAAACTGCTACGAAAGCAGAACAGCATTACAATAATCACTTCATAATTGAAGCGAAAGTGATGGGGCAGGGAATGTGTAAATTGCTAATAAACATTTTAATATATTTACTGCATTAACCCATAACAGCCCAGATGCCAAATCATGAACAATATAAATCCATCCATCCATTCATTCATTCATTCATTGTCTGTAACCCTTATCCAATTCAGGGTCGCGGTGGGTCCAGAGCCTACCTGGAATCATTGGGCGCAAGGCAGGAATACACCCTGGAGGGGGCGCCAGTCCTTCACAGGGCAACACACACACACACACACACACATTCACTCACACACTCACACCTACGGACACTTTGGAGTCGCCAATCCACCTACCAACGTGTGTTTTTGGACTGTGGGAGGAAACCCACGCGGACACGGGGAGAACACACCAACTCCTCACAGTAAATCCATCCAAAGAAACAATATTCTTTTCACATTTCTGGCCGCATTATCTTTAGTTAAAAATCCCAATTTAACCTGTATTTTTAGTATTATGTTCTTAAAAAAAAAAAGAAAACTACAAAAACTGTCATTTGACTGCATCCAGGCTGTTCAGTAAATGTCACTTAGGGACAAGGTTTAAAGTGAAGGATAAAGCTGTGCAGGGAACTTTCCAGACCTTGTAAAGTGTTTGTGACACATATGCCACCATAGGCTCTTATGTCGGACAGCCAAAATTTTCAGTTTTGTTACTTTGTGTTATTTCTCAGTTTCTAGTGCAGACCCAGCATTCATCACAGATATCAAAAGACATAAGAGGCTATTAAAACAAAACAAACAAAACTGTCTAGCTAGAACCAGTTTCCCACCAGAAAATTGTGGCAAAGCAATCATCAGTCAGAGTACCTAATAATATTGTGGTTGGTGGTGCATAGTGAGTAATACCACTGCCTTTCATGTAGAAGACTAAGGTTCGATTCCTCGCCTAGACAAACACCACAAAATGCCCCAAAATACATTTGCCTGCCTCTGTAATATGATTAGAATCAGAACATGATTAGAAAACTCACTAAGGATAACAGCATCTGTCAAATGCCATAAATGTTCCCCATTCGTGACAGTAAATGAACTCCAGCTTCTCTTGCGGGTACCGCCATGTCATACAATATGGGCACATTAACTTAGTCGCGAGTACTGACAGCTCTGGATTGGTAATAGTTATGTGCTGGATTGTGAAAAAGTGTGTTCAGTTAATTTATCATGTTAAGTCAGCAGGTTTACTGACATTTATGTTAAGCAAAGCAAACAATAAAACATTCCATTATATTTTCAGTGAGTGTATGTCCTCAAAAAGTTTACCAAGGAACAGCTTTTCAGTATAAATTCCTAATTTAACATATCTGATTCACATACCCAAATCTCTAGGAACATCTGACTGGGATAATCAAGTGGATATGATTGCAGCTGCAATAAAACCCTGCTGGAGAGTCATCAGAAGAAAAAAACAACATTAAAACTGACTAGTTTTGCACTATAGCAGGTCTGCACTCTGTGGATAAATGCATTATTTTATTTGTCTTTTCTTAAAAAGGATGTCTTCTTTTTTTTGTTGTTTTTTTTCCACTTGGTGGTGATCCCAAAATTTTGGGCCAAAGTGAAATAATTATTTACATTTGTATATACAGTCCTGATGAGGACATATGTAGGAAAACAGGTTTATTTGGATAAGACACCCTCCCCTTCCTATTCATTTCTCTCATGAACATAATAATAATTTCAACATTTACAATGAAACTGTCTTATTCTGGAATTTCAGTGACTAAATCCCTAGGACTTAATACTCCAGAAACATTTTGAGGTAAGCTGATTGTTATTGGATGATGTTCAAGAGGAAAAAAGCAAACTGATATATGTCTTTAAAGCCTGCTAGTATTAGGTGGAACTGTGCTCTCTGGATTGATAGAGCTCCTTCGGGATGAAGAAGAAAAAGAAGAAAAAGAGGAAACACCTTTATGTGTGTGTTCACTACCCCTAGTGTATGTGAAGAATTGCTCACTAGTGTGTGTTTCTCTGTTCACTTCCAATGGGTCAAATGCAGAGAAGTAATTTCCCTAAGGGGATCCACAACTGGAGCAGAGGGCTGCCAACCAGCTCGGTGCCCGGGGAGCAGTTTGGGGGTTAGGTGCCTTCCTCAAGGGCACTTAAGCCATGAATTAAATTTTCCTTGCCGGTCCTGGGAGTTGAACCAACGACACTCCAGCCTCAAGCTCGGTTCTCTAGCCTCAAGGCCACAGCTGCCCCCAGAGCTAACATGGCATTTGGGTTAATTCATTCATTCAGTGTCTGTAACCATTTATCCAGTTCAGCAGTGGGTCCAAAGCCTACCCAGAATCACTGGACGCAAGGTAGGAACACACCCTGGAGGCGTCACCCGTCCTTTGCAGGGTGACACACACTCACACCTATGGACAATTTGAGTCACCTACCTAACAACGCGTGTTTTTGGACCATGGGAGGAAACTGGAGCACCCGGAGGAAACCCATGCAGACACTGGGAGAACACAGACTGTCACCCAGAGTAGGGCACCCCGGAGCTGTGTGACAGAGACACTACCTGCTGCGCCACATTGCCACCCCACATTTGTGTTCCAAAAGTAATTATTCACCATCAGAAACTGACCAAAGTAATGCTCTTATATTTTTCTGAGAAATATTCCAAACATGTAGCCTTCACAAAGGGGTGAGGACACACACTTTAATAATAGCCTTGATTTTTGATCAAACAGCGAATGATCAAGGACAAACCCCTGGACAAACCCCCCAAAAATTGTTAGTGGTTTCACTATCAACACACAGCAGGTTGTCACGCCTTCGTCCTGTCAGTCTGTTGTCCCTGCCATGTGCTTTATTTGCACATGGCTCTGTTTTGTTTATGTTCGAGTCTCCGCCTTTGTTCCGCCTCCTCGTCCGTGTCATGTGTTACCCGTCCTCGTTATCTGTCCAGGTGTGTCTCGTTTGTGTGAGTATTTAAGCCCTCTTGTCTCTCATCCGTGGGTCGTACATTTCCCCTTTATCCTGTGTTTAGTTGGTCATGTTATTTAGTCTGTCCGTCTGTCTCTAGAGTTTCCCCGTTTCTTCTCCTTTTTCGTCGTGTCGCTTTTCGTCCGTCTGTCCTGTTCTCCCTGTCCAGTTTCCTTTGTTTTATTTAGCTTGTTTGGCTCCTTGTTTGTTTGTGTCCTGTTTAAGTATCGTTGTTTTGTTTATATTAAATTATCCCGTGTTTTAGCGAATGCGTCCGCCTCCCTCAATCCGCCCCTCGTTCCTGACAGAATGTACGACCCCCAGGACGCAGCTAGCACAGACAGTTACTCTCGGAGACTAGGAGAAGTCCAAGCGTCCATAATTCGTGCAATGGTAGCCTCTAGGACTTCAGAGGAGCCGAATTATGGACAGAAGGACTGCTACAGCGGGAGTTGCCGGCTCCAGCTCCTGCCTGGTGCTATTTCGATTCCTAAACCTGAGGAGTCGACTCGTGAATCGAGTAGTTGCGCCAGCGGGAGTCGAAGGAGCCGGCGGAAGAAGCGTGCTGGAGTTCCCCCCTCGCTGGAGGATTACCCCCTCAGGTCCGGGGAAATTTTTGGGGGGGCGTTAAGGGTAGGGGCTGTTAGCCTCACCTCCGTACCTCTGAGGTCTGAGGCTAACAGGGGCGCACCTCGAGGTGATCTAATGGGTGCGCCTGTGAAACCCCCTAAACCCTTTACAGCTCCAGCGCGAGCCCGGCGAGCAGCACAAGCCCCTGTCTTCGTTAACGCGGCGTCTCCAGCCGCGCCTGTCCTCGAGAGCGCGGCGCGCGCCTCTCCTGTCTTCGTGAGCGCGACGCGCGCCTCTCCAGTCTTCGTGGACGACGACGCAGATTCCTCTGCCTCCGTGGACGTCGTCGCACGTTCCCCAGTCTTCGTGGACGATGTCGCAGACTCCTCTGCCTCTGTGGACGTCGTCGCACGTTCCCCAGTCTTCGTGGACGACGGCGCAGACTCCTCTGCCTCCGTGGACGTCGTCACACGTTCCCCAGTCTTCGTGGACGACGACGCAGATTCCTCTGCCTCCTTGGACGTCGTCGCACGTTCCCCAGTCTTCGTGGACGACGTCGCAGACTCCTCTGCCTCCGTGGACGTCGTCGCACGTTCCCCAGTCTTCGTGGACGACGTCGCAGACTCCTCTGCCTCCGTGGACGTCGTCGCACGTTCCCCAGTCTTCGTGGACGACGACGCAGATTCCTCTGCCTCCGTGGACGACGTCGCAGGCCCCCCTGCCTCCGTGGACGACGTCGCAGGTTCCCCTGCCTCCGTGGACGACGTCGCAGGGCTTCCTGTCTCGGTGATGGCGGCACCCGCCGCTCCTGTCTCGGTGATGGCGGCACCCGCCGCTCCTGTCTCGGTGATGGCGGCACCCGCCGCTCCTGTCTCGGTGTTGGCGGCACCGGCCGCTCCTGTCCCCGTGACTGTGGCTACGGCCTCTCCTGTCCCCGTGACTGTGGCTACGGCCTCTCCTGTCCCCGTGACTGTGGCTACGGCCTCTCCTGTCCCCGTGACTGTGGCTACGGCCTCTCCTGTCCCCGTGACTATGGCGGCACCCGCCGCTCCTGTCCCCGTGTCTGTGGCTACGGCCTCTCCTGTCCCCGTGACTGTGGCTACGGCCGCTCCTGTCCATGTCCGTAGGTCGGCCCGAAAGACTTCGAGGCCGATCCCCAGAACTGTGCCCAGGCTGGTTCCTCGGACTGCCCCACAGACATTTGCCAGCCCTGGGCACCCACCTGTTGTTTTGATTCCCCTGTCTGTCCCTGTCCTGGTTCCTCTCTCTGTCCTTGTCCCAGTACCCGTGTCAGCTTTTGTCTCTGTCCCAGTCCCGGTCACTGTGTTTGTGTCAGTCCCCGTAAAGGTTCTTGTACCTGTTCCCCTGCCAAGTCCAGTCCAGTCCCCTGTCAGCCCTGTCCAGTCTATGTTTCAACCCTCTGTCTTGTCTCCTGTCCAGTCCCCTGTTAGTCCTGTCCAGTCCCCGTTTCAACCCTCTGTCTTGTCTCACGTCCAGTTCCCGTATCCGTCCAATGTCCAGTCACCTGTCTTGTCTCCGGTCCAGTTTCCCTTCCAATCCCCTGTCCAGTCTCCAGTCCCGTCTCCGTTCCAGTCTAGTGTCATGTCACCTGTCCTGTCTTCTGTCCAGTCACGTACCCCTGTCCAGTCTAACGTTCCTATCCTGTCCAGTGTCTTGTCACCAGTCTCTGCTCCCGTCCAGTCCCAGCACCAAGTTCTGTCACCTGTCCCGTCTTCTGTCCAGTCCCTGTTTCCATCCAGTGTCATGTCCAATGTCAAAAACTCTGTCAAGTCCCATGTGTCCACTCCTGTCCTGTCCAGTCCGTTCTCGTCTCTTGCTGCCCCCCTTTGTCAGTCTCCTGTCATGTCCCAAGTCCCGTCTCGTATATTCGGTCCTGTTGTGTACCCAGCTCCAGTGTCTGTTCCCGTATTGTCCTGAGTCCTGTCACCCGTTGGTTTGTTGTCCTGTCTTGTTTTCTGTGCCCTCTCCTGTGCCAGCTCCTGGGGGGTTTAGGAGTACGCGCCCGGGAGTTGCGCGTTCTTGGGGGGGGCATCTGTCACGCCTTCGTCCTGTCAGTCTGTTGTCCCTGCCATGTGCTTTTTTTGCACATGGCTCTGTTTTGTTTATGTTCGAGTCTCCGCCTTTGTTCCGCCTCCTCGTCCGTGTCATGTGTTACCCGTCCTCGTTATCTGTCCAGGTGTGTCTCGTTTGTGTGAGTATTTAAGCCCTCTTGTCTCTCATCCGTGGGTCGTACATTTCCCCTTTATCCTGTGTTTAGTTGGTCATGTTATTTAGTCTGTCCGTCTGTCTCTAGAGTTTCCCCGTTTCTTCTCCTTTTTCGTCGTGTCGCTTTTCGTCCGTCTGTCCTGTTCTCCCTGTCCAGTTTCCTTTGTTTTATTTAGCTTGTTTGGCTCCTTGTTTGTTTGTGTCCTGTTTAAGTATCGTTGTTTTGTTTATATTAAATTATCCCGTGTTTTAGCGAATGCGTCCGCCTCCCTCAATCCGCCCCTCGTTCCTGACAGAATGTACGACCCCCAGGACGCAGCTAGCACAGACAGTTACTCTCGGAGACTAGGAGAAGTCCAAGCGTCCATAATTCGTGCAATGGTAGCCTCTAGGACTTCAGAGGAGCCGAATTATGGACAGAAGGACTGCTACAGCGGGAGTTGCCGGCTCCAGCTCCTGCCTGGTGCTATTTCGATTCCTAAACCTGAGGAGTCGACTCGTGAATCGAGTAGTTGCGCCAGCGGGAGTCGAAGGAGCCGGCGGAAGAAGCGTGCTGGAGTTCCCCCCTCGCTGGAGGATTACCCCCTCAGGTCCGGGGAAATTTTTGGGGGGGCGTTAAGGGTAGGGGCTGTTAGCCTCACCTCCGTACCTCTGAGGTCTGAGGCTAACAGGGGCGCACCTCAAGGTGATCTAATGGGTGCGCCTGTGAAACCCCCTAAACCCTTTACAGCTCCAGCGCGAGCCCGGCGAGCAGCACAAGCCCCTGTCTTCGTTAACGCGGCGTCTCCAGCCGCGCCTGTCCTCGAGAGCGCGGCGCGCGCCTCTCCTGTCTTCGTGAGCGCGACGCGCGCCTCTCCAGTCTTCGTGGACGACGACGCAGATTCCTCTGCCTCCGTGGACGTCGTCGCACGTTCCCCAGTCTTCGTGGACGACGTCGCAGACTCCTCTGCCTCTGTGGACGTCGTCGCACGTTCCCCAGTCTTCGTGGACGACGGCGCAGACTCCTCTGCCTCCGTGGACGTCGTCACACGTTCCCCAGTCTTCGTGGACGACGACGCAGATTCCTCTGCCTCCTTGGACGTCGTCGCACGTTCCCCAGTCTTCGTGGACGACGTCGCAGACTCCTCTGCCTCCGTGGACGTCGTCGCACGTTCCCCAGTCTTCGTGGACGACGTCGCAGACTCCTCTGCCTCCGTGGACGTCGTCGCACGTTCCCCAGTCTTCGTGGACGACGACGCAGATTCCTCTGCCTCCGTGGACGACGTCGCAGGCCCCCCTGCCTCCGTGGACGACGTCGCAGGTTCCCCTGCCTCCGTGGACGACGTCGCAGGGCTTCCTGTCTCGGTGATGGCGGCACCCGCCGCTCCTGTCTCGGTGATGGCGGCACCCGCCGCTCCTGTCTCGGTGATGGCGGCACCCGCCGCTCCTGTCTCGGTGTTGGCGGCACTGGCCGCTCCTGTCCCCGTGACTGTGGCTACGGCCTCTCCTGTCCCCGTGACTGTGGCTACGGCCTCTCCTGTCCCCGTGACTGTGGCTACGGCCTCTCCTGTCCCCGTGACTGTGGCTACGGCCTCTCCTGTCCCCGTGACTATGGCGGCACCCGCCGCTCCTGTCCCCGTGTCTGTGGCTACGGCCTCTCCTGTCCCCGTGACTGTGGCTACGGCCGCTCCTGTCCATGTCCGTAGGTCGGCCCGAAAGACTTCGAGGCCGATCCCCAGAACTGTGCCCAGGCTGGTTCCTCGGACTGCCCCACAGACATTTGCCAGCCCTGGGCACCCACCTGTTGTTTTGATTCCCCTGTCTGTCCCTGTCCTGGTTCCTCTCTCTGTCCTTGTCCCAGTACCCGTGTCAGCTTTTGTCTCTGTCCCAGTCCCGGTCACTGTGTTTGTGTCAGTCCCCGTAAAGGTTCTTGTACCTGTTCCCCTGCCCAGTCCAGTCCCCTGTCAGCCCTGTCCAGTCTATGTTTCAACCCTCTGTCTTGTCTCCTGTCCAGTCCCCTGTTAGTCCTGTCCAGTCCCCGTTTCAACCCTCTGTCTTGTCTCACGTCCAGTTCCCGTATCCGTCCAATGTCCAGTCACCTGTCTTGTCTCCGGTCCAGTTTCCCTTCCAATCCCCTGTCCAGTCTCCAGTCCCGTCTCCGTTCCAGTCTAGTGTCATGTCACCTGTCCTGTCTTCTGTCCAGTCACGTACCCCTGTCCAGTCTAACGTTCCTATCCTGTCCAGTGTCTTGTCACCAGTCTCTGCTCCCGTCCAGTCCCAGCACCAAGTTCTGTCACCTGTCCCGTCTTCTGTCCAGTCCCTGTTTCCATCCAGTGTCATGTCCAATGTCAAAAACTCTGTCAAGTCCCATGTGTCCACTCCTGTCCTGTCCAGTCCGTTCTCGTCTCTTGCTGCCCCCCTTTGTCAGTCTCCTGTCATGTCCCAAGTCCCGTCTCGTATATTCGGTCCTGTTGTGTACCCAGCTCCAGTGTCTGTTCCCGTATTGTCCTGAGTCCTGTCACCCGTTGGTTTGTTGTCCTGTCTTGTTTTCCGTGCCCTCTCCTGTGCCAGCTCCTGGGGGGTTTAGGAGTACGCGCCCGGGAGTTGCGCGTTCTTGGGGGGGGCATCTGTCACGCCTTCGTCCTGTCAGTCTGTTGTCCCTGCCATGTGCTTTATTTGCACATGGCTCTGTTTTGTTTATGTTCGAGTCTCCGCCTTTGTTCCGCCTCCTCGTCCGTGTCATGTGTTACCCGTCCTCGTTATCTGTCCAGGTGTGTCTCGTTTGTGTGAGTATTTAAGCCCTCTTGTCTCTCATCCGTGGGTCGTACATTTCCCCTTTATCCTGTGTTTAGTTGGTCATGTTATTTAGTCTGTCCGTCTGTCTCTAGAGTTTCCCCGTTTCTTCTCCTTTTTCGTCGTGTCGCTTTTCGTCCGTCTGTCCTGTTCTCCCTGTCCAGTTTCCTTTGTTTTATTTAGCTTGTTTGGCTCCTTGTTTGTTTGTGTCCTGTTTAAGTATCGTTGTTTTGTTTATATTAAATTATCCCGTGTTTTAGCGAATGCGTCCGCCTCCCTCAATCCGCCCCTCGTTCCTGACACAGGTAGTCTTCAATTTATTTTTTATTAGAATGCAACTTAAAAATAAGTGCTGATTAATTATGCCTTTCAAACTTTATTAAAACTCAGAATGGTTCTTCAATCTTCTTTTGTTAACCTTTTGAGTTTTAAAAAGGTTTTGAAGGCATAATCATTCAAATATTTAAAAAATCTAAATATTTTTAGTTGCATTTATCAATAAAATGCTGAACCTTGTTTTTCAGTTATTGTTCATTTCTTTTGAGCAACAGTATTGCTTACTACTTATGAAAATGTCATAAAAATTACAAGTTAATCTAAAAAGCTTGGAATTATAAACAATATTTCAAATACATCTATTAAATGGAATATTTTACTTTGATATGGTAATTTGTACATTTTGTAAAAAAAAAAATGAGAAACTGATGCAAGACTTGCCAGAAGGGTCCTTTCCCCAGGTACAGAGAAGTTTTCCAGCAATAAAGTCATTGCTATTTCCCAATGGTGAAATGCTGACATGTTCTTCTACCAAGTGACATGAAACAGCTTCTGATATAAAATCATTGAAGAGCTCAGTAGTTTGTAGAGGCAATGCTAAATTTCACTTCTGTTATTCCAGTTAACAGACATCCACCCAAAGAGAGAGAGCCCACTTATTATATTTGACTTACAAGTATGGATGGCTGTGGCATCACCAGAAATCAAACCTGTCTTCCAACAATGAAGCCATTATTCAGAATCCTGACAATTAAAAATGGCATGTGTTTCCTATCCTATTTCCAAACCAACAGTTACATTCTAATGTCTTAATCACAGCGTTCTAATTTTCTGTTTCAGCTTAAATCACGTCTCTCAAACTGGAAAAATTGTCCAGTTTTCCATTTTGCCCTGTGTGGGCAGCTTTATGAGGCTGAATGTTGCTTCTTATCTGATTTCACATTCAACCATAAATGCATTCTTGGGCCTATACAGTTTGAGTTAATTATACAGACGTGAATCGTAATTTTAACAGTGTCATGATTTATAACATATTTTATGTATTGTAGCTAACAGTGCAGTTCAAATAACTGAGCAACATTAGTACTGGCATTCTATGTGGCCTAAAATTATCTTGTGTATAAAGTGCCACACATTTTCAATGGGAGACAGGTCTGGACTGCAGGCCAGTCTAGTACCCGCACTCTTTTACTATGAAGCCAGTTGTAACCAGGCAGAATGTGGCTTGGCATTGTCTTGATGAAATAAGCAGGGGCGTCCTTGAAAACGACGTTGCTTGGATGGCAGCATATGTTGCTCCAAAACCTGTATGTACCTTTCAGCATTAATGGTGCCTTCACAAATGTGCAAGTTGGGAATTAACACACCCCCATAGCATCAGAGCTGCTGGCTTTTGAACTTTGCGCTGATAACAAGCTGGACAGTCCTTTTTTGCTTTGGCTCGGAGGACATGATTTCCAAAAATATTTTGAAATGTGGACTCGTCAGAGTCTTTTGTTGCCCCTGTGTTGCAGGCCTCAAAAAAAAACAACAATAAAGTTTATCCATTTGAACATTAAATATCTTGTCTTCGTAGTGTATTCAGTTGAATATTGTTTGAAAAGGATTTGCAAATTATATTTTACACAACGTTCCAACAATTCACTACAATTGGGGTTGTAATAGGTTCTAGACAATTACTAACGAATGCAACATTGCTGTAATGTAGCACTCAGTGAATCATATATCTGGATGTATTAATAAAAGCTATGTTTCAATGGAAAAAATATTTCCATTAAACCAGTGGTTTCCAAAATTTTCTGTAGTGCAGAGCAAACGTGGAGGTCTTTTGCTTCCAGACTCCACAGAAATGTTTTTTAAACATAATTTAATTCATACAATTATTGTTGCTGAACAAAACAAACAAGATGCCAAATCACCTTCAAAGTAGAGTCACTATAAGTGACATGTATTATGTATGTGCTCATTTGCCTTTCCACACCCCCTCTACAATAGCTCTGCACCCCCTTCTTCATTAGGGAATCACTGCATTGAGACATCAAGAAGAAATAACATTTTTAAAACACGTTTATAATTCAATTACAAATACAATTTTAATCTGGGTAAAATCTGCAAATTTTCCTGTAAAAGTCCTTCAAATATAAAATATATTTATATATATATAATTATTTTGATATAGTGTCTATTAGTGTTTATTTAATGTTAAATGTTTATTTCTGCACCATGGGTCTGAGAGTAAAGCCATTTCAATCCTCTGTATGCTGTACAAACTGTAGTACTGACAATAAAGTAGACTTTGACTTAACTTTGAAATGTATTAATTAATCTTTACTACTCAATAACTCTTCCTTAAACCGCATGTTTTTATTTTATCTCCAAAATACTCAGCATATACCTGGTAAATGTGCATCAATATATGCATTAGTATTTTCCCTGGACGTAAACAATGAAACCAAACATCATATAACTGTATTCTGAGTTGGTGGGTTGCACTTGCTGCAGAATCCTGTAATGTGACATACCAGTTTTATGTTATACCACTCCAACAATTACAGCACATTGTAATTATGACAGCGAAGACAGAAGCGCACCCAAGGGATGCACTGCACCAGCCGAAATACCCGCTGGCGATCTTAAGCAGAGATGCTAAGGATTACCTACACGTCGCCTAGAGAGTATCAGCGCTCAGTTTTCTCCATTTAAACGCATGGCCCCCATCCGAAGCTCACTTTCCCCACTTTGATGTGTGAAGCAGGAAAGAAACTCATCTTTAGAGTCCGTCTCAACCCCCCCCTGGTGTGTTCAAAGGAAGATGAGAGTGTGCGGCATTTAAAAACTATATTAAAACATGAGCTTGGCCAGCCACCAGCAAGGAAAAATGCTGTTCCTCAAGACCAGTGGATATTCATACCTTTGAACTGAAATCATCAGGGGGGAGCTTGAGTTTTCACAAGTGCTTCAGAACAGAAAACTGTCGTCTCTGCTGCGCCTCCAGACGCCCATTATCATAAGCGCTCCTGAGATGTGGCTGATGATGGCACCGTATAATATTACATCCTGACAGTAAATAATCCCCATCATAAAGGGTTATTAAAATATTACAAGAGCATTTCCCTGGGGCTTGCTAAAAGAGAGCGTGTATTCTCACGGCGGAGATAAAAGCCGGGTCGGGGAAAAAAAGCAGACCTTCGCTACAAATCAATAGTGTAATGCTTCTTTCAAAGAGTCCATTTTGGCAGGAAATGCAGTATCCCTCCTTAACCAGCTCCTCCACCCTTTCATCATAGAAAGACTTAATACTGCAAACAGCCGAGTTTGTGCCAGACCAAAGAACTCCGCCCTTGGTCTCCGTCTGCATGACGAACCTCAACCGAGGCAGCCACATGTTGGCGCAATGATGCCTTTGGTGCATTTGAATGCAAATTCCTTGTGATAGAGAGTCACCAGTGCCGTGATTACATATCCGAGCTCCATGGAGGGAGTCCTTTATGGCGTCCCCCGTTGTTTCGAAGGTTAGCAATCATTTGCAGCAGCATGGTGGCTAATCCGTGAAAAGTCAAAGTAGAATTCAAACACCCTTGTCACTGGGCTCTGAGAACTCACTGTGCCTACCTGCTCCCTCACTTCCCCATTCTGGCACGGCGGATCGCACTGAATGTAATACAAGTGCGTGCTGCCCTAAGTCTTACATCACCTAGTCAATAATAGGGCCAGATGTCAGGTTTTCTCCACTCATTTTCCCCAGCAGATTTGGGATCAGCAAGATTCATGTTAGGTGTCTGAGCACAGCCTAGTATCTTGCTTGTTAAAATGAGCCACATTGTCATGGCGCTGACAACATGTGCATGATTAGGCCTCTGTGGCACAGGCTGCACTAATGGACTGAGGTTCTCTTCCACCACTCCTCCAGTCTCCGTCACCTACCGCTGCTGCTGGATGCTTAGGCGAATAACTCTGCTTCATCCTGAGAGAGCCGTATCAGTATTACTGAAAATGTGAACATTAGTTCACACAGGCACTCTAATGCATGCAGCTCTGAGGCACTGAGCCTCTTCATGGAGGGTTGAATCAATATTTCAAGCCAAAAGCACATGTTCCTCAGCATTGTTCTTCTCCTGATAAGAGCGTTTGGTGGTAAGGAAGGTGGATAAATCTTCTATACATGATTGCGCACTACACACTGAGGATTATATGATGTTAAATTTTGTTGCCAATCAATGATACATAAACCAGCCCCTTATTCAGCATTTTTGGGAAAAAAAACCAACAACAACAGATAGGATAACAGCATAGTGACTATTTTAAAGCGTATCTAATGAACTCTTTCGGCGATGTCAATAACTAATTCACTTAATTATTCTACGTGGCATGGAAACACTGCTGAATCAATGTTATTTTCTCTCAATGGCAGATGACTCTGGGCTACATGTGCTGAGGTATCCCACATCCACACTGTACATGCACACTCTCTTCAGTTGTTTAGATCCTTCAGTCGTCTTGTGGAGATTACAACACTTCGAACCCTTCTGCTTATCTTGGGTGTGCTTTCTTATCAAAAGCTGATAAAATCTGCAGCCGGGAGATTTTCTCTAGTAAGCGCTTGTAAGGAGGGAAGATACAGGCTAAGTATCTGCAATTCCCTTAAACTTGATGGATCTGACTTCTGCTGGTTTATCCCCCAAAAACCTCTCTTGAAAATTCACTTATCGAGGGTCACTGCTGTTTAGCTTTTGGCTTGGCGGCACAGGGATGATAGTCTTGAAACACAAGCCAGTAAGGGATCTCAGCAAGCAGAGAGCTTGATTTTACACAGTTTGATGGCCCATTTGGAGCTCTGCTTTGGGACAGATGTCAAACAAAATAGGGCTCAGTGGAGGCAGCTGATGGGGTAGCACACAGAATGCATGAAGCATATGTCTACATTGGCTAACATTTGGCAGTTAAACTATAATCAGAAACTAATTGTGAACACTAAAACCCAAGCGTAACTGATGGTTTTCTTGGTTGGTGCCACTGCTTTCCTACAGCATGTCAATTTTGAAACAGACAGATGGAAAACAGGGACGTTTAAGATAATATTTACACTCAGACATAAATATACCATTAAACAATCCACTCCATGTGGATACAATTCAATGTAGAAATCCCCTCATCAGTGGCCTTCAGAAGTATGCATTTAAACTTTGTGGGAAAAAAAGACACCATTGCAAGCTTGCGATGACTCTGAACATGTCCTTGACACTTGCTCTCGCTCTCTATATCAGGACATTGTTGCTTTTGCTGCAGTTGAACTGTATTGAACCATAGTCTCTTTTCCAGTTCGTACATACATATAAAAGCTCTTGAAAATATGATCACCTCTTAAATCAAGGTCATCGTCTGTTAGGCAGTCTATGCTCATTGATTGCTTTGCATTTTTTCTCAGGCTAGCTCTTTGCCACTGCAGCAAAAAGAGGCAACTTAGCCCATCCTGGGAAATAATATTTTGTCATGATATCATAACAGCCGGAACTGGGTTCTTGCTGAGTGGAGACTGGCTGATACAAAACTAGCGTATTTGAGTTGGCTCGACTAAGGAGGTCTCCAAAGGTTTTTGGTGTCATCTGGGGAGAGGCTTGACTTTCAGTTAACATCCAAAACAATTTTTTGATTTGCAGGGTCATGATGAAGAACAATCCTTTGTAGAGTCCACAAAGGGTATTGTAAAATCAGTCAGTTGGAGAGAAAAAGACGTTAGGAAGCAAAGACTATAAACGATAATGTGCAGAAGGGCATTTGTGCTAATGAACCCTACTGCAAAGGACAATGTCAAATGAAATATCTGGTCTTGGTTTCAGCACTGTAGGTGTTGGGGGCTATAAATAGTGCTGTGTATGTGTGTAAGAGAGAGAGAGCGAGGGGGAGAGAGAGAAAGAAAGGGAGTATGCTAGGCAGTATCAGCACTGCACTTCCTCCTTCATAGCCACTCGAGCAGAGAAAGTGAGCAGAGCCCTCCAGGGGTCTGGGGGCCGTCTTAATTAGCCCCAGGTGTGGCTCATTGATCTCCGCAGCTGGGTTTCATCTCCCCTCTGCTGCCCATCTACAATGTCCACTATGGTGTGGTTGTCTATTGCCTGAGTGCATGGAAAAAAAACATATCCTCAAACTGACAGAGGTGAATACATTGTAGAATCAGAGCGGCAAGGACCAAGCTAATTCAGCTCTGCATTTACATGACACTCTACAAACTGAAACCAACCCTATGGTGCCCTGTCCTGGGACTAATCATAATCTGTGGTGAGACGCATTCTGCTAAACAAGCAATAGCACGGGTAATAGAAAATCGATGGGCTGCATCCAAGATTAACACGTGCAGTCTGAGCTCCATAGGCATCGGTGCATGCATTTCATCACTGGAGGCCAGAGGCCTCAGGGGTACTCTCGCGGGCAGAGGGTTCAGGGAAGACAGATGGGATCGCCCTCTAGAATCATTTAACAACATCAGCTCGGCTGCTTATTCGGCATGTGAAGTTCGGCCGTGTTTATTAGGCAGCCTGTGTGCACGTGAACATCTGGCTCATGTTAATCATGCTATCATGGTGCGGTGACATAGGGAAGAAGAGGCTGTCAAGTCAGGATTCTGTGGCCAGGGAGTTGAAACACCACTCCCTTGTGTAAACCCGGCCACCCCAACATTCAAATGCATTCAGCACGAGATTTAGGAAAGAATGAATGTGGACAGAGTGCCAGAGTAACACTGATCCATGTGGGCAGACCACAGCAATATTCTCTCCAATCAACCAATTCTGCTTAATGCATTCCTAACATCTGCATCTGATGGGTATTGCTACTTCCATTGTAGATAGAGGCATGAACCGCAAGTAATTGCTAGGTAATTGTTTACCTTGAAAAAAAAGTTGATAACCAGTCCTTATTTGCAGGGAATGTATGGGTTATGCTTCATATGGTGCAGTTCAGCAACATATGGAGCAGTAGCTTCCAAGGTTCAAACTTCAGGTGACTCCACTGTGGGTTAAAAAGGTGTGTGTTTCGATTCGAATACATTTTAAGACACAAAATCTGAAATATGACATAAGATTTTCCGTTTTTTGAATTTGATATCAGAGGGAAATTTAAAACTTCAAGGAAGTCAATCAAATTTGATGTTGGAAGGACTACAATAGCTTATTTAATCTGTCATTTCCAGGGGGCTTCCTAATGCTTTAGGATCATCTTAGAGCCTTGGCCAAACATCCTGACTATACCTTCTCAGTGTTAATTCTATAGTAGGGTCAAAACTAAACCTATTTGTCATTAGAGATCATTTTGGCTGGTTATATGACAGTGCAAGCATATTTCAGGCACAAATGTGTGCATGTCAAAAAATAGCCATTTCAGTCACATATGCAGTCATGTCAATACGCTGGGCTTTTGAAAGGCTGTTGCCCTAAAGCAACAATGGCCAGATGCCCGAAGAATGCATAAAGACTTCTTTGTCCACAAGTTAAAACAGCAGCTTATTTGCTCTCATTAACCTTGTCTTCATTGTCTCCTGGACACACTAGAGGAGACTGACATGTATCCACATTACAACAGAGTACCCCTGCTTGACTGACAGTCACATTAATCTCTACACAAGCACATAAAGAGCTTGCAGATTTGTGCCCAGGGAACAAATACTCACCCTGCGAGTCTGTATGAGAATGACTGGTGCTGTTTTTGGCCTTGGAGAGTCTAATTAATTAAGAGGAAAAATGAAGCATTTAGCGGAGATAGGGTCGACTGCCCCTTCCGTGACCGAGTCAAGAGATTTATTATGCACTGTCAACCTGGAGGAGGAGTGTAAAATGATCAAAGATTCGCTTAATTTGATGCGACAATTAAAAATGTAATTCATGGAGGTGTGCAGTGTGACTGTGGAAGCAATCTCAGCAACCAAAATTAAAGTGCAGAGAGAAAAAATTAAATATTATATATATAAAGTTTAATTTTATTGAAATTAATACAGATAACTTTTGAATTTTAAACATTGAAACATTTTTCCTTTTTTTCCATTTTGAAATTGATGCCAAAAACCACTGTGTTGCATCAACTCTCCTTTTAACAATATTCTGTAAACATTTGGGAACTGAGAAGGACCAATTGCTCTAGTTTTCAAGGTGAAATATTTTACCATTCTTGCTTGTTAAAGGATTTCATCTGCTCAACAAGGGTAGCCACAATAGTTTTTTCATTTCCTAAAGTACCAGTTGTTTTTAATGGGTGACAGGTCTGGACTAGTGTAATCCATGTAGAATTTGGATTGGCACTGTCTTACTGAAAAAAAACAAGGCCTTCCCAGAGAAAAGACATTGTCTGAACGGCATCATGTTGCTCCAAAACCTGTATATAAAGTTCAGCATTAACGGTGCCTTCACAGATATGCAAGCCAATCATTCCATGTGCACTAATGCATCCCCATACCGTCATGTATGCTATGACAAGCCAGATGGTCACTCTCCTCTTTAGCTCGGAGGATGTGGCATTCATGATTTCCAAAATGGATTTCAATTTTTGATTTGTCGGACCATAGGACATTCTTCTACTTCATGTCTGGTAGATCCTGTTTATATATGGTTTCTTCTTCACATCTGTTTTAACTGGCATTTGTGGATGCAGAGATGAGCAGTTTTCACAGACATATCTTTACTTCTGAAATTTCAGAGCATCTGATATGCTCTTGTAAAAACGATCATGTCACTGACATGTTGCCATATCATAATTTGATATGTTGTGCCATGACACAAATTTAATTGTCTTTCGTTGTCTTTTCGTTACTAGTATCAGAATTAAAACGGGCACATATATTTTAACCAACAATAACATTTCTTAGTTTCAACATTAGAAATACTGTCTTTGTACTATTCTCCATTAAATATATGGTTTAAATGATTTGTACATCATTGCATTCTGTATTTATTTACACAATGCAATTTCCGAACATTTCTGGAAATGAGGTTTGTACACACATACACATACACACACACAAGTACTTAGAAATTCTCCTTGGCATGAAACATTTTTTTTCATGGATCTCTCATCTTCATTTTGTCCTGAA
Source organism: Hoplias malabaricus (assembly GCF_029633855.1). NCBI lineage: Eukaryota > Metazoa > Chordata > Actinopteri > Characiformes > Erythrinidae > Hoplias > Hoplias malabaricus. Next base: position 30,069,201 of record NC_089816.1, read on the forward strand.
GGTTATATAAGCACTGATATACAAGAGGAAGTGTTATAATGTGAGATATTGGCACTGGTGCACTGCGGTCGTTGGCACGAGGTACACAAGGTAGTACATCAGTGCCAATATCTCACATTATACCACGAACCTTGAGTTTATTATTACACTTACACCACTGTTCTGTTACTGCTGTTTATTTTTAGGTTTTAAGATAAAAATATGTTTATCAACATTCGGCAAGGTAAAATAATTCCATTCTCTCATAGCCCTTTACAAACTATAAACTCTGGTTCTTGAACTGGTTCAGTTCAGGGTCCATAAACCTTGGTGATATCCAGTGAACCATGTCTGCAGCAGTTTTGATGTGAACCTGCTGTTCTGAGTTAGGAAAGGTCATTGTTTATTCAATGTTTACAGGGGTTCAGATCATAAATTCCTTTTCTGTTTTCAAATCCAAAAATGGATAACGGGTCCCCTGCACTGTAGCTTTTTAGCCTCTTTGGAGGTTTAGCTTAACAGACCCACAGATGTCAAAGTTCGTCCTCTGCTCAGGCACCACCCCCTACTGTCTTGTAATTTCTGACATTGTTGGTAGAATACATGTGTATGTGATGGAGTAAGACATTCAGGCAGAGTATCATTATCTTGCAATATTGGCACTCCTAGAACTCCTCTCAACCAATCACTGAGGGCTCAAAACTAAATCTGGTAAATTTTTTTATTATCTACTACTCCAAATACATTATAGAATAAGATCACTAATATATACCACAATATTTTCCACTATTTTTGCAATAATACTTTCACAATACACAAAAAGTAATTAACATCCTTTAGAAACAATTCAGTGTCAATGACACAATTCCTTCTTAACATTAAGAACCCAAACTTTATTAATTTGTAACTAAATACTTGTTCTCTGCATTTTGCACTTATTCATTCATTCATTATCTGTAACCGCTTGTCCAATTCAGGGTCGCGGTGGGTCCAGAGCCTACCTGGAATCATTGGGCGCAAGGCAGGAATACACCCTGGAGGAGGCGCCAGTACTTCACAGGGCAACACACACACACACACAATCACACCTACGGACACTTTTGAGTCGCCAATCCACCTACCAACGTGTGTTTTTGGACTGTGGGAGGAAACCGGAGCACCCGGAGGAAACCCACGCGGACACGGGGAGAACACACCAACTCCTCACAGACAGTCACCCGGAGCGGGAATCGAACCCACAACCTTCAGGTCCCTGAAGCTGTGTGACTGCAACACACCGTGCCGCCCATTTTGCACTTAATGATTTATAATTTACTAAATCATTTGAACATAGCAGCTGCTCTTCACATTGTGTGAAAATTCCAAATGAAGAATGGACAAATATCAATGTGAAAAATACTACTTTGGATGATTTTCTTCCTGGCCCTGCTATACAATGCATATGATTTATTTTTTCTAACAGAGTGCAACAAAACAGGTGAGAATCCATACTTAGCCAAAATTTACATGATTTAATTTTCCAGATGTAAACAATTCATGCAGAATGGTTTGAAGTGACATTGAATTCCACTGAAACTTGTCAACTCCAATTTTCTGAACAAATTGTAGTGCTAGAGGAGGGATCAGTTTGTCAGTCTGTTTGTTTTTATCTAAGTTCAAAAAAGAAAAAAAATTCACTCTGTCAGTTAACATCTGGCCAACATGTTCCTCTGGTTGTTTTCCAAATGATTTCATAGAGACCCAAAGAAGGTTTCCAGTAATGCATGATGGACATGAACCTAAAAATCTTTGATCGGAGCGATGCAAGGCACAGTCACTGTGTACTCTCTAGAAAGACTGACTTCTTGAATAATAACATTAGTATCTGCCAACTGTGGAAACACATTCTATTTCAGTAGACTTGGTAAAGCATCTGCTGCACCGAAGCCGCCAATTTCCATCTATCTTGGGCTGCACTACTTCATACACTACTTTTTAAGGTAGGCAAGCTAAATATGAACATGAACTGCAAATAAAAAATAAGACTGAATACATAACACTGAAGAACATTATAGTTGGGAGGTTAGGCTTGCACTCATGTATCTGAGGTGATAACATGAGATTGGATCACACAATGATAATTACAAAATAATAACTTAATGCAACTTCAATTTTTATTTAAAATATTAGTCACAACACTAGAACACCACACTTAATGAGTAGGTTTTGTGTGTAAGCTTATATTGGAATGAATAATTTTAGATGATTAGTCCCAGTGAGGGCGGCATGGTGGCACAGCAGGTAGTGTTGCAGTCACACAGCTCCAGGGGCCTGGAGGTTGTGGGTTCGATTCCCGCTCCGGGTGACTGTCTGTGAGGAGTTGGTGTGTTCTCCCCGTGTCCGCGTGGGTTTCCTCCGGGTGCTCCGGTTTCCTCCCACAGTCCAAAAAAACACGTTGGTAGGTGGATTGGCGACTCAAAAGTGTCCATAGGTATGAGTGAATGTGTGTGTGTGTTGCCCTGTGAAGGACTGGCGCCCCCTCCAGGGTGTATTCCCGCCTTCCGCCCAATGATTCCAGGTAGGCTCTGGACCCACCGCGACCCTGAATTGGATAAGTGCTTACAGATAATGAATGAATGAATGAACAGTCCCAGTGTACAGTTTTGACTATGGAAGTTTTTATCAAATTACCTGGAATTATTTTTATTTTTAGGTATGTCAAAACCTTTTACCTTGTAGTTATTTTAATGCAGTCTGTATGCATGAGTTTAACAACAGTGGAGACATAACATGTTTCAATACAAGCTTTCCTTTGATTATCTCATCCAATCTGAGTAGGGCTTTAGAGGCTGAAATGTGCTGAAAGCCAGTGTCTGTATCAAAGTGAGTAAATTACACATATTGTTAATTCTGATTGGTTCTTTTGAAGACCAAATGTCATGTAGTTCAAACTACTAACCAGCTACATTTCAACATAAAACTCCTGCATCATTCCTTCTAAGCCATTTCGGATCCAATTTATCATAAAAAATAAGAGATTATGTTAAAATAAACATGAGTGAACAGTAGCTGTAATAAACCAGCACGGCAAGCAATCTCACTAATGCTTTTATACCATTTGTGTTATGTTTCTATTATAGGAGTCAGATTTAACATAATATAACATTTTAATGGTACCAATATTTTAATGCTCTTAATGCATTTTGAACCATACACTCTCAGAAATAATATTTTATTGTCCCTAAATGTACAATCTGTGTAAATATACCTTTGAGAGGAACAGGGGTTTTAGAGTCTAGTTGTGTACCCTAAAGGTACATTACATTCTCTTCTCCAGAAGAAGATGTAAATATTTGCAATCTTTTATAATATAACTGTGTAAAAGAACATATTATAAGCACTGGAGATGAAATGGGGCATAAGAAATCAACACAATTTTAAAATATACAATTATAATAGAATAAGGAATAAATATGTTCCCTAACTAAAGGTACAGAATATGTACCCTTGAGGGCACCCCCACAGTGACAGTTTTTTTGACAGTACACATAAATCTAAACTGACTAATGCACAGATTCTTTACTGAAGCTCAGTCTCTACTAGAGACCTTGCTGTAGCCGCAAGGGGAAATCTGACCCCAGATTGAACAGAAGGATAGTGTGAATGACAGACAAAGAACCAAGGAAATCTTACTGAGATACAAGCTGGACAAGGTCAAGGTACATCAGTGTCTGATAGCACCATGATTTGGTAGAATGTTCTTTGGACAGATGAGACAAAACTGGAGCTTTTTGGGAGGTAACATCAATCCTATGTTCACTTACCAAAAAATGTTATGGCTAATTTATGTTTATGTCCCTTAAGTCATTGAAGGGCACAATGAAATTTCAATATCATAGCATATCAATATCAAGAAATTCTGAGTTTCAGAAAGCTGTCTCAGTCGCAGGTTATTGGTCCTCCATCAGCATAATAACCCAAAACACAACAATTTTTTTGCCCATTCATTCAGATCAGCATTTGTGAGATCAGACACAAATGTTGGATGAAAGAACCTGGCTCAGAATCTCTATTCTAGTTTAACCCTGTGGTGTTACGTGAGGTTGAGTTCAGGGTTCTGTGCAGGCTAGTTCAAGTTCTTCACTCCAAATCATACCTACTCTGTGGTGGTCCTGACCATTGAAGAGCAGGCTGAAATGGGATAAGAAAGTATGCAGGGAAACAGGTGGACTACAGTCTGTAATAGTAGAACTACAAGGACTCATGCATGGACAATGAACAATGAACTTAAATACAAGGTGTTCCTAATCCAGTGATCATTCAAAGTTCATGGGTAATTGCTTTCATTCACACATTATCTGTAACCGCCTATCCAGTTCAGAGTCGCAGTGGGCCCGGAGCCTACCCGGCATCATTGAGCGTAAGGCAGGAATACACCCTGGAGGGGGCGCCAGTCCTTCACAGGGCAACACAGACACATGCATATTCACTCACACCTACGGACACCTTTCGCCAATCCACCTACCAACGTGTGTTTTTGGATCGTGGTAGGAAACCAGAGCACCCGGAGGAAACCCACGCAGATACGAGGAGTCAGTCACCCGAAGTGGGACTCGAACCCACAACCTCCAGGACCCTAGAGCTGTGTGACTGCGACACTACCTGCTGCGCCACCTTTAATTGCTTTAACATACATTTTATATACTTAAAAGCATGACATCATTGGCTGTTAATTAAAATAACAATCTGGATATCTTACATGAACATTTAGATTTCGTTTACCATGAAGTGAAAAGAGGGGTGGCACGTTTCACAAAGGTGAATGAGTTTTTTTGACCTGGGAGGTGGCAGTCCCTTGCGCTCTGCTTTAAACAGAGCCCTAGTTGTAATCAACCACCAGCAGTGTGTACAGAAAACAAATGCATCTCACAGTTTGAGATGATAGGATATGATCTAGTCAGGCTTCCCTGAAATTCTTCTTGTGTCACAGCAGCTGCATTACATGAACACACAGTACAGAAACGGGGAAGGACCAAATGAGAAAAAAAAACTACAGTGAATACCCATTTTATACCACCTTCATTTTAAACCAGACAAAACATTACATTGTGAACTTTTTATAGAGAAAGCACAAGGGGAGATGACTGTAAACTAAGCTGCTCTCAAGTTACCAAATAATTTGAGTTGTAAATTTAATCTTCTGTTTTGTGATTCTCACTCACCCTTGCTTTTGCACTGCGTTCCAAGTGTGCTAATGCAATTTGGATGGCTGCCTCCCTTGATCTTGCGGCGAGCATCCTATATAACCACATGCCAACACAGCTGTGACCAGGGCGATGTAATAAAAGCCTAATGTGAACAGCTGGACCGAAGTCCAAGACATAATGAGATGGTGTGTGAGATTCTCCACATTCGCCGTGGCCGTGTATGACAACACCGGCAACCTCACGAGGCCAACCTCGGCGGCTCAATTAAAGTTTATAGTTGTCCGCAGTAATATTCACATAATGCCGGTAAGGCAAGGATCATAATACCAATCTGACATGGCTCCTCTCCCTCCAGGATATGAACTCACAGCTGAGTTTTGGTCTGCTGTGTACTTTTCGCAAAGGGTGGTAGCAGTTACTAAAGTCACTACAGCTGTATGTAACCACACAAAGTTTTATGATCTTTTGTTCGATCAAACTCACAAACATGAAAGGAATGCATGGAGAACATTATATGAAAGAGCTGGTCTGTGCTGAGATGGCCAGGAATGCAAAATTCATGTGTCTCTGCTTGGATAATATGATGACAACCCTTGGGAGTGTTGCAGAAGAATTTCAATTGAGAACGTTTATCCACCTGAATGCGGCGCTTCCAGACAAAGCAGAAATTACACACGTGGCGGCTTTGCTAATTTAGAGAGTCAACCCTCAGCTGCAGCCTGCATGCCAGCCAGCGGTAATATTTCACCTTCCCTCAGTTGGTGGTGCAAAGCCCGAGGGAACTGGCGGAATCAGGGAGTTGGAAAAGTGAGATAATTGTAATGTTGTGTTTTTATTTTCTTCCTTTTAAAACAGACAGGAGATACTCAATATGTTTGCAGCCTAATCACTTTAAAATGAGCCCTGTAGAATCATCATATTGCTGTTTAGCTTTAATTACTTTGAGTATTCTTTGACTTAACCCTCTTGACCTCGGCCTACGGCGTTGCTTTAACAGCGACACAGTTCTCAGAGTGCGAGGGTAGGTAAGGATAATCTATGGGTCTTTTGCCTAAGCTCGTCTTAGAATTGGGGTCTAGCTGAAGACATCAGAAAGCACCAAGAATTATTACTACCACCTGACTCTTTCAGATAACATCAATGTAGCGTAAGCCCACTCATTCTCGCATTAGCGGGGGACAATGCTGCCGTGCAGAAGGCAACAGGAAAGATAAGATCTCTGCACATGCTTTACTTATTAGCTCACCCACTGTGCTCTTACACATTTGTTGATATAAAGTGAAACATTATCTGCCAAGCCCAAGCGAGCTGCAGAACAACATCGTTAATGAAGCCCATTGTTAATGACTGGTGGCACGTTTTTTTCCTTTTTGCGACTGTTATTTGTGGCTCACACTTCCAAAAATGTGTCAGACAGCTGTTCATACAGCCCTGTTTTGTCGTAATTACCATAGCAGCAGCTGCTTCCTTCCCCTCTGAATGCTGCTGGAGTTTGCTAATCCCAGTAATTAAACGTTGTGAAGAGTGCGGGTACGGATGGGCAGGCGGGATCACCATTGGGCAAGGCAAGCTCGTGAAAAGTCAGAAACGATACGTCTGACGCTGGCCCCTGCAATGTGAGAGTCCGCGAGCCCCAGTCCACAAAAAAAGGGCACCATTTAGTTCAAGAGATCAGGTTATGGTCATCATGCCCTTGGGAAGGGAGGGGGGAAAATCCAATATGAAGATAATAATACTCATGCACTCATCACTCAAGCAATAGCCTGCATATTCTAGAGCAGTGTGGGGTTTCATTTCAGTCTTCAGGGACTCTCAGCTGCTCCTCAGTTTTGTTGGGTTCCATTTTCTAACACACCTGAGCCAGATCATCAGTGTCCTCCAGCTTCCAGCCTTAATTACCTGGCTGAGGTGCGTTTGGACTTTGACCAGTATAAAAAACGTGGACTGACTGGAGGTTCCCAAGGAATAACGTAATCGTTGCAATAAATAAATAATAAGCAAACAAATAGGCCCAATTATTAAATACAATATTAAGATATGATGGAGATTGGTTCGATTATATAATGGTTTTGTTGTAATTTACATTCTGCTGATTCTTTTCAAAATATTTCAAACACATATTTAGTTAATGCATAAGTGTAGTGTAAGGTAGCATACGCCCTCAAAGTTATATTACTATACTTTTCTGCCATTTGGCCTCTGAATGTTTAAAATGTCTTTCATGATGAATATCAATAACAATCTAATACATGGAACCATCAGAAAAATCGTATGAATGCAGACACTGTCTGGTAAGTATCCGGATGTTATTTGTACAATGTAATCAGGCAAAGTGAATGTCATAGGGTTAACTCAATAATCTCTAATGAGGGTGTCATTTAAAATTATTTCATGTAAATGGGTTCTATGGTAATTCTGAATGCAGCACCTTACTGTTTGCCAGCGAAAATGAATCCTCCTTTTTGATCTGCATATTAATGTGGGCCAAGAGCTGGACGCTGAGACATGAAATGTTTTAATTTCAGCAGGTAGGGAACTCTGTGATGATTAACTATGCAAAGGCAGCCATTCCTTGAACCCCAGCCTAACCTCCCACATTATTATTTCAGTCATAAACTTCAGTTGGTTGAAATGAGAATGGCCAAACATAAAAAAAAATAAGCATGAGATCACTGAGTAATAGCTCTAATAAAAAAAAAAAACTATTGATGGTGTATGTTTGTGGCAAGATTAGGTATCCATATTATACACTCCTCTTTTAACACAACAAATTGTGCAGCAGCCTGGCACACAAAAACACAGACAGACTTTGACCCATGGCCTCTTCTGTGTGGTTTGGAGGAGAGATGACTTGCAGCTCCTAGGGCCAGGGACAAAATCTTTTCAATTATGAGCTGTTCTGAGGAGAGTTATGTAGGAGAGTCAGCAAAGAGCTTACATATGGCTTTATGGAACAGGCAAAACACAGGATAGCGCTATATGTTTTGCAACACGATGAAGCTGCTTTATTATTGTAAGCACTGAACCAAAACCAGACAAGCCTTTCATTTATTTTATTTAAAATAAAGGAAATTAACTACAAAGTAATTATTTATTCCATAAAGTTTTGATGGTAATCTATTTTCATGAATACATTGTAAATGATAATGATACCTTCACTTTCTCAAAAAATATCTGAGGAAATTAATCTACATTTTACTAAATGACATTGTAGACCTTAAATTAAAGCATAAAAATAATCAATATCTATTTTTGTTTTGTAATAGAATATTTTTGAATTTTGAGTACTGTTTAACTTCTGATATTCAACTTAATTTCAAACCAAAGCATAAAAAGTAAGAACTTTTTTAGTTTGAGTCTAAATTTTATCCTTAGCTGTCATAGAGCGTAATTTTAAATATATCTTTTTAATTTGCATTTTTCATTACACTGAATCTGTGAAATGGCACTGATTAAAAAGCAAAAGTGAACATAGAGGAAAGCTCTTTGGTTAAAAGATGACATTTTTAAGCATTTTTAGCCATTTTTGGCATTTCAGTCTTATATTTATTTGGATGGCATTCATTATTAAACCTCTCAAGGACCTGAGCTTGTACCTGGTACACAGACATTTCAAATGTGCTTACTTTGGAAGTGGCTTATGAACCCAAGCCAGTTATTTTTTATCCATTTATAAGGAAGTACATTTGGTCTTTTGCCATGTTTACTAGTTATACTTCATCTTTCCAGGGCAACTCTGTGTTCTGGCATCTGTGTAACATTCAATCTTCTTGACAAGTTCTCTAATTAGCATGAGAAACACAAACACATAATAAGTGTGCTAAAATTGCTCTCAGATTTCAGCTAATAATCATCCTCTACTAGTAATAAAATCATTGGTTATAACTCCCTGGTTGGCCAAGTGTTTATTTAACAAGTCCAGCCAAGCTAATTTATCTTAAATTAAACATAAGTGCAACCAGCTGTCTTGCTGGATTGGCTTTAATTGAAGACAACAGTCCTGTTGTGTTCTTTCATCTTAGCCATTTTGCTGAGTTACAAAAATTCAATCAGCAAGGAGAACAATAGCTTTGAAGCAGTTTAACACAAAATATGGCATGCTGATAATTAGTATAATTAGATAATTAGTGCTGATATTAGTAAAAAATTAGTCATATATATATATATATATATATATATATATATATATATATATATATATATATATATATATATATATCTTCATTCTGGCCACTTGGTGCTTGGGTATATAGGTTAAAATTCCGATATACTGGCTAGACTCCCACTAGCTAAGCTACAAACTGCTGTCCATTTTGGGTGCTTACATCTCCTTGTGTCTGAAAGATTTAAATATCATTTACAATAAAATATTTACAAAATGAGAACAGGAAATTTTGGTGAGATCTGAATCAGACAGCGCACGATGTCCAACATCAGTAAATTGGCCATAAATAGTACATGCTTAGGAGGCCTTTCTGACCTCTGTTCGCACACATTTCCCAGCATGTGCAATTTATTTAAGCCCTTTTTTTCCTTTTTTTTTTAAACACACATGAAACTGAGAAGAAAGAATTCCACCAATGGCTTTTTGGGGATTTCGTGCGTTTAAGAGAATGCAGGCCCTCGTTTGCGAGGGAAATGAAGCGAGCGAAAGATATACTTGCATAATTAAAGCCCGCCGTTGCTTTTTTCTTGGAGTTGATGGCTGACCTACAGCTGTTCAAATGTGGGTGATATTAAATGACAAGGTGACTTCATGTCCAGCAGGACACCTGAGACAGCGGAGGCAGCAAGGGAACTGAACATTCTATTCTCCTTCCAGCTGAAAAGCTCCATTACTCGGCTGCAGCAGCTCCTGCCTAGCGGCCCTGTCTGATGAGGAGTCAGATCTATTTAGCTCTTTGTTAGCCAATTTTGTGTGAGCCCTCATTTTCTGAAATGGCTCAAAATGTGAAAATTAATAATAATAAAAAATAATAAATCTGTTCTTGTATTATAAATATTCTTCAATATTTTCAGTTTTTTAGAGCAACAGTGTTTTATTATTAGCCTTGCGCCCAATGATTCCAGGTAGGCTCTGGACCCACCGCGACCCTGAACTGGATAAGCGCTTACAGATAATGAATGAATGTTTTATTATTAATATTATTACATTTATATAATTTTATTATGACAATGTTTGTTTAAAAATGTTTTTGTACATTTTTCAGTTGAAAAAAGCTCGAGAGAATTCACAAAATCTTTATTTTATTGCATTAAAAAAATCAAGACTTCTGGAAATAGGGTTTTGTACAGGCAGTTACAAAATGTAACATTTGTAAAGTGTATTGCTGTCAATCTGCACAAAATTTACAAAAATAAATACCACAATAATTTATAAGAAGCCATTTTGGAGAATTTCTACTGTCCATTCAAGAAATTTTGGCACAATACAATTGGCAGCTGTCCCTTTCAAATTATGAAATGATAGTAGGACAAAAATGGAGGTCCAACATTGTGTTCCTATGGATACTGTCTATGCACTTTGTAGTTCTACATTTACAGATCGTTGTCTATCTGGTTTTCTGCATACTTTGTTTACCCCTTTCACCCTGTTGTTCAATGGTCAGGACCTCCACATTACCTGCACAGAGCAGGTATGATTTGTGTGGAGGACCATATTTAACATTGCATTTACACTGATGTGTTGGTGGTGTGTTAGAATGTGCTGTGCTGGTACAAGTGGATCAGACACATTGCTGCTGGAGTTTTTGAACCCTGCTGTGTCACTGCTGGACCGAGTATAGTCTACCAACCAAAAATATCCAGCAATCAGCGTAATGTGGAGAGCGTCCTAAGGCCACTGTGCTACAGATGAGCTACTCTCTCTGACTTTACATCTACAAAGTAACAACAAGCAAGAGGTGACTAACACAGTGCACAGTAATTGGACTATAAAAACTTTGGCAGCACTACTGTGTCTGATCCACTGTAATCAGTGTCACTGCACTGTTGAAATGTATACACCACTCTAATCTTACCTGCTATGTGGTGGTCCAGACCATTGAAAAACAGGGTGAAAGAGGGCTAACAAAGCATGCAGGACAACAGATAGACTATAGCCTTTCATTGTAGACCTTCAAGGTGCTCCTGCATGCCCAGTGGAGAAAAACGGAAGTGGTCATAATGTTGTGGCTAATCAGTGTACATGAATAAATCGTAAACAAGACAGATGTGCTTCTCTTGTTCTCATTCAAGCTCATGCTCTCTGCCTTGCTACAAGCCTTATGGAAGTACAATGAAAGACCATGAGAAAATGTTTTGATAGCTTCTGCCATTTCTGTCCAATATCAATAATTTCTGTTTGTGGAGGCAGGCGCAGCACATTCCAAAATTATTAAAACAACATTTTCTGAAACAATATAGTTCTAAATTCTCAAATATCCCTATAGCTCAATTCCTACAGTATTCACTTCTGTTTTTCTTTGAGTAGCCTATATACTGACTGGTGAAGCAATATTTTATTTAATATATACTGCAAGATACATTAATCAAGGGCATGTCTGTGCAGCAGAGATAATTAAAAGCCCCCATTATGAAAAAAGCTATTGTCTTTTTAATGTCCACATCCAATCTCCCCTTATTAGTCTACCCCTGTTTGTGTCCCATTTACACTACTTTCTTTTAACATTGTTCCCTCTGCCTTAGGCTGTTTGTAGCTCTTGTGGTGGAATGGGCATTGGCTTGTGCTTGGCTCCACTAAGCCAAACAGAATAAAATTAGCTTAGCACTGCAAACACACTGCCTTTAAACGTCTGGACTGTTTTGGCAACGCCTGATGTAAAAAGTAATGGGACATTCTGGGTTAAACAGAGAACTTCATGCTTTTTTTTTTTGTTGTGATTTAAATCTGTCCTCTCAGACGTTTTCACTCCTTTACTCATAAACATGACTAGCCTTTATTACTTTGCAGGAACGGTGGAGTGTGTGACTTCAGCACTTCAGAGGGCGGAATGCGATCTCCTCGTATTAGCCCATCAAAGCCATGACCCTGTGGCTTTTGTTGCTGTGTGACTGTGCTGTGCTCACCACTTCCCTTTTCTGCATCAATATCGCTCTCGCTCTCAGAGCCACAACACAGGTGACATCAACAAATAAACTACTCACAAACACACACACAGAGGGAGAGGGAAAGGGAGGGAGGAAGGGAGGGGGAGAGAGAGGGAGAGAGAGAGAGAGAGAGAGAGAGAGTGCGTTCAGGGAGGAAAAAGAGCGACTCTTTGAAAGGGCCAGACAAAGCGAAAGGTCTCAGCTAAATACCCCAAAGAATGTGGCCTGGAGAAACGGGAGCAGAAAGGATAGGAGATAAGTCAGTTAACTGTGCAGTGAGGCGCACACACAGAGAGAGAGAGAGAGAGAGAGAGAGAGAGAGAGAGAGAGAGAAAGATATGCTGGAAATACATTATATATGTATGCTACAAAACACCAACAGCACCTTCCTGTTATAAGTAGGGGGATATACACAAACACACACAGAGAGAGAGAGAGAGAGAGAGAGAGAGAGAGAGAGAGAGAGAGAGAGAGAGAGAGAGAAAACCCATAGTGTCACTGTATTGGGTTTCTGACGGTGAAGGGTGTATGGCCGGCCCGGTCGGCATTCCGCTGCTTTCTGTCAGTGTTCATGGTCCAGTGGTGTTGCTGACAGAGCAGCATAGTGCCTGGCCTCACATGGCGCCTCAGCGGCTAGAGCAGCAAATACCAACTGTGTCTTAGCTTATTGCACCCTGTGTCCTTCTGGGTCCATTTCAATGGATGGACAAAAACGTAGTCAAGCAGGACAAACCTGTAGCTTCCCCTTCAGCAGACAGACAACAGGCAGCCAAACACATGAAACTGGAGTAATATTAATGCCGAATCAGTAACTCACAACATACAGGCCTCTTCACCAGCCTAGGAAACTGCACAGGAATCAATTTGACCCATGAATTCAGAGCAGTTTTTTGTTATATTGTTAGAATGTTTACATGCAGATTTTCTCCGATCCACCTGAATTGATTCCAATTACAGATTAGATAATAAAACTTAGATGATGTTTCCTGACCATTTGCTAGCTCTCCAAACTGTTCTAATGTATTTTACGAAGCCCCAGAACACTAGTATAAAACCAAAGTGGCTCGGTCAAATATGCTAGGCTTTTCCTTTCTCAAGCCAGACAAACATAGAAAATCATGAAAACAGAAGGAAATTTCATCATTTCTGCTCGATATGCAGGTAATATTGATTTCTATTTGCTGTTTCAAATTGAGGAGTTGGTGTGTTTTCCCTGTGTCCCCGTGGGTTTCCTCCGGGTGCTCCGGTTTCCTCCCACGGTCCAAAAACACACGTTAGTAGGTGGATTGGCGACTCAAAAGTGTCCGTAGGTGTGAGTGTGTGAGTGAATGTGTGTGTGTCTGTGTTGCCCTGTGAAGGACTGACGCCCCCTCCAGGGTGTATTCCCGCCTTCCGCCCAATGATTCCAGGTAGGCTCTGGACCCACCGCGACCCTGAATTGGATAAGCGATTACAGATAATGAATGAATGAATGAATGAAAAATTATTTAGGTAGGAACCCACTCTAAATTCAGAAGGTTGCTAAATTGCATGAAAGTAAACACACTGTGAAAACTAAACAACTTGCAAATGAGTTTCTGTAGTAATTCAAACAGTGAACAAAAACTTACTAACAAGTTAAACTTCTGCCAACAGTAATTTTCCTACTCAAACGTACCGTCCCTTTTTAAAAGACACAGAGCTTCTGAACCTAAATAAACCAGAGAGAACTGCAGTTTCCCCACAAATGTAGAAATAGCTTTTAAGACAGGTGTTTTCTTGTATACTCAACAGTCTGATGAAAATCTCAGTTTACATGCATGCTACAAACAAACCGATCCAAAATTATGTGTAAAGTATGCATGTTTACAGTACCAATTTATGTACATGTTTACACCACAATGAGCATTGTGCACGTGACACGAGTCGGAGTGAGAAGGGGCAGCAGTGTGTTACCAGAGTTGTCAGGGAGTCACAGTGAAGGAATTCACAGATATTGAGTGGAAGCAAAATTTCCGTATGACCTGGCAGTCATTCATGATTTTGATGCGACTTGATGAAAGATAATCTCGCCCCCACAGAACATACCGTAGGAGCTCCTATTCCAGTACTAATGTGTATTGTTGAACAAGGCAGGCTCTTGTGCATTATGTCCAAGCAGTTTGGCTTCCATAAAAGCACCGTCAAGAAGTCTGTTTATCTGTTCACCATGTAATTCAATCGGATACAGGTGTTTACATGGCTATTATTCTTCTATTCAACCAATTACCCACCTCTTTCATCCAAACAGAATTTGCATTTGGAATAGCAGTTTATCAGGCTGCATGAAAACAGCTAAAATTTGTCAGCTGCTTGTAGGGCCTGAGTGAACCTTTCACCTCATGGAAAGTTGCTTTATTTCATTTTACTGCATTCACGAAAAGATGATGTATAAACCTTAAAGGACGCAAAGGCAAGGTGTTTATTTCACAGTGACTACTGTTGTTTCATTTTGACCCTAAAATGAAAATTGAGACCCAATTTAAAAAATATATATTTTATAACTGTGTAACCAGAAAGTACTAGCATAGCAGTTTTGCAAAGATCAGGTCAAACCATATTCGGCAGTCAGTGCTTAAGAGACAAATATTTGAGCATACAAAATAAATACATTGGTACTTTTTTCTACACTAAAGGATCCTGTAAAACTTGAGCTTTAACACATTCACCATGAAGGAGGGGGAAAAAACCCTAAACGATTTCATAGCAGACTCCATTATATTCCCTGTATACATGCTTTCCTTTTTATGTGAAGTGTTAAAATGGCTGCAGGACAGTTTGCTCTTTCAGACAGCACATATGGCTTCCTCCAGCCACATACCTGGTAATGGGACAGGTGCTGCTCCCCATGCGCAGCCTGTTACCAAGCCAACGACCTCTGGTGGGTCAGGTGGCCCATAATTCCACGCCGACTGGAGAGTTTGACACCAATTAAAAGTCTCCAATTAACCATATGCTGAAAAGTGACTTTAATGATTGAAGGAGTTAGTCTGGGCCTGACACCAGTGCCGGACCCTTTTCAGTAAAGGCTCTTTTATATGGGACCAGGCCATGGGGTTTTGTGTTTAGACTGAGCTGTGGGACTGTTTGGATATATAGTTAACAGCACAGGCCAGATGTGTCAGCCCCTGATGTCCCCACTTTGCCCCATGCAGATGTTTTATAAACACAGAATGCCTTTTGAAAGACGGATTTGGTGAGAAGAGCCTGTTGACCATGAAAGCGTCCTGTATTGTACTGTAAGCAAAGCACGCCTAATACAAATTATACCATCTGGTCACAGTGCATATTTATGCTTGGTATATCACCACTATTTTTTACTTTCTCTGATGGGGTAGTGTGGGAAGAGTGCTCTTTCCCCTCTCTCGCTGAGGTGGGCCAATCTTAAGCAAAAACACATGATCAGTGAGAAACTGTAAACTTTATGGAAAAGCTATTTACTCGTGAAGGTCAGCGGTGATCCTGAAGATTGAAGCGGAAATGGAATATTTCAAATATCTGCCCAAAAGCTGGGATACCTTTCTTCAACCCTTATCATAATAAATCCCCAAATAATTGTGTATACTATGTGCCTTTAAAGGCATACGCCACTGAAAAAGCTAAACTCAGTGCTGCTGTTAGGACGTTGTTTTAAATGACTGGCAATTTGTTTTTTAAAGCCTCAATGATAATGGAAAATGTGCTTTCTCAAATTGTTATAAAATAAATATCGCTAGCTTATAATGTTCTTGGCAGACAAATTACTTTTTTTCTTAATATTTTGTACAGCAGCTTTATAATAAATTACCATGTGGGTTACCATGCATACACATGTTCTTGTTCTTTCTAGGTGCCATTTGATCTTCCATGTAAATTGTGAAGTAAAAGATAAACAAACATCCAATAAGGAAAACCACAATCATTTTTGTTTGAAATTTGCAAGATATTCTATACATTTCAACTATAAATTAACGGACGTATAACTCAGCAGACGTATATTACTGTATATTTACATAGTCTATCATGAGCTGTGCTGCCTGCTGAATAACATTCGCTAGCTTTGCCTGGGAGAAAAGCCGTAACCATGGCTACTGTGTTAACCAAAGTGGCAGGGCTAAAATGCTGGGACTCTACGAAGGGGAATGATCTCATGTTCATATGAAGAGATCCCCCTGCTCCTTTAGACAGTTGGCAACAGCCAACTCACATTAAGAGAACGGCGAACCTGGACTAAAGTGCTATTCCCTAGAAGCAATTTGCACAGACAGTGACAGGAGACAAACAAGAGGAGCTACAGCCAGCAGCTCCTCTTGAAGTCACAATAATACAGCCTGGGCCTGTCAACCAACACAGTGCAATGTAAGCCTATTAAGTACAAGGATAAAGGTATACACATATATGCGTGGCATCTGTAACTTATACAAACGCATCAGTGATGTTCAGGCATCCTAAACACAGAAAATAATACAGCTGAAAACATATGTGTATGTCAAAAATTTAGGTCATTATCACTGTGTAAAGTACATTAAGGATGGGGATAAAGGCAGCAGTTCAACTCAACTGTTAGTCGTCTTAATTTACTGGAAAAGTCCCTAATATCTATCTATCCATCCATCTATATAGATAGATATATAGAACTTTATTGTCTATTAAGTTTACAAAAAGGGAAATTTGTCTTCGGCAATCTGGCACATAAACACATACAACAACATATTATTATATATGTGTTTTTTTTTTTGGACAGCAAAGAAATTGTATAAATATATCACAACGCTGTCCAAATAAATATGCATCTCCATTTCCATTGAATTCCATTTCCACATCATTTAAACACAGCAGCTGTCTTTTAAATTGTGTAAAAATTTCATGATGGTTGGACCAAAACAAATGCTCCAAAATTACCTTAATCCTTTTACATTTACTTCCATTTAATTTTAACAAGGTTTTCTCCTTCTCCTATAAAAGTTACTATTTTGGAGATACATGGTTTTCATTGGGCATTAAAGATCTGTAAAGTCCTTCAAATCTTTATGAATGCATTTCTATTTAAAAATGTTGGATTTTTAGCAGTTTAAGAACAAGAAAAAGAATGAAAGGTTAATCTTTGTTATCAAGCAAGTTTAGTGTATTGTGTTTTTCTATAAATAAAATTTAAAAAAAATGCAGAAAATATCATACTAAACCAGGACCTTTAACCAGTGTCCCTAATAATGACTCTCATTGTTTTATTTCAGATAAATACTGATGAGCAAAAGAACCAGAGAAACACACAATGTAAGGACAAATACCTATTTAAATGAATAAATGCTATATACTACTATATACACTACTCAACTACAGTACCTATACTACTCAAATAATAAACAATGTATTAATGCCAAACATGACAGTTTTCAAATAGTTTTGCTTTTGCTATTTATGTATTTGCTAGTTGGTAGATTATACAAAGTTGCTAATGTTTTCTGTAAACTGGTATTTTGGACCATATAAGTGTAAACCTATATTGGAAAGCAAGGCAGATGTAAGGAGAAAAAAAAACCTAATGTACAAATTCAGACGTGATTTAGGAATATCAATGTAAAACCCTTGTTTAAAAAAATATGTGAAATCTGGCATTAGTCTGTTATTGCTTTTCACTCTACCTATGCTGTGTCCCTGCTGCTGTACAGGCCTTAGGCTCATATTCAGCATCTACTGACAAATGTGCTTCTTCTAGCCTAGAGAATTTAAGCTTTGACTCAAGACACACAATTATGGAATTTTGCTTTGGTAAGTTCAATAATTAAATCTTGTCTATGAAGTAGAATTGACATGTCTGAAAGAATTAAAGTGTGCTAGAAGCCCATCTAAATATAAAGGTCAGGTTATTATTCCTATAATAAATTAAGTCTTACTGTTACACAACTTCTTAAAATCATCATAGAATCATATATAGCTCTGCTCATCCATCTGGACACAGCTTTGTACAAATTAGCTGAAACCTATGAAGTACAGTCTGAATCTGCAATATACCATTCAGTATATTCAATGTTTGTATATATTATACATAAACATTTTATATATTATTATTATAATTTCCTTTGCTGCCAATGACTACGAGTAACACGTTTTACATAACGGATGAGCTTTGTAGAACAGAATTCATTTATACTGAAAATATAGATGACTAAGGTATGCAGACAAGCATTAGATTTTTTTCTAATTATAAAATTTAAAATAAAGAAAATATAATTCAAAATAAATGATTTCCCTCATGTTTTATCATCATGTCTTATGACAAACTTTAAGTAAATATATTTCAAGGCAAACCATTAACATAATCAACACTGGACTGAGATAGAGAAAAATACTGTTGTCTAAGTGTTGTATATTAGTTTTAAGTGATGTGTTGGACATGCACATACATTATTGTGAAAGACAATTTACCTGTGTTCTAAATGTTCTTTACCTTGATTTTATATAAGTATTTGTAAACTGGAAAACTAATGGCACTCCGATCATCGGGATTATGTAGGGGATAAATCTCCACTAATTTAAGAATTCACAAAAAACAAGATATTTGACCATTCGGAAAGTGTTACTGAACAAAGGACAAAGTACAAACTGTATCTGTATTTTTCTGGTTTTTTTACATAAACTGAAAACACGAATCTGTGATTTGTTACCTTTATTTAACTCACCAAAGAGAAAGGTATGAATGTTTTCCTTAACCAACTTGATTTCACCCACAGTTTCAGTAGGCCTAAGAAATTGTGCAAATCTACAAAAAAAGGCATATAACTTCATCATAGAAATCATAAAATGGCTCAATTATTTTAGCTGAACGTAAAAATCAAAGACCAAACCATTTTATTTACATTGTGATTTTTTTTCTACACACTTCTTACCCCTTTTTATACCAGATGCAACACGGCACATAAAGCAAACTACAATAAACTGCAATGCTTGTTGTCTCCCACTGTCTGATCATCTGTAAGTTTGCCCAATGTTATCAAAGCTTTCTTGAAGTTTGCTAAGAATGTGCTGAGCAAAAAAAATAAAAAAATTAGGCCTAGATTACCCGATATAGTGAGACTACTCAATTACGTAGTTTTTCTACCTAGCACCTGCTAGCCTGACATGTATATTAAGCAACATAAATAGACCCAAATCTTATATTTATGCCTGACCTTTGCGTTATGATGGCTACACTGATTTACACAGGAGCACACTACTGAATTTAAAGAAATATGAGTGTAATTTAGTAAACAAATGTTCAAAACATCATTGTGCTTAAATCCAGAACACTCAAGTCTATATTTTCATTTGTTTTGTTGTACTTAATTTACACTTTGTAATTTAACACGTGACCACAAGTGATCATTAAAAGGGGGTGGAGTGTAGTGGGGTAATCATACTCCTTTTTCTTGACTTTAACAATATCGTAAATAAATGTCTCTGGTGCGTTTGGTCAAAATACCACAAGGAAAAAACAACACAGAACTTTTCTTTCCCTGTCTATACAGGTCTGTTCAGAACAATATTTCAGCCCCAGTTGAAAATGAGCCGCTGTGTAAAACTAACTCAATGCACAACAAGAAGAAGAAACGCTGGTTTTATTTACCTTCAGTTTGTTCTTTTTTCACTCCACTCTCCTATTCACCATATTTAATGGAGCTGTGTGACAGTGACACTACATTTTGCTAAGGCAAAATTAGAAAGACCATTCCCCCAATCCATTTTTATTATAACTATGTGTAGTTGTATTTGTAAATAAAAGGTGTAAATGTCCTGAACTCGGAATCCACATGATGCATTACTTTTATACTTTTTTATTTAAGAAAGACACATTGAATAATCAGAGTGTTATTGGGTTTTTTCAGTTTCACCTTAAATGCAAATGCTGAACAATTCCAGATGTGTATTTTCAAAGATCAGAAGCACTGCTGCACTAAAGCTGTAGAGCTTTTGTGCTCGTTTAACACTGGCTTTTTTCTGTGAAGTGTCTATTTTGTTCAGTGTAACTGCCGAATTATTTTACAGAGAATTTAACACTACACCACCTTAATTCACTCCAATGTCACTATTTACAAACAATTTAATTACATAATCCAGCATACACTTCTACCCTGGTTAGATTATATATGTTAATTTAGCTCGTAGACCTAACGAACCCCAGACATATCAGGACACAACAATCACAGCAGTTATCCACTTAATTCACCACAGGTCAGTGTAAAGCACATTATGTTCATCAGTACAATTAAATACTGATTTAATTAAATGAAATTTACGCTTATTTTTGTGTATATATATATATATATATATATATATATATATATATATATATATATACACACACACACACACACACACACAAAACAGTGTTAATGTATCTTTAAAACAGAATTTATACCACTGAGGGTACCACAAGTGTCAGTCAAAGGTACCACCACAGGGAGTTTTTCAGAGAATTTAGAAAACAAATAGCTGCAACACTTAGTCCACGTGTATAACAGAGTAACAGAGGGGTAAAGCACCAATTTAGAGACATTAAATGATGTCAGTAACAGCTTTCAGATTCAGAGCTCTTTTAAGTGCTGAGGAGCAAGAGTGTAAAATCCAACATTTTACTGCAAATACTTCCCTCTTTTGAAATCCTTGGTTCTCACTGCCAACTTAGCATTTTTTGGGGGAGTTTGCTGCAGCCGTCACCAAATGTTGTTCTGTGAATGAATTTGCTGGCCCCGAGAAATGAATGCTTAATTCATTAACACAGTGGTGTAATATCCTACACATTAGCGCACTGCTTCCACTGTCAGGTGAAAGAAAAACCTGCCAGTAATGATGTATTCTTTAAAGTGAAGCCATGGGCCAATTAAAATCTTATAGTGGGCCGCATTTGGCCCGGGGGCCGGACTTTGGACACCCCTGCTCTAGAAGGTGTCCTGTTTATACAATTATGTAAACAAAACAATCATACAAGACCAAAAGACAAAAGATGTCTGTGGGTTCATACATGAACGGCTGTATTATGCCAAATCTACCTGCCTGTGCCATTTTATTGTGTATATTGAGTAAAATTACAACCGTAAAGTTCAGAGTAAAAACCCTGAAATAAAGCTCGAAGCTGTGTTGCCACGGTAACGTAAACGGCATTCTGTTCTCCAGTGATAGGGAAATGTCAGTCACGCATGGTTATTAGTATATTGGACCACGCCCACACCGTTCTCAGAGAGCGCTGATTAGAATATTTTGGACATTTTTGAGGAGAAATATATCATATTTCTGTTTTGTGGGTTTTTTTTTAAACTTTGATGAATGTTTCACAAAACACCCAAAATTTAGAATTATTCAAAAAAAAATTCTAAATTTCAAAACGAGTTCCCAGGGGCTTTAAATAGAAACATACAGAGTAATAGTAAAGTGGAAAGTTCACCAAAATGTTCTGCAAAATTAATATTTGAAAATAATTATAACAGTAATGAAATAAAATACAATAATTAAAATAAAAAAGTATAACATTCTAATCAGTTTAATCTCAAAATTTCAATCAATAATACTTGCTAATGTGATGATGATATGACAATGTCAATTAAAATATGAGATATTAAGATTACATATTTTGGATTTTTAGTTTTCAATATGCCAGATAAAACTGCCTATATGTGCAGGAATATGTGGACAGAAATCCCCAAAAGGGACAAATCTTGGATAAACTTTGAGGGTAAGGAGTAAGATGGACCTCCACCTGGTCCTCAGCATCCCAAAGTCACGTTCAATTATAGAACCTGTTCTTGAATGATGCTTGTTGAAGGTGACCTGCTCTTCTCTTCTCACAGGCTTCTTAAAAGGAGAGCTAAGGGCGACGGGGTTGGCAAGGCAAGGATAACCACCAATACCAAGGATGATATAGCCTCTGGGTGGGAATTGTGTCTTTTGGTAGAGAGAATTTCTACGAAGGTCGTTGCATCATGTACTGGCCCAAGAAACGGGGGGAGGGTATAATAAAAAAAAAAATCTATATGTACAGCCTGCAGCTGCACATAAACCAATCAGCCATAACATTAAAACGACCTTGCTCCTACAATAATTTTATCAGCTCCACTTACCTTATATATGCACTTTATATTTCTACAATTACAAGGTGTTTTCTATCTGATCCTCTGCATACTTTCATTCTATTCATCAATTGTTAGGACCCCCCCACAGAGCATGTATGTGGTTTGGTGGATCATTCTCACCTCTCGTGTGGTGGAGGAGGGTTAGTGTGTATAATGTGCTGGTCAGATCAGGGATCAGAAACAGCAGTGCTGCTGGAAATTTTAAACATTGTGCCACCTCACTGTCCACTGGATTAAACACGCCTCCCTTGCTGATCCACCCTGTAAATGTGCAGTCAAAGACAGTAGCTCACATCTTCATGTACAGTGTGTGTTAGTTATCTACTCTCAGTCCAGTAGGGACACTGAGGTGTTTAAATAAGTCGGCAGCACTGCCGTGTCTGACCCACTCATAACAGTGGAACCATGTCTGTATCACTGTAGTGCAGACAATGACCCACAACCCCAATAATTGCTCTGTGGTGCTCCTCACTATTGACGAACAGAATCTAACAGGCCTAACAGAGTATGCTGAGCAACAGATGGTCTATAGTTTGTAATTGTAAACCAGATTTAATAGAATGTTTAGAAAATGGGTGCGTGTGGAAAAAATAGGTAATTATAATGGAATATAAGAATTTTTATAAGAACATTAGAATGGGTAGAGCTCCCGGTTTCTGTAAAACTGTGGACCGGGCCTTTCTGGAGCTTTAATTCTAAAACTGGCAACCATCTTTATTGCATCTGTACTACACTTTGGAAAGCCACATAGTTCCCAAGCCTCACAAAACCTTGGCACATGCCCTGTAATTCATCCTGTTTTGGACGCTGACTCAATTTTGGGAGAATTTGCCTCATTTCATTGTATACCCTGTAAATTATACCATGCACTGTGGAACGGGCCACTGAAAATGCAAGTGACACAACGTCATCACCGTCTAACAAGTGGGTTCCATTAACTTCTCTTATAAGGCTGGATGTCGACTGGAACACTGACTACTTACTAGGCAATAGTTAATAAGGCTATGAACTGGAACACAAACAATGTCTCAGTTTTGTACGAACATATGAACATACCATAGGTAATATACATTGCACTATTAGTATAATATAAAAACAATACCTTGAACGAAATACAGTTCCAGTTTACTGTGATAATTTGGAAATATTTCGGGGGAAAAAACAACTACTTTTTACAGCATTCTCAAACCCTGAAGCAGAAACTCTTAAGATAATTAGGCCAAAATAGTACAACTGTTTTTGGTCATAGCTTTCTACACTCCTAAACTAAAATGATTTCGCCTGTGGGAATTGTCAAGACAGCAAATATAATAATGAAAAAATGCTTGCAATAATATAAACAAAAGCATAAGCCTAAATGCATGCTATTATTAAAAGTAATACCAATTTAAATGTGAACAGCATAAAGAGAAAATGCAAATGGAGCCCATTTACGTAATCTAAGTGTGCCTATTAAATAAAAGCTATTTATTTGAATAGAAGACCAAGGTATTCAGAGTAAAATCATCATATGAAATTGAATTGTACCTCTAAATGTCAACTACATGCAAGCTGCCCCTTTCCCTGCTTTAAGTGCTACCTTGTGATTATCACTGACCCAACATGTCAGCCTGTCCATCACCTGTTTTCACCCAGAGAATGACTCATGCAGTCTCAATCCCTCCAAGACGCTTGTATTAACTCTTTTTTATTTTCTTTTTCCTGACAGATTGTGTGTTTTCAGCAGTTTCGGCTGAGATTCTGTTCACAAGAGATGCTTGCTGCAGGAACATTTCTGTACAGACTGTATGTGAAATAAGCAGCCTCTCTTCTTTTTTTTTTTTTGCAGATGTTGTCTCATATTTAGGTCACATGCCAGATGGATGGTCACTGGGTCTGGCAGCTTGGATTTCCTAGAACTACCGCTCACCACAGTGACTGTTTCTCTTTTTCCTGGGCCTACAGACAAAATGCAGCAGACAAACAGGCCATTGCTTGCTGTACCTGGCTTCTAGACAAGATCTTGATAGTCACTTTCTGTCCAATCAGATTACTGCTTACTGAATTATGGTGTAAATGCCATGCACATGCACCTAAGGCAAACAGCATCATGAGAACCTTCTAATTAAGACAACTTAGTTTGAACTTGGAGTATACGCCTGCATTAAATATTGGACGCTACGGCTGTGTCTAAACAAAGAAAATCTGGCTCGTTGCAGTGAGAGGACTCTGTGTAAACCATTACTGAGATAAATCAGAGTGAAGTCAGATGCCTCTGATCACGAAAAGAAATTGAAATGTAACCAAGGAATCTACGTGGCACAACTCCCACACACGTTCACACAAACACTCATTTCACTGGGCACGTTTTGGGCCAATCTTTGTGAGAGATTTCCACTGACATTTGTAGTTTAGACCTACACCTAACTTCAAACTCAGTAATTAAAAGAAATGACAACATTTTCAAAAAAGCTTCATTTTAGGTCAACAAGCATAACTCATGTTTTCCATTATCCAGACTATCCATTTGGTATCCATAAAGAGCTAAACACTTTGTGGTGTATGTGCATTACACTGATGTATTACTGCACATAAAGCTGCACGAAACCCTGTCCGACCTTGTCACGTAACATATGATATGAAGGCCTCCATATGTGTGGGCATAAGTGTAGAGGATTATACATTTACAAACATATGTGTATGTCATTTTTATCTTATATGAAACCCTACTGAGCATTACAATAGAGGATTTTAAACACTTAACCTTAGACACTCAAAAATATACGTTTTAGGAAAGAGTTTGTCTGCCCCTGGTCAAATGACACGTTTTACGGAAATAAACACATTTTTTTACCGACATATGTGAGTTTGTATTGCCAATTAGAATTTATTTGCTGACTGTAACAAATTAAGAAATTAATAACAAAAAACCTAAAAATATGGGTTTTTTCATTTTTGCTTAGAAATTAATTTTTAATAAAATATAAACTTAAAAATTATATATTTTTATATATATATAAATTTTACTTACCTTTCTGAAAAGTTACAAAATTTTGTTTTTAGATTGTTTAGAAAGAAATCTGCCTTTGTGTATATACTTTCTCTAATTAAGACTTAAGACCTGGCAGCATGGTGGTGCCATGGGGGTCTATGAGGTGTGTTTTTCTTGTGTCTGATTGGATTGCCTTTGGGTGCTGTGTTTTTTTCCCCAGAGTCAAAAAAACACATGCTGATAGTAGGGCTATCGCAATGAACAAAATACTGCAGGGAATGGCAAGCAACTGTCACAACAACAAGGTATGTATGTTTTCCCTTTATTTTTTGCAAGACCATAGTGTGTGTATAATGAATGTTAAATACATTAGTTTAAAACAATGGTTAAGAGTGTAATTTTTCCCAACTGTTGGCATAACTGCTGCTGCTGAATGGCTGAGTGTCAGTCTTCGTTTATATACGATGGAAACAATGGCAGCAAACCTAGCCACAAAGTCAAATGCAAACTTGCCAGTTTGGGATAACTTCAGCTTTCAACCAAATGAAAAGGTAGCGCCAGCCAACTTAGACAAGGTAATATGCACAATATGTGCCAGAGAGGTCACTTTGAAAAAAGGAAATACATAACATTTGAAATCTCTTCTAGCTACTTATCATGCAACTATCGAAGCCCAACTGCCTCGACCAGCACCAAGTCAAGGCAGCCGACAGTTAGGAGTATAGCAGTAGAATCAGGATAAATCAAGTCATTTGGGGCAGTAATACCCCCATGGGAAATTCTTTTAACACAACAACCCTAGTTGGTAGGTGCATTGGCCATTCAAACTGTTCACATCTGAGAGTGTGAGTGAATGTGAGTATGGCGCACCTCAACCCTGAACAATATAAACCTACAAAGAGATGAATGACCCAAATAAAAATATTAATGAAACAAATAATAAAGATTTAAAGATGTGTTCTCCCCATGTCTGTGTGGGCTTCCACCATGTGCCCCAGTTTCCTCTATGTGCACCGCTTTCCAAAAAAACAGTGGTAGGTGCACTGGCTACTCATAGTATTTGTGAGTGTGTGTGTCGCCCTGCGAAGGACTGGTGCCCCCTCCTGGGTGTGTTCCTGCCTGGTGCCCAGTGATTCGGGGTAGGGTCCGGTCCCACCACGACCCTGAACTGGATAAGCGGTTATAGACAACGAATGAATGAATGAATGAATGAAAGACTTAATTGTAAACTAGTCTATTGGTAAGCTAGTTTTGAGGACATTTGTTCCAAACAAAAAGCAAAATGCAAAGGGAAAGTGACACACACACCCACACACCTAAATCCCACCAGCAGTACCAGATACAACTGTTTCCACCTCGTCCCTGCACCTGTGGAACAAGCTATACGAAAAACTCTTTCTTACCTTGGATTCAAAGGCTCTACTTTCATTTTGATTGATGACCAGCAGCTCTGCTTGGATCTCCGCCATCTCCAGGGCATGGCTGAACATGTCTCTGGCCATAATCCCATCAATATGTGGTCTGGCTGGAGAGGGAGGGAAGGCTTCCCTGTATTCCAAGGCATAAGGAAGAGAGCCTCACACATTGCGCTTCATTTCTTCCACCTTAGCAGATAAAAGCCTCCCAATATGTGTGTGGTTTTGCGCCGGTGATTGAAATTGGGCCCGTATCAATATCAATATAAAGACAGCCATTACACAGCCAGGGCAGTGCTCACCACACATGTTTTCCTTCTGCAAGTCTTTAAAGCTTGACAGTTTTGATTAATCTCCTCAGTTCGTGAAATGATGTCGTGTAATTTGATTATTCAAAACAGAACTGATGGCTAAGCTTTTAAAAACATGAAACAATCCTCTCAATGCAATATGAAGACACCACATTAACTGACAGACTCTCATTGATTCCGGTGTGAGATATAGCAGCCCTCTATAAAGGTCAATAGGGAATGCATTAAGACAGAGGAGTTCTATTCCCTCAGTACATGAGTATAACCATAATCGATGATTGTGTCTTATGATGTCCCAGTTGATGGTCTTGAGAAGTGATAACCCGCCTGGCACTCTGCTAATGTCACACTTCACCATTGCGAAGAAGTGAATGCTAAAGCTAGAGATTGCATTCAAAATTGCTGTCTTATAGTATATTTTAGTGTTTCTGCCAAGTCCCAGCAACAATTACTTAGTTTAATGTATGTTCCCATAAGAATCCCTCCTCACTAAAAAATAATTACAGAGAAGCACTACACATAAAAATACTTTTGCAGCTGTAGGAGGCTTCTGTAAAAAAAAAAGTGCAAACCATTTTGTCAAAATGTGATCAATAAGGACATAAGCTTTTAAGGCATTAGCTTGAAAACTGAACATTTTTGGCCCTTTCCACTGTATGAATTAACATAATTAAAGTTAGCTAAATACAGCCCCCACCTTCAGCATTTACCAATATATAACTCTCAAAAGGCCTTTCTATTCAATCTTAAAAAACAAAATCCATTGCACACACAATTTTTAAGTCTAAGCCATTTTCTCATTGCTGTTTGACTGAAATGTCTAGGGATTATGGTGCTGTGTGGAAAGTGTGGCCTGATGCTTTTGAGAGCAGCACATTAAATGTTCATAGGGCGCACTTGTGAGTACCAGTGTAAGTCCAAAGATTAGGGCTCGACCCCACTTACTCATTACGTCAGACACATGCAGCTACACATTTCTACGTGACTGAAGCGTTGTAGTGATTTAAATGAATGATACTGAAAATTGTGTATGTCTTTCTTTGGTCTAAAACTTTTAATCCTATTAAGAAATTTCACATTTTGTTCATTCCTTATCATGTGCTTCACAATTCATTTTCTGTAAGTCCAAAACCAAACTCTGTAGAAGCCGGCATTCCAAGCATTTTCTAGAAATTCACAGAAAGTATGCATTATCCTTCTTACAGTCCACAGGAATTGGAGAATGAAAGAGGACTTTCTTGTTAATGTGCACCTTTTTTAATGCTTTTTAAGGAGTATTTTTATGAAGGAGCAGCTTAATTAATAAATACACCACCTGAACAGCCTTCAAGAGCAATGAATTTGGGTGCTTTGAAATATTCACTGCAGTATTAACTGCTGAGTTGTGACATCAGAGCTATATTCATCATGGCAGAGGATAGAAGTGAACAGTTCAACAACAGAAAGTGTTGCAGTAAATTGCACAAATACAGTTATAGTAGTGTTTATATTAAAACAGTATCTAAGAATGTGCAAATCATTTAAACCTTATCATTTCACTTGAAAATCCTGTCATTTAAATCTGGTCTTTTCCTGTCTCCTTCATTACTGGTATCTTTTATGGAAGTTTTTGCATTTTGCACTTTTGCCTCTGCTCTCCAGTTTTAACGCAGATGTCCGGGAATAACTCAATACTGCCTCAGTAGACAACATTTAATACATTTCAGACACAGCCCTAGTCTCCTGTCTCACGGACTTCAAACCTACATCCTGTGACATTTAGTGAAGTGTCTGGTTTGTGAGGCTGCAGGGCTGCAAGTGTAAAAAAGCGCTAATGAGGGAAGACTTCAACTTGATTCCATAGTTGAAACTGACACCCGAATTTGCCTTGTTGCTGGGTGGCAAGGGAAATATAAGAGGTACACACAAAGTGTGTATTACTTACATTAGAAAGTATTCTTTATTTGACTGTCCCTTTTCATTTTACCTCTGATTTATTGAATCCCTCTATATAAATGATTTTGTCATGAGTGCTATGAATTTAGGGTATTCCACAACCGGTGCTAAAGCCGGAATTCTAAGGAGACTCCGGAAATTCAAAAAACTCTAAATCATTAAATTAGACAGCCCTATGGCCCTGTACATTTTACACACATGGTGAGGTTGTGCTTCTGCAAGTCCAGGAAAGAGTGGAGATTTAGATTTAGGCTATTGTCTTGTTTCAATTTCCTGCATAAAGTTGTAGACATAAATTCTGTCTAGGTAGGACATAGTGAGTGAGTACACAAGTGAACAATTTCTGACAAGAGCCATGGTGTCATTCTGTGTACTACTCACTGCCTACTGTACTGCACTGCTGTTGTCATACAGCATGTTGCATCAGCAGTTTGTAGTATTGAGCTTTGTGTTTTCAGAACAAATGCAAGCACCCGATGGCAAGGCAAGAGGAAGATTTTAATAAAACCCACAGCCGCTTCACACAGTGGGGGCCTCGTGGCAGCTAAAAGGGGGGAGGGGGTGGGGGAAAGCCTGATGAGTGAGCCTACCTGCCTGCAGGCTTATACACTGTGCTGCATATTGTTTTCAGAAATCCGTTCGGTGGTGCTGAGCCTTGCCGTAGGCTGTCCATGCCCATTTATGCTCCGTTAGCCTTAGCAGTGCTATTGAGTGCCTGCAATAAAGAAGGACATATTTGCTGAGGCATCCATCTAAGAAGTGATGCTCAATAAAGTTAATATCATTTCACGCAACGTTAAAGCTCTCAAACCTGAAGGATGCATACAAGGAGCTAATCCCTTGGCCATCTAAATGTAATTGCACATAATGCAGCTCATTTCTAACAAAAAAGCAGGGAGCAAACAGGGGATGAACAAAACGCTAAGTGAAAATAATTTTTCCCAGCTCAGAAAAGACATCCAATATAGCAGCCAATATGTAGCAGTGAAAATATGCAAAGCTCAGAATTGATATAATGCCATTTCAAGAAAAGGCTGCTTTCCATAATGGGGCTTCATCCCTCTGCTGCCTCTAGCCTACAGCCATGTGTTTCAGATTCTGACAATAAAAAAGCTATGCTGAATCTCCAACTACGCTAAAAAGAATGTCCAATTGATGTTACTGAGAATTACAGATATCACCATGAGGAGCCCTTGCCTTTTCCACAATAAACGATGTAACCTACGCATATTACTGTATATTTGACTTCATATAGCAGATCTGGGAGGGGGGTGTTCACACTAACACCAGTCTGCAAATTTTGGGGTCTTTCTCGAGGACGTTTATGGGTTGATGGTATACTATCTTTAATGTAACTACATAGTATCTCTCAAACTAAATTATTCAAATGATCCATGTTAAATAATACATTGTAAAATATTATGTATTATTATGTCCAAGAAACGTTATGTAATATTAGGGTGACCAGACGTCCTCTTTTACCCAGACATGTCCTCTTTATTAGACTTTAAAAATGTCCGGCAGGAATTTTACAACCGTCCGGCATTTTGTTTTTCTAGAGCTTACATGGAACTTCGAGAAGTTTCGTTCACAAACTAGTCCCGCCCTCCCCTACTCCGATTGGTTCGCTTGAGTGAGAAGGGGGCGTGGTGAAGTAGACTAAAATCTTTAGAGCTACCGTTATTGGTCGATAACCTTCTCTGTAAACATTTAATTGGTCAGTCTGCACGTCAGTAGTCCTTGTTTACGTCAGGCAAAGCTCAAGTACCTACCCTCATCTCGAGCAGCTATGCCGAAACGTAAATATGAGTTCTCGGATGAATTAAAAAAGAAATTCCCATGTTTTGTGTAGCAAATAAAGGTGTAAAGGACCTAAAAGCACACGCAGATTCAGCTAAGCATACAACGGCAGCGAAGGGCGACACCTCACCCCCCACACACACACACACAGACAGACGTGTCCTCCTTTTCACCATCTCAGATCTGGTCACCCTATGTAATATGTCTCTAAACCATAAAACTTACGAATGAAGATCAGCATGCTCCGACATTCATTCATTATCTGTAACCCTTATCCAATTCAGGGTCGCGGTCGGTCCAGAGCCTACCTGGAAACATTGGGCGCAAGGCGGGAATACACCAGTCCTTCACAGGGCAACACAGACACTTTTGAGTCCACCTACCAACGTGTGTTTTTGGACTGTGGGAGGAAACCGGAGCACCCGGAGGAAACCCACGCCGACACGGGGAGAACACACCAACTCCTCACAGACAGTCACTCGGAGCGGGACTCGAACCCACAACCTCCAGGCCCCTGGAGCTGTGTGACACTACCTGCTGCACCACCGTGCCGCCCACCTCCAACAAACATACTTTACATAGTAACTAATACAATAAGAAAACAACTAAGGAAAAGCTGGCAATTGGCTTTTTTTTTCAAAACATCCATTCCACATTAAATAGTGCAGCAAAGTGTCTTATGGCTTTCCTTATTAAAATGTTACTTTCCACTTAAAAAGGGCAGTTGGAATTAGCGTTTAAAATGCTACTGTCCTTCTTTAATGGGAGATATATAGCTACAATGCTACCCCCCCCCCCCTTCTTTTACATCCAATGTAAAAGAGCACTTCGCATACCTGACTTAGCTTCTCATTAGTTGTCCGTTCCACCTTAACGGGGAAAATACATGAGGCTCAATTTGGCTTTCCACACCAACATCATATTCCAATTTCCAAATAAGCTTGACCACTCTTGCATGTAACGTCTGTAACATTTAAGGTGGAATGGAACCTTGGAATAAGTAGCAAAACTTACAGCCTAAAAACGTTTGCATTTATGCTACAACCGTACCCATAAATTCACCTCAGGCTTCTTCTTCTTCTTCGAATTTTCCGTTCCTTCGGGAGCTAAACTTTAGCGTCGAGCTAAGGTTATTCTGGCTACTGTACACACTCACAGTTTATTATATGGATGTGAAATATAATTTTAACACATACTAATTCTAGTTTGATTTATTTACTTTATTAAACTGCTAACTTAAGGCATATGTGAAAATAGTGAGGGGTCTGATCTGTAATCACCTCATTTAGCTACATCTTTAAAAAATACCGAATCGTAATTTTTGAAAAACAAATTAAACTTCAGCATGTCTTTCTTCTGTGAAAAACAACATACATACGATTGTGAAGATGAATTTAATATAGAATAAAGTGTAGAAAATAAAACTACATATTTAAAATAAAATATTTATATATAATAATATTAAAAAGGGGACAATACGTTGATATTGAAGTTGTAAAGTTAAAATAACTAGCATTATTCCCAGTAAAAGATTCAGAAAGCACATAAAAGTTTAATATTGCATCTGGAAAATATTGGGATAGGGAACTTCTTGAAATGAATAAAGGTATTGTCTAAATCATTTGTTTTCAAAAAACTTGGACAGCATGGAATATAACATTGAATGTGAAATATGCATAACTAGTGGCCAGTAGCCCTCAATTTTTGTATTTTGCCAGTAATAGGCTATTATTTTATCAGTTTTATTTGTGGCATCAATGCATTAAACAGCTGGTAAAACATAAGAAAACAATACATTTTTGAAATGGTGAATTTAAACACAAAACATAACTATTAACAGAATCCAAAACCAAGTGGTATGGCAGTATAACATTTAATTAATAACATATATATATATATATATAAGATTTGTACATTGTATTCTCTAAAACTTTTGGTAACTGGAATATTTAAACTGGTATTAATCCCAAAAAGTTCATATCAGATGGGCTCTAATGGTCAGTTACAAGCTAAATTATCTATAAACCCCCAAAAAATAATTATCCTATAGTGCATCATATAATATATAGGCTGCTGATATGCCATGCCCTAATTATATAACTCAGTGGTTATGCACTGCTTTGTATGGATATATGGAAAATGAGCTTAAGCATTTAGGTGAATAGAAATCCTTTTACATGGACATTAAAATGACTAGCACCGATGAAAAAGCATGAATTCCCATAATGCCTGACTGTGTCTTGCTCGTTTGAACAGGCCCATCTGTGCAGGCATAACACCGGGCTAGTTAGCACTGGCCGAGGCCCTGTTGGACAAAGTGAATAGATGGTCTTTGTCCAGGTTTCGCCTGTGTCATATTGGCAGCATGGACAATCATCACCACAAGTGGAGGAGGAGGAGGAGGAGGAGGAGGAAGAGGAGGAGAGAGGACGAGTGCACGTGCATCTTGCAGCCCCGCTGACACAAGAGCTCTCGGCCTAATCACCTGCTTCTCAGAGTTGCTCAAGCCCAGACTCTAGCCCATTAAAAGTCCCAGGCTGAGAAGTGGGGGCACCCAGAGAGCTGGAGCTAAATGAGCAGGGTAATTTATAGCCTGCTGCGGAAGGAGCCTAGTCACCCAGTTATTGTACATCAGCATCTCCAAGCAAACCATACTCTCCCTCTCTCCTATGCAGCGAGAAGAAGGACCAGAAAAAGCAAATACAGGGAGTAAAATGAAGTCCTCAGCTGTAGTCTCCTGCCAGTTGAGATACTTTGCTCCTCAATGACATCTGGAATTCAAGGCGAGCCCTTTTATTGCAGTTGGCTGGCTGCTGGTTCGTTAGGAGCAGGGGAAGGTGGGTAAAAATGTTAAATGGCTGCAGGTTTCAGCAACGGTTTAACTAGCTGCATAGCTGCCACCTGGAACCTCAGCCTTTCCGGTATGTGGGACGAGGGCCAGGTCAAAGCTGAGACATGTTAACGCTTTAACTGTTACCAAACCTGCCTTCTCCCTTACAAAACAGGGACTCTTTAGCCAAACAGGTGCCAGTATGGGTGTGTAAAATCAGATTCATACAACATACAGCCTTTCTACAAACAAATGAAGTTATCAGAGAAAACTGCGCAGGCACACTTCCATGGGAAAAGAAATTTATTTCGTCAAATAAGCAAGATCAGGTTTCAAGTTGTTGTTTTATGTCCATCATTTATGTCAGCTGTGATGAACTATGCAAGAAAGCTGTGTTGTACATGGCAAAAAAAAATCAGCATGGGACTATTACAAACACACATAATCAGGCATTGTGAGCATGTACACGCAACATAATACTGTACTGATCAAATAAAAAAGAAGGAAAAAAAAGAGCAGATGGCACAACTGCTCCTGAACATAAAAAAAAAACTGAACCAAGTCTTTTATGTAAAGGCAATGTTCATCCAAAAAGGCGTCTAGTAATGAGATTACTGGGTTTCACCATTAACTGGGGTCATCATCACGGTGAAGTGACACAAAAAAAGAAAAAAAACGTAAAACAACCTGCACATCAAATTTCGTTAATGGAAAGAAGTGAGGCCTAACACATGCCACAATACGGACCACAAATCTAAGTGGGTGTTTTCACTGCAACATATTTACTGACATGGAGACAAGCTCCAAAAATGGGAACAACTATGAACGGCAAATAAGAAAAGACAGGAAGTAATAGGCAAAGCCTAAGGAAGTCTGTACTTCAAGTAATAGGAAAATCCTCTTGAAAGTAGGAAACAGAAGTTCTATGTGATTCAGCTTCTGGATGATTCTGTTTTTCTGGCAGACCAAACACAAGAGTATACCAATGGATTTTGTGCAATTTTCGTGAGGGTTTACGTGAAATATGTAAAACACCAGGGAGTCCGTTATCCCCACAGACTCGCTCCTTTTCCTTTATATTCATTCTCTCAGCTAAGCTCTTTTGGATGTGTTGGCAGACGCCCTGAAATTGAGTGAGTGAGTGAGTGTTTACTGGGTCTTAGTGTTTGGCCTGGTCTACATTAAACAATTAAGAGTGTGACCTCTTGGAGAGACACTCATATCAACAACAAAGTAGTGCCTACGAAAGTGAAGTCAAGGTTGGCTCAGCCATACAGGTATTATAATGCTGCAATTCTTCTTTCCCAGAAGCTGTCCTGGAGAGAGAGCTGGGTAATGAGATAATGAAGATCACACACACCTTCTGATTTATCAGGCATGGTCTGCCAAACCTTGGCATGATCCTATTACTCAACCAAAATCCAGATTAATTTGACACACAGTTAAAGGCACAGCCCTGTGACATACAGTAATGGATGCACAAGTTGATTTAAAGTTATGCCCAAATGTAATGAAACACTAGCATTTTAAAAGGGGAAACATCTAAGTGCTGGTTAAAATTAAATGGCTGCTTGGTCACCACTTCTGGGGCCTCATTTATAAAGGTGTGTGTACACACAAAAATGTGTCTGAAACGTGCGTACGTAACATCTCACACAGAAACCGTGATTTAAAAAGAAATACTTTGCGCACAAATGAGCGTATATTAAAGCAAGGTATGACCCATGTGTAGCCATAAGACGTTTTTGAGTTATCCTCACACGTATCCGTCTATAACGAATAAAGATTAAAGAAGAATTAAGAAAGATTAACAAAGTTAATTAAAGTTACATTGCTTGCTGTATTTCATTCTACTTTATTTATAGTATCCTTGTTTGTTTTATTTCACTCTGTATTTTATTTAGATTTTTCATTTAAAACATTGTATTTTGTTTTGTTTCTCTAATAAATTTATCTGTTTTGAAAAGTGTCATAACTTTATTATTATTATTACTACTACTATTATTACTGTTTTTGTTTTTATTATTATTCATTATATATAGACAGTAATTCGTTACGGGCTGGTAATAGCTGCAGATAATTATGAGCTTAAACAGCTGTAACTTGCATAGAATCACAGGTCTATATAAATATGCAAGAGGCTGATGCCTCTGAAGTCATAATGGCTTTTTTGGCACTACAAAACGTAGCTAACTGACAAATAAGACGACAACATGTTTTCAGAGATCAGGACATTTTTTTTGCCGACGATGTAGACTGGTTAATGAGCCGATTTAACACCGTTTACTGCTGCAGCCACATGTTGTCACTCAACTAACTTGTGTTTGTTTCAAATGGCACGACTGAGGCGACCAAACAACACACGTTACCTCGCCTCGACCATAAACAATAAAGAAATTATGACAATAAATTCTACCACGCAGTCTACAAAGTTTCCAAAGTTTCAGTCCTCCATTGTCTCCACTATCTCATGCGAAAATGGAGAAGCCTATATTTAAATATTCATGAGTTTATTTGCATTGACCATTTATAGGTAAATGTGTTACATCGGCCGAGCATGAGGCTGGTTCACCTGCACATATTTTGAAGAAGGTTGTGATTTATAAAGAGAAAAGAGTGTGTGAGGAGTGTGTACGCACGGTTTTATAAACCTGATTTTTTTTTGGGCGTATGCTCTTTTCTGGCTTGGTTACGCACACACACTTTCACTCCAGAATCCACGCAGAGTTTTATAAATGAGGCCCCTGGTCTTGACTCCATTTCGAGGCAATGTGTCTTTCAAGTTATTTTTCACCTCCACAGTGAGGTTCAATGTGGACATCGATGATTCAGTATATGGGCTCAATAATAAGATGTATGGGATCTCAAATAAATAAGATTATTTGAGAAATGAATGGGAAACACTGAACAATGTCTGGCACTTTGGGCATGCCTGGCTATTCCGCATCAACCTCTCAGAGAGTACTGACATTTTAGCTTAGGTTCAACCATTAAAAGAAAAAAAAAATACAAAATGTAATTTAAAAAGACAACTATTTACAAAATAACCATTACAAAAATGTAATTTTGTATTGTTTCTTAAACAGGGCTCAGGTGAAATTAGGTTATTTTAAATTTATCCACATATTTACATGGTCTTAGTTTGAATTATTTATCTTTCCTGCCAGATTGTAAATTACACTGAGATGTCACTACATTAACTAAGAATAAAACACTTAAAAAATTAAACATAAGAAAGGAAATGACCTCCAGTCTCCCAGGAAAACTGCTGTAGGCTGTAAATTCTTTCATACGTCGGCAAGACTTATCTATGCCGTCATTGTTCCTGGACGTAAACACTTGGCGATAGGCAGTAAACACTTTTACTGCTAGATAAATTTGAGCTTTCTTCAGTAATATTCTTTACAAGAAAACGCTTGTCCTTTGCTGACACGCTTTATTATGTTTTTTTC
Source organism: Hoplias malabaricus (assembly GCF_029633855.1). Lineage (NCBI taxonomy): Eukaryota > Metazoa > Chordata > Actinopteri > Characiformes > Erythrinidae > Hoplias > Hoplias malabaricus. Next base: position 30,106,269 of record NC_089816.1, read on the forward strand.
CTTTTGTCTCTGTAACTAAAGCGCAATCTGAACCTTCCCTCACAAATACCGAGCTAGACCTTAATTTGTAATTTATTGTAATTTGTAACCTCTGATGACTGAAGATTATTGTGATTTACCTGAAAGTAAGACAAACAGAACATTAAAGTTGGTGATATGTTTCGTGTTATCATAGGGAGGGAAAACATGTTAGGAACCAGACGGTCAAATCTAGGGAGGAAGGGGAAAAAAATGTTGGCAAGGAAGAAAATCAACAATATAATGTGATTTTTATCACAGTAGCTGTCAAATGTGGTTGAATTTCAAACAATTACACCCAATGGTTTATGTCAGAAGTACTCTGCTCTGAAAATTCTACAGGTAAAAGAGTGAACGTACCAGATAAAGCACAGCCTTGGTAGCTTTGAGAGTTTAGAGTTATTCCATATTTCCGTATTTCCCTTCACAGTCTGTATTTATGTATTTTATGGGTCAATTTCACATGTAACTCACACGTCTCGAGGCTGTGCTATTAAAATTTTGCCGATGCTTCCTGCCAACTAAACAGTGGCCCACACTTCTGAAGTTGATTATTTTTACTCAGACTTAAACCTCACTTAAGTATTTCTAAAGCACTGACCTAACAGCCAATTTTCCCTACTTAAACATGAATTTCCAGCTTTACATTTTGACACAAGGGCCAAGGTCTGGTTTCTACAGAGCTAATTAGCAATCTGATTGCTCTCCAGCACCATTTGTTAGGACATGACACAATTTTTTTGGCATCAAATTTTAATTCTGTCATTCATCGCGCTGGTCTGTTGTTGAAAAGGTAATTAATAGCACACATTAACACTTCCACATAAACCGGAGATTTCTTCTCCTCCAACACACAGTTAACAGACTGCAGAAGCATCAGTAACCACAATTTTCCATGGCCTGCCTTGACATGCGTGCGGGAACAGCTTCTGAAATGCAAGCGGCTTAGTCTCAAATACCAGGGTCAGGGGCTGCCTCTACTTGTGAACACAAGAGCTCGATTGCAAATGCCATGTGTACATAAATACATGACGAAGAATATGATTACTGACTATATGTAAAAGGACAAATGGGACCAAATGATCATTTACTACAAATGTTAAACACACAAAAGTGGGCGAGATAGAAGTGAAAAATTCACTTAAGAGAGCGTATATTGAAAAGGATAGCGTAAAAACAGAACTGCAAATCAATACCTTTGTGGAAGGAGCAAGAATGTTTTCCATCAAAAATAGTAAGGCAAACATCATATGATTTCCATTATTTTGTCACCTCCTTGTGCCCTTGTTACCTGAGCATTAAAAAGGCTCCATTTTCAACTGGATGGCCAGCCCGACAAAAGCAGGATTGGCTTTAATTTAAGTTAGAAAATAGCTTGTTTATTCTCGTGTTCAGTGTGCCGTTTCTGGCTGCTTTGTTTCCGAAGCAATTCACAGCAAACAGCTTTCTCTTGTTCCAGCTGCTCAGAATGGCGTTTCATGGAACTTGTACAAATGCGAGAAAGAAGAAAAGCGATGAAAAGCTCCCACAGCAAGCCTTCAATCAACAAAACGAACAAAATCACTGTTTTGTTTCACGCAGAATCTGCAGATCTGTGGGTCTTCGTCGACTGTTTCTGTTCTGGTCTGGCCTCCTTTTACAAAGCCTCTCAATGTCAGAGGTCATGGTAGTAAAAATAGTGGCTCACAAAGAGGTCCTTTAATGGAAGTGTGACACAAAATACCTCTGTTCTTTATTTCCCCGCTTTTTTCCCCCCATCATCACACCTTGTAGTAGATGTTGGCGGGGCTTTGTGGAGGCATCTCCTGTACGATGTACACGGGATGACCATAGTCCCCGCTGACTTTCTCGTAATGAGGGCAGTAGTTGTTCTCTGTCCGTAAAGGGATGATGATGTCGCTGGGTTCTGAGCCTGCACTGCCGGTCATCTTGGGACTGGCCAGCGTGCTGAGGGACAGGGCAGTCGGCCGTGGCTGGGAGGGCTTCCGTGAACGTTTGCGGATCTTTATCAGCAGGATAATCAAAAAAATGGTGAGGATGAGGAAGATAACACAGCCAGCACCGATAGCTGAGAATACAGCAATCTTGGAGCCCAGGATACCATCCACACCATTGTCCTTGTTATCCTGGTTGATCGTGTCTAGACGGAAGAAAGGATACTTTAAAACACAAAAATATAGAATATAGAAAATATCAAACAATGTTCCTTTATTTAAAAATGCGTGATTCCATGACAGAATTTAACTTAATTGAACCGTTTTTTTATATTAAGAATAGCTTAGACTTTATTTGTGTTGCCCTCAACATACTGTTTAATATCTGGAATACCCCCATTCTCAACAGAAGTCTTATGTTTAACACTAAGCTGCATTTGTACAGGTTAAATGCTTGTTTTTTTAAAAAAAGAAGGAAACATAGAAACCTCAGTAAGACCCCAAATGTGGAATTAACCAAATGTAGTAGCTGTCTTTTATTAACTCTTTTAATTGTGCACTGTTGCCGTGAAGCAAATCTATCAAAAAAGTAAGAGATGTTATAATAATCAATCAATCAAAATATCAATTTCAGATTTCAAATCAGATTCTATTATTGCTTTTAATTAATTTGCTCATATTTGTCTGCAATAATATGTAAAAAAACCAAGTGTTTATTAGAGTGTTCAAGTGTAAGAAATGCTTCTGAATATTTAGGTAGTATCTGCACTTTACTAATTGATAGATATCATTTATTGTGTATTTCTGCAGTGCTATAAACAGAAGAGGAAAATTTGAAAAAGCAGATCTTGACTATCAAAGATAGTCCCGGTCAAAGGGAACATTTAATTTTTCAGTGAAAATCCGATTTTAAGGCCTCGATTAACCTGGTTTCTGATGAGTTTCAAATGTATTATTTATAAAATTCCCATAAAATTCTCAATAGCAAAAGAAAAAAAATGCTTTGCATTATGCAGCTAGTTTAGTGGTGAGAAGAGCAAGGAACATAGTCCAAATTCAAAACATTGCGATGGATTGTAATGGACCTTTGCACTAAGACACATTTGTCTTTTTTTTTGTTGCAAAAGCACATGCACAAAACATGCTGAAATATGGTACAATCCTGATTCTGTGAGAATGAGGCAGAAGGGGGCTTTTTGCACATCTGATTTTGTTTTATCCTTTCATTGGCTGGCGTCCTGGGTGGACAGAGCCTTGCAAAAAAAAAAAAAAAAAAAAAAGGCAGCTCTAGTGACTGAAATCCGAGGAGAGAAAAAATCTGTTTTTTATACATTCAAAGTGCGGATGCCAGAAATTCCCTTCACCTCAGTCCAACCCTGCTCACTGACTTTAATGGTTGTGGATGGCTCTATCTCTGTCTCTATCGCCTTCAAAACGTTCCGGCTGCACTTAAAAACACAGAAAGAGAGGATAGTAAAATATTTGAAAGGGGAAAAAAATAATAATAAGGCCATACCGGTGTTCCCAGGCTCCAAAGGTCCATCCGGGTCTGGGTTAGCAGGGTTGGAGCTGGCATCGGGTTTAGGCATGGGTGATTCGGTCTGTTCTGTGTCGGGCACTGCCGCATTGGGATCTGGGAGGGAGATAAATGGAGGAGCAACAAAAGCAGAATAAAATATGCATCCCACACTCTTTGCTTTTGGATGGCGAACAAAGCCAGATATTAAAATTTCTATCAAAATCTCATTACCGCCTTTGTTAGAGCACCAAGCGAAATCAATAAACTGCAGTTATTAAATATTTCCTACTCTGAGCCACCTTTCTCCCTGATGAACTCGTCATTATTTAAAAGAACGCTCCTTTTTGAGGCGGAAGAAACATATTAGAAATATATGAATCCCATATATCCCATGTATACTGTTTACTGTGGTATGCCATACATAGTAAATCTAATACATATAATAGGATTTATCTCAAATCACTACGTCTCATATGACTAAGTAGCCTCATTACCGAACACAATATCAAATATCGGAGCAACTTAATGAGAGCTTCTCTGCCTCAGGCGCAATCACTTAAATAAGCCCATTGGCTCCGGCTCCCTGGGAAGCGTGCAGGCCTGTTTAAAAGACGACTGCCCATGTCTGCAAAATGCATCACAATTACAGCGCTATCATAAGAGCTATTTCATATCTAAATACGTCCCTCCCCTTGAACAAACATGCAGCGGAATGCGCTTTCTGCACACGCCAATTAATCTCGTGCAGAGGAATGGAGGACAAGACTGTGTGTTCGCCAGTCGGCGGCTGCAACTGCCGCACGTTCACCCATGGCAGAATGGGGTTAACATGGTTATATATTAAGTTTTTATTGTTATACATTATTCATACTGTTAAAAGGCCATAATATGTCTTATTTATTGTGGTGGCTCGGAGTCTGTCTGGAGAAGCTCATACACTTGCGCTCTTGGAGGAGAGCGAGTGGGGTTACGTTGGGATGTGAAAAGTGAAGTGAGCTGGAAAACTCTGGTTTTACCAGCTGTGCTCAGTGGCTCCTGTGTGTAGCGTCTTGAACCGAAGCGCACGTTTCCGGCCGTCCACCGGGTGCCTTCAGGTGGGGAGGTCAGGGGCCATTCTAAAAGAGATAATTGTTATCCCAGCCTGATGAACCCTCAGCGAGCTATCAGATCTCCACTCCCACTCCTCCCATCATGCTCCTCTTATCTCTGTGTCCCTGGTGGGTCTGGTTAGTGTGTGTGTGTGTGAGTGGAGGGGTGAGGGTCAGGAGAGGCTACTCTGTTCTTTCCATTGTGGTTTGATTCCTCTGAGGCTCAGCACAGGCCAAAAAGAAGAGGCTCTGAGAGCATGGCTAGTGGCTAACAGCTAGCGGCTCTGCTTCCTGCAGCCTGGGCCAAAAACAGGTCTAAGGCCTGCTGGGTATTACGGGGAGTGTCTGCTTTTCCCATATTCCATCTGGCTTCGCCCTGAAAGACGAAAAAACACACGTTTGATTCTTTTTTCCCCCCCTCTCTCTTTCCATCTCATCTATTTCTCTCCCCTAAATATTCATAGCCTGGCTGCCGCTTGGGTTTCGAACGAGTGCAGAGAGCGACTACGCCACTCATCATCTTTTTGACTATCCATAATACATGGACAGGGTGCAGTCAAATGCATGCAAGTGTGTTGTGGTATGAGTCCTGCCAGGTGGAAAAAGGTGAGTGGATATGTGCAGCTCTGGGCAGCCACCGTGGCCTTGTTCAGCATGCCCTGGCCCATTCTAAAACATGGCCTTGACAAGCATCTCCCACAGACCATGAACGAGTAAGAACATGGCTCTTTGCAAGGGTAATGTAAGGAGAGTAAAAATATAGTTTGAATCAGGCCAGGGACCGACATGTTCTGCAATTACAGAAGCTGTGCCTCCGGCCAGCATGGCTGAGAGCAAAAAGGAAACTGTGGTCACTCTGATCCCTTCACCTTGCTATAATTACCCAGGATAAGGGAGAAAAGACGCACATATAACTGGGGTTTTAAATGATTCCTGATAATATGTGCATTAAAAACCACAGCACAGTGTGATTAAAACTTCACTGTAAACAAGTCAATCATTAACAGTTTATAAATACCCTTTTCATGCCTTAAAACCAACATCTTTACAGGAGTGAAGTCACAAGACTTCTTTACATACACGGGGACGGGGAGCCGTCTTATAGTCTGACTGTAAATTCCTGCGCCTGGGGCGATGGAGTTTATGGACAGGAGCTTGTTAAAGCCATTTCTTACACTGAGGTCATGGCTACTCATCTAAAAAACTTTCATTATCGCTCATCCATTTCAAGGGCCCCGACTGGCTCTCATTCAGCCATGCCGTCTAGGGCGCATATTTCTGTTTTGTAGATTTCCACACCAGCGCCCAAACATGCAATTTAGAAATGCTGGTATGCAGATGTTCTTTCTCCTTGACTGCTGTGTCATTTCAGCTGCAGACCTTCTAAACTAAGCGAGCCTTTTGTAAACTGTTTGTTGTCAAAACTCTTGAAAAGAGAGGTTTTTGATTTAAAGCAGAACTTTCTTCTCCGGGTTTGGCTGTGAGGCGCCATGTGTTTGGGCTGTGACAAAGGATCATCTTGCCACCAAAGCAGTAATGACATTAATAGTCAAAGTTATTCCATGTAAATTCAGCGAAGGAAACAGTCAGAATTACCAAAATGTAGATAAGTGGAAATTTTACAAATGCCATTTACTGGTTTCCAAAGCAACGGTACAAGAAATTCAACAAATGTCACAGCATAATTTGTGTAACGTATAACTGTATTTCAATCATTCTCCCACTCCTTTGTCATTTTATGGTAACTCCTGTGTAGAATTAAAAATGATAATTGTCATTTCACTTAACCAAAATAAATAAATAAATAAATAAATAAATAAACCAAAGCCAATTGAAGGGAATTTATTCATCACTGCATTCGTTATGAGCTCCATCAAGGAAAAAGTGCCCCAAAAGCATTTGCATGGATTTGTTCTGTTCTTAGGGATAATGTATTACCCAAGTTTTAGTTTAGATGATTTAAAGATGCTGAATGTGATGTTGGTGAGCATGAATGTAGCATATTAATACGTAATATATCGTTGCTGTCCAATGAAAAGCATCTCCACTTTTGTCGAATTTTAATTACTGTCCTTCATAAGCTAAGAAAGTTTATTCCTTCTGTAACATTATCATTTTGGAGATACATGTTTTTTATTGGACAGTGACTATATATATATATATATATATATATATATAAATGACATTTCTATAACAGTGACAATTCATACTACAATTATACATTACACCAAATTATTTTAAAACTTATTTTTACATCTAATAACAAACTAAACCTTTTATTAAAGTTAATAAATTAATTTTAATAATAAAAAAGTTAATAAAGTGTCAGAACAAAACCAGGCTACAAATATCTGCTCTGTTTACTTCTTGTACCTCGGAACTGACTCTTAATAGCATTATTACACATTTGCCATGAGGTGCTGGGCTTCACCTACCTTGTCCAACTTTCATGATGACCTTCATGGAGCGGCTCTTGCAGACGCCTCCTTCTCGATTCTCCAAGCCTTCAAAAGTGCCATTGGATGTGGCTGCAGCAGGGAAAACAAGACAAAGGGAACATCATGAGCATGATTTTGAATGAACTTGAATGCTTGGCACACATATTAGGACCTAATATATATATATATATAAAATTTCAGAATATCATAAATATCCCAATGATCTTTTCAGACACTTCCTATTTGACGGCAGATACTAATATCAGTCAAAAAAGCATTTTTAAGAAGAAGTATAATGTCTGTTTCACTTTTAATGTAGTTATATCAGCCTAATTAAGGGTTAATTAATCGTTTTGCCTCTAAATTTGGTCTCTGTATTGGCCACAAATTATTCACTGTGGTTAGGCCCTATTAAATATACAAGGGCTGTATGTAAGAATGCCTTATGGGAGTTCTTCAGCATTGCCCAGCTGTTAGTGCTGAAGTGCTAAAAAAGCACTGTACTAGGTGGGCTATACCAGCTCGCTTGCGTGCTGGGGGCAGAAATCTATCTCTCTCATTAGTGTCACTGGTTGAAGTAAAAAAAAAAGGAAGGAAAAAAAGACGTAAAATAATACCAGTCAATGTTTATCTCTGTGAATACTTTGTGCCTGGAAGAATTATAACTAGAAGCTGGGGGCCTGGGAGCTTGGCTTTCTCTTTCTGCATGGCTTGTAATTAGGGGGCTGGTGGCTGCCCAGGGCCAGGGCCTTTTACTTCAGGGGGCCTGTCCTCCACGTTAACATCAGCTAAGAAAAAAAAGGGGGAAGGGGGGCGGAGATGGACCCTGTTTACACGTCGTCACGTCTCAGTTCACAGGGATGAAGTCACGGGCACTGGCAGGCAGACACAATCACAGGTTTATTCGGTGTTTGGGGGAAAAAAAAAAAACTCCAGAGAAAGTGCATTGCTGAGACTCCGGCATGGTAAAAGCCCTGGTGCACGGGATTCTCTCTCTTCGCTGTGTGAAACAGTTTGTGCTTTTCACACCGGCTCCTTGGCTATTCCGATCTTCAACCTCTGCCAACCCCCACTACCCCCTGTTCTTTTCATCTTTCTTCCCCTGCTTCTTTTTTCCCGGTCTCATTCACTGGCGGCTAAGGCCTTGTCGACTTCATTTACTCATCAAGCCTCGAAATGACATAAGTAACCATTTGGAGTGGCGGTCATCTAATTAGATCTCAGCCAGAGACTGAAAGCCCCTGTGAAACTGCAGAACAATGGTGGCCAGTGAGAAAACGTAGCAATGTTCAGACAGGTAGCTCCCTCCCTAGCCTCAGGGATGGAGCTATCATTCACTTATTAACTTCACGGTGCCTTCTTTCCACCTTTTTTTTTCCTTAGCAGCCACAGGAATCTTGTTTTGGAGATGTTTTAACTTTAAAGACCATGGTTGCACACAAATGGTGCTTTGAAGGTCAAGCTATCTTATATTCTCATGCACAGAGGTTTTATTTCGTAGCATGCACGTTAGCTCTTTGCTCTTTATAGCTGTCAACTTTAAATATCCTTCAGCTCTGACACAAGCTTAACGACATTGCCATCATTGCCAATGCAAAACTGATTGCTCTAATGAAAATTCGTCTTTGTTTCTGAGGAGACAGTCTCTTCCATTTAGCAGAACTTGACAATAAACGAGAGCTAATTACATCCTAATAAAATACTCCACAGCAAATTAGTCACACCAAAAAAAAAAAAAGAATAGTCAACAATTGACTTCATTTATGACATTTGTTTGCGGACAATAAAACCTAAAAAAGTCTTGTGACACTAGTACACTATGGGAAAGTCTTGCAGTTGGCTCGATTCTAAAACAAAAACAAAATAATTAACATACTGACAGTGGAATTTAATCTGCCCTCATGCCTCTTCCCAGCTGTTACTCAAAACTCAACACCAACGTTACAAGGAATGGGGCCTCGAACGCAAACTCTGATTTTACATTAGTCGAACATTTACGTTTGATAGTCCTTCGCGGTACAGTGTGTCAGGTTCTTAATGTTTTCCTTTCAATTCTCTTTGAGCCACTTCACTGATCTTTAACATACATTTGCAACCAAACCACTTTCCCTCCGTCTGCTATGCTTCTAAGGAACGTCCATCATTTTTGGACACCAAGGTGGGGATTCACATGTAGTGTTTTGGAAACAGGAAACTGGGGCTTTTGTGTTTCCTCTATTTACAATAGGGACGTGTGCTGACGGGATGGGCAGAGACAGAAGGAGGAAGTTTCGTGCACTACCTGCACTAACTCATTTCTACATAAATCAAAAACACACAAAATAATTCTGAGACTCAAACAGGATAACGAGCTCAAGTTTTTAGAAGAGAATTTTTTTCTCCTGCTTTAAATTCTCCTTAGAAGTTTTTCCTCCATGGGAAAAAAAAAAAAACAAGACAGCTCTGTCTCTAGTCTGTTCCAACAAGTCAACTGTCAGATGTTGACACAAGCATTTGCTGCGTCAGGTGCAACCAACAAGTGTTGAATGTTATTAAGGATCGAGGTTAATGCTTGGGATGTAGGTTGGCAGTAGCAAGAGTAAGGATAAGATGCCAAAACGGGAGAGGGTGGATATGACTTGAGAAATATGTCAACTAGGACAAAAGGCTTTAAAGAGCTGGAGGTGGAAGTCTGAAAGCCAACTCACCGACACATAGCTCATGGATTATTAATGTCCCGCTCGGCACTGCAGACGCATAATAAACAGCAAATGATTCATTGGGAAGACAGTGAATTTATTCCGAGGGGTCACCTGAGTGACCTAATTTTCCCAGACAACAGGGTAAATATAGAAACGAGGCTGGCTCGCTGGTGGGGCCCTTTCTTCAATATATCCCATTCATTCCCAAAGGGGGCTTTCCATTTTACCCTCCAAGCAAGTCATTTGAATCAGGTAATGAAACAAAATGTAGGGGTTGAATAATTTGAAAGATGGGAGCCCAATTTGTTTGATGACATAATGTGGTGCCACCAAAGATGGAGGAAGAGAATTATATGTATATACGCAAAAGGCTAGTTTAGTGAGACCTCATAATTCATCACTAGTATTACTTGGTGTAAATGTGGCATATAAAAGAATCAGACTGCTGTTATTTGTTAGGAAATATCTCGTAATAAATCAGCAGAGGAATCTTACAGGCATTCAACCATGTTGTTCTTCTGACTCCAAATTAGTTTTCACAGTGTATCCTTTTAGAGGATTAGAAGTTTCACAAACATCATTTCTTTAATAATCCAGTAGTGCACACACAACAAGATGTTTTCTGTGTACTCACAAATGTATATATAATACCAGCAGTACATTCAAGCCGCAGCGGTTTGACTTTGCTGGACGGGGAGAAAGAGCACATTCCATTTGCACAAAATGAATTCCCCTTGACTACACACAAGCCCTGAATGCTTTTTAACTCATAGAGGCTGTCTTCAGTTAGAACACTGCAACTTAAAGTGACTCATGTTTTCTTGGGGACAAAAATCATCAATTTAAAAAAAAAAAAAAGCAAAGCCAGCAAAGAAAAACAACTTTAGAGAATGAACGTTCTCTGTAGCAGTACACAGAAAAGAGTAAGAAGTGGGTTTCGGGCATGTACTTACTGTGGTTTTCCTCGGACTGAACTGATCATATATAATTTAAATAATATTATTTACGGCTAAAGAGTCAGAGCTCAAAACACCCACCAAGTGACAAAATAAGGCATGAGACCATAGTGCAAGCACATTTGGGCACGACAGCAATGTTGTTTGCTACTTTTATGACCAGAGGCTCCCATCCAGTACAGAACAGAACAGAACAGTTACAAAAAAGGTTAGACTCTAGGTTAGGTTAAATATTCGATCAACAGGCTTGGGTCCCAGAATGTCCTGGTGACATGGCACTGTGTCTTTAGGCATTGGCAGCAAGCATCATGTCATTACAGAACAGAAGAATTTCTCTTTCCTTTCTTTTTTTATAAAATCACATTTATGTAAATGTATATTATTATGTAGTATGTACAACATTATCTATAATGTGTTATAATAATTCATGGTAATTAAAAACTACTCCTACTACTACCGTTCATAATAATAATTATAATAAGCATATATATATATATGGCGGCACGGAGGTGCAGCAGGTAGTGTCGCAGTCACACAGCTCCAGGGGCCTGGAGGTTGTGGGTTCGATTCCCGCTCCGGGTGACTGTCTGTAAGAATTTGGTGTGTTCTCCCTGTGTCTGCGTGGGTTTCCTCTGGGTGCTCCGGTTTCCTCCCACAGTCCAAAAACACAAGTTGGTAGGTGGATTGGCGACTCAAAAGTGTCCGTAGGTGTGAGTGTGGGACTGAATGTATGTGTGTGTCTGTGTTGCCCTGAGTAACTAATGAAAAATGTTATTTGTATTTCTTATAATAATAATAATAATCATAAAAGGATATTACGGTAATAATTTTTAACAATACCAACACTAATTTTGATGAAACCTAATATTATCGCTATAGTTTAGTTTAATGTGTGCTACATTGGTAAAAGTGGATCCGACACAGCAGTGATGCTGAGATTACCTGCTCTGTGGTGGTCCTGACCACTGATGAACAGGGCGAAAGGGGGGTTACAAAGTACAGTCTACAGATTTTAATTGTAGAACTGCAAAGTGACCCCGTATGGTCAGAGGAGCTGAGAGAATGGACAGTGACTGCAGAAACACGGGGTGGTCATTATACAGTGGGGTGATGTTTGTTGTCAACAATCAAGTGGTAATAACTGAACACATCTTCATGCACCTACTGCAGCGTACACCATGTTGCACTTGTGTTTGTGATGGAACCAGGTCCAAGAAAACAACGCTGCAAATGCCTTTTTAAGCCAAAATGGTTTTAAAACTAATGTTGTGCTGGCAGACTTTAAATGTCACACCAACTGTTGTGCCACTCCACCCACCTTGTTGCAGGCACATATATTTCTGTCCGTGCCATTGTTGAAACAATCAGTAAATGGCACTCCCAACTATTACATGTCACCTTCATTCACTCCCAAAGTTACCAATATACGGCTCACAAATAATGAAAGAAAGCCTCTCATAACAAGGGCAGCACAGTGGTGCTTCAAGTACAGAAACTGCTTGTGAGCAGTTTGGTGTGTTCTCCTTGTGTCTGTGTGGGTATCCTCCAAGTGTTCCCGTTTCCTCCCACAGTCCAAAAACACATGCTGGTAGGTGGACTGACTATGCAATGTTTTCCATATCTGTGAGTATGTGAGTGAATGTGTGGATGTGTGGTGCCCTGTGATGGACTGGCACCCTGTCCAAGGTGTGTTTCTGCCTTGTGCCCATTGATTCCAGGTAAGCTCTGGACCCACCATGACCCTGAACTGGATAAACAGTTAAAGAACAATTAATACATTTTTTTCCTTGTTTTTTTTCCCCTATATTCTTATTTCATGAGGTCACGTGTCTACAGCAGTGTACTGTACCGTGTTATGAATCGGTAATGTCAAATAACACGTGAGGGGTGGTTCTTTCTCATAATCAGAGAAGGAGTTTATTTGCCTTCACCATATATTTCCTCCATACACATGGTTCTGTGTAACTGTGGACATTTGTGTGAATTGTCACTTTGTTAGAGCCAAAGCTATAATACAAGCGTTATCAGCAATGTGTGCTAGCAGCCAAACAAGAAGTTATTTTTGGACATATTTTAACACTTGTGAGAGAAAATGCATATTCTGCTGGACAGTAAACATTTGTGTGAGAGGAGTGTTAGTAGAAATCTTCTTGCAGCCAATGGTGGTCCAGCAAAATTATGCCTGCCAGGTCTTGTTTAAAGCCTCTAAAGTTCCCTCTGCAAAGATTTATTTGTCTTCAAAAAGTATTATTATTATCTTATTAAGACTTTTTAAAAAGTACTATTTTGCTGCGTTCTCTTTTTTTTATTATTTGTATTTTTTAATTAAAATTAATGTATTTTAGGATTGTGATAAATATTTCTGTTAGCCTCTGCTCTGCTGTGTTATATTCATTGAATATATTTAGGGTCAAACAAATATTCAATATCAATATATATCGCAATATAAATTGATCATCAATACATTTTCAATATTTCAATTTACATTATTTATAGCGTCTGTCACTGACTGAAGTTCATTACAGGGCACTGATGTATTAATATTGACAAACCCAGGAGGTTTATGATTTTTATAGTGATATATTCTTTGCTTTATGGTGGTTTCTTCTATGTTCTATGTGTGCTTTTATATTGTTTCATACTGATATCAGGATTTTAAGCTATCGGCTGAAATTAAGAAATATATTGTGATGAAAATATCAAAAGTACGAGGCTTAGCAGTGTCTAGTTAGATGCTTGACGGCATAGAGGATTTCTCCTAGGCCTGCTGTATCTAATGTGAGGAGTCTCCACGTCCAAGTTTGCTATAGGCAACCAGCACAGTTACAGCAAATTTTTAGCCCAAGCAGCAGCTGTGGGTGGCAGCTCACAAGCGTGAGCGAGGCCCTTCATTAGAGGCAGTGGGCTGCTGGGGAGCCATGCAGAAGAGACGCCCAGTCACTCAACGGCCTCTTTGTGAGCCATGAGTAATGAGAAGTTAGGAGGACAGCTTTTAACCCCCACGAGAGTCTCTCTTAGACTCTTCAGCTAAACTCCCTCTGACTGACTCATTTTGAGCTATGTGCTCTATTTGGATGCAGTTTGCAGTATTTTTTTAATCATTAATCTCTCCACTTTCAGAGAAAAATCTTGGCATTGAACATTTTTGAGTCTGCTTTAATGTTCTGTTTATTTCTAGACCTTATAGCACTTAGCTGTGATGCAAGGGAAGGTAAACAAGGCACTCCAGCGCGCAACCAAATCTGGGCGAAATGAGGGATGTGGAATAACGTGCAGACCTAGGGGAGCGGAACTATTCATCTGTCTCAAACCATATCAGAGTTTCGTTTTTTTTTTACCCTCATCCTGGAGAAGAGGAGGGGAAAGAGTCTTGCTTGCATTTCTCAGATCTTATGACCTTCAACAAAGTACTAGAATATTTCATCATATGAGTTCTCCCTTTACATGGAAAGAGTCCCAGAAAAAAAAAAAAAAAAGAATTAGAAAAAATATTTCATTCCATTGCGATGAAGTGAACACCCAATGACAATGGGGCGAACTCTCCCCATGAGCATATATTTCATTTCACACCCAGTAATTATTCCACATCACAATGAAATGAAAGAAATAAACTGATGTTCCGCTCGAGCCAGTGAACCGAATAAGTCTTTGGTCATGCAATTTTCTCAACAGGGGGAATAGTTTATAAAAACATCACCAAAGTTTAAAGAGGCAGCTTTAACCATTCAATTAATCTTTTCTTCCACTCTGACTTTGCAAGGCCACAGGCCTGAAAGCAAGCCTGGCACCAGATGTTTTGCGGAAACAAAAAAAGGAAGGACCCTTCACTTATTTACGGTCAACACACCTTTAAAAAAAAAAAACAACCAGACTGAAACAAAACAGACAACAAAAAGGTGGCTGAAGCTGCCAGCTGAGGGCTATCCCCCTTAAAGACAGATGACAGGGTCCCAGGCGGGCCAAGAGAGTGTTGCTTTTGGAGACATCTGTGTTATTTTGGCTACTGTGGTGCACTTAATATTTGGACTTCAATTGGGGCTTAATTGGCTTTGATAGCAAACACATGGGGGAGAGGTGGAGAGACTGGTTTCCTGGCAGGAGGCTCAAGTGAACTTATGGACTTCCCTAATTTCTGCAGATAAATCAGCGTGAGTCTCACACACACTGGTGCTAACCACACAGAGATCCTCCTGCCTGCTGTTATGTAAGGGAAACCAATAAATCAGTGGGTTTACATATGAGCCACTTTTAACCACAGGGAGATGTTCATCAGTTGTGACTGATACCTCGATTAGATGCAATGATTTTATGAACAAGACTTCACTTTAGGAAGGAATATGCATGACAAAGTGCATTAAAGTAAAACAGTGGCATATTCTCCACAGCAGAACTACATTTCTATTCAATAAATAGATGGAATGCATCAGTGCTGTTTGCGTTAACTTATGATTAATCTAGAAACATTCACATGTTAATATTTTAGAAGCACAAATTAATAATTTGACCATTTGGTCACAACTTCCTCCAAAAAAAAAAAGAAAAGAAAACATTTATTTCAATCTTTGAAGAGCCAGAAGCTATATATATTCTCACTAATGTTCAGCAGAAAATTATGAGCAGAGAATTCAACAGATACTGTTCTAACAGAGTCACTGCCTACGCCTCTTAACACAGTTTGAAGGTAGCCTGTAAAAGTAAGACATTATTTTTTATGCCTTGGACCCTTTTTTCTCCCTTTGGTCATGGTTTGTTTAAAGTGCAATATCTCACAGTCCCACTAATCAGAGTGAGAGAGAGAGAGAGAGAGAGAGAGAGAGAGAGAGAGAGAGAGAGAGAGAGAGAGAGAGAGAGAGAAAGAGAGAGAGAGAGAGAGAGAGAGAGAGAGAGAGAGAGAGAGAGAGAAGAGAGAGAGAGAGAGAGAGAGAGAGAAAGAGAGAGAGAGAGAAAGAAAGAGTACACAATGTGCATCCTTGCTCTTGAACACAGCCACAATAAAGATCATGGTACTTCTGGGACTAAATGTAACAGAGAAACAAACATGCACATTGTCCTTTAAAAGTTATCCCCTTTCAGCAAAGAGAATGTGGTCACCCACCTCTCCCAACAAATTCCTAACGGTCAGAATCCATTCCAAAACCACAAAGCTCCTGGATTAGCAAGTTATTTATTTGTATATTTATTTATTTATATACAGGGTGGGCCATTTATATGGATACACATTAATAAAATGGGAATGGTTGGTGATATTGACTTCCTGTTTGTGGCACATTAGTATATGGGAGGGGGAAAACTTTTCAAGATAGGTGGTGACCATGGCGGCCATTTTGAAGTCAGCCATTTTGGATCCAACTTTTGTTTTTTCAATGGGAAGAGGTCCAGGTGACAACTTATTGGGAATTTCACAAAAAAAATGGTTTTAACATAACTTTATTGTTTCATGAGTTATTTACAAGTTTCTGACCACTTATAAAATGTGTTCTAAGTGCTGCCCATTGTGTTGAATTGTCAATGCAACCCTCTTCTCCCACTCTTCACACACTGATAGCAACACCGCAGGAGAAATGCTAGCACAATCTGACCCCCTTAGAGTTTTATCTTTGGGGTCATCTGAAGGCAATTGTCTATGCTGTGAAGATACGAGACGTGCAGCACCTGAAACTACGGATACTGGAAGCCTGTGCTAGCATTTCTCCTGCGGTGTTGCTATCAGTGTGTGAAGAGATTTTTTCCTTTTTTATCCATATGGAAAACCATATGTTTGAGAAATGCTATTAATGTTGAGTTTAAATTTCAATGTTAATTACTCACAACCCAAATATGTTCACTGCAAGACAAATACGACAATACTTCATTACTTGAATGTTGTTTACATCAGTTGACTGCATCAACCCAGATCAATGACGTAATACTAACTTGGGCCCTGTAAATTGCAGGAAGTTACTGTCTCGACAACTCATCCCAACCCTTAGGGAAGACATTTTAGGCACTAAATCAATGCTTACAAATGGAAATGGCCAATTAGAGTCTGGCTTTTCCTTCATACCAAAAGGGCAAAAGGGATCTACAGAGTCGTAAAAAACGTGACTGTCATGATCTTGCCAAACTGACGCCAGATGCCAAATTGCAAACTAATAATGGCAACAAGAAATGTGTCAAACTCAGATTAGACCCAATCACTACAATTTATTTGAATATTTCACTTTTCAAATGGGCAACGTTTTCCAGATATATGACCATAAGGTAATGTTAACAAAGGACATCTGTAATGTTATGACAGTTTTGCGTGGGATAAGACATCTTGGTATAAATTATAGAGATGGGAATGTCTTCTTGATTTATTCATTTTCAACACACACACAAAAAAAAAATGAAATGTGTCATAGCTTCCCCTCTTCACATTCATCAATATCTTCCCTTACCATCTACAAAGTTAGCTGTCTTTAGTGAAGGCAGTGTTTTGTAAGCAATTTAATGAGCTAGACACCTTACAATCACCAAAAAATAGCAATATACAAAAGGTTCTTAAATATTTCTGTTCCAGAAAAGATGGAAAAATTAGTAAAATGCAATACAAATAAGATTCTCAAACCTTTAATGAACAGAAAATAGCAAAAATAAAAGTCTTCCAGTGTTCTCAATGGTCAATTTAATTCTATTTTATAAATGGAAAAAAAATTTAAATGTGTTACTTAGAGCACACTCCAAAAAAGTTGGTACCACAACTTACCACTGTGCTGCATCACCTGTCTGGTTAATTAAACTTTTTAATGGTTTGGGAACTGAGGATCCTAGCTATTGCGTTTTAGACAGTGAATATTTTACTCGTTCTAAACATAAGACTTTCGCAGCTCAACTGTCCATGGTCACTATTGGTCGCTATCTCCTCTTTATAATGCACTACAGTAGACAGATCTGGACTTCAGGCAGTAGAGTCAAGCACACACACTGTGTCTACATAGTCACACTGTAGTATGTGCAGAATGAAGTCTGGCATTTTCCAATACCGACTTTCCAACTTTGTCAAATAACTATGGACTTCCCATAAAAAAAGAAGGAAAGACACAGGAAATTCTATTTGATGGAATCGTATGTCTCTCTCTAATCCCAATGCACAATCTATAATCTTATTTTACTGATGCACTACCTAGTCCATGAAAGTTGGTGTTTGCACTTTTCATTCACATGCCTCTACTAGTTGACAACATTTTAAATAAATCTTTCAGAAGTACTGGAGCCCACACTGATGTGTAACTTTGACGATTTCTCATAAAGTACTGTTCAAGGTTTCGAAGGTCATGCACGCTGTGTTTTCTGGCTTTGCTAAACACAGACTGAGATTTCTACTGATATCCTGAATCCTTTTCACAATGTTTTGTGCAGTAGATGGTGAAAGACCCTGTTTTTGTTGTTCATAAAGTCTGACAAAGTGATTGAGCCACAACCTATCCTTCCTTGAAAATACAGAACCATTTTGGATGATACATTAATAGCTAATCATGTGATTTTCACTGTTATCAAAATGGTACAGCCTGTAAATTCTATAAATTTTATTTATTTTATCCTGTCCCAAACTTTTTTTTGAGTGTGTTGCAGGTATCAAATTCAAAACCTGTTTAAATTTACAATATCAGCCAAAAAAAGTCATTTTTTGCACTTTTGTCATAAAAATAAAGGTTCAAGAGGTTTTTTGCATTTAAAAAAAATTCCCAATAATTTATAATAATTACATAAGCATTAATTTTTAATAAAAGAATCAAAATTCATTTCAATCACACCACTGTCCTTTCATGTAAATGACCTGGAGGTTGTGGGTTCGATTCCCGCTCCGGGTGACTGTCTGTGAGGAGTTTGGTGTGTTCTCCCTGTGTCTGCGTGGCTCTAGTTTCCTCCCACAGTCAAAAAACACATGTTGGTAGGTGGATTGACGACTCAAAAAGTGTGTCCGTAGGTGTGAGTGTGTCTGTGTTGCCCTGTGAAGGACTGGCGCCCCCTCCAGGGTGTATTCCCGCCTTGCACCCAATGATTCCAGGTAGGCTCTGGACCCACCACAACCCTGAACTGGATAAAGGTTACAGATAATGAATGAATGAATGAGTTCTTATGAACCAATAAGTAATTCTTCTATGCCATCACCTTTTTTTGTAAATTAATTTGTATAGAATTACTGTTATAGGGTGGCATGATGTTCTCCCTGTGCCCGTGTGGGTTTAGTAGGTGGATTGGTGACTCCATAGTGTCCATAGGTGTGAGTGAATGTGTGCGTGTCTGTTGCCCTGTGAAGGACTGGCGCCCCCTCCAGGGTGTGTCCCTGCCTTGTGCCCCGTGATTCCGGGTAGGCTCCAGACCCACCGCGACCCTGAATTGGGAAGTGGTTACTGACAATGAATGAAAGAATTACATTTTTAACGTTTGGTTCTGTATACTTGACGTATACCAGTAATTACTAACGATTGCAACCGCAGAGTGCAATATGTTAGGGTTTCGTCAAGTAGATCATGTAATAACCAGCAGGTAGATCTGAAAGTTTCACACCATATTATGTTTTATGCATTTCTTTTTCTTGTTTGTAGTACATCTAAAGGTTTTTACGAACAATGACGTGATTCTGATTAATGGGATGTAATTCTGATTACTGCTACACCAGTTGCAGATAAGTAGAAATTAAGCTTTCATGGTGGACACAAAATGCAAAATCCAATTTGTTTGCTTGAAATTTGTTTATCTGCCAATACCACTGCAATTTAAATTCTGTTGATTTTAACCTTGCCTCATCCCTTGTGTGTAAGAACTGTCAGACGTGGCACAAGGAACGTTTTAAAGCGAAGAAGAAATTGGAGAACTGAAAATTATCATACATTTGTTGCTGAATAAAGGCCTAGGGAGCTTTTACTGCCCAAGTTTATTAATGCTAAACAATGTCTGATGGGATGACTGATTCACAAAGTACTTCTTTTAAGTCTCCTGAAGAGCCACTCAAGGCAAGTGTAAAACAGTCAATTACTATGCTGCTGGTCTTTTGCACGTAATAAAGACAAAGAAGACGTTAACATTCAGCATGAATTTTGGCAATGAATTTGCCTCAAGCCACCAGAGGGTTTTCTTTCTTTAATTCTTTCTTTCTTTCTTTTTTTTTTGAGACAAACTGAAACACTTTAAGAACACAGACCCACAGGCCATAAAGAGTGACCGAACAGAAGTCTGACAGTTAAGCGTGAAATACCCAGATGTGTTTTAACCTCTGTAATTATATGGCTTTCAGGTTCGCACTTTACATTATGTATGTTTAAAACATTTGCTGTGCGAGTCGCCCTATAGGTCCATACGCTTGGCAGGGAGAGTGGAAAAAATATATATGTAGGGTCATGGTGAGAAGAAAATGTACATCAAAATTGAGCTAGAATCTGCAGCAGAGCCCCTTAGGCACAGTCTTAGGTTCTCTAATTCATATGTGCATTACTGTGCATAGCTCTGCTGTTTGCATTGTGTGTGTGTGTGTGTGTTGGGGGGGGAGTTGCGATTTCCCCCGCTGTGAATCCTGAGCGCATCTGCAGTGACCTTTACAAAAGCAGCCTTCCAGTCTGTTGACTGCAGTCATCCATGAGTCAACAATAAGTTGGAGACAAAAAGAAGATGAAAATATGTACCACAGAATATTACCATAAACTTTCAAATAAAGCTGAGCTTGGGTTTGGGATTCCTGATATTTTAAGCTGTTTTAGAGAAAAATAGATTACAATGCGATTACTCCTTCATTCTCAAGCCAGCACAAGCCAGACTGTCATGCTTTCACCACTTTCTACACAATTTCCAGCCCAGTGGTCAGTCAGTCTTTGTTAATATTGCTGTGATAAATGACACCACGACATGCTTTTCTCGGTATGGGATCGACAGTACTTCTAACGATAGTCTTCCAGACAAGTATTAACCCTAGTCCTGGACTACACATCATTTTGAATGGTGATTTTCCATTGACAGAAGACATAGTTCAGGACTAAGCTTAATCCCTGTCTAGGAACAAGGCCCTAGAAAAGTGAATAGTGATTTGTCAGTCACTAAAATTTTAACACTGCACTAAATGAATGACACTAACAGAAATAATAATACAAACTTACATATGTCACTGAGACTTTACTTGTTTTCAGCTTGTTTTCACCCGAGAAACACATATAAATATCATAAAATATCAACACTGCATTTCACTACATTTTATAAATATCAACATGCATCAGACTTTTATATATTTATAGTTTCCAGATTGCCCATACTTCCTCCGGCCATGCATGTGGCCTATTGATCCATTTAGTGCAGTGGCCTGTTTTTTTCAATCCCGTACTTTGATGAGGGCAGTCACATTTCATTAAATCCACACCCTGTCAGGCTGAGCAGCCCACGAGTTCCAGAGGACTCAAGGAGACCATCTGTCCTCCGTGGAGACTCTTGTTGCAAAGTGGGGGGGGGGGGGGGAGAGAGAGAGAGAGAGAGAGAGAGAGAGAGAGAGAGAGAGAGAGAGAAAGGCTTATTACCCCCACCTGTCTATAGCAAGCCAGCTCGAGCATGTCAAAGTCCACTGCAGGAGCTCACTGTGAACACACGGCGTAGATGAACTGGTTGCTGCTGAGTCCTCACGATACATGCTCATGTGCACATAAACAAACTCACACACACACACACACACACACACAAAGGTCTTAAGGTAGAACACTTGCTTTTGCCTGTCTCCAAACAGCCACAGAGTGCACAGAACCGAGTGTGCTGCATGCCACGTTTATACGAACTTGAATTATTCATTGGTTTGCAAAACTGTATGCAGGCTCGTCTCTACGCTGTGATATCATCTAATGGAATTTGGGCTCTGAGCTCTGCCGACTGGCAAAAAAATCCCAGCCTGACTGAAATTAATGGATAGGTTTGACAGAATATCAACCAAATTTAACGTGCCAGAGGCACGGAGTGCCTGAATGGGCACATGCAGCTGTACCAGAGATGGTCAAAAATTCCTGATAGATGTGATGCAGGCCCACGATGGAGAAGCCGGCTTGAAAAATGGGCTGAGGAAATTGCTTTGTGGGGGGTGGTAAGGGGTTGACCAAGGCGGTGTAAATCCGACACAGGGGTTGCTGATAAATGAATGTGGGGTGGATGGAGATGACCGTCATTTCTGGCCGCACTCACAAGCCACTTTCTCTCTGACCTGAGCTGGATGATTATTTTCTCCTCCAGCATGAGCGAAAGAGAGTGAACAAGGAGAAGAGACACGAAGACAGCAAGAGAGAGAGAGAGAAAATGCAAGTGAGAAAGACATGGAACTGCAGTAATGCAAACAGCAGAGAACAGGAGAGACATGAGAGAGAGAGAGAGAGAAAGATTTAGTTTCTGCCTATTGCTCGCCCAAACCCCAGGCAGGGATCATATATGGACCTCAAAATGGATGTTGCTGATTACATCCTTGCAAACATTAAGCTTTCCCTGCAATCAGTTACAGAGGGAATAGAGGCCAGGCCTTGATGACGCTCACGAAAAAGGAGCTGGTACCCAAACCTGTAATCGTGAAACAAAAAGCACATTTTTCAATGACACCCAACCTCACCCGCTCCTTCTTTCTAGGTTAAATATGATCCTAATATTTTTTACGTTTTTTTTTTTTTTTTGGTGGGGGGGGGGTCAGGTTTGCCCTTTTATTCTGTAAATCCGTAACAGTTCTTCGAGACGCAGCCAAACTGCATCAACCTAGTGAGTGTATGGCTAAGCAATCAGAACCATGTGGTGTGTGTGATGCAAATCTCCTGGCTGCATGGAGAGGTTATGATATACAGATGGAAGGAGCTGAGATCACAGTCAAATGTCAGGGTATTAAAATAGACACATGAAGCCTCGAGAAAGTTATTCCAAACAAAACCAGCCGAAGCTACCAGCGCTACGCTTTCATTTCAGTGGGATAAAGGAGAGGGGGGGGGGCACAGTAAAAAAAAAACATATCTTGAAAAACGCCCTCAGAGTCAACGAAGCATGTGTGAGGAAATCATGGTCGTAACATGTAAAGGAGTAGCCACCTATAGCTCTTAGCATTCAGCACCTCCATTCATACTTCTTGGGTGTGTCAAAAGACTTTCGACTGCACTTCAGCAATTTCAAGGAAAGTTGACTCATCTTGCCAACGCGTAACTTAAAATTATATTGGCTGCTGGGTTGAAAAGCCCACAGCAGTGCTTCGTTTCACTGAGCCTGTTTACAGGTCTATGGAAATTTCTATGCTTCTGTCAAATGACTCAAAGACGGCACCTACTTTCCTGTTCATTGAATCTTCAGTGTAATAGGACTGCAGGTTTTGACGGTGTAGAGAGATACAGAGAGAGGGAGAGGGTTGGAAGGGGAATAGTCCGTCTCCTTCCAGTAAATGTGCTCATTTGTCTGGCACTGAAATTGAGAACACATTTACCGCAATATTACTGAATGACTAAGTGACAAGTCCAGGCAAACCCAGCGTTTCATGACCCTCCTCAGATCTTTTCTTACACGCTGTGCTCCTGCGGAAGGTGTGTGCTGTTATGAACCCAAGCAACAGTGCTCTGTTATTATGACGTAATGATGTACCGCTGTGATGTACTAGTCTTTGATAACAACGTCAAAAAATATGGCTCTCGTTGCAAACACGGTGCAAGGCTCTTGTTATATCAGCCAGCAGGGGTCACATCCTCGCGACAGAGCAAAACACTGACTAGTGTTACTGCTTTATCCTTTCTTTGACATGTTTAAGCATCAGATAATTCTACAGTCCTCTTCTCATACTAGCCTCCATCTTGTGATTTAAAAGGCAGATTGTGATTGTTGATAGGCATCGGGTGTTAAGCTAATGCCACTGATTGTTCTGTTATTTATCATTCCAGTCAAGGGCCTGCTACACTTCTACTAATAAATGATGAACTAGGGCCAGACAAGACAGAGGTATTTTTTTTTTATTTTTTTATTTATTTTTTTTTTTTTTAATTAACAAACCAAAGATGACTCAACATGCCTCCACAGCTTAATGAATCATCCCTTGTTGTAGATGCAGTCTTTAAAAATTTATCTTCAATAATATCTATGCATACAAATCATTTAGTAAAGAAATTTGAACATGTATCAGGTTTCACATTCAACATTTAATTTAAAATAAATGGGACTTCACTATTTTTTCCATTCTGCTGCTGTGTTTCTAATTAACAGTTAAATAACAACTAAACTGAATGATTTGGGGAAAGGCTGATCCTGTTAGCTCATACTAATTAGCTAGCCAAAAGCAAAGGGAATGGTAAATGAGGCTCAGGAGGGATGGCAGTAGATTCTCTGTTAAAACAGGTGAATGAAAATATGGTGAGAACTGATTAGCTTAGCAATCTGCTACAGCTAGGCCAAACATGCTCCATCAAATCATACAGGTGGTACAAAACAAATTACTTGAGAATAAACTACTTACATGTGGAAGAAATCAATTTGATTATAGCTTGTAAATTCAACATCTCAGTACAGTGATTATATAAATAATAATGTCCCAATTCATGCTATTATCGTTTGTATTTATTGTGTTTATTAAGCTTGTATTTGCTCATTAATCTCACTTATTAATCTCACTTACTAAGGGACAGCTTTTTTCTTCCTAATCTTTAAAAGAACACTACTTTATTTTTTCTTGAAATTACAGCTTCCAAATAACTGTGACGCTTCACTGACCTGTAATAGGGAGAACAGAGCCTCATTGCTAGTCATTGCAGAATCATTGCTAGTCAGGGCTCAGCACTCCAGAAACTGTACAGTGCAACTTTTTGAGGAGGGTAGGAAAACACCACCCTCCCTCCACATCCCCAGTGATATCAATACAGTGCTGTAAAAATGAGTTAAACTAGGGGTTTAAATAAATAAAATAAAATAAATAATCACATTTAATAAAGTACCCAGTGTTCCTTTAATGTAAAGTGCTATGGGAAGGCATAAGACATCATAAAGTAAATTGGGAAAAAAGGAAAATGTGGTATGGAAAATATCTGCAGTATCATTATAAATTAAGGAAGAACAAAGGAGACAGAAATTCAGCTTCTGTAGAGACGAACCACATGGACTTGTCACAATTTTGCCATCAAAGAGCAGAGTGTGCAGAACACGCTATCCTCAGGCACAGTCTGTTTTGTCTTGTTTCATCAATCATTTTATACTGTCATTCACACAGTTGTGTCGCTAATGTAGGGGCATTAGCAATCCACGTTCACTAGCCTCTGTTACACAAGCTGAAAAACAAGAAGCCTTGTATGTGAAGAGGGCTGTTTGTGGTCAGGCTGGAATGGAACACAGGCCATTTTGCATTTCAGCTGAATTCACAGAAACGCATTTACTTCTTGCCAACAGCCGAGTATTTATACCCTTATTTATATGTTGGACAACCACAATTATTTCCATCACAGCCTCAGGATTCATGTTTGTTTTTTCATTACTTCATATGTCTGCTGTTTAATCAAAGGCCTGAGAGCTTAACCACTAGAAAAATTCCCTATCATCATCTGAATTGATGGCCCAACGTCCAGCACCCATCTTCACGCCAACATGGTGAGACTTTCCTCTCCAGCTTCACAGAGTACCCACTGTTTTTCTCCTTTCATTGGAAAAATAGTAAATTAGGAAAAAGACTTGGAGATTAGGTGACTTGACAAGAACTATTTTTTCTTTTAATATTTGGTCAAATGTTGCATTTTTGTTTTGGTTTTGTTGTTGTTGTTGTTGTTTTTTTAGGTCTGTTTTGTTGGCCAGCACTCTGCAGAACTTATCCTTGTAAAAGTCAAACCGTGGCAAGGACAAAGCACTGTTTGTCACACTGAAACAACCAAATTGGAAAGGGTTTCAAGCTGTGATTGGACTTAAGGGTTTGGCTGCCGATGAAAGGCGTCTAAAATGTCTCTTGGCATATTGGATGGCATACGGGAGGAGCCTACCAGCCAGAGACAGCAGAAGAGGAAGATATCCCAGCGGCCTTCCCCCAGTCACTACATGTCCTCCGCAATCAGTGGAAAGCCGGCTCCTGCCTGCCACGGTCAGCCTCTGTTTCTCATATCCCGCATGACAAGGCACTAAACAAAGCTGTAAAATATAAATCGGACCACCTCACAGGAGGACAGTCACAAACAAACGGATGAGAAAAAAAAATCGGGTTTGATTACAGTCTGTATCACACTGTCTCAAGGTGACAAATACGCAGGATGATACCGTTTGACTTGCTGTAATGAAGCTGAGAAGAGGATGCGAGCTGGCTAATGTGGAAAGCTAGTGAACGGAGAAGATGAGGACGCTGATTACCCTGCTTTGGCCCGTCTCGCGGTTCGAGAGTCATTAGCATACTCTAAACGGGAGTGAGGGAACGCGCCTGGGCAAAGCACTCTAAAAAGACGAGCGTGAAGGCTAAGATGGGCACGAGTGCCTGTTTCTCAAATATTGAGATGAGATTAATTGACAAAGCGTAAATGAATACCATATGAAATCTGCATGTGGGTTTTTCTCATGCTCTTCAGCGAGCCGCTCAGGGCCATTCAGGGGCAGACTGATGGAAAACAAAGAGCAATGCAGGAGAATGGAAATTTTACAAAAAAATTCCCACTGTTTCTGCAGAGCACAATATGTTGCACCCCACCACTGCATGCACAAATGTAATCTTCACTATGAATGGAAAGAGCCAGATGAACAGAACGCCCGCCTTTTGATGGAGAAAATGCATATAATGTTTCTCCATTCCTGGCTCGTCTCAAATAGAGGAACATGTAGGCTGTTTGCAAATAGGCCCCACTCTCACCTGAGTGGAATAAAAACAGCTCCACTGTCTCTGTCTCATCCACACATCTTCAGGTACATTCTCATTTGGGACCGCATTAGATCCTCTCCGCTGCCATTCTGGCAACGCTTTTAACCTTGACCCTTTGTTTTTTTGCACGCTGTCGCTCCTATCTGATTCTCTTTTGGAGAATTCGCCTCCAACCTTTTCCCACGCAATGCATTAGCAGAAAGGAAGCGGCGGCCTCTGGTTGAGAGAGGACCCTCCATAAGGGAGGATAAAAAAAATATATCAGTGTGCCAGGCTGCACTCCGTTGGCGAAGCAGGACTGGCAGCTGTCACTATGCATCATGGTTATGTGCCTACACTGCTAGAGCAAATCAATGACCAGCTGATGACAACACAACAGGCCTGAGACTCCACTCGGAGGACATCGTGACCAAAAAAGTATTTGAGTTAACACTACGGATGGGCAAAATAACAAGAACAATCACACTACTCTTCATGACATTTTCACTGTACATAGTGTGTACTGCAGTGACTTGTTTTTCTAAGGTTTGTTAAAAGTGACATTCAAGACTTTAATCAAAAAACACTTTTGATAAAATTCTGAGGATGTTTTCAAAGGATGCTCTCCAGTCTGTGTGTGTGCTCAAAACCGGTCTAATGTGTTTATGAAGGCCCACTGTCTCGGACCGGTACGCTAGGCTCACAGCAGAGAAATGGCATCTGGAGTCTCTAAGACAATGTTTCTATTCCTGCTCCATAGGCGGGTAATACTGATTTATTATTTTTGCTGTTTCAAAACTTAAGGTGAAATATCTCCAAACTCAAGAGGGGGAGCCAGTCCTTCACAGAGCGACACACACTCACACATTCACTCACACCTACACCAATCCACCTACCTGTGTTTTTGAACTGTTGGAGGAAACCGGAGCACCCGGAGGAAACCCACGCAGACACAGGGAGAACACACCACACTCCTCACAGTCAGTCAACTGGAGGAAACCCACGCGGACACAGGGAGAACACACCACACTCCTCACAGACAGTCACCCAAAGGAAACCCACGTGGACACAGGAAGAACACACCACACTCCTCACAGACAGTCACCCGAAGGAAACCCACGCAGACACAGGGAGAACACACCACACTCCTCACAGACAGTCACCCGGAGGAAACCCACGTGGACACAGGGAGAACACACCACACTCCTCACAGACAGTCACCTGGAGGAAACCCACGCGGACACAGGGAGAACACACCACACTCCTCACAGACAGTCACCCAGAGGAAACCCACGTGGACACAGGGAGAACACACCACACTCCTCACAGACAGTCACCCGGAGGAAACCCACGCAGACACAGGGAGAACACACAACACTCCTCACAGTCAGTCAACTGGAGGAAACCCACGCGGACACAGGGAGAACGCACCAAACTCCTCACAGACAATCACCCAGAGGAAACCCACGCGGACACAGGGAGAACACACCACACTCCTCACAGACAGTCACCCGGAGGAAACCCACGCAGACACAGAGAGAACACACCAAACTCCTCACAGACAGTCAACCGGAGGAAACCCACGCAGACACAGGGAGAACACACCAAACACCTCACAGACAGTCACCCGGAGCGGGAATTGAACCCCCAACCCCAGATGCCTGGAGCTGTGTGACCTGCTGCGCCTCTGTGTTGGCCTTGTGGTAAATCAAAAATTTTCAGATTTCAACTTCAACCATGTACAAACAACAGTGTTCTTTCCTCAAACATACCATTCCACCTTAAATGACACGGAGGTTCTGAACATAAACTCTGTTATGAGTATTTACATTTTGCATCACTCTGCAATTACACCACCAAACCACTAGGGTTGAATCCCAAATATCTTCTTTCACCCTATGTAGTACACCATGTAGTGTTGTAGTAGGGTTTGTTTTATAAATCTGTCACATACACTATTTAGAGAGTAGTGTGCTAATTGGAACAGAGCGTGCAGTATTAGGAAAACAACAAATACAAAGCTGGAACTTTCCCCTGAATCTATTCGAAATATCTTCTGAAAAAAAGAAAAATAAAAACAAATATCATGATGGTTTTGTGATGATATTGGATTGCATCAAAGTTCTTGACACCAATAGAAATAACATTTAGAAATTTGGAAATAATTATGAACATGAAAGAAATAATATCTAAAAAATACCAACAAATATTCACAGCTCATAACATGCTATTTTCAAAAGCGAAATGATATGAATATATTCTAAATCTTGACTTAAATGAGTCGGCCTCTCTGATCTTGAAAGGGAGACTGTTCCAAACCTTGGGGCCATTGCTGAGACAGCTTGAGCACAGGTTTTTCTTTGACCAGGTAGCCCTCAGATCTGATCAGAGGATCTCTTGACGGTGTGCCAAACTGAAATAAATCAGGCATATAAATGGGGCCAGCAAATTTAGTGCTTTGTAATTCCACAATAAAACCTTTAACTGAATTCTGAATTAGATTGGAAGCCAGTGTGGGTACGGCAGGATCGATTTAATGTGATCGTGCTGCAGAATTTTGGACTAGCTGTAGTTGCTAATGAAATTTAACTAACCCTGAGTTATGTGTTGCAGTAGTGAGATGAGATAAATACACGAAACACATTTTCTATGTAACTGGCCGAAATGTTTTAATCTTGTGGATATTTTTGAAATGAAAACTGCTACAAGATATGAGATATGAGACAGCTACAGATAGACTTTCCAACATATCTGGTGGAGATAAGCACTGCTATGGTTGAGATTTGCTTATCAAACTTGAGGTCTGCATCTAAGCTTCCTCGTAGTTTTTTTAACCTGTGGTTTGACATAGGACACAAGGTGACCCAGTTTTCTAAAGTAGTCACTAGTCTAAACAGAAGAACAAAATAAAGTACCCTCTGTTTTTCATTCATTAAGCTGTAGAAAATAATAATTTATAAAAATTATTTAATCAAACCTCTTCTATATCTTATCTTAATGAAACAAGACACTGACATAAAACTGACAGCATCTACAATAAATAAAAAAAACTTATTGTGTTGTAATTTATGTTAACAATGACATGTATCACATTGCACATTCCTTGTAACTTTTGTACTCATTAGGGCTGTGCCAAATTATATCTATCTAAACATTTTTTCATTCATTCATTCATTCATTATCTGTAACCCTTATCCAGTTCAGGGTCGCGGTGGGTCCAGAGCCTACCTGGAATCATTGGGCGCAAGGCGGGAATACACCCTGGAGGGGGCGCCAGTCCTTCACAGGGCAACACACACACACATTCACTCATACCTATGGACACTTTTGAGTCGCCAATCCACCTACCAACGTGTGTTTTTGGACTGTGGGAGGAAACCGGAGCACCCGGAGGAAACCCACGCGGACACGCGGACAACACACCAACTCCTCACAGACAGTCACCCGGAGCGGGAATCGAACCCCAACCTTCAAGACCCTGGAGCTGTGTGACTGCGACACTAACCTGCTGCGCCACCGTGCCGCCCCTTCTATCTAAACAATATCAATTAAATTAGTAAAATGATAAAAAAAAACATATTGTGATAACAGCAAGATTCTGACTTCTTTACATAATGATGTCATGCAGTTGGCGTAATATGGCCAACTATATATAATATTCATGGGTCACTTAGGCACATCAACAACTAAAGCAGAAAGTGGCTCCGCAGTGGAAGTGTGTGTTTTTCTTTTGTTTTGTTTGTTTTTAATTTATGTGATTTTCTATGAAGCTTTAAGTGTTTCTTTTTTGTAATTCTTTATGTTTGGGGTTTGTACGCATGCACTAAATTATCTGCATTTAAATTTTGTGGTAGATTTATTTGTTACGTTATTTATTTTATACAGCCAAATACTACTGAATGTGTGAAACTGTTATAATTAAAATATTAACATTTATTTTGTTGCATTACTAAATTCTTGAAATTCTTTATGAAATTTTTATGGTTATCACAAACACAGTCTGAAATATCATGGTTTTATTTTACGGCCATATCGTCTATCCCTTGCACCCACAATCAACACCCCCCCCCCACCCACCACGGAAAAAATGTAGACACTCCCATGAAAGACAGTCCAGAGATGCAAGACAGAGACCAGCTCTAACCACTAACCTAAACAAGCAGGGGAGGAAAGGAGCAATTATAGCCTTTTAATGAGTTTAATGACTTCAACAGGGCTTGGTGCTTGCTCGGGCCATCAGGCAGGCTTTTTGTTGTCCAACCTGCCAGGTTGCTGACCTGGACCTGGTGGTCCCCCCGCCGCCAAATGGCAGCAGATCTTGAATTTAGATCAGAAGGTTATCATTGTCCAGTCCCCTGCTGAGACCTGCTGACCCCTGGAGTCCCTGAGTAAGCAGAGAGTCCAGGCAGATGGACCCCATAATATACAGGGCCAAAGGGGCCAAGCTGCAGGCCACCGAGCAAGAGGAGGAGGAAGGGTAAATGAGGCCATAACCTGGCCACATTCACACCATTTGAGTTTTTGCTGTTTGTTTGTTTTCTTTTTTTTTTTTGTCCCTCGAGTTGGGAAAACAGAGGGAAATGTAATTCAGGACATTGGCCCTTTTCCCACAGGCTCAAAAAAACAAAGGCATGCAAGAGACAGATGAAGAGAGAGACAGAGTTAGAATCAGAGAGAGATAAAGAACGCAAACTAAGAACAAATGACAGAACTTCTCCAAAAGAGACAACCTGCATTGTCGTAAAGCTAGCAAATTGCTCTTTTTGCCTTGATTCCTGTGTGAAATCGACAGCTGAATCTTGTGTCTTTATATAACAGGCATTTTTACCCCAAAGTGCTCCACTTTCTCCAAGAGAAGCTCATAACAAATAGGTTAGGAAAAGGCCTCTACTTCCTATGTGCCCTCTCCCCAAAACTCATTAAGGCCGTGGTTGTGCTTACATGAATGCACAAGCACATCCATTATGTAAAAGATAGATGATGTGTGTCACTATCTGTGCAACGTGAGTAAAAATAAACCCCAGTCTCACTGAATGTACAACTTCAGCATAGAAGTATTTTTCATCAACGCACGACAGCCAAGAGCAAAAATGTTTGTGGAAAATGTCAAAGTGCAGCATCTCAAAAAATCATTAACATTTTGCTAATAGTAACTACAGCCATGCAGCGTCATAGACCGCCTGCAGGGCTCTCTAGCAATGAGAACGCAAGCTCCCAGCTAAGATACAGACACAGTGATGAAAAAGTAATAATGCTTTGGCTTACATGTGATGTAGTAGTCTTTGTACTTTTTGAACTCCAGTCCCATGTAGTTGGGGCTGAATTCCTGGAACTTGATGGTAAACTTGATGTCCTTTTCAGGTTTATTGCAGGTGACCAGTACATACGGGTCCAGTACAGTGCTGCATGATTCCATCTGCTCCTTCTTTACCAGGTACAGCTTGTAGTACTCATATAGATGGCTGGCCTCTGCCTTGGGACAGATAATATCCATCTTATCTCCAATATCAGGATAGATCACCAGACCTTTACCACTCTGGAACCTGGGGAAAAAATAATAATAAATTAATTCTGATATGTCAAAAAAGCCCAGATGATTATCAACCAAGCAGTAATGAAGTCATGAAAACACAAAACATAAAACTGGTGCAATACGTAAAAATATTGCATGCTAATGTAATCATCTTCAATTAAAGCCTCATTGTCTGATATATGGGCTTTCAGTGAAGAGTCATAGAGGTTAATGAATCTACCTTGTAATTTTACTGAGCAGAGAAGTGGTTTAAAGGGATGCATTCCACTAAACACTTCACTTTCTGTTTTTCAGACATTTTCTCTACTTAACACGGTAAGTTCCTGGTTATATGTTGGTTTGTTTATATGTTGCTTGAAAATATGTAGCATAGAGGTCAGGGATTTATTTCGTAATATTATATTCTAGTCTTCTTTTTTTATTATTATTTTTTTCGATAATCCTCTTGCTTTACCTTCACATTTCCGACAATAACATCAGATGAGTAAATAATAGATTGTTTCCCATTTGTTGGTATATTTGGGGCAGAAGGGGTGGAGTGGGGTGGGACTGGGGGCCAGGACGGGGGGAGTCCACACATTGAAGCTGCTCTGTTTGTCTGACAGAGAACGAAAGCCCTCTCTGATATACAGTAGCTGATGTGAGCCATTTCGATTTGGTACAGACAGAGAGAATCATTGTTGTGGACTTCTGGTGAGCTTAAAATGTCAAGAGGGTTCAGCATTGCTGTCCTAGATACGCAAGCGATTAACCCAGACAGGCTTAAAACAGTGGACATCACTGCAGTTTACTTCTTTCCAGTTAGATCTGGACGATACGGCCAAAATATCACAATATTTACACATTTATTGTATTATTACAACGATTATTACAGTATTTAATTAATACAATCCCCTATTTTTGTGACCTTAAGACTCGACTCGATTCTACACAGCTTGGCTCGGCATGCTTAAAGCTGGTCGCTTTTCCACTGGCAGGGCTCCCCCACGAAATGGACCCAGTGACGTTTCAAATCCCCATCTCTTAACAGGAATCGGTGGCAGAAAAGTTAGGCGCTAATTACTCATCATGCATTCGTGTGTTGTTTTAGTTTTCTGGACTGAACACGGCTCCGCTCCCCAGTTTTCACAGATCAGTTACTTGTTGCATGTTTGGCTTTCACTGGAAATTTTCGTTGACCACCGTCCCAAGGACCATATAAACCTCTTAGGTAAACACCTCAAGGTAAAGTTACAAGCTGTCGTTGAGAGTCCGATAAATATAAATGTGAAAGCTGCTGTAATTTAAGAGATTTTACAAGCGGCGAGTTTGTGCTGGATTTGAATGAGCTCTGCATTTCATGGTGACTGACATGGCTCTGGCCAATCAACGCCACCATTTCGCACCTACTCGGCATGATTGGAACACCAAGCTAGTTGGGACTGAAAACCTACCCGGTTCCAAGGACCAGGCACCAGATTTGGCCAGTGGAAAAGCAAAAGAGCTAAATCGAGTAGAGTCGTGACGGGTCAATGCAGTGGAAAAGCGCCATAAGGGACATTGTGATTTCAAGTGAGGGTAACAGCTATGCAGGGTACTTTCCAGACTTTATAAATGGGTTTCTGACACAGAGCTACACAGAGGAAAAGGCATGACAGCAGTAGGTAACTCTTAAAGCTATAATCACTGCTATGGAATGTAAAATTTGAAACTAGATGAAAAGTTAACTCGTTTGCACTCAAACGTTCAGAAGCTCTTGGAATGAGTATTAATTAGAATATTCAATGTGATTTTGTATTTGTTTTTTGTTTTGTTATGGTATACTAAATACACGCACACACAATGTACAAATCAATAAATAACTATATAAATAAATAAATACTGTGTAATCTGTGCTCTCATCGGTTGCATTTGCCCAACTGCAACATGTGAGCACGTTGCGTGCAGTCAGGATTTTCTCAAATTGACCCAGATTAATACTGGCTAGCACAAATGCGGCATTATCAGCTGAGTATGTACAACAGGCTGCCACCACTGACGGAGCATTGTCATGCACTCTCCAGCTGTGTGAAATCAAGACGTAAAAGAGTCAGGATTTTAATGAACTCTCCGTGAAAATTACCATTACAGGATTAGGCCTTTTGGCAATCATAGTCTATTCCCTTTTGAACTGGAATTGAGACTTTGAGGAAAAAAAGATCCCACTGCAAATTATGTGGTGAAAGAAGTGGTAGATATGAGCAATATCTCATCATGCAGGAATAACTGCCCACAAATGGAGAACCGTTGGTGCACATCTATTGTCTGGTGCTTGGGGGCGGGGAGGGGGGGGGGGCATTAATTCAAAGAGATAAGAGGAACTAGGCATCCTTTGTCCTAACCTCTCCAGCTATTTGCCTAGTTTTCACTTGTGAGCCCATTTATGCCCAAGAAGACAAGGCCTCAATCTTCTTCTAATTGGATTTACAAGATGCACCAGTGAGGCATAAACAAGTTGCCATGGCAACATTGGGCTTTGTTGCTGACCACCCCAGCCACTCCCGCCATCCCCGTGTGTGTGTGTGTGTGTGTGTGTGTGTGTGTGTGTGTGCACGCTTCGGTCTCTCTCTCTCTCTCTCTCTCTCTCTCTCTCTCTCTCTCTACTTACAGCATAAATGTAGTCTTTAAATTTCACAACATTTTCATACTCAGTAACGGAGCTGATATACGAAGACAGCTTAAACTCCTTAAGAACACTTATTAGAAACGATGTCTTCTGCTTATTTGAACCCATTTAAAATTAAATTAATAGAAGAGTTGGGCAAAACAGCCGCAAACAAAAGTGAGGGAATAATCTACCGTTTGGTTCCTTTTCTTAATAAAGGATCTCTTTGTGTCTGATTGCATCTGTAAGTAAGTTTGCTGCTCCTGTTTCCCGAGCCTTTGTTAAGTGTTAAGCATAATTAAGTTTTGGCTCGGGTTGAAGGCTGGAAGCACCGTCGCAGATGTGAGCTAACCAGTATAAAAGAAATAGGGCAGCAATTAGTGTTTATCCCATTTTAAAGGCCTTCCACTTGGCAACAGTAATCTCAGTTTGTGTCCAAAATGGGAAGCTAAAGTTAACTGCAGAGAGTGTTCCATGCTCTTTCCTACCGTTTCCATACTATTTTGGAGAGTTTACAGCTGCATGATTTTAGCTCTGTGACATTTTGCATATAGGGCACAAGGGAGATAATACAGCCCATCTGCTGTAAGATGGCAGTCAAAAGTTAAAGATTCTCTACTAGTTAATCACTTATCAAGGGGCTGTTAATGTCCAACACAGAACAGCAATGATTACTGTTATAAAACAGAATAATGGGGGCGTGGATTCTTTAATAAACAATTGACATATGAGTAGCCTGGGACAACTTGAAAAGAGTTTAGGAAAGTTTAAAAAAATCTTAAAACTGTAATGCAATGTTAAATATAGAGCTGTGATAGAATACATTATAAAAAAGTGGCAAATTTTAATATATATATTTTAATAAACAATGTGTCGATCATTTAAATAATTGGGAATACTATTTAAGAGGTTTTTGTAAATAAAGTGGAACAAAATTCAGAAAGGGAGTTGGAAATTCACTTTTAGGCTTGTAACTGAAATTATGTTCAGCAGATTTTAAAAGAATAGACACTACTCTACATTTGACTTTTTAAAGAGTTTTTATGAATTTGAGATTTTCAAAATATATTTAACACAAAACAAACGTAAAATCAGGCCTGCACAAAAACTACATTTTATATTTAATAATTAAAAAACTGAAAATGTGTTATAATTAACAGAGAAATACTATAAATATGTTTCTTCCCTGAGGCATATATTTTAACTTTTTGAAAACTAACATGTGAATTGTGAAGTGAGTGGATTTCACTTCGCAGAAACAGTAAAGAAATTCTGTTGAAAATGTAGATTCTTTTAATCAGTACCAAATTCATATTACTACATCAATAAAAAGAAAACATCACACAATTTAAATCTTAAATGGATGTATCTGTGCAAATGTCCACTGCAAATGCAATTGTTTTTTTGTCCCCTTTCCAGGCACAAGAAAAAAGGAAAGAGGTACTTAAATAAAAAACTTCTGTGAGAACCCCAGTGCTTAGCTCTCCACACCTCCCCTTCAGACATTCCAAGAAAGAATATAGGCACATGATTTGGCAGCCCCCCTCCACTCCAGCCTAGCCCCAAACACCCCTATGCTACAAAAGAACGGTGGGGTGCTGGAATAGGCAAGAAAGCCAGACTAGGCCTGCCCCTGCTCCTCAACCGTCACCATTCATATCTCCCTGTGCAAGCCCCTGGTTGGCAATGAGGTAAGGCCAGATCAGAATCCTGTTTTGTGAGTCTACAGAACCACTGGCAAATCCTTCGGCACTGCTGAATAAGAAAGTCCATATGAGGCAAACTGCGCTAAATTAATTTCTCTGACGCAAACGCAGGCAGAACAGAACACCTATCAGGCCGAATTCATTATTTTACAGGACTTTTGCCTTCTTTCAATGAATCAGTGAGAGTAGAGTGTGTAAAAAAATCATGTCTTTCAAACTCATGTTTTTTTTTCCCCACATGCATTCACTCAGTTACGGCCAAAAAGCTTTCTTAACATACATAAAACCTCTTTAAATACAACTAAAAGTGTACTATTATTGTTTTACACTCCATCTATAGTGTGCATTAAATCACAACAGTGTGCAAGGGCAAAAAAATAATCCTCAGAAATACCTCTACACTGTTCAGTTCTGTACCGTGTTCTTTGCTGTATATGAGACTGTAAATGAGAACAGCATGTTCATGATTTTGTCAATCACTGCAGAGCACTGAAATCTAAACAATGCAAAGTAGCAGGCCAACACTGGAGAGTCAGGGGGATTTCAGATGAGATGAAGTGTGTTTTGGGAGCAAAAGCAGACCCTGCTGGAAAAAGCCCATTCTGTGCCCCAATGGATTACTGAGGCATTCAGCGTGTCATGGCAAAAGTATTAAGCAGTGTGGATCTCCGTTCCTAACTGCTTTGAAGCAGATTACGAACGATGCAGTTACTGGCTCACAGCTTCATCTCCCACTACTAACCAGCTCCTTTTTCTAGCTTCAGTTATAAAAAGAAGAAAACGTGCCTCGCTGTATTTGTAAGCACACGCCGAAAGCTGCGTTGTTTGCTCTCTGAAAGCTAAGCTTTCATTCCCAAAAAGCTGAGATTGCAAAGAAAGCAGTAAGAACGTGTATAAATAAGCTCCAGGCAAACTCTGTTGTATAAAGTTTATTCCTGTAATTTCAGCTTACTCACAACAGCAGAGCTTGTAACAGAATCCTCAAAATATTCATGGGATATTTTTATTTATTTCTATTATAGTCAGATAGCACACCATAATTCACTTATTTTGGGAACAAAGGCCCCCTGATGACCTGCTGATCTGTTTCACACTGCCGATCAATGGACATGTGGATTTCTAACCTACTGATTAACAAAAGCTCACTGACTAAATGTGAAGAGGAAAGTATCAAAAGCCTCGGTACATGTTCAAGTACAATCCAATTTCCAGAAAAGCTGGGATGCTGCGCAAAGTGTAAATAAAAACAGAATAAAATGATGTGCAAATCATGGAAACCCTACATTTAATTGAACATTAGACAATATTTCAAAAGTTGAAACTGAGAAACCGTATTGTTTTTGAAAATTATTTTGATGCCAGCAACACAATCCAAAAAGGGAACAAAAGAGGGGTAAAGCTGTGTCATTTCAGAGGTAAAGGTGGAAGAGAGATGGACAAAAATGAATTCATTCTCTGGGGCCAAGTTTAAGACAGACTGAGGTGAAGTGGAAGTGTCCTGTGATCTGAATAAACAAAATTTTAAATTTTTTTCAGAAATCTGGCATGCTGCATCCTCTGAGCTAAAGAGGAGAGGGACTATCCGGCTTGTTATAAGCACAGAATTCAAAAGCCAGCATCTGTGTTGGATGCTGTGATAGACTGTTAATGCTGAATAATACAGGTTTAGAGCAACATGCTGCCATCTAGACAACATCTTTTTCAGAGAATGTCTTATGAATTTCAGTGAAACAAGAAAATTCAGCTTCTGTGCAAATTATAACAGTATGGCTCCTTAGTAAAAACAGTACGGGAGCTAAACTAGTCCAGACCGGTCACCCACTGAAAACAACTGGTGCATTATGAAAAAATAAAACTCTAAATAAGACCCCGAGGTGTTGAGCATCTGAAATCCTACAACAAGTATGGATTGGAAAACAACACACTTTCAAAAGTACAGCGACTCATTCGTAGACACTGCCCATGTCCTAGCTTTTTTTTGAAACACGCTCCTGCCATCAATTTAAAAATGGCCAATTGTATTTTCTCAATTTCTCAATTTCAACATTTTAATAATGTTGTCTATTAACTCTATTAAATTAAATCTAGTATCTGAATGATTCACATATTCCAAGATTGCATAATCTGTGGTAGTAAGAGGGACAGGTACATTTGAAAAACAATAATAAAGGAGTTCTTCGTGACAAAAATAATAGTACTCTTTGACGATAGCGCATAACTAAATTGGTAAGGTCTTGCAACCGTTATTCATGAAAGGCAAAGGGACATTAACACATAACATGCATGTGTGAGTTCATGAAAGTGCTGTGGTGACGGGGTAATGGACATGAAGAGTACTAACAGAAGTTTCTGTTTGACCTTCTGTCTAAAACGTGCAAGACATCGGCGAGGAATGAAGATGTCAGCGACAAGCAGAAAGGATGAATATCCCCCCACACATTCTTCACAGCTTCATGTGGCTTTGTGAGTGCGAACTGTCACACTCTCCACAAACAGACGATCTGTTCGATCAGTAGAAGAGAGAGGAATGCAGAGCAAATCAGATTCAGCGTGACCAATTTGAACAGTCACAAACTGACAGCTCCACACATTTCCACAATCACTATCACATGAAAATCCCCAAGTTCCTCTACCACCAGAAGACAAATGGAAGATAGAGTTGCAGCAGATGTGGTGGCCACAGTGCTCTCAGGGAAGGAGAAAAGTAAACCTGGGTTTCTGCGATGATGATGATGATGATGATGATGATGATTGCATCGTATCCCTGGGTATCAGCTGGCACAGCAATGTAATATCACCTCATCTTAAGTTTGCTTCTTTTTTCCCCATTTATTCGCCAAGTGTTGTGGCAAGTGCGAAATTATAGCTCAGAGTAGAGTGTGGGTCACTTTCGGGTGGGATTTTTAAGCCGGCTCATGAACCGGAGACACAGAGAACTCTTTCTTCCCCCCCCTTGCTCCTCTAGCCCAAGTGGCCACGGCAGGGCCAGCTGCCTTCCATCATGGAAGAAAACGCAGCCACAGATGGACTCTTCATGGTCTGTAAAGATCCCCGCTGCAGGCGAGGCGCTCGCGGCAGCCAAGCTGGGCCAGCGTGAGCCAAAAACCACTCGGCGTCAAAAAGCCGTCGGATGCCAGAGAGCTCTCGGGGATGATGGTCCTTGACTGGATTCCCCTGGCCCCCAGAATTGGACGGTGATGCACATTCTAATAAGAGCAATATCGCGCTGAGGTGGAAGCAGGGAGAGAGAAGAATTGCTC
Source organism: Hoplias malabaricus (assembly GCF_029633855.1). Taxonomy (NCBI): domain Eukaryota; kingdom Metazoa; phylum Chordata; class Actinopteri; order Characiformes; family Erythrinidae; genus Hoplias; species Hoplias malabaricus. Next base: position 30,145,821 of record NC_089816.1, read on the forward strand.
TTCGTCCCAGCGGACGACAACAAGCCTCATTCTTTTTTCCTGACGGCTGAGAGAAATCGCAAAAACAATATAGGAAAAGAAAAACGTCAGGGAGGGGCTTCTGTGTGAAAAAGCCAGTGTCGCCAAAAACATATTCTGTCAAAACCAAAGCAGTAGAAAGCGCATACTCCCACCGCTGATCATAACCGACTGAAGTTTCAGTACGTCTTGTTTTATCTACATTAAGCCACCCATCACTTTCAAGCCACCTGGGTGAGGCTTCTCCAGTTACCAGCTGGAGGGAATGGTGAACAGTAAAAGCCAAGTTAAAACAATTTTTCATGGATATGTGCACAACATATACAATGGATTTTTTAACAGGTGTTAACATAATACTGCAGGCTATAAAAACAGCATACTGGAGTCATACCAATAATGTTTGAGAACAAAAGAAAGGAAGAGTTGGGGGAGGGAAGGAGGGCAATTAATCTTTGGGGGTAAACCTCAGCTTTGACACTTTGAATTGAATTGTCTGCAAAGACAAAATAAAAGATAGCATGCTGAAAAAGTTTAGATCCCTTCCATTGTTCATGTGTCAAACCGAAGACAAAACTATTGGTGAGTAGTGTACGAGACTTGAGCCCAAGTATTTATCATGTATCCCTTTGCCAAGTGACTAATATTATTTGTTATACTCCTCCAATTTTGAAGGGCAGGCTAGGATTGATGGTGGGGGGTATCCAGACCATGATAAGGGTCCCCCGACTAGCAATGGGTAGTGGTTAATACGCTTCCCTACATTGCATTTCTGAAACAGCAGCAGAAAAACAAGAATAGCAAACAAGTTCCTGTTATCTCCACCTATTGTGTTGTGTCTGTGCATTGTCCCACAGTGTTGGCACTTCCCATACAAGAATAAAAAAATAGCTGACTAAACTACACTGGTCTAATTCGCATCAATTAAGGCCCATACACACAGAACAATTCAGCACATTTCTTTCCATCCCTAACAGGCCACAGGGTTGGCTTTCCCCATAAACAAGAGTTAGGGAAGTTAAGCAAAGGCATGAAAGTGAATCTAGGAACTGCCGTGAGAAATATCAGGCAAAATATTAATTAAAGCGCTTGTTCCTGATAAAATAAAGAGGACACCAAAGCCTGCAAGTTAAGCTAGCATCCTGCAATAAAACCCAGGGTTTCATTCCAAGATTCCAAGCTTTTTTTTTTTTATCTGCACCTAATGAATATTTAACATTGTCCAAAATGGCTGGCTCCTATGTAAAACTCATTTTAGCAACATACCACTTTCTCAGTCCTGTTTGGCTCAGGAACATGATAAAACATATCCACTGGTGCAGCACTTTTTTCCCTCCCCTTTTCCAATCACCACTGCTTCCCACAAGCATGTTCTAGCTAGCAATAAAGCATTTCTCAGGAACACAGATGACCTTAGGGAAATTCCCATGTGGAGAACCACGAACGCGGTGGCCAGAAACGAAACAAGACAAGTCCAAATTCTGATGGCTTGAGCGAAGTGAAGAACAACTCATTCCTTTGTATCTTTTAAGGCTGACATGCACTGACAGCAGTTGGATGTGTGTGCCGTCAGTCAAACTTGGCACAAGTACAGTCAAGATCAAAATTAGAGAATAACTTACATTTCCTAAAGTGACTGCTCATCTTAAAGTTATCCTAATGTGAACCTATGTAGGTGAAGTGTACTCCAAAATTTGAAAATAATTACTGTAGCAGAAAAGTAGCTGACAAATGAAATGATGATTATAGCTTTCAAAAATTATTAGGAAATGTAGAGGCACCTGCTTTAAAGACTTCACCAATTTCTCACACTGCTCCGATTCCACTATACTTTCAATCTCTTTCACATTTTGGTAGCTGCAGGGGGTTTCTTTAACTTTGTCACCAATGATCTTCCAGAGATTTTCTATAGGGTTCATGTCAAGATTTGGAATCCGTTCAGTTTCAAGAAAGTGCAACACCTGGTTTAACAAGCCTTGCATAAAAATTGCAGGCTTTTTGGAAGATGTTCACAAGGAAGGACTCTCATGTTGCCAAAGGAACTTCTGTTAAACATTAGCATTCACCTTGCGATAAGACAATCATACTAGAGGCCCAACTACTGATGAAGAAAACATCCTCCACACCATGATGCTTTCTTTTCTAAATTTCAACAGGAACAGAGTTAGAACAGAGTTCTTCAGACACTTTTGGTTTAGTATTTTCCCAGTATAATCACAAATGTTATTTATATGTTTCCTTTTAGAAATGCACTTTATTCAAGTGTGTTTTTAATCCAATTCCTTCAAACATTAAAATTTTTAAGTATAATTTCATGACTTTTTATGTACTTATAAGTACTGACAAGTATTTAGAAAAGTCTATTGGAGTATACTTCTACTTAACATTTTGATCAAGATACACTTAAGATTTAAATATATTAAATATTCTAGCCTTACAAATAAAGTTTAATCATATTTGGCTTGTAGTTTGGGTGGAGTAGCTTAGATTATATAGTAAACCACCACAGCAACCCTAGGGGGTACATTTTTCTAGATGTAACTGGCTGCTGATCGGATCATAAACAGCCAGAGCAACCTTAGTGTTGAGGTGTAGGATTCAACAGAAATTTTGTGGCTGCCGGTAGAAAGAGAGTGTGGTGGGCCTTATGTGAAGCTCTAACAGATTGGCATAGGATATTTTACATCATATCTTGTGTATAATTATAATTACGTGGCCAATTATCCAAGGTTAGAGCAAAGATTTCACACCTAAAATATAAATAATGTAGACCAAAAAATGTAAAATGTAGACCATACCTACTAAAACATAATTTTTTTGTTGAGAACACTTTTGCCTCTTTATAATTTGTAGTTATTGTATGTTCCCTAAATGAGTTCCACTGGTGGTGCTATTTCACTGCATGCACACAAACAATCTGTTATTTACCCAAAGAAAGTCTATTAAGCTGTTAAGGGTAATCATACAAAGCACTACTTTTCTAAGTTTCTGGACTCTGCAGTTAAAACGTTAGGTTAAATTTAGTGTTAGGGTTATATTTAGAGTTACTTTTTCATGGTTCCCAGATATTCACTTTACACGATTTTGGAATACTGGGAATGGTCATAAGAGTGAAATATGTATATTTACACAAAGATACCAGGCTGAGATTAAGAGGAACCGCCTTAATATATTATAAAATTCAATAAAATAATAAGTGGGAAAGAAGTATAAGTATAGTTGCATAATGTACCAGTATACTAATGTAATACATAGTTTAATAAAGTAGTATAGTTTAATCCATGTTTACTACTCTTATGCCATAAATATACTTCAAGTATACTTTTATAAACTACAAAGTTGGCCAATTGAGTTCCAAGAAATATTAATATAGTACTATTAACACACTGATATAATTATACACATTACATTTTACTTAAGTTTCTATAAAAAGATGAACTTTTGAATGAACCATTCTTTTGTTTTTCTCTGGTAAAGGTTCTCGTCTGACTCAACTAAATTAAACTTGCTCCAATCACTAAAGTGTCACTAAATTGAACTTTGAACCAGTCTCCCTCCTTCCACACAACACGTTCTTTAACAAAGGTTAATCAAGCCTTTTGATGAGAGGTCTGGTTACTGTGTAGCAGGCTTTCAGTCCCAAATCTCTCAGACTGCAAGACACTATATGCCGAGGCAGAACCTTGCCCATTATTTATTCCCCATCGAAAGTCTCCATACCAGCATGTTTTGGGGAAACAACCATTGTTATTTTAAAGCCTCAAAGGGACACTCTTTTGGACTTCATCTAAGAAACCTGCAGGTTTTCACTCATCTTGGAGTGGCTGGCCATCTTGCAAAGGATTTTAAGTGTTGGCAGATTAGGCCATATATTTAAGCATGTGTCAGATTAGGACTGAAAAAAGTGTTACCTTTTACAGATTTCATTTTTACGTTTAAGAACCTGTGATATGAAGCATTTTTAATTTATGAAAAACTCTTCACCTACACCACTTCTATTCATGTGAAATGTTTTCTTCACTTTTCCAGAATTAGGATATTTCCTAAGGTAATGGTTAAAATTCTCAATGCGAAATGTCAGTTGTTTACCACACTAGTCCTGTTCTGCAGCCAAAAGATAGGGATTTTAGACTGGAAAATAAACCTGAATGAAAAAGACGCCCATGTACATCTTGAACTGTACAGAAATGAAGTAAAAATTCTTGACATTTTTACAATGTGTGGTAAATCCTGTATATCCTCTGTCTCATGCATGCCTGATCTAGTCTTTCATTATGATGAAGCATGTTTAATATTGTTCAGCCACATTATTCTACGGTGAATACTTGAGATGATTGAGGGTGCTCTAAATTTAGTGAGTGATCCAGCTGTCTCCTGCACTGAGCTGCTCTCTTCTCCAATGGCAAAGCTGCACCTCCACACACAATGAGCATGGGCGAACCGAGACAAAGGGCCACAAATATATGGGGCATTTATGATGTTCAGCCCCACAATTTGAGAAGCTTGAGAGGCCAACTGTGAAGGCTCATCTCTCTAATGGTGGGCTTTGATTTGCTTGATTGTCTGCAATGTTGCACACACAATAAAAGAAAGGGGAAAAAAAATAGGCAAATTTGCAATTCTAATCATCCCCTCAACAAGTCCGGACAGCCAAGAAACAGCCAGCGCTCTCCTCCGGGATATCATTTGCCTGACTAGAAAATAATGACACGCAATCATTGCCATGGATACCATGCAATATCCCAAAAGGAAAGAATGGCGAGGATATTAATACACAAGCTCTGAGGACAAAATGAATTAGCGTGGAGATTAGGCTGATACGAGGTTAATGAGTCTTCCAGCTTTTCCGAGAGAGCTCATATTTCCCTACAACCCTGCAGCTCCCAGTCCAACACCTGGTGCTGAGCATGTTTCAGCAGGTCCCCCCCCCCCTTCATTTCCAACTCTGCACCAGCCTAAAGCACACAGAATGGACAACTGCGCAGTTCTCTGAGGAATACTCAGTCAAATAATTAATTAATTAAGCAGATTACCAGTAAAACCGGTGACAAACTCAATTTCACTGGGTAAATGACAGCGATAAATTATATGCAAGACCATCTGTTAAATTCTCCTTTCTGCAACCCTCTTTAAAGGCATGTTCGGATAATTCTGCTTAAAAGTATAAATGAGGCAAAAACCTGGCAATAAATATTAAAGCTTTTCTGAGACGTGGCAGGCTTGCAGTAATGAGAATCAATCAAAAAGATTAATATACATTTATTTTTAGTAAAACATCACCTCACATCAATTTGACTGGATGTGATATTTTAAGAGACAAATATATGATTAAACCCATCATTTATGCTGGGTAGTTTATTTGTTGTGAGCCCCACAAATGTGACAGCCCTCAGAAAGCAGCAAAATTAGGCAGGAACAATGACTGGCGTGGCTGTCTGCCAAGTATAAAGACATCTCTATAAGCCTGAAGACCCCTGCTGCTCTGGACACTACCAGGGTTGGATGGAATAGAGAAATGGATTGCAACGGAATCCAGATTTCCGGGGAAAAGGATTGTACGATGTTAAAATCTTGTCATGTCGTCCGCTGTGTTTTGCATTCTCCTTTCTATTGAAGTCATTTTATTTCCAGGATTCTCAGCAAATCTACCTGGTCTAGGCATCAAGTAATAAAGGTATCAAGGTTGGTTTTTTTTTTGGCCCAAGGTTTTATTACTCAACAAAGGAATTCCGAAAGCTTGGCCCAAACTTGTTTCTTTTAAGCGCTTCAACTGGTTTCTAATTGTTAGAGAGTAAGATACTCTTCCCCACCACTGACTGTTAGAAAGAGCTTTTATCAATGTGATCTTTCAGCAGAAACATGAATTCTCTCTGAACCAATTTGTTCTTCAGGTCTCCGATAATGAGTATTTAATGAGCGCTTCAATTATTATCACTGAATGCTAAATGTCTCCAAAGCCCAAAAAAGCAAAAGATTTCCAATTATTCCTCAGAGGAAAGATAACGACAGAATAATGCATGGCCATGGAAGCCATGGACAAGTATTCGAATGAATTTGCCACAATTAAACTTCCCCAACTTAACACGACCATGGAGAATACAGGAAAGATTCAGCGGGGCCAATAAATGTGTTTGGCAAAAAAGGGATCCGAGTGAGTGTCTGATTGAACACTGAGCTGCAGCAGTTTCATGACTGTACTAACATTTCAGAGGGAGCTTTCTTGAGTGAAGTCCTTGGAGAGAGTAATATGTTATTCAACACACATTCCTATCGGTTTATGATAATTTAATAGCAGCACACAGAGGGATCTGCCATATGCTAGTAGTACAGGCAACGCTTCTTAGACGTATTTGCTCTTAGTAAAAAAAAAAATAAAGACGAGCCCCTACCTGGTGATTTCCCAAAAAGCTGAAGAAACTGATTGGAAATGCATTGATTTCAAAGTCATACACTGATTTCTAGATGCAAGAACAAACAACTAGCGAGCTCAAATCATGCCTGCCAGGCCTAATGTCTAATGTCTTGAAGCAAACATTGTTTTAAATTATAGATTTAAACACATATGTTGGTTTTGGATCTGCTCTTAGAATTCTAGATGTCTAAGCAGAATTATTATGAATAATGAATGGATGTACAAACATAGTGCTAAACCAACGTAAACAAAAATGGTTTGAAAATCAACCTTTAAAACAGAAGAAAAAAATAATCTGTGTCCTCTACATAAATCTCTGAAGAACTTTTTTAAAATCTTTTCCCAGTGATGGCCCAGCAGGCATTTTCTTTTCACTGCTGCATTAAGGAAGTTGTTTTGTGGCTTTAGAAAAAACACAGAGAGTCAGGGTATTAGAGAAGGTGTATCATCATCATCACTGAAGCCATCTGTAACTTGCATTTGGCCTAGGTTTTCAGCAAAGTTGGGGCGGATCTGACATCTTTGCCTTACTACCTTCTCATTTGTGAAAACACCTGGGCTCGTGTCACACAATGTGAACCCGGACATGAATTATTCTAGGGAACTTGAACAGTGCAGAGCGGCAACAGAGGAACCCGTGTTCCAAAGCTGTAACGTTTAGCTTGTTCAAAGGCACATCACAAATGCATATCATGCACAGGGGGCAGCTAAAGGCAGCTGATTGTTTTTGAACAGGCCGAGAAGGTGTAAAGTGGACCTCTGCGGCTAGAGGAAATGATTTCCCTATGTTTTTTTCATCTCCCAAAGGTATTGAGATTTGCAAAGTAATAAGCTCATGGCATTTGGTAGTATAATCAAAGCCAACACAGAGTCCATCTTGCAGAGGCATTTTTCAAAAGGAGTTATGGATCAAGCACTTGCAGCAGGTGTCCCCTCTTTTAATATGTATAAGACTGCCGGATGTCCCAAGATGCACTGGAGATTGTACTATCAAATATTTATTATCGCAATCGCAGAAGCAAAGGAGCGAAAAGGGAAAAGATACATTCCTAAAGAAATCAGGGAGTGTCAAGCTTCTAGGCCAGTGATGCACCAAGAACTAACGCAAGAGGAGCAATCCAAAACAAGTTTTGGAGAGGGAGACATTTTGGCGAGAGCGCCAGTAGAAATGTCTAATTTTCCCAAAGCGCAGAGGCCATTTGAAGAAGACTCACAATAGGGCTGGGGAAAAGAATGGTGAGTGACAGCAGCGGCGATTGCCTGTGAACAGATTAAGCTCTAAGCCTGAGACCAACACACAGTGGGTGAGGCCAGGGGAAAACCCAAACATGCCAGCTAGCCAAGATGCACACTGAGGATGCCATCCTCACACGCTCCAGCGGTCTTTTCACTTTAACTTTGATGTGGCCAGTGCGATACATCTCAAAAAGGTGGCAGATGGATAACTGATGAGGCAAAAGAAAACATCAATGGAAGGCATGGTCTCCGTGTTTTCTTATTACCCTACCAACCATACCTTTCTTCATTAACCAACAGTCAGTAAACAATTTGCTCAGTCAGGTGCTTTGAGAAATAATTTTCTTTTTCTTTTACAAGCCCATGTCTTCCTTCCTGCATTAAATATCGTTGGATATCATGGTAACATATGGAATTGATAGCTTAACACATAAAATATAAACATGGGAGGTAACTGAAAACATATGAGCTAAAGATGAAACAACTTCCTCCTTATGACTAAAAATGCCTCAGCCAAATATTTACTATAATAAGATACTTAGGTTGACTAGGGAAAAGCAGATCCCAGACAGTTTCAAATGGATGAAAGGAGGGGGGGCATCGTGCATTGCCAAAATGGACTCACTGGAACATCTACCTCTCTCTGTGCACTAAGCCAAACCATGACAGTGACATCTTCATAGAATTGGCTTGAATCATTCACTGCTGACAGCCCTCAAGGGTGGCCAACGTGAAAACCACAGGCTCAACTGGATTTACATTGGGTTTAACACGGTATTTTAGAAAAGTTGGGAGAGGTTTTAATATCTGACACATTGTCTGACTTGGATTCGTTGATGCCGCCTAATCTTTAACCCTGGGGCTTGCACATTGTCCAAACAAATGTGCACTGTCCAGGGGAGAGTTTTTTGATTGATTGGAAGCCCCCATTGTTTGGTTTGTGTGTTGACTAATGTGTCTCTGTTGGGGGAAAAAAACTGAGAAATTTGCAAGCATTTGACTCCATCAATCATGGCAACAATAAAAATAATTAAATTATGGTGCCTCAAATCCCATGGCTTACGACCCGTCTCCCTCAGCTTAACGACAAATTGAATTGAAACACAATACCTATACCATAGTGATGAAGCTTACTTTGCATATATTTAAATTGCATATGATGTATATGCAATTTTGAAGAACAAAAACTAAGTTATCTGCCCGGGAAAATAAGTTTACAAAGCACTTCCAAAATACAAAGGCAAGGTATGCTTCAATATCTCCCCAATTGTAAAAACTATGTGCATGTGTGCATACTGAGAATGGGATTTGCCGTGGGGGGAGTCGCAAAGTTTTCTGGATATAATTTGCTTTTCAGATTTCTATAGCGTGAATGAAGGGGTGGGGGGGGGGGGATATGCAGGGATCAGTCGTGGCCTCCTATAGGGAAGCGATTGAACCAGGCAGTCACAGCTGCCACACAGCTTGGAGTTTGGAGGCCCGCTGATCCTAGGAGCTGAGCAGGGACGTTAACAGCATGACTTTTCATCCAGGCTTTTCTTAACTCGTCGCTGCGGCCTGAGCACCGTTTCATGCTAGGAGTCTGTATTGAAATGACTGAACAGGGGCCTTCAAGCCCTGGCAGAACGGGTTAAAGGGGCCAAAAGAACCTCCACCCCTGACTCCCACTAGCCTGTCTGGCCTGAAAAGCACAGATACTAGGACTGGAGGTGGTGAGGGGGGGCTCCAGGATGAGACAAGAATTCCCCAGTAAATCAAGCTTACAGCTCTCATCTGACATATGGGTCTAACAGGATAAATTCCTTAAAACAGATTAATGGAAAAATGAGTAGTTTTTCCTATCTGCCCAGGACCTCTAATAGTGATAAAATCCAAGGATTATGTGCTGCTATTTCCAAGCATGCCTAATGGTTTCCATTTCTTCTGTCTTTATCCCATGGACGGATTAGGACTGTTTTATAATTAATATTGAGGATTGTAAGTGAGAGTCCATCTGGTGCAGTGACACACTTACTGAGGAGTCCGCCCAGCAGGAACGGTATCATCTATTCAATTAGATCTTCACCCAGAAGTGGGATCTAATGGGTTTTGAAATGCCTGTCACATCCATCCGTTCCACGGACCCTTCCAGTCCGAGTCGTGCCACAGTGCAATGATCTCATGACGCCGGTCCCTCTCCTTCTTTTCAGGTTGCGCACACAAACTTTTCCCCCCATTTTCCTCTGCTATTCCTCTTGCTCCCTTTCTTCTCTCATTCTCTGTTTCTCCCCCTATATCTAACACATGGAAATAATCTCTAGCCTGGGAGCGGAGGGTGAGTTGATGGGCTGCGTTATCCAAAGCCCAGGCCGGGCTCAGCTTTGACACCAGCTCCACTCTCCACCAAGCCTCTAATTTGCACGTTCAGTGTTGAAGGCTGTTTCCTGCGAGCAAACTTTCCTTTTCTTCTTCTTTTTTCTTTTTGGGAAATGGCCTCAGGGCTAGCCTCATTTAAATTGCTGCCACTGTCTCAGAGGTTTTTGGAACCAGTGCTGCAAGGAGAAAAAAAAAAAAAAAGAAAACTGTTCCGGACAACAAAAAGGCACTCCAAGCACATCTGAGGCCTCTAGTTAATGCTGGTGCCACTTCAGGGTCCTACGCTGCATGGGAATTGTTTGCCGAGGTGAACTGGAGTACAGTCATCTTCTGCTTTGGAGTGCTGGCCTCAACACATGGTAACGCTTGTCCTCACAACTGTAGCGTTCAGTGTCTATTTTCAAAACCATTTTGCTTCGGGCAGTGACCGCTTGCACCGCAAGTGGCAGTAACAAAAGCAGACTTACCACATTGGCAGGTAATGATGTTACCAGACAAATAGCCCAAAGTACATTTATTTTAAGGCTTGTGAAATAATGGGATTTCAAGTAGACATAAACCAGCTTTGCTGGTTGAGGAAAATGTATGGAAATTGCATTGCCTTGAGAACAGTTCCCTGGCTCTTAACGAAAAACTCCTGCGTGTCAAGGTGCCTGAGATAAATGGCTGTTATCACAAGAGCAGACGCAGCTGTCCAAGATAACCCCAGACAGGGGCTCACTTGAAAACCAGGCCGACCAGTTGCTTCCTCTAAGTGGAATAGCAGTTCGCCTGGTGCTCACACAATGGTTGATTTCACTTGGGCATTTTTCCCTGGTCCAAGCAGTCCTGAGAAGGCTCTAAGTCCACGCTCTTTGTAATGAGATCCATATCAGTGGGAAACGTGATCAGAGCCCAGGACAGAGGGAGAGGGGAGCAGAGGGCGACGGGGTGGAGGAGAACAAAAAAACAGTTTCTGTGACACTTTGCACTGCACAGCATAAACCTTAAGCTTCCCAAAAAGCTTTAATGATTGGAACGGAGCCAGCCCGTCCCTAGACTGTGACTTGTGATCGCGAGAGCATCTTGGGGGATGTTAGGACTTCCCCTTGCTGACTGACTTAAATATGTTAACTACAGGCCACTCAGTAACTCACAATTTATCACACATGACATCCAAGCCAAACCGGGAGAGTAAATGAATGTAATAGGGACACCTCAGGAGCAGAGAAAAACGAGAGTCCGCAGAACGGAGGCAGCTGTTTCAATGCAAATAATAATAAAAAAAGTGATGAGAAGTGCAAGCCCTGGGTTCTTATTTTATTTCTGTTTGCTGGGGTTGTTTACAGCTCAGCTTGGTAAACACATGGAAGCCGAGTTGTCCTCAAACATGCTACAGATGTGTTGGGTGCTCCAAATGAGGGAATTCTGAAAGTGTTGCTTGTTTGGTAGCTTTCGTTTATGAGCTCTTCTTCTGGCACTCGTGGTTTAGTTTTCTCAAAAAATATGAATGATTGAATGAATGAATGAATGAACAAATCAGCCTTGGTTTTAACTCAGTAAAGGCTTCCAAATTAGAAACATGAGACCTCCCAACTGAATAGTAGTATATCAGCAGTCAACAAAGTAAGCTAGTGTCTCCTGCAGAATATTTCTTTCAATCAAAGCATTATTATTTATTAAAGTGTTGAGAACATGACTCTAAATTAATCATAAGATATCTCCAGGTTGGTAATTTTAATGCTCTGCCCTTCCTTGTCACTTAAGACCTTGAAATGTTTCAATTTTCTTTCAAGGTGCGGGGTTAAAATTAATTGTTTGTACTTCTGTTTTGGGAATAGAGAGGCGGGGCGATACCTGAAGAAAAAAACCTATAAAGACAAACTGCAAGCTTAGGGGAACTGTTCTGAGCGTACTCACTATGCTCATACTCATAATTCATAGTCTATTTGGGAGTGCTGTGTAAGATTGTATTGTTATTGTTCCCAGCAAGGAAGGGGATGGCAGGATTAATTTATTAGCAAGAGCAGCAGTGGTCTCCAAAGTAGGCAACAGGATCCAACACGTTGTAAATCTAGACACGATATCAGATACTATTCTTTATGTTATCTGGAGATACTGAGCAGCTCTGAGAGTACAACTGCCACCAAGACTAACTCAAGAAAAACAATGAATTCTTTATAGGGACTACATATTTGGTATACTCAAACTTTAACTTGAACACTGGCGCAGGATGATTTATTTCATAAGCATGTGTGAACCATCTGAATATAGCTGAATATATTACATGCATTTTTAATGAGATGGTGAGCTGTACTGGAATCCATGTGTTTGTTGGAGCATTGCTGTAAGTAAAAATGGAAAAGGATATTAATTGATTTAGGTTTTACCTAAATGCAAAAACTAAGTATAAAAATATAAAAGGAATGGCAATGCAAAGGCAAGCTGCTCAAATATCTGGTGCCGGGCCAAGCAGAATTAATAGTCAAAACCACTGCTAGCATGCATTTCACATGAACTAATAATTGAGGCGAATGAAAAATGTTTATACTACTGGTTAAAGCAGACGTGTCTGCATTATAAAAACTATATAAAACTCCGACTTGGAACGTCTTTGTAAGAAATTGGGCCATCTTATATAAATGTATCTGTTTCTGGTGTGGTTCTGTCCAAAGTAACATCCGGCACCATCGTCCTAAACAGGGGATTAAGGTTTAGTACTTTGAAGAAAAGGTCTGAAAGGTTCTGTACTTTTTACTATGTTGCAAAATATTCTGAGTGTTAATGACTGTGTAATTGGTCAGGACACAAAAGCAGGGGTTAACAGTTCACAAACATCCCTTTCAAACTCTCAGAGTTTAAATCATATAACTGACAGACAGATAATCTAACAGCAAAAACATTTGATTGTTTTATTCCATTTTACCTAGTTATTTGTTTGTTTAATTGTAATATACTTTACATATTTGCCAGTGCAAGACACCCATTCTGTTTTAGGCCCATGTTGTCTCACACCAGCCGTAATATAATACTGCTCAGTGGGAATTATCAAAAGATGTAAAATAAAATGAAATAAGTATTGTTTAATGAGTTTGGCAAAACCAACACCTCTGGAAAAGGTTACGAGCCAAACTAATATTATCCTGCTTCTTGCAGTGATATGATAACATGATCTTTTAAAAAACAAATAAATTTCATATTAATTTTTCCAAATCAAATATTCTTCTAAGCACAATATTCTTAAAAGTGACAGACATATAGAGTCACCATCTAGATAAAAATGTGGATGAGTCAAAAATGATTTAAGAACAATTTAATTTAAAAGAGTATTGGCAACGCTATAATTTCATACCTGCAACATCTTAACAGACATATCACGTATATATCTGTGTAGTATTTGAACGTGTTTGGGAACTATTTAGCTTTTGTTTACGTGTGAAAGCTTAAAATCGCTACTGAATTTTGAGTTACTTTCCTTTCAGACACAGATCAGAATTAGGAGTAATCCAAATATAATCTGATCAAAAACACAGATCTTATCCTTTACAAAGAAAAATATGACTAGTGATTTTTAACCAAGAATACATAAACTGATCATATAATGCCAGATTGAATAAGAATATGACTTATTTACAAGCTTTCGGCCCTTTTCATTAATGTACAATTTATGGCTTATTGGATATGTTTGATAGGACATATTTTTAGATCTTAGAGTCCACTACACAAATTATGATTAGCCTAACTTCAGGCCTCCCATCAATGCGTTGCTTCTCTACGACAATGAGAACTAGTTCACGCAAGCCAAGTCTTATACGAAGTTAAACGGGTAATGTGGTCATGCAAATCAGTAAGTGTTCCTGAGAAGTCTGAAACAGCCGTGCTCAGTCACCTCTCCACTTACTGCAGATAATGTAGGCCAACAATGAAGCACAAGTAGCTGTGCGCACCAGGCAAAATCCCAATTCACATCAGACCATTGTTAATGCATATCACAGTCTGGTTGAGCTATTCTACCCACAGAAAGGCTTGCGAGCATTTGAATTAAATGAAACTACAATACATAACAGAGCGCTTGTGAGAAACATACAGAAGGACAATATGAAGTTGGCGAACAAAACCACATCAGACTAGGAATTTGACAAATACATAACTGTTGTGGAACAACACTTTATTGACATCAGTGAGTAATGACCATTGGTCACATTAAGGAACTTCTGGTGACATGCACAGAACCCAAACAATCTCAACAAATGTTGGGTTCTAACTAAATTATTTGTGTATTAAAGCAGCTATGACTACGCTTACACCATAAAGTTACTGAAATGCAGTCTAACCTTATTAAATATTATATATATATGTCATTTACAGGTGCATTCATTTCTAATTTCACACTTTCAGCTTTACCTTTTAATAAACATTAATTACAAATAATCTACGTAACGGACTAAACCTCTTAATAAATATAAATCAGCCAAGGTATACAAATAAGCACAGCCAATGCCCAATTTACTCGGTATATTACGCTTTACGTTTACTTCTGTATGTAAGCAGATGCACATTTATTCTTCCAGCTTTTGGCACATATGAATAATACCCTGCACAAATATTTTCAAAGAAATAACACAGTATTCTATTTGGGATTTGTATTTATTTGACCGTTATGATTTAGGGATTTCCCCAATTTGCATATTCTGTTTTTCTACTGCGATACTCAAAGTAACTCAAAAGCCATCAGGTCGTGCCGTATACAGGTCTATTAAACATACAGTAGGATCTGATCTTACGAGGTCAGCTAGGTCTAGGCCTTAAACAGTGTGTTAGTTAGTTTTGGGAATTCTTTCTTGAGCTACTGTTTCAGTCCAGTAAACCAATGCCTTCTTTCTCCTGTCTTAAAAAATAAAGTTATTCAAATCCTAAAATGATTAAAATGGGAACGGACACAAGTTTGACAAGTGTAAGCATCTTTGCACCTAGAAGAGTTTTGTAAAAAAGTCTGAAAATCTTACGACACCTGAGATGAAGCCAAAACAACTATTAATTTGAACAGAAAGCATTCATTTGTTTACTTTAATGCTGTGTACGTCAGTGTGCAACCATTTTCTAAACCCCTCTTGGTCGAGGCCACGTATTATTGGTTTGTCATCACCCCAAACTTTGACTTTGATCTGATCAATCTCAAAATCAAGTATGGTGGTGATGGATGTGAAAACAAAATAAAATAAAATAAAATAAATCACTCTCGCTGCTGGGTTGCTCCTATATTTGATATTAAATATGGCCTTTTACACTCAAAGCACATTTGCAGCTTATTTTTTTAATATTTGGTCTTACGCCTAAGAGTTTGGATATCACTTTGTGTCAATCCTTCGGGTCTATAACCTGCTCTATCCGCAGTATGGGCACAGGAGACAGGGACACTTACTTGAGGTTCTGTGAGCTCCAAATGATGGTGTCCAGGGACTTGGCTAAGGGCAGTGTAAACTTGCATAAGACCACACAAATCCACATGTAGTATCTCCAGCAGCCGTCCGTAGCCATTTCTGTGTGAAGAGGATGTTAGAAGCGTTAGAAGATTCGGCTTTCTGCGCCAGACACAGACCAACGGTTTCAGTTCAGAAGTGGGAGCTTGGTCAATGAGGAGCGTGTACGGCTCCGTGTACGAGACATAGCCCACTACACGGGGACTTTTCTCAGCCTGTTTCCAAGAACGTGTCCTTGGCTGAACCTCGGAGAGTAAACCGAGCGTTTCGCCGCACGAGTTAAACGTTAAACGTTAGCGTAGCAGCCCGTGTTTATTCCAGCAAAAGAGCAGCAAACCTGTAGCTTCAGATACGAATAACGCTGCCGCCTTCACATTCGCCCCCGTGGCAAATTTTCGACGGCTAGTTCGGGAACAGGTACTGCAGGTCTAGCGAGGGAAAAATAAAATCCTCGTCAGAGAAACGCGAACTGAAGCCCTCGCTGCCAAACACGGCAGAGGTCCGTCCGTCCAAATAACTCCCCGCAACTCATTTTACGTACAACAACTCGGAGGAACGTTAGTTAGCTACAACGTGTGGACCTCTCTACTGTTGTCGTCCCTCAGAATATCCTCTTTTCCCGAAGATATAATGTTTGTTTTCTTCAGTAGCGCGGCTTCCTCGCGGTCATCTCCCCGGCGCTGAAAACTCTGGGTCCACAGTGTTGTCAGGTTCATTCACTCCGGGGCTGAAGGGAGAAAAACCGCAACTTCCTTTAACCGTGCAGAGAGACGCAGGAGGAACACACAGAACCCCCGGTTCGCTTCGCTTCTGTGTCCGCGCTGTTGGGTTCTCAGTTCTCTTTACTGGGTCTGCATATTGCACCAGTCCCCGCACACACTGCTACTGTAACCAGACACCACAGCACAGAAGCCACGCCCCCGCCATGGAATCCGACCAATCACAGAGCAGAACAGCATCAGCCTCCTCCCACCCGCTCAGAACACGTTGAGACCGTACGGACGAGCCCCTGCTCCATCAACAGCGCTCTCTCAACACAGTACGGACGGAGACTATAATAAAACCGTTTTTAATAAACGAAATATCACTGACAGCACCGATAGGAGCAAGTTTACTTCAAATAATGTTGTGATCATACTTTGTTGGAATGCAATTAGTCTCATTCCTGCCCTTTACTAATTGGTAAACTATCAAAACCTTCTTTATTTCCTAGTCATGGACATAGATTTTCTAAGAAAATTCATTTTCTCTTCCCTACGTTTCATAAATTGTGACCACATCTCACTATCAGAATTGAATGACAGGATCAGTAATTAGGATCTGTTCCTGTGACTTCCCATACAACTAAGTTTGGCAAAAGTTACCTACCGGCTCTGTAACCCTTATAAGTGTTTAAAGAAAATGTTTTAATCTAATGTTCAAAGAGCAGAAGTGGATGTTGATGGATATTTATCACTTCAAATGTTTAATGTTAAATTAGGTTCAGTGTTCACTAAGGCTTCATGGTTTAATTGTAATATTCAGAGAATGTTTTGAATGTTTGGCCAGGGCCACAGATTGTGTTTCATGATAACACAAAAAAAAGGCCTAAAAAAAGATAAAAATCTTTTATGAATGTGACTGAGACATGACATGGAACATATTTAGAAAGAAAAAGAAAAATCTGCATGGCTTAAACTGCGGTAATATTTTCTTTAACTTAAAACAAATAAAATAAATAAAATAAATAAATAAATAAATAATTAAATATATATATATATATAAAATAAAATAAACTTTAAAAAAAAACTTCCAAAAATGGCCAAAAAATATATATATATTCTTCACTAAAAAAAAAGTTATATAAAATGCAAAAAAAAAAGTTATATAACTTGTAACAACAGCAGAACCAGTGCTCTAACAGGTTAAAACACTATTTTAAAAGCTTCTTTATGGATTCAAAGAGGCTAAAAGAGGGATTCTGCCTTAAAGAAGAATAATCTATATATGGTCAGAAGTACTGTGTTTAAGGCACCGGAGGAAAATAGATTTTACACAGCTGGCAACATTGAGGAAAATTCCAGCACGCAAACGTTTCAAACCAGCTCACATGACCTCAACTAGTTCTGACCACAATATGTGTTTATGCACCTAAAATATTTGCATACAACTGTATAACCACTGTCTACATAAACCCTTTTTAAATGAGGTACACAGTGTGGGCTGCTAAGTGAGTCTGTACAAGCTCTTTGAAGCTTACTCTCGTCTAGTGTAAAATGAGAATACATTTTTAAAAAACCATATCGCATAAACACGGTTTTTCTGTAAAGTTGTACATTAGGTGTCCACTGCACTGGGGAGTTGCGTGAGTTCCCATCACACAGAATGACACTCCGCACAGAACACCTGGCCCGGAGTTCACAAATCACCTCTGAGGAAAAGGACTAACATAGGGTCAGTTATTCTGACCAGAATCTGCACAGCAGGGGAGTCATCTGATCCTGGCAGCAGGATATGCTTTGTAAAGGCCTTGACAATTTCAGTGATGAGTTGAATCAGGTGTGTTGGAGCAGAGAAAAGCATTAAATGCAGCACTGACTAGGGTTCTTAAGCCCTGCCGAAGTAAGGACCGTATAGAATACTTTTTTAAGCTCTGTGGCGATCTGTGGGTACTGGGTACTGCGTAGAAAGCAAACAAACAAAAAGTACACAATGTAATTGATGCAAACCACTGTACAGCATTAAGTGGGAACCATTTTGTCAAACAGAAGCAACTGAGTGAGTGTGAGAGAGAGTAAATGAGAAAGTATGTGAGCTAGTAAGATATTCGCCAGTTTCAAGAGGTGCTTCACATTTAAAAAGCAGCACATTTTATACACAATACAAGACAAAGACAATATCAATCATTCATTGAATCATCCTTCTTCAATTGTTTGATCAGGCTTGAGGAACCTTGACTAAATAATTGGGCACAAAATAGGAACACACCCTGGACGTGTCATCACTCCATAATTATTCAGAGTAGTAACTGTTTTTTTTTTCTGTTTTTATTTTTTATTTTTTTAATTTAGTTTGGCCCAGGAAGAAAAATCTGAGGCAATAAGTTCTGGACAGAACAGACTAGACATAACAGAATTTTTCTGACAAAACAGGAAGTGGCCAAACATTCTGTATTTTAAAGAAACCAGTAGAGCACGATCCCTGACATATTCTTAAAAATGACCTGACACCTTTCATGTTTTGTGACAAAAAAATAAAAACACCCCACATGCTGACAGGGTGAAAAGGAAGACTTGATCATGGTACTTAGTGACAGCTATAGTGGTGTACCTGTATTGGTGTCACAGAACAACACAGATTATCAGTTTGAGTTTTTGAAATGGGAAGCCCACCATTAAAAAAAAAGTAGTTAAACTTAAGTTGCTTCAACTTGCTCTAAATGTCTTTATTACGGTGGTGATAGCAGCCACTGATTGATCAGAGAAGTCTTTATATACAGTGAAGTATTTAAGATTAAGGTTTTTACATTAGTTATCTGAGTGATCTGTGTTTTATATATAAATAGATGTATAGATGATTTTTGCCTAATGATGTCCTGGATGTGTTTCTCCACCATGAGTGTATTTTAAAAACACATTTTTGACCAAACCGTTTCTCAGATCCACTATAAAACAATATCAGATGGAGTGTTCCTAATTTTTTATGTAACAGCTTTCTGTGTTAGCATTAGGTGCTCTGAACGCTATGGACATCTGGTTCCTATCAACAGTGCTGAGAAAGTTTTTCTAGACTATTAGTTTGAAACCGCTAAGATTATTTCACAGAATTTCTGAGAGAAAAAAAGTGGATTTTAAACAGTGGGTTATTTTTCTGGAAATATCTGATGTTTCATTAGAATGGTAACCACAGGTGTGAATAGCAGCTATGTTTAAATAAGTACATCAACTTAAATAAAAATATAATAGGATCCAGTTCAAATCAAAATCTAATAGGGATTTGGTATTTTCTGGAATATTTTTACATTTTACTTATACTTTTCTTATCTTTATAATAATAATAATAATAATAATAATAAATTTATATTTGAAAGCTCATTTCAAGAGACCCAAGGACACTGTACAATAGATAATAAAAGAAAAAATAAATGGTAAATAAAAAGGTTAATACACATACATACATAGACACATACATAACCATAAACACATACACATAATATCATCCATATGCTAGTTTAAAAAGATGAGTTTTGAGTCTGGTTTTAAAAACAACTACATATGAACAAGCTTGCAGTTCATCAGGAAGACTATTCCACAGCTTTGGACTCACGACACAAAATGCTCTATTTCCAATGGTGCTTAGCTTAAAATGTGGGACCTCAAGCAAATGGAGGCTTGAGGACCGAAGAGTACGCACTGGAGAGTATGATTGAAGTAAACTACTTAGATAAAAAAGGGCAAGGTCATGCAAGGATTTTAACACCAACACAAGCAATTTGTACTGTATACGGTACTGCACTGGGAGCCAATGAAGACAACTTAGGACTGGAGTAATATGCTCCCACGATTGTGTATGTGTCAGCACCATAGCAGCAGAATTCTACACATACTGCAGCCTGCTCAAAGCCGGAGCAGGGAGGCCACACAACAGAGCTTTGCAGTAGCCGAGTCTTCAGTCAAGTTACAAAAGCATGGACTATGGTCTCAGCAGCAGTGAAAAAGAGAAAAGGGTGAATCCTAGAAATATTTTTAAGATGGTAGAAAGCTGTCCTAAATGTGTTGTTTTAAACTAACTGTAACTGTATTAAACTAATCAAGATTTCTAGTTCATATTTAGCTACTAATTTCTTTTTGTGCTTCATTTTATTCTTTTTTGTTAGTGTGGTGTTCTGTGACCTTGAAGTTTTACATTTATATTTTAGACCAAAAGCATCCGTCAAGAGAAGAATAGAACCAAACTAGGTTCAGTTACTTTGTTGATAGAAGCTGGATGTCCTACTGCTGCCCCAGTGCAGTACTTCAGATTTCTTCTCATAGTTTTGACATTATTTTACAAAAATAAGAATATTTTTTACAAGAGTATGAATTTGCGCTATAGCTCGGATTTCCTTGACACGCTTGTATTAAAGAGCACTGGTTCCTAGCTCTAGCTACTGACATGCAGGGACATAATGAAAGTGTACAGAGCAGGTGGAGCCTGTAGGATTGTAGTTGAGAAACACTGGTGTAAGTTAAATAAACAGACCATCTGTTGTGCAACACACACTTAACGTGTTTGAATCTGTGCTTTGCGCTTTTATATTACGACACACACACATTTTTTTTAATGAATTTCTGCCTGCAAGTGAAGCATTTCAGTAGATGATTTAGAAGCAAGCAGATAAGCCACAGCGATACATATAGATTAATGGCATTCATTTAATCCTCACAAATGATTTATGAACATCATATAATGATCATTTGGCCTAAATGAAAGTTTGAAATCTTGCATGAATCTTTTACATTTTACTGGGCCCTTCTGAGGTTTTATATTGTGCAGAAAATAAGCTTTCAGGGTCTACCCATGTGTTAACATTGCCTAATGATTTATATGTGTATTAAAATGCCAAGAAAGGTGTTTAAATCATACCACAAATCATAACCTTTTAATTCAATTTCGGTGTACAAATACTAGTGCAACTGCAAGGTACTATGTGTTATAAAGGGTCTAAACATATTGCTTTCAGACAAAAAACTTTGTGTCTCAGAAATGGGCAAGTTTCTGGAAAAAAAAGGGGAAAAGCTTAAATCCTATGGAAGCAAATGTTAAAAAAAGAAAAAGGAAGATATAAGCTTTTCTTCCAACAGCAACAATACGTTGGTGCTGTTTCACATGTCAGGTTTTTAAACTAGGCCTGCCCCCAAGTAGCCAAGATACCAGACACAATACATTAATATGTACAATGCCTGCACGCCCTGAACCCTGAGTTCACAGTGTAGTAATTACATCTAACTTGTACGTACATATAGGCAGTTTTATCTGAAAAAAAGCAAGTAGGTTTTCAGTTACTATTTGTAGCTGCACAATTTGTCCATCCCCAATCATGACCCAAATCTGATGACTTGTGCACTAGTTCCCTATTTTGGTGTACTGATATAGTGCAAAAATCTATCAGACCTCTTCAAATATAAGCAATCAATGAGGTAGAAATAAACTATACAACCCAAAATAGACCTCTACTAAAAAACCTTGTTAACATGTCCATGAAGTGTTGATTATATGCTAGAAGATGTATTATGAGCAAAATAACCAGCCAGCGGGATGCGGGCTTGGAGCTGCATGTGATTGGCAGACAGGTATTGGGAGGCTGAGTGCGTAGTTTTAGATTTGTGTGTAAGGAATGAAGGCAAAGGTGTAGCGTTAGAGGCATTATGGGATTCCTAATAATTTGTAAATAGCTTTATATGTTGTTTTGATGAACAGTGATACATTTATGCAGTTTTATCAATGACTGGAATGGGACTGAATTATTAATATTATTAATTTTAAGAAGGTATATCGTAGTCAACATTATTAATGTTCAGAAACACTTATAAAATTGGGTTTGTTTAAGAGGTAGTGTTAAAACAAGATATGCATTTAATATGATTTTTCTCACCATGTGTTAATGCCATACCAACTTGTCAAAATCATTCCTGAGAATACAGGTCCACTGCTTCACATACCTGTTTGGGGAGGCGGGGTTTGGGGTGGTTGTTATTCTCTTAAAAAAAAAAACCCTTGGCATCAGGCATGGTGAACTTACGCTTATGTATGTTTGCTCCAGGCCCTCCATTCTATTGGCAATGCTTTTCTATGGAGATTATACAAGCTGGGAATGCACAATTGAACACCTGTGTCAGCAGCGAGAGCACTTCCCGGAGGAAATATTTACTGCTCAAATGTTGCTCTTTAATAGCTCAAGGGACTTAATGGACAGTGTCCTAACAAAAAAAAGACCCAGAAGACAAGAGGGACAGATAAGGGTTTAGTTCATCTTGGCATATCTGAGAATAATTTGAGACTTTAATGCAATCTCTACTTACCTCAAATGGAGGCGTGAAATTCCTGGGCTCTGATTCTCAGGAGAAATATCAGCAGGAGAGTTTCAGCAAAAGTCCTTTTTTTCTTTCCATCCTATTACTGTCTAGGAGAAACAACAGAGATATTAAAGAGATCTCTTTCCTGTGGGTTTTATACTAGTATTTTACAGAGTGATATTAATTTATAGAGTATAATTGGCTCATTATACAATAACCGAATGTGTCCGCATATAGTTTTTGGATACAATAAGGTTATTTAATAAAGTCAGTGTATATGAACTGGAACATAGTATATACACTGGTGGGGTTTGAAGAAAAACAAGAGCATTCTCTGTCAACTGTGGCCTCATTTTTGTGGTTAATGTTTTATGTCGCCCCCTAGAGTTTACTGTGTAATTGATTACCATTGTCCCAAGTACAATGCAGTCTAGCAGGCTCATGATGAATAGCTGGAGTACAGGGACAGAGGGGGGTTTAAATGTATATAGATGTTTTATCCGTGTTATCATACAGTCTTTGCTCTTCATAGATTCTTCAAGTCAGGTGGCATAAAAGATGATAAAAATGGATATACACCAGTGTGCTGTGTATGTGGTGCACGGCTTTTAAGAAAGAAACTTTCTTTTACTAGATACTACAGTGAATACTTGAACAATTATTGCAGATACTTTACAGGGATTGCTCTTCTCCTTTTTTTAATTGAAGTGTTCCTAAAGGTTACAAAAAGTTACAATCTAAATAAAAAGGGCATGTATTTTGATATTGTTGAGCCAAGTGCGGGTGCAGCTACAATAAGCCTTCACTAAATGTGTTCTACCGCTTTAAACCCTGTCAGTCATATTGTATTAATGAGATGAATGAGCATGAACATCAAATTACTAGTGATTTTTTCTATAATGCTAGACTTTGAGTTAAAGACGTGTGAAAGAAAATACACAGTTTTCTTTTTAAATGCCCACGTTTTTGCCAAATATACTTCACAGTCATCACAAATTCCACCCTATTAGCTAGGACTCACTTAGTCACACAGAGCCACCAGTGCAGAATCATACATTATAATTGATACCATTCAAGCTGTGTTCCAGTCTGTAATTATAACCAAAAGACATCACCTGATAGCACTGGCAGTTGAGTATTTTTTTCTACTGAATGAGCTTATTTTATTGACATTACTGTCATAAGGATTCAGGGACATGCGTGAAGATGGTAGCAAGTACAATAAAGCTGTTCAATAAACAGAAAGATACACAACTGAGAGACACACCGGAGTAATGCACACAGAGAAACCTACATACACAGTATAAAGAACCTAAAAAGGGACTGTAAAATTACGGAAAAAAAAGAAATCTTGCAAAAATAAACACCATAGACACGTAAAAGCCATTAAAAGATTAATAAAATGCTTTGCCATATAAAAACACTTTGAAGAACGTAGTGTCCTTATCATTTCCATAATCGCTCCAAAAACAACATATACTTCCTTTAAAATAAATGGGCCAGTCAAAAACACAACTTAAAATGTTGGTTCTGGCAGGGGTTGGAGAAGCAGTGTTTAAGCGAAACATGCGTTTGTTATTTTTGGTCAGCCTCGGATGTTATAAAAGATATCCGATGGACAAACAAGAGACTGGACGTCTGGGACATATGATAGATGCAGCATATTGCTGTTAACACTGCAAAGTCTGTAGTCGTTCAGGTGCAAATATTACGCCAAATGGGATTAGGCCGTACACGTTCTTGGGCAGATGGTAAGGGTCAGCTTGTAGATTTTTGCTAAATACAGATTTTTTTTCAGTTTTAGCATTGTACAACATTTCACTGACATTATAAAGACCATGTTACATACACATAGTGTTGTCACTTTAGTAGATTCATTGATTTCTGAGCAGATCAGTGTATAGGATATTCCTGCTTGGACCTTTGTAGGCTCTGTATTGTCAGGACAGCAACAGATGACTGAGTGCTTCAAGTGCCAAGAATCCGCATCAACAGGCCCTTCACAACAGGGAAGCATGCAGCGTTGCTGCGGCAACCACAAACATTGCCTGCAGTGAGGGTTGCCAGTGTCCCCGCAGACTCAGCGACAGCGATACCTGATCCGCCGCAGGCCAGAAGGAGGCTCACAGTCCCTGATTAGTTTCACAGCTGCACCACTCCTACCGGGCCAACGTGCCCGTGATAGAACAGGAATCACTAGTGTCTCTCTGAGAACATCCCCAGGAGGCACGGACAACTGAGGACACTTCTCATGACATGTTGCACTGAGTTTGTCAAAGGCAAGTGCAACGATGAAGCCAAAACGCTTAACACCATCCACTCAGGCTCTTCCAGTAGCTTGCCACACATAAATAAGGCCCATTACATCCGCAGAGTGCAATCTGTAGAGTGCAATCTTGTAGCCCCCCCATTTCGGAGTGGCACGGATATCTGAATAAATGTGTTTGGCTAATCCCAGTGGGCAGGATGGTGCTCAAGTATCCTTACAGTCAGCAGAGATCCTCTAAGGCCAGATTGATTTAGCATGTACGTAATTCGTATGGAAGGTGATAGGAGATGTGGGGGTTGGGGGGGGGGTACCTAGATATGGAGTGCAGATATGACTACAACATTGCTGTGTCAGCACTAGGAGCTGGCACTTTTCCCCCGCATCACACCTCTCGCATATGAAGTGCCACCGAGATCAATGCATACACCCGTAACTGAGCAGGGGGAAGATTGCAACACTGCATTACCATATTCAAATATTTGCTCTTTTACGCCACCTTTTTCCCCATGGGCCATTTGCAATTTAGCGCCAACTGCTTTTTCTTCACAAGAGGCTCATTTTGCGTAGGTGAACCGGTAAATATATTTCCTTCAAATACTGGGGTTGGTTATTTAGGAGTCTAGTGCCTGTAGTGTCATCTTTATTGACACAATCAATGAACATAAACAGTAGCATCTTCATAGCAAAATTTCAGGTTCAAAAAACTTGTTGCAAACAGGAAAAAAGAAAAAAAGATTCCTAGATTATGGTGTAAATCATATGTTAGACTGTAGTCAAAAGAAAGTCTGACTAACTACCTATTTTAGCAAACTAATTAAGATGCTTAATAGAGTAATATTTCTGTCTAAATACACATTTGCACAGTCTGAAAATATAGCAAATACAATAAAAACTACATGAAGAATCCTTTTCCAGTATACAGTACAGCAATGTTCATTCATTCATTCATTATCTGTAACCCTTATCCAGTTCAGGGTCGCGGTGGGTCCAGAGCCTACCTGGAATCATTGGGCGCGAGGCGGGAATACACCCTGGAGGGGGCGCCAGTCCTTCACAGGGCAAACACAGACACACACACACACACATTCACTCACACACTCACACCTACGGACACTTTTGAGTCACCAATCCACCTACCAACGTGTGTTTTTGGACTGTGGGAGGAAACTGGAGCACCCGGAGGAAACCCATGCGGACACAGGGAGAACACACCAACTCCTCACAGACAGTCACCCGGAGGAAACCCATGCGGACACGGGGAGAACACACCAACTCCTCACAGACAGTCACCCGGAGGAAACCCACGCGGACACGGGGAGAACACACCAACTCCTCACAGACAGTCACCCGGAGCGGGAATCTAACCCACAACCTCCAGGTCCCTGGAGCTGTGTGACTGCGACACTAACCTGCTGCCAGCAATGTTCAACATCATGGAAAACTCCACAATAACTTTGTACTTGTGTTAAATGCTGTGTACACTACTAAAAGAAAACTCAAAACAACACGTCTCAGAAGACACAATTAGAAGCTCTACTCAGTGGGGAAACGTTCAGTCCTTTAGGGATGATTTCAGTGAAGGCATAAAAATGGTCTACTCTGTCTTTTGTTAAACATGTTTACTGAGCTATTAATGTCTTTTGTAGTTGTATATTTTAGATTTATTTTTGATTCAAAAATAACCTGCTATTACAATCTTCATAAAACCAATGCATTCAAGGTTGTACTATCTATTGTTCTAGGAGTGGATATCTAACTCTATCAGTAAAGCATCAAATGACATGGCCATAAAGTCACCTGAAACCAGGCCATAAAACCTCCAGCTTTAGAGCTGAAATGACTGCATTATATTATAGTAAGTACTTTCAAGGAATGCTTCATTCAGAAATGCTTTGCTCAACAACCAGTGAAACCTGGTGCACCCCTGTAAGCTATGTTAATGGTATGGATAGTATAGTGCTTCCCTCCAAGCAGCTCTATAGTTCCGTTATTTTACAAAGCATCTAAAAGGGATATGTTTTCCGATCTCACTGAAGGACTAAGTAACTGGCAATGGTTCACCATTGTTTTCAATGAATGCACACTCCTGGCCATTACCTGTTATGAGTTAAATGCAGACTATAATGTCAAAAAATCTTTTATTAGTGCTTTGCAACCCTGTCCTTAAGATGGAGGTCCATACTCCACAAAGGTCATAGTCACATTTTGACTACTAAAGCCATGCACTTTGCATGGACCACTAGACAAAGCAGTCTTTACAAATATTTCTGTATGCATTAGACCAACTGCTTAAGGCTAACCCAGCATTGAATTAAAGAATCCATGAGTGCTGGGCATACTGTACTGTGTAAACACAAGTAGGTAAAAGTTATTAAATTTAAGGAGATACTTCTGGAGATTCAATATATGATAATCTACAAACGGATGTAGGAACTGGACCTGCAATATAGAGAAAATTGGAAGTCTATCAACCGTAAAAGACCTGGTAGACGACCAAAGCCAGTCACCATCAGATAAACGGTACTTTCATCTTTAAGAGATGAGAAAATGAAGCTGCACTCCCTTCAGATCTGATACGTTCTTCTATTGTCTAAAGAAAAGTTGATGATATGAGTCTATAAGGATTTATTAGGTGTACAAATCATTTTTTAAAACTTTTTTGTGTAATATACGCCACTCGACCACTCACTGTCTTTCTTTGACTTCCACTGACCAAACAGGAACACTTTGTACTTTTATTATTAAAGACTAAAGTCCATTTGTTGCTGTGTATACTTTAATTTCCCACTTTCACTCTGTTATTTAATGGACCCCATAAGACCACCACAGAGCATTTAAAAAACAGGGTAAAAGGGGGCAGACAATGCGTACAGAACAACAGATGGACTCCACTCTGTTATTGTATAAGTATAAAGTGCTCTTGTGGACAGTAGAGCTGAGAGAATGGACAGTGAGTGAAGAAACAAGGGCACCACTCCTTCACAGGGTGACACTTTTGTGTCACCAATCCAACTACCAACGTGTGTTTTTGGACTGTGCGAGGAAACACCAAACCCCTCACAGTATTTTAATTTTGAATTCCAAATATAGGTTACACAAAGACGCTTTAAACGTGTACATTTGTACACATAATACATCTCTCAAGAAGCAAAACTGCACATTTCTTTTACGTCTGATAGCACTCATGAGATGAATGGGAGACGTAGTAAAATCTTAACATGAACACACCAACTGCCAAAGGCTCCCTGAAACACCCTTTTAAATATACGCTTTCTCATTTATTTCTGATGAAGGAAAATACATAACCTGCACTCATTCACTGGAAATAAATTAAAATTTGGTTTTGGGCTTTCGCACAGTACAGTACAGGGGTAAGCAAGTGGATGAAACTGCACAAACCCAGTAGGCTCTATGAATAATTAAAGAGCATAGTGAATGCTAAATGGGCTCTTCCTGATGAGAATAACTGCATTATGTGTTGAAGAATAATGGTAGAGCCTAGGAATGCTCGGTTACCGATCAGGCACTCCAGAGGTCGAGTGGTCTCAGACGGCCTTATCAACAGATGAGGATTAGCCCATGGGTAAAACATGCGTAATGTGTAACTAAAAAAAAAGGAGGAATCAATGTCTCTCACTCATTAACTGCTTGGCAAACAATGCCAGTGTAAACAGGAGATACCCCTTGGCTGAAGAGCAAGGTCAGTTTGCCTTCCTGTGACTTTAAATGCATTACGTTGGAAACCAGTGTTATTTGATTCAGCGCAGAAAGCATGTTTTTGAACGAAAAAAAAAAAAAAACCTGAACCTTGTTGGAATGTTCACGCTTAATTGGCTTCATTTTTGTCCAGACCACTTCCTCTGGTCTGATTCATGAGAGTTGCAGGACATTTTCCTGACAGAAAAGAGTGCACCCTTCTCTCCCTCTCTACCCAGCCCCCCATTCATAATATCAGGCGCTGGTCTGGAGATTGTGTCTCATTACCTTCTTGTATATCAATCACTATGCCTCCATTCTTGTTCACATGTTCTACATTAATGTCGACCACAGTCACACAAAGGGTGGCATTGGCCTCCACAGGAAACAGTGATTACTGTAATTACATTGCGCGGCATGGTAAGAGAGGGTCCTGATATTAACATGATCCTTCTTTGCATTTCCTCCTTGGGCTCTTAGCAGCGCTGAAATGAAAGACAGTGGGGTTATTGAAGGAGGAACCGAATCTCGACGTCTCCCAGATGATCCATCACTTACACTGACTCATCTGAAGTATGCTCAGGCTTATGCAAAGTCGGCCTGGCTTGTTTACTCGTCTGATGCGGTTAGATGGAATGAGTATCTCGGTCGGGTGCTGGGCATAAGAATTTCGGTCCATATTAATGGAATTACAAGCATATGTTAGCCATGCCCATTCTTCCGAGCAACTTGTCTGTCAAACATTAGGTCAAACACTGCTTTGAGATGGCGAGCGAAAATGGCTGATTGTGCGGGCAGCGGGCCCAGGCTCTGCCGTGCCGGGTAAAAAAGAGCGGGCCAAAGAAAAGGGGATTAGGCAACGACAAAAGCCGGTGGCTTAATCCAGTTTAATTAAGGCGCGCTCGTTTCATGTGTGATTGACAGGACCTGCAGAAGTGTCTCCTTTCTCATCGGCTCTGTGGCTCTCTCTGTGTGAATGCTAATGAAATATACACTTCAGCATAAGTGCTCTGCCCCAGCCAGGCCGTAATGATGGGAAGAGATGCGAGCACCCCCTCTTTTTTTCCCCCCTTTCTCTCTCTCTTTTTTTAGATGTCTGCAGCCGTTCGCTGGAAGAGACAAAAGATGTGAATGGAGACTTCAAAGCTGTCTGTGAAAGGCTTTACGGATGGAAGGAGAAAGAGACGCCCCGAGCACTCTGATGTGGCTCCTCCGCTCCCCTGTTTGTTCCTCACCACGTCCCCGCTGGGTTTTTGTGGGCTTTCGTGGTGGCTTCAAATTAGAGATGCGTCTCTTAATATAATTGGGTCAGAGCATCTGATTCATGACTTGCTTCCTCTGGGTGTTTTCGCTGGGAGAGTTGTTTTTTCTTTCTTTCTTTCTCTCTTTCTTTTCTTTAAACGCCCTCTTTATTGTCCTTTTCTGCTTTCTGTTGGGCAGAGGTTAGGATGTGGTGGAGATAAATTCATATGCCCACATTAAATGGCGATGAGGGAATTTGCGCTGAGGACGGTACCATTGTCACACCATCGCTTTGACTCACTGTGAGTCATGTGCAAGGCTCAGCTTGGTAAAGGTTGTTTCAAGCAGCAAGTCACATACTAATCCAGCGAGTGTCTGCTTGTGTTCCTCTAAGTTGTTTATCACAGAAAGGGCCAACGTTTAATAAAATGCAAGGATCCCATTACCATTTGCTTCAGTGGTCCAGAGGTTTTAAAACCTGCTGTTCTCATAGAGCTAAATGGCTCTACTCCTCTTGCATTCTGGGACGTATTTTTTTCTTCCCCCCTCACAGTGAAGGGCTGAGGACCTCCCAGCATTCTTTGTGGCTGCTTTCTTTAGCATGCCTTGCCTCATTTGCTTTCACATGGCTCCTCCACGTTCAATGTAATCCTTTGTTTTATGAAGCCCTTTTAAAAATCACACATCTCTGACAGACAAAGAAGATAATCGCGCAACGTCTAACACATGCAGCCGCTATCAGCCTCGCTATGAAAATGCTCAAACTGACAGCACGGAGAAGATCCAATTCCAGTTTAAAGTGGGAAATAAAATATATATTAAGAAATGTTATTTGCATAGCTAACCACATGATCTTGGGTCCTCATGACTCCTGCTTGTCTCACCTGTATCCTAGGCTTATCAGCTGGAGAACGCCACCATGCTGCTCTTGCCCCTGGACCCTGAAGCTAATTTTAAACACTGATTTACCCTTGCATTCTTTTGCATCCACCATACAAAGAGCTCCCCAAAGCCAGACAGTGACATTTCCACAATCAGGAAGTGTCTCCCACTGAGCAGCAGAACTGAAGAAATTCCTATAATGGTGCACTGGGTTCTCAGGCTTAATTGGGTTCCTCCCCTTGCCATGAACACTATTTTCTTTGTGAGAACGCTTTTCACTCTTACTTTGCATATGTGTTCAATGATTTAAGCAGGTGGGGTACCTGTGAGGCAAGTTCTCAGTTCACCAAACAAGGTATGGTAGAGGTACAATATTGTCACTAATCTTTCATTACAGAACTGTGTAAAATAAAATAACGTATCCATATGAAATCAACACAATTGTAAAATATACAATTATGATAGAATACTGTATAATTAT
The DNA here is from genome assembly GCF_029633855.1 of Hoplias malabaricus. Taxonomy (NCBI): domain Eukaryota; kingdom Metazoa; phylum Chordata; class Actinopteri; order Characiformes; family Erythrinidae; genus Hoplias; species Hoplias malabaricus. Next base: position 30,176,902 of record NC_089816.1, read on the forward strand.
GTTCCCCGGTTGGAGGTATATATACCTTTAAGGGTACCACCACAGTGACAGCAAAAGGCACCAATCATTCATTATCTGTAAGCGCTTATCCAATTCAGGGTCGCGGTGGGTCCAGAGCCTACATGGAATCATTGGGCACAAGGCGGGAATACACCCTGGAGGGGGCGCCAGTCCTTCACAGGGCAACACAGACACATTCACTCACACCTACGGACACTTTTGAGTCGCCAATCCACCTACCAACGAGTGTTTTTGTACTGTGGGAGGAAACCGGAGCACCCGGAGAAGACCCACGCGGACACGGGGAGAACACACCAACTCCTCACAGACAGTCACCCGGAGCGGGAATCGAACCCACAACCTCCAGGTCCCTGGAGCTGTGTGACTGCGACACTAACCTGCTAAGTACCACTAAGTATCATAAAAGTCTAAAATATTAAAGGCACAAATTGTCCATAAGTTAAAACGGTTTAATATTTATTAAATGTTTATGGGCAGCTTAGTTACAAGTCTAATTTTACTAAAAGTTAAAAAAAAGTAAGCAGTGTTGGTCTTTGTTCATAAAGAAACTCGCCAAAACATGTTAAGATTTTGTATAAATTCACAGAAAATGACGATGCCAGGGCTGCTGTGGCAGGTTCCAATTTTCAGCCGTCCTTTTGGCCTGTGCACTCCTGCTGTCACACGATGCTGCTGCACTGACACTGATCTGGAGAACTGTTTAAGCCGACCCAGTTTAAGAATGTGCGTGCTGTGACCTAACTGTGTGATTAGATTTCTCATAATGTAGTGGAGTAAAAAGTAAGATGTTCGACTTTAAAATGTAGTGAAGTTACACCACCGGCTGCTTCAAAATATTCACACGTTTCATTTAGTACCTACTCTGCATGCTTTGAACCACGAGTGAGCAAGAACTAAAAAATGCACCCGATGCCAGGTACCAGACACCACATTTACGTAGTGGAAAAGCAAAGATGAGAGTCTTTTCAAGTAGGAACCATGCAGTGGAGAATGCCATATTTTACTTAAAAGGAACCACTGTAGTCTTTACATTTCAGTAGTTTTCAACCCTCAAGAGTCATTTTGCAAATCTTCTTAAATTCGCCTTTAAATGCACGTTATACCCATTTGTGTAATAATTTACTTATCTGAACAATCTCAGCTCTCTCTGTAAAGATGTCACATTGTCAACAGATAGAATTTGGCCTTAAAGCTGTAAATCTTCTGTCGGATTTAGAAAGTCTTCATATCACTTTTGAGGAAAAAATACCTTTACTAATAAGTGGTCATGGGTCATTTTCACATGTAGACATTTCATTTCATTTCAACATGTAGATGGAAACAACTCTACAAATTACACATGGTGAGCTGCAGATGACATGTATCTCATATCTAAACACATATTTCATAAGTGTTTAGTGAATGTGGATAACATATAACTATGAGAAAAGATGGAAATTAAATTTAAAAAATATATGGACCATATTTGTATGCGCTGTAGGATGTCAAAGATATTAATAAAAAACACTGAAAATCACTGGGTTTCCTCCGGGTGCTCCGGTTTTCTCCCACGGTCCAAAAAGACACGTTGGTAGGTGGATTGGTGACTCAAAAGTGTCAGTAGGTGTGAGTGTGTGAGTGAATGTGTGTGTGTGTTTCCGTGTTGCCCTGTGAAGGACTGGCGCCCCCTCCAGGGTGTATCCCCCGCCTTCCGCCCAATGATTCCAGGTAGGCTCTGGATCCACCGCGACCCTGAATTGGATAAGCGCTTACAGATAATGAATGAATGAATGAATGAATGAATGAATGAATGAAAATCACTGACTCACATGCAGGTTCATAAACCACAAAGGGTTCAAAGTGCGTTTCTATAATTTTACTAAATTTCGTCCCCTATTTAAGTCATGACTAATTCCATCCACAAGTTTCTGCAGGTCTCCCCAGTGAAACAGTTCGAACAAACTGAGCTGACATGTTTCTTTTGAGACATCACAAACCAACCACCACATTTTTGCCACCAACCTAACATAACCAGACTTTGAAGGAGAACACAACCTGCCCAACTCAAGGTAACAGATGCTTGCATTTACTAGTATTTTCCTGAGTGATGTGGAGAGGGAGAGTCGTCTGACACATCCAGAGAATGTAGACCCCCAACCAGGGATGACAATATCTTCCATGGAGACCAAACCCAAAATGTTTAAATATTTTTTTTCTAGTTTAAAACAAATGCCTGAACTCAATGTAAACTGTATGGACTCAATTGAACTTAAAAAATAAACTTGAAAATTGAACTTGAAAATTTAAAAATTGCAAAAAAAATAATGTATTTCTCTAACTACAGACTGGTGTACCATCAGCGTTTGTACCCTCAAAGGTACCATTTTTCTGAGACTATACACAGAATTTAGTGCAATATTCATGAGTTATTAAAGAGCAAAAAATAGATTGTAGACTCTCTGTAAAGGTCAATATTCAGGCAAAATATATACTGAAGCATAGTATATAAGTTGCATGTTTACAAAGCATAGAACATATTTACAAACTATGTAAATGTATTTTCAAATTTATAACAATGGTCTTAAAGTCAATTTGTGTAACCGAAATGGCTTTTAATGTTCAGAATATACATGTTTGTACATTGTTATAACCTTATTTGCATCTGGTATCAAAACAAGGTGTATAAATATGATGCAATTATATTTCCTATCTACAAGTACAGAAGACACTCCCTTTTGAAGGTACCACCTCAGGGACATGAGAGGTATGACCCCAGTGACAGTCTGGTGCAGCGTCTCCACACCTAAACCTGTGGTAATATGCTGGATGATCATTATTCCCTCTGGTTTTGGCAGGAAACTAACAAAATTAACCTTAGTCTTAGTCCAAGTTAATCCAGTTAATCCAGAAATTCCAGTCTCTAATCAGTATTTACGTACAATTAGCATTTGTTCGCTTACCAAGTAATATTTGGCTCTTTTTAGCTTTTATTCTGTATTATCAACAGCGCAGTGACCAGCTTTGATTCCCAATGTTTCTATGATTCTGTATCCCTTGATTTATGATAATGTTGTAGAAAACAGAAATCACAGCTCATGAAAGAATTCATTGATGATGAGTTAAGGACAGCAATTTTGGAGCATGGGATGTTCTCAGATATTATGTGCTTTTGTGATTAAAGACAGATTACAATAAAATACTTGCAGTCTCACAGATGCAACACAGCTTGGAAAAACACAAGGATTTTCTCACATTGTGGGTTTATTGTCAAAAATACTTAAGAAAACTTAAGTGAGATCTGAGATTCCATGAAATGCCATGATCATATAATAAAATTGTTGTCGACACACAGTGTAAAAGGGCTTAAAGGAGACTTATTTATTTTAATCTAAAAACAGTTTATATACTTAGAATTATTTATATATTCTGAGGATGTATCTTCACCATTTGCTAGCTCTCCAGTCTGTTTGCATGCTCAAAACTGGTCATGTGTTTATGAAATGCATTAGCAGTAGAGCGCTAACTGCATGAAAGTAAACACAGACATACCATTCTACCTTAAAAGATGCAGAGGTTCAGAATGTAAGTGAGACAACAGCATTCCCCCCAAAACAAAGAGGTCGCCTTTAATGTAGAATAAAATATAACAAGGGGTTAACTTAGTTAGGCTAAAAATATATGTTCTTCCTAGTTCAGTCATTGCCAATACCACCCACTTGTTAGGTTTCCCTTCATTACACAATGATATCAAGCTGGGAGGATGAAAGCTAGCAGATGTTTTTGCTGATACATCTGAAGCCAGCTGCAACAATGGACAGCTGAAAACGCTTGGAGGAGAACACTTACTGCTTGATTCTGTTATGTTAGCTAATGTTCTGTTATATTAGCATGTTCTGTACTAGCAGGAGGGCCCTCCTACGTCCAGAGAGAGTGAGGCCAACTGTACTCTCTTATCCCTTGGCCACTGAGGTATCATGAGGGATCACACCATCCTGATGGTATAGCTAGACCATTCTGGAGCCCAAAGACTATTTATTTCAGTAAATTTCACAGCATTGTTTAATTAACTATATAAGCCTCACAGCTTTAGTACAAAACTAAAGCAGCTTTGCACAGCACATATAGCTTGGTTAATTGTATACACTTAGGGCTAATTATTTTAACTTCTGTAGGATTGTACTACAAATGGACTGTAATGTTACGGGCCTTGTATTCCTGATAACATTCTCATGAATAAAATCAATGAAGATTCTTCTATCAGTGGCAAAGCTGTACTGTGTTTGAAGTAACCCTTCTCTGCTGAATTAATTATGTCTATCTACAGATACAGCTGCTGGCTGGAAGCAAACCGGTGGGAAAAAAAGCAAAAACCAAAAGCGAATATATTTTCCTATTTGCATAATTTTAAGCCATTTTAATTTGTACATACTCAAAAGTAATGGCTAAAAAGAATTCTTTAGAACAATGCATAATGTGTGCTTTCTTGAAAGAATGTTCAGATCATGGTTCTTTAACACTAAATCAGTGGTGCATATGTGATGCACCATCAAAAAAAATAAAAAAACAAAGACGTCTTAGTATAATAATTATACCGTTTTTTCCTGCTTATAAGAAGTGGTTTATATTGTTCTGAAACTCAATAGTGGAACCCCCTTTGGTGTTCTACAGAGCCTTTTCCCCAAAGAATATAGATATAAACCCAACTGGTTTTCCATCATAGCTAACAGCCATGTGTGCATTCATATGGTTCTTTGAGTGTTCGTCGTTCATTAAAAATGCAAACCGCTGCCTTTTTAACGAAACCCTTGAAGAACCATTTTTAAGAGTGTAGAATGTGCACGTTGAGATTCATTGAGGAATCTTTAGAGCATGTAACTCCTGGATCATGTGCTTGATGAAAGAATGTAAAGGGGAAGGAGTTGTTAGAGTTTCTCTGTCATGAGGCTGGTGAAAAATGTGAGGCTCCCTGGCTGGAGGTCATGGCAGCTCTGGAGGCAAGTGGCTCTGATTAGGGTCTGAGAGTGGGGCTGAGCACTGCTATCTGACCCTTACTTCTTGCAGCCCCTCTCCTGTCATGTCTCAGTTACCAGCCCTTAAGCCAAGGGATTAAAGTGTCACTGACGCTGACAGTGTTTGTGCTGCTTCTCGGATGACACCGTGCTCGGACCGGGAACAAAGCGGCACGGGCTTACCCGCGACAGCAAGTGTTATTAAATCTGTTTACACAGATCATTACTAAAAGCCTGTGGAAGTAGGCGAGGATCAACCTGGCCAGGGTGAAGAGGAAATGTCAAAGAATCTGTATTTATTTTGGTTCCAGTAATCTTGAAATTGTATCAAGAGGCATAATCATGACAAAATTGAGCACTGAACATAATGGTACATTTAGACAGCAGATGAACATAGTGATATGCCTGATGGATCAAGTGTCTGATCTCATGGAATTATGTCAGTGATCAAGTTGCACTAATAGTGATTATATGTTCTCTGTCTCTTCTGCCTTAAATTCTATGTCATTTAGCAGATATATAGATGTCATTTTTCCCAGGGCAAATCCTGAAAAATATAACCCTTAACATTACGCTTCTCCTCCAAACGTTACAGTTGGCACTATGCTGTTAGGCTGGTAACATTCTCATTAACCAAACCTAGATTCATCAAGCACACTGCTTGAAAACTTGATTTGTCACTCCAACGAGACACATTTCCACTGCTCCAGAGTCCATTGTGCTACACACCACTCCATCCGACGCTTGGTATTATCCATGGTGCTGTAAGGTTTTCATGCAGTTACTTGGCCATGGGACCCTATGCCAATATAGCTCTGACGTTTTGTGTTGATGTGGTTTGGAACTCTACAGTAACTGAGTCAGCAGAGATTTGGCAACTTTTGTGCACTATGTACCTCAGCGACTCCACCTCTAAATGTATGTGGTCTGCCACTTTGTGGCGGATTTGCTGTGGTTCCTAAACGCTTCTGCTTTTCAACAATACCACTCACAGTTGATGGTGGAATGTCTCAGATGGAAGAAATTTCACAAACTAATTTGTGGCTCTTATTACTGTGCGTGCACACCAAAAGCAGTAAAATTGCATGTGTCACCAGGCTGCGCCCCTCAAGTACAGCAACCAGTGTGAGAGCATAGGCTTTATTAGTCACAAAATGACCACAACCTTAGCTGGACTTTTTATCTTTTATCAGAGCCTCATTTTATAATATAAAAAACCCCTGAAATTACAAACCTACAGCTATGTTTATTTTGCTTATGTAACAATAACTGAACATTATTTTTTACTCAAATGTCAACTGTAATTTGGGCATAATGTAATTTATCAAAAAAAGTAGCTCTACTTAAACATTCAAAGCAAATATTATTTACACTCTCAGTTGCAATAAGCAAACAAAACATGCTGTATACTGCTTTCTGATTGGTAATTTGCAAAAAGTGGAGCTGAACTTCATTGCATTGCTGAATTCGCCCGGTTTGCATCGCTTACCGTTGTGTCACTCAACGTCGCCCAGTGTTGTTGACTCTTTCTGAAAATGAATGACTTCTAGTCGCCGTGCCGCTTTTGTCGTTTTCTGTGTGCACATACAGTTACAGTACCATACTCAAGTTCAGTGAGCTCTTCGGAATGGCTCGTTCTTTCACAAATGTTTGTATAGTTAGACTGCATGTCTAGGTGCTTGATTTTATACATCGGTGGCAATGAGGCTGAATGAAACACATGGCTTTAATGATCAGGATGTGTGTCTCAATACATTTTCTAGTCCTTTGAAAATAAATAAATCACCATCTATTTAGATGATAACACTGATTCATTCATTCATTATCTGTAAGCGCTTATCCAGTTCAGGGTCGCAGGGGATCCAGAGCCTACCTGGAATCATTGGGCGCAAGGCTGAAATACACCCTGGAGGGGGCGCCAGTCCTTCACAGGGCAACACAGACACACACATTCACTCACACCTAAGGACACTTTTTGAGTCACCAATCCACCTACTACTGTGTGTTTTTGGACTGTGGGAGGAAACCGGAGCACCCGGAGGAAACCCACACGAACACAGGGAGAACACACCAAACTCCTCACAGACACTCACCCGGAGCGGGAATCGAACGCACAACCTCCAGGCCCCTGGAGCTGTGTGACTGCGACACTACCTGCTGCGCCACCGATAACACTGATATTAATCATAAATTATACTGCAGCATAAGAAAAAAAAAAGAAACAATTTTTAAAGTGGACAAATTATGCCAATTATACCACAATTCCCTAGGTTCTTAATGAAATATCTGTGACATGATTGGCTCAAAATTCCACAAAGAATTTTTCTTTAAAGGCGAATTTTATGATTGTAATCAAAAACAACTTTTATAGCATTCAAAAGAAGATTACATTTACATTTACAATCGCTAAAGGGCAAACCACAGTGAACATCAATTAATCTTTAAGGCGTTTTCTTACATGTGAATGAGACATAATGTAGGTGTATGGTGTTTGAAGGTCCTCTCTTTGTGACTTATCGTGCCACATGCATGTTCATGTCTTAGGGATATGGCTGAATGTAGGTGTGGGGTTGCTCTTGGAAGTTTTTTTTAATTGGATTACACACTTATTTCCACAAAATCATGTACTACATTTCAGTCTTAAAATATGTTCGCATTTTCGTTTCTCACCATCACATGAGGCACACGAGAGCACGGGGAGCTTCTTAGTTTGATTTGCAGATTTTTTGTCTACATCTCAGAAACAGCTTCTTATTCTTACACATCATTTCAATTAAGTTGTCTTCTCACAGTCGAAGAATGGGCAGAAACATGTATGGAAGATATATATTCACACAGGAAGCAAGAGTGGAGCTTCATTTTCTTTTGTCTTATGAAGATGAAAGAAATAAGTACTGTTTTTCTTATGGATTTGAAGGTCTGTTTCTGCCTAGAACAGTTTTTTTTCTTTTCCCTTCCTTTTGAAAGAGTATTATCTTTCAGTATATCTAATTACCTTAGAAATAATCATTTTTTATTGTATTGTAATGGCTGTTTAAACTGAAAATGCAACACAAACAATTTTTCTCATGTCAAAATGAACTGTATATATGTAATAATATATATATATTATTTAAACTGGGTGGCAATCTCCTCTTGTCAAGCTGATTAGTGCTAGCACTGAATAATTGTCAGCGACAGTCATTTATCATACACTGTAGGATGTTTCCTGCCTGTTGTAGAATAAAAGCAGGATGCAGTCCAGATCAGTGTCTCATTGGTCATCTCATACCTAATATTTCCCTCCCCGCTTAAAACAGGTCGACATATGGTATATCAAGCCTGGCCCTTGTTAAGAGGCAGGAGAGGAGATAGAGAGGGAGAGAGAGTGAGAGAGAGATTGAGAGAGAAAGAGGAGTCTCCAGACCAGCGTCCCTGATGCATCAAAGGCCTCGCCAATTACTCTTGCACTCTGTGCCGCGGCATAAATCTCCCTTTATCTCACCCCTCGAACCGCTGAATTTTCTAAATATCTGCTTTATCTTGCACCACAGCCACTAAAAGGAGAACAAAGCTTAGTTGAGGGCATAAATAAGGCCTGCGGAGAAGGCATGTCGAGATTTACTCACTCAGGGAAGGATTTGGGCTGCGTGTGCTGATTCCTGGCCAGTGCCCCGAGACAGGGATAAGAGCACCCTCAGGCTCATCAATATGCCAGGAGTTTTTTGGCCTGGGTCATCCCGAGACATGAACCAAACTTGAGTATGAGCTCCTCGCCTCTGAGTTATGGGGGTCGTGTTTGTCCAAGGTCCAAAGGTGCGGCATCAATAATTCGATCTAGGGCAGGCTTCTCCAGAGAATGTCCCTAGAACCGTAAGTCAAAACGGCATCTCCCATCATATGTGCCTTTGCTGTTGCTTCCTAAAATAAGTCAGTGGGAACATGTATGTGCTGCTCTTGTACTATCAGCCATTTCCTTCCAGGCAAATAGAGTAGGGTCAGCATGTTGCCGGTGTCCTTACGAAAGCTTTAAAGTCAAATCAAAGATCATATCACATTTTCCTACTTCAAAGGGAAGCACATTTTCAGGGAGGGTCTCTAACAAGCTGAGCGTTTCATTTCATGACTGTAGGGGACGTGGGAGGACACACAATGTTACCGGTAAGCATTATTTTACCATGCTCGTTGGTCCATAGTGATATCATCAACGCTCAGAAAGCATTTTCAATGTGAGGGAACAACACTAAACTTAAATCACGAATAGCAGATTTTAAATGATACCATATGGTGATTTGTACATTATTTTTCCAGGAATAGTATCAATCAGGTAGAAACATGTGTTTCCAAGTGGACAAACCTTTATAGGAGGAGGAGAAATACTTACATACTTAACCTTTAATGTAAGGGTTTTTCCCAGTTATTAAATATTCACAGAAGTTCAAAAGAAGCTGGTGTAATCAAACGACAAAAAAATAATTATAAACCACTTCATAAAATTCAGTTTCAAATATTTTCAGTCCTATTTTCAGTCAAACAACCCTCTTGATTTATATTTGGGAACATATTAGGCTGTCAACTGCCTGTTTCTGAGACTTAAAAAAAGCATTTTATGCAGGACACACCGAAAGCATCTAAAGTATTTATGAGCGCAATCCCAGCGACTTCTTTTTACATGCATTCGGGAGCAGAGATCAGGGCCGGCTCCTTTGGTAAGACGCACGTTCTGGTATTTCTACCTAGCTGTTAAAACAGACTAGGCCCAGGCATGAGAAAACAAATCGTCCGTCTATTCTGAGGAGCATGTTTATTTGCCTCTAACTCTGAGGCTGAACTAACAGTTTGGGCCATAGCTCAGCATGCGTCCTCTCGTTGTTCCAGCTGCTCCTGCTGCTCTCAAACCACCACCATCCCTCTCAAAAAAAAAGCCCATCCCCAGGTCAACACTTCCGACCTGACCCTCTCTCCCCACCCCCGCCCACTTCTGTAGTTTTCTGAGACCCCGAAGGTGTGCGTGATCCTTTCCATTATTGAGTTACACTCAACAAGTCTCTTCACACAGGCTGGAGCAGATTTACTCCTCAAGTGTCCCAGCCTGCTGAAAGTCTTATCAGGCTTCTAATAAAAGTGTCCTGTGCAGCTATGGCTTTTCAGGCTGTCAGTGGCAGAGAGGAATGTGCCGACACAACGTAATGTGCCTTAAATGAGTGACAGCCATCCAGCTGAATGTGACTTTGTGCAAAGTTAAATGCTCATAATGGCATTCCACAACGAGCAATTGTTTACTCAGGAAGTAGTTACGGGGCAAATACTGCAGCTCAATAATGAATCACTCCTCGCTGCTCTCTGTGCTTCCGTTTGCATTACTTTCCGCTGAGATACTGATGAAAAATGTAGCTGTATAGGCAACTGGTAATGTGGTAATTTCGTGGAGTCAAGCTTGACATTTTTATACATAACCTTAGATGTATTTTCTGTTGTCTTTTAACACTGATCATTACAAAAAGATGCTTATTTCAGTAACACTATTAAGCTAATAAACAATGATTTAATTCTAATGAATTATTTCCTTAAGGTTTATTCAATTTAACTTAATATTGCATTAATAATCAGACTAATAGATGAATCAGAATAGAATATTGCACCCATGTATACAGCTGATCGAGGTCAACCAGATCACAATTCATTTAAACAATGTGCTTAATTCTGTAAATAATCCTTTAAAGAAAAACTAGGTAGTATTTTTACCTTACAATTACAGCTTCAAAATCATTGTGATGCTTCATTGATCTGTAATAGAGATACTTGAGCCCAGGCCTGGACTGGCCATCGGGAGAACCGGGAGATTTCATGGTGGCCTGGCCTGCCATCTGTTCTGGATGCTGGAGTTCAACAGCACAGGTTTCCATTCAGACATTTCGCCAATATGATGCCCAATAAATATCGGCAGAAAAAATGCTGAATGAATTGTGTTTCCATCCAATTCACTTTTGTGAACAAACACGAGATAATGGCTTGGTGATCAGGGGAGGCACTGAAACGAGGGAGATGAAGAGATTTGTGTGGTTTTGCTTTGATCAGAATGGTTCTTACCATTGGTTTCTATATCAAAAACAAACTTTATATCAATAAGTTTGATTTAATATTAATTTATTGGGGCTTGTTGTTTCTGTGGTATATAATTTGTTCTTAATGTTTTGACAGGAAAGTAAATAAATGTTGTGTGGTCTCTGACTTTTGCACAGGACTATACCCAAGCATTAAAATATGAAGCTCAGGTGGTGTTGGTATGAAAACAAAGTGAGAAAATGGCAAAGAGAGTAGGGGAGTCTGTTAAAAGTGTGCGGTCCCAGGGATAGCGGCTCAGTCCGGTGCTCCGGCACACAATGTGCCGCATGTGCAACCAGATGAAACACTTTTAATTCAAAACCCCTGTCAAAACCCCTGCCCCAATTCCCACCCACCCCAACCAATGATTCCCAACCGGACCAACTGCCTTAGTCTGGCCCTGATTGAGCCTCTGTCATTGGTACCCTGGGCTCAGCACTGCAGAAACTGCGCTATGTAGCGTTTGGAGCAGGGTAGGGTTTTTGTGTGTGTAGAATTTACTGTTACTTCTACAAACATTATTAGTACTTAGTTTACTTACAGTAAGTACATATTATTTTGCAACAAATCCTCTTAAAAATAAAGGAAAGGTGCTTGAGTGTAAACCAGTTAAGGTGTAACTTTGGAGTGGCAGAATGTAATGAGCACCGTTTAAAGTGGAAAGAGTCTCAGAAATGCTCCACTTATGATGTGTATAAAACATAATTTAAGGTGGAATGTCGTGGTGAGTTTGGATCTCTGGTTAGAATGCAGTATGTTCTGTATTAGAAGTCTTGTTTGTCACAAAAAAATTACTTGAAACGGCTCATCCATTGCATTTGTACGCTCAGTGTCTAACAACAACACTGAACCTTTTAGTGTTTTTACAGGAGCTTACTTTGTACTTCTTCAGCATCAGGGTCTTTAGATTACCATAAGAATCCATTGAATGGATCTGTTGATTCAGAAAATGTTAGCGAGACCAAAAATATAACTTACTTCAAGATACATCTTTCAAAGAGGAAACTTTGGACACTGAAAGCAAGTGATTAGCTGGCATTCAAAGTTTGCACTTCACAAGGTTATGCTCTCATTTTTCTTGTTTAAAAACAATAAATGCATTTCTCTCCTGGCTGTGTCGTGCCAGATCCATGACCTTGAGTGGGCAGGCACGTAGATGCAAACAAGTTGCGTGTTTTATTTCAAGGGCTTCCAGAAAATATATGATTGCTGTAATTTAATTTAAGAGTGAATAAACATGTTGAACCATTTCACCAATATTCTGAACACTGTCTAATTCCATTGTAACTATATCAAAATACAGTTTTATTTGGTATTCCAATTACAATTGCTGCCATGCAATCCATTACACTGTCCCCTCCCTTCACCCACTCCATTGATTTCGGGACAGTGCTGTAAAAGTAAATTACACTCTAAAATTCTTGGAGGAGACCAGGAGCAAAAATTCCAGATGTTACCTAGTGTTTCTTAAAGTTGAAGAATAATAGCAATGTAAACTTCTGTGTCTGACTGCATTGCCAGTTGGAACCTGTGAGTTTGTTCTACACATAACAGGTTTCTATGCAGGCCAAACTGGTTGGAGCTAATACAGTACTTGGTGCAAGAGCATAAAATGTACAAGGCAACAGCAACATACATTATTACTGGTAAAGGGGCATGTAAAAATTGCTGACACATTGCCTTGACCTGTACACAACGGTTTTTATAAACTCCACAGAAAAACATTAAATGAAATGGAACACCCTGGAACAGCTGCACATGAGCCTAAGGTCACCATGCCTATGCCAACCATCAGCTACAGGGTTATTAAGGAGAAACCCTGGTGTTAGTCTCTGAAACAGTGGAAATGTGTTCTCTGGAGTGAAGGAGCACTATTCAATAATCTGAGATATGCTACAATTGTGTTTGAGATCCAGAACTAATCTTTGAACATCTGTGTCTCACTAATACTTCTGTGGCTGCATGCAATCAGCTTTCTCAGAACACATTCTCAGAAACGCAGAAGCTGTTTTAGAAAGATTGTTGAATCAGCAAGTGGCCACATGGTTTTGGCCGTATTGTGCAAAGTTAAATGCTCATAATGGCATTCGACAACAAGCAAATGTTCACTCAGGAAGTAGTTATGGTAAAACTGCTGCTTAATAATGAATCACTCCTCACTGCTCTTAGAGCTTCCACACACGTGGTTTCAGTGAAATCAATAAAAGCAATGCTTTCCAACAATTTTATTTTCTGAAGACAAAAACTGAAAAATGTTTTTAATATTCATATCTTGTAGCATTTTTATTCAACATTCTAAATCCAATGCACTGTCCTAGCCTTATTTTACCCCAAATGCAGTAGTGTGTATAGGCTCAGAGCCCAGGCTTGTTGGGATCTCATCTTATGATGTGTGACAGGTTTCAAACACTTCCTGTCTCTTGACTTCACTACGTTTTTCAAACTTGAGTTTGGAATTTTTAAAGGCCCATCCTATATTTTTCTTGTATTTTATGTTTCCCCTCTGGGGTCCATTTAATGACACTTGTGTGGTTTTAGGTCACAAAAGCAGCAATAATTCATATTTATATTACCTCTTTTAAATGTTTTTTATCCCTCAGAGTTAAACAGGCTGTTTTTCTTACTGTGCTTTTACGACTTATATTCCTTATGTAAATGACCTGTCTTCTGTTTTGAAACTTTCCTTATAACTGCTATAGGAGAAATAGATGGATAATTGGAAATTGATTAGCTTACTCACATAGGACATCATAAAGTTAATCAAGAAAAGGTTTTTATGCATAACAATCTTTGCTTATGTTTAAGAAACTTAAAACAATATTTCATTCTAATTTAAAATGTTGATAGAATAAATAGAAGTGACATAGCTTAAATAATTTCATAGTTAAAAGTAACATTCACGATTTTAATTTAAAAATGCTTTATAAAATTCTGAGAATGTTTCCTTACCATTTTCTAGCCCTCCAGTCTGTTTGCGGTTTGAATGCTTGCACCTGGTGTAATGGGTTTATGAAATCCCAGTGTCTGTAAATAGGTAAAAAATACTAATTATCTCAGTCCAGTTTTCTAGGATTCCTTTCTCTTTCTCATGGCAGAGAAATGACTTCTAGACTTTTTAGACAGCCGAGAGAACTCCAAAGGTTGAAAAGCACAAATTAGTATGAAGATATGGCTCTATTCCTGCTCCATAGGTGGGTAATATTGATTTATTTTTGCGGTTTCTGAGTACTTAAGGTGTAAATTTCTCCAAATTCTGGAAATGTTTAGCTGCATTACCAAAAGTGCTTCAAAACTAAACAACTCCTTACAGTTTCTGTGGTAATTCAAACAGTGAATAAAACCTTACAGACAGCTAAACTTGAGCCACGAACAAACAACAGTAGTTTCTTCCTTAAACATACCATTCCACCTTAAAAGATGTGGCGCTTCGAAACATAAACAAACCAGTGAGAATATGTGTTTCTCCACAATCATAGACATCCTCTTTGATTTAATTCTTGAGGTGAAAGCATCATGGTTTGGGCAATGTTTTCTTCAGCAAGAGTTGAGCAAGAGTTCACAAAGTAAACACTAATGTATATTAGAACCTTCTTTGGTAGCAATGTCCTTCCCTGCAAACATCTACTCAGCCAGCAATTTTAATGCAAGACAAAGCCCCTTGTCACACTGCTAACTGAGTAAAGTACTTCCTTGGAGCTGTTATCATTGAAAAAACTAAATGGCCAACCCAGAATCCAAACCTGAACCCAACAGACAATCTCTGGAGGAAACCCACTGTAGTCACTGAAGTGTGGAAATGTTTGGAAGAAGAGTGGAACAAAATCAAACCAGAGCAGTGTGAGAAATGGGTTATGTCCTGCTGGCGCAGCTATGTTGAAGTCATTCAAAACAAGTGCCCCTATGTTTCATACTAATTTCTGAAACTGTAACTATTAAAAATGTCAGTTGTAAGCATCATTTCTTCTACAGTAATTACTGTTCACTGATTCTGATCACAGCTCTTTTTGAAATATCACATTTAAGATTATATTGTGATATTTTAAAATATTCAACTACCCTTCTCCTACAAGACAGTTTCTCCTAGACTACGACGAGATCTGAAGAAAAGACAAAGAAAAGTTTTGCTTAAGTCTCCTGCTACTCAAATAGTTCTCTTGACAAAAGTGGCCCAAGAATATCTTATTTTATCATGAGTATTAATCTCAGAAAAGTCTGACACTGTTCTTCCTGAGATTACAACCACTCATGTTTATCTGCAGCTGAACTAAAGAAAGGAACTCAACCATTTCCCACCCAAGAACCTTCTCAGTACTGATGCTGTAAAAAACAATTTTTATTTATATCTGGGCTGGAAACATCTCATGTCTCATTTTTATCTAATGCTATTTGACATTTGTCTAATGCTAAATCTCCTGAGCCATCAAAAAGCAACAACTAAGCAATAAAAAAGGTACTGTGTTTTGTTTTGAACAGTCGAGGGGTTTCTCTAGTAAACAGAAGGCAAACGCTAAACAGTGATTGTGTTAAAAGTAACACAAAAACTGACAAGCTTAACTAGACACAGAAGTGTTAAAAATGACACACTTTATACTAATTTTAACACTTCGGTTTTGGAAGCGAGTTCCAATATATAGCTGACAGTACGTCATGGCACTAATCCTGCTGGATATCTCCCTTTCTGCTGAAATCTAACATCACTATCCTAAATAATTGCCTGGGGATATTAGCAGAATATCATGTCCAGTCATGGTTGGAATGTAAGTTTTAAAGAAAATGACTGACGACAAATGCGTTATGTTTTACATTCTGTGTAAAAGCTCTGTTGTCTAT
Source organism: Hoplias malabaricus (assembly GCF_029633855.1). NCBI lineage: Eukaryota > Metazoa > Chordata > Actinopteri > Characiformes > Erythrinidae > Hoplias > Hoplias malabaricus. The sequence goes on from NC_089816.1 coordinate 30,192,825, forward strand.
TTTGTTTACCAATTTAAACAGTTAAATATTTCGGAAAGATTTTAATTATTACTTGTTATTAAGTACAAAGACCATTTCCAGAAAAGTTGGGAAGTTTTAAAAACAGAACTGAATGTTAGTTAAACACAGACTTCCTGTTTATTAAAATGTTTGCACACATATTTTGCAAATATCAATGAAAATATTATATATATATGGTTTTCACAGCAGAGTCATGTGTTTAATGCAGTGCCACCTGAAGATAAATATTTGTTCGTCTGTTAAACTTTTAATTATATTATGTATTGTAGACAATGAAATCCAAAAGTTATTTGCTATTTTACTTTGAGAAACGTTATTCTTGAATTATTCACCACAGTCTTTCACGGAGTGGTGAACCCTTCCATATCTTAATTTCTGAAACACTCTTTTAAAACATTTTAACTATTTTAACCCAGTCACGTTAAGGACCTTTTAGCCTTACACATTTTCTGTCGTTTGTTTTACCCTATGCTGGTATCAAATTTAAATTTAATTAAAAAATTTTTTTTTTTTTTCTGTTTTAGTAATATATATATATATATATATATATATATATATATATTAAACAGCATCCAACACTACTTCTTCTGAGCATTGAAGAAAAATTGGGTGAAATTGGGCTTTTAAAGTATTATGCACATAAATATATGGTCTAGAGTTTGCAATTGTAGAACTACAATGTGCTCCTGTATGGTACAGTGGACAATGAGTGTAGATACAAGGTAGGTGTTCCTAATCCAGTGATGGTTAAGTGTATATCCGCTCACAATAAAAATACAGTCCATTTGACCTGAAATCCCAAGCCAAGCTGCCAAACTCTTCACTAACACCAGTCCAACTGCTTCTAGAGTTTCTGTGCAAGCAGTTCAGACTAACAACAGGCAGTCTAACATAGTGAGAGCCATTGTCAAGTTAATAATATTGATACAGCTTACATCATGGTGTTCTTTCAAAACACAAAAAATAACTGGAGAGGTGTATTTGCTCTGCTGAAAAAGATTTTGGGGTTGTCTGATAAGAAGTGGCACATTGATATTCGATTGTGGTGCACTGTACTGCTGTTACTGTAGAAAACAAAACAAACGAAAGAACCCAGGCTCATGACCTAAAACTGTGAATAAAGGATTAAAAATGGTTAACTAGTAATAAGACACACAGCAAGGGAAGGGTTAGTTCTGTGTACAGTGGAGACAGGAGGAACAGGCGTAGAGAAAGAAGACGTAGAAAATATGTTTAAAGAATCTACAGTGGACAATGAACATAATTTTTTATAAATACGTACTGTTTTATTTAAGCTTTTCAGTTCAACATTACATATATTACTGTACCTAATGCCCATATTTACAGGCAAACAGATTTGATTTAGCATCAGTTTGATTTGGCATAAATTTCTGCACATTTATTACGAACTTTCTATTTTTTTCTGATCTTAGCATAAAATATATGAAATATATAAAAATGTCACCAGTTTTGAAGATATATTTCCTCCAGTTTCAGATGATACAAATAGACAGCTATTGTGTTTTTGTTTGTATAGTAAATGAACAAGGCTTGTAACATTTGCATAAAACTCTATGCAGTACAAAGATTCTAGCTATATATCTGCTACCTAAAAGAAATATATTTAAAATTTCACAAAAATTAATGCTACTGGTAAAGCTAATATTAAAAAGTAGTACATTTTCACACTAATAACCTCACAAACAAAAATCAAGTGTAAAAAAGTTAACACAACTTGTATTAGAGTCTGTCTCTTATAGTCTGTAAAAGGTTGGAGTTTGGTGAGGTTATATGCTGCCCTCCTTTGGTGGTCCATCAAGTGACAACATGGCTTAGAAGTGCGGCACTCTGCATTTCAATGGCCCACACTTCCCCATGTCAAGGCTTGACCCTGGTCCAGGTGGACGCCTGAGGCCCAGGAGGGCATGACGGGGGTCAACTAGGCCACACCTCCAGGGCTCCACATACTCCCAAACAAAAGAGAACAGAGATGAATGGAGTGCTAACGAGCTGAAGCTAAACAGCTCATCTCCCAGCAGCTCGGAGGTTGGGAAGCCTGCTTTTGTGAAGCAACAAGGAGGAGGATGTGGCACCATCACGACAGACAGGATTCTGTTTAATCAGCTGAATATGAGAAATGACCTGGCACCACTATCACTAGCGCTTAACCAGACTGCTATTCAATCACATCCAGAGCCAGCAGTGGTGGTCTCTACTCCCGGTTAACGTTTCTTTGATGTTTTTATGTTGCATCTTTTATTCCCACTTTCATAGATCCAAATCAGCTTGATCCCGTGCGGCTTTACTTGTAAATGTGCAATTTCAGATATAGTCTATACAACCGGAGTGAGATAGAGCGCCCATTCACGAGAGAAAATCACAGGTCTAATTAGCCAGATTAGGCTCATTAGCTGAAATGACTTGGCCAGGTTTCGTACTCCCTCTGTGAACTCCATTAATTTCTTGGCTGAGAACTGCACCAATCCTCTTTTCACTTTCAGACATCTGATCATTGAATATGTCGCCACCCCACTCCATCTCCCCCATGCTTCTGATCTACATTCCATGAGCTAATTTCAGGTAGCTTCCCAAAGACAGCATTCTTTTTTTTTTTCCTCAGAAAGCCCCTGCAGATAGGCGAATATTCAGTAAGCACCACACATCCAGGGAGGGCTGGGTGACATTGTGAGGTCTGAATACCTAAAGGCTAGGACAAGACATGAGGTAGACAGCTGGGGGAATGTCAGAGCAAAGGTAAAAGAAGGGTCATCCCTGGGTGTCTCTAAACATCACAGATAAGCATTGTGTTCTCCTCCACTGACAGCTCTGCACAGCTGAAGCTCCTTAGCTTTCGTCATAATTTTACAGGGATCCTGCACCTTTCTGGGGGCTATAATCACTAACATAATGTTTGTATCATGCAAAAAGAAAATCTTCAGAGCCAATTAATTCTTAACTAACTACGAGACAAATAATTGCAACTGCTGAAATTGTTACCTTTAAAGGATTACAGTATACAATCACTTTAAATAACGTGTTAAACAATATGATTGTGTTCTTTATTTCAATAAAAAGGTGAAAATATATGTTGTCATTAAACCTAAAAAATATGCACTTCATGTAATAGGAATTTTACTTGCACTCTAAGCAAAATAAAATAAATGAATAAATAAATACTAATAACAAATTAGTGTAATTTGTAAACTGCATTTTTTTAAATTAAATGTATCTATTCAGTGTGAATATTTTGCAAAATATAATGGCCTGATGTTGCCAATGTATTTTAAATATAAAATGCTGATGAACGAACATCACAAATTTTTCTTGATTCGTAAATTGATACACATGCTACACTTGCTACAAATGCTACACATACACATTGATATAAATGCTACAGTTTTAATTATTATTTATTATGTACTGCGGGGCTTACAACATTAAATACTTATGGAACATAGAAACAGAGTAATTAAAAGAAAGTCTATGATTTTGGGGAACTGCAGTTCTCTCTGGTTTGTTTACATTCAGAAGCTTCACGTCATTTAAGGTGGAATGGTATGTTTGAGGAGAAAAAACTCTTGTTTTTACATGGCTGAAGTTGTTTTTAATATCTTTAAATTTTTTCACTGTTTGAATTACCATTGCTCATATCACCCAGCACTACTTGAGTTGTTTAATTTAGATTTTTGATGCACTTTTGGTCTAAGAATATTCATGCTGTCAGCCGTCTCCCGAATTTTGAGTCTGTTCCAACCTAAATAATCAGAAACAGCAAATTTTTTTTTAAAATATTACCTACCTATGGATCAGGAGTAAAGCAATTTCTTCATCTATTTTTATGATTTTCAACAGTTGAAGGTCTCTTCACTGTTTCTCTGCCATGAGCACAGAGCCCCTTTGCTCTTTTATTTTATTTATTTATTTTTTTACTGGCACTGGGGTTTCTTAAACACGTTAGACTGGTTTCCAGCATGTAAACAGACTGAAGAGCTAGCAAATTGTGAATAAACATTGTTGGAAATTTGTAAATACTTTTAAAAATATTATTAAAATACTCGTAGCGAGGCAATGGGAAGCTAAATCTGAGTTTTCTTTGGAATTAAGTTAATCTAGCTAATCAGGGCCCACACTGTAAATGTACAAATGTTTTTTATGACTATCTTCCCAATGACTAATAAATGTCTGCTGTATTTCAACAGTATTGCTCTCCTCCAATTTTAGAATAGATGGCCTTAGGTAAGCATTACCTTCTTGACACTCAGACACTTCTCAAGTCTGAGCACTCTTGCACTGAAGCTAGCAGCAATTCCAAGCCAGACACGAGACTCCCACTGAGTAAAACCAGTGTCTACTCCGCTCCTCACACAAGGTCAAACTAAGTAAAACAGAATTTGTTCCACTGCACACATGAGGTCATTTGCATTAAATTTACAGCATTTGGCAGATGCTCTTATTCAGTCCAAACTCCTTCTGAGCTCAGATGCTTGTCAGAGCAAAGTCCAGTGCTGATACCTGGAAAGAACAAAATAAAGTAAGAAGAGAAAACTGGTCAGTGCTGGTTCCTAGAAAGAAAGGAGTTACATGCAGTCTAAGTACAAAAACACTCTGTTAAGGTGAGCACTTAGATTAGTGTCGGATGTAGACAGTCATTGGCTGCTGAAGTTAAGCCCCGCCCATCCATTCTGCACACCCTTCATTAACCAGTTAGTAGTCTGACTCTAAGCCTCTATTACAAACTGTGCATTACTAAAAGACATAATCGTTAAAAATAGTTGATATGGCTTACCTGTGTTTGCCGGTCGGCCATTTTCCAATCAGGGTCAGATTCGCGCGCTCTTCCTGATGTGGCGGTGTGTGCAGAATGTGCTGAGTGGGCGGGGCTTAACTTCAGCAGCCAATGACTAGATCCCCCCAGAAAAACGGCTTCTTCAAGAATATTAAACTCAGAGTAGACGATTATATACACGAATATTCTGTTTACAAACCTGTTTTTATAAGTCTCAATATTAATGACAATTTTCTCAATTTCAAAATGTTATTTATTAATTATGGATTCTGTTTTTTTGGTTCTTTTAGAACCTAATTTGACGCCAAAGAGATGGGTCTTCAGTTTGCGTTTGAAGACAGTGAGAAAGTCCACTGATGGAAGCCAGTGGAAGTTCGTTCGACCATCTGGGCACCATGACTGAGAAGTGTCGTGACGCTAGTCATCTATGTGTTTTGAAACCCAAAGGGCTCAAGGTTGCACTCCTGACCTCCTGTAAAATCTCTTTGAGGAGATTATAAATGAGTTATAACCTGTACAGGACAGTAATCTGAGTGGTCCGATGGTGGACCAGCAGTGGTCTACAGTCAGTGGTGTGCTAGCTTTTTTATGCCAGTGGACCGATATATGCTCGCTGTCTGGGTCCGTTCTTTGCTGCAATCTGGATCAGCTGAAAGGGACTGATGGCCCACAGAGGAAGACCAGCCAGGAATGAGTTTAGACCAGGCAATCAGGAGTGACCTACTCTGTTGGTCACTTTCAGTAATACCAGACAATACATATTCTGCTGCTCAAGAAAACAGATTACTCAAAATATTTAAGCACTTCATTATTAAGCACATACAACTGTATAATCCTGATGTTTTAGAATCCTGTGTGTGCCACTATGTTGTATATCTATAAATGGGCTATCAACTTGATGACAGAGAAAAAAACCTCAGTAAACCCCAAGGATCTGTGAAATCACTACAATAATTCAAAGTAAACAGCTAAAAAACAGCGTCAGTGTCTCAAGTCTGTGTCAGTTGCCATGGAAATATAAACAAAACAGCATTCATCTGTGATAGTGGGCTGTCAGTCACAGACATTCATTCATTCATTATCTGTAACCCTTATCCAGTTCAGGGTTGCGGTGGGTCCAGAGCCTACCTGGAATCATTGGGCGCAAGGCGGGGGATACACCCTGGAGGGGGCGCCAGTGCTTCACAGGGCAACACAGACACACACACACATTCACACTTTAGAATCGCCAATCCACCTACCAACTGGTGGACTGTGAGAGGAAACCGGAGGCCCCTGGAGGAAACCCACACGGACACGGGGAGAACACACCAACTCCTCACAGACAGTCACCCGGAGCGGGGAAACGAACCCACAACCTCCAGGTCCCTGGAGCTGTGTGACTGTGACACTACCTGCTGTGCCACCGTGCCGCCCTCAGTCACAGACATTCATTAGAATATTAAGACCACACCTATCCGCTTGTTAAGTATGACGCCACGCTTGACATTTTTGACATTTCTAGGTCCATTTGCGCCATTGGTCCCATAAGATCTGTTACAGTCATAAAATCTGTTTTTACGGTGTGAATAAAGCTGAATATCTCAATCAATTCTGATATCTTGGTTCTGGGGTTCATTAAAAGGAATAAATTAAATGTAAAAAGAAGCAAACGTATTGACCTTGTGAAACGTCAGGTCCAGGTCCAAACTGCTGCTCAGTTTGTGGCCAACTTTGTGATTTTGACGTTAGATTTAGTGACTTTTCAAACCTTCTGTCAAGTTATTAAGAAGGAAAAAAAATCGACTATCACCAAATCTAGCTACTTTCTGTACAAACCTCCTCTGCTCCCAGACAGCAGTTCAGACACACTTAAGTAAATCAATTTAAACACATCATCTGTCTCTACCTCATTCCATTTTTCCATTTACAATGTATTACATGCTGTGTATGTTTCCATTATAAAAATCATGACTGCAATATACAGACATTCTTTCATGTACCTTTAGGGGAAAACAGTGTTATTAATGAAGTTACTTGTATTCTGAGGAAAGCCAAATGGGTTCTGCCTTAATCTAGATTCAGTGGAAGATATTTCCTCATTATTTGCTCATATGCTCTATCAGTACAATAGCAGATACCTGTCACTCCCGAGACAATTTGCCTGAATAAAAATGACTGAGCCGGAAAAGTCTCAAAGGAGGTTGATTGAGAGCCCAATAGGGGGCTGATTGACACTTTCTGCAATTGTTCCATGGATGACAGCCTGAAATCAGCATCCATGTTTTTTCAGTCCTGATACATAATTTTGAGTCAGATGGTCCCAGTTCAGGCGTAAGTAAAATGTGTAATGGCAGCGTTTACTGTGTTCAGTGTGTTAACATTTCTGTTTGTTATATTCCTTATGTATTTTTTACATAAACTACAGTGCTGTGCAAAATCTAAGGCACCTACATTTATTATTATCACCACTATTTAAAGTCATGTTTAAAATGCTTCCATAAAATTAATAGAATTACAGAAAAAACCCTATAAAGTAATAGGATTCTTTTCTATTAAACTATTAAATGTATTGTGAGCTAGTTTGAAGAACAATGGTTGTTTCCAGATAATCTCCTTGATCGTATGAATTTGTTAAATCAAAATAACACTTGATTTAATATAATGAAGTATTTATTAACCAAGGTAAAGCCAGGTAATTGTTTCTTGTTTGTTTGTTTGTTTTTGTTTTGCTATTATAAATTCTCACTGCTCAGATAAATAGCTTTTTTGAATCTGGTTTTCTCATGTGCCTAAAATTTTGCACAGTATTGTATATGTCCAAAAGTGGGCAGCCGTGGACTAATGGTAACAGAAGAGGTGTTGGTGTGTTCACTGCCACCAAAAAGTAAAATGCAGAAGACACATTTCATTGTAGATTAGATTAGATTCAGTTTTATTGTCATTAAACATGTACAATTACAAGGCAACGAAATGTAGTTTAGCATCTAACCAGAGTGCAGTAAGCAGTAAGTGCAGAATGTACATTTAAAGAAAATATTGGCAGAGGTATGGAAAAATATAAATATCAAATGGATATATGGATGGATATAAAAATGCTAAAAACATGATATACAGATGACTAATTTGAGGTTGGGTTACAATGGAAGGGTTGGATATGTTTATATTAAGTGAATATGCAGAATATGTCGAACCCATTAAATATAATACAATTATGTACAATGTAATAATAGCAATACAGAAAACATAGTGTAGTTAAGTACATTGTACAATGACAAATAATTGCATTTAATTTCATGTTGCAGTAGGCCCACAGTGGACATGCACTAGACATTCATTTATTCATTGTCTGTTAAGTGCTTATCCGGTTCAGGGTCATGGTGGGTCCGAAGCCTACCCGGAATCACTGGGCAAAAGACAGCAACACACCTCGGGAGGGTGTGTGTTAGTTGCCAATGCACCTACCAACTTGTGTTTTTTGTACCATGGGAGGAAACTGAAGCACCCGGAGGAAACCCACGTGGACATAGGAAGAACACACCAAACTCCTCATAGCATGCACTAGACATATATGTTCCATTGTGCATACACAGGTGTATAATCTCTATAGAAATGCATGAATTAAAATGGAAACCTTACATGTACATAAGCTCAAGGCTACCATGCCAAATGCCAAGGCTACAGGGCTACAAAGCTCTCCCAGCCTCCCATTAAACTAAATTATTGAATTTTCATAAGAATTTCACAAGACACCAATTTGTACCAATTTTATAAGAATTCTAGGTGTGTCTACAGACTTTCAATTTCTTATTTTCTTGTTGTCCTGTTATGACCATCACTTTTAGTTTTGAGTTTTTCCTCTATTTGAAGGAGAGGAGCCTGGCCATGAATTGCAATTAATTCCCAGTGGTGTTACCAACATAACCGCTGAGTAGACACTTTATTTAAAGGACATTAGTCCATTTTAGATCAAAGTCAAGGATTCTATAGTAAAAGGGTCTTCTATCAGCTTTTGTGGAAGCTGATACTAGGACAGTGCTGCTGACACCACTGCTGACAAAGCTGCAATAACAGGAAGAATCTGTCCAATAAAATATGTATCAAATAGTGTGTTCTTCCTACACAAAAAAATAGGGCAACACACAAGATACAAATGTATTGTCAAATGTATCTTGTTCCCAATGTCATTAATGAACTGTAAATGAATTAATTACAATGACCTATATTCACTGATTAATTTGATTTACCATCCAAAAATGTTAATTCTAATAAGTGTATTAAATTCTCTCAGGATCATCCAAACTTTTCTAATGCGCGTGTAGCAGCAAGATTAATCTTCACATTTAAACTTCTCTGAAAAGATAGCAAAAGCCTTTGTTCTCATCGCAGAAATTATGTGTATATATGGATTTTATATGGAAATATATAGATATTGCACAGGTATATATTTAATATCAAGAATAAGAAGGGTGGGGATATGTGGATACGTAATTCTGATATTGTTGCTGTCCAATGACAAACATGTATCTCCCAAAATAGTAACTTTACAGGAGAAGGAAAAAAAACCTTCTTAAGTTTCAGTGGAAGATAATTTGAAAGAGGTTCTATTTCTGGTCATTTTGGAGCATTTCTGCTGTTCCATTCATAAATGAAATGATCATGTGTTTTTTTAATTGGACAGGTACGATATACTGCTGTATCTGATCGAATCGTACCAGCACAACACACACTAACACACCACCAACAGCACTGCGAATGATCCACCACCCAAATCATATCTGCCCTGTGGTGGTCTGTATGTTTATGAGTGTATGTATCTCTCTCTCTCTCTCTCTCTCTCTCTCTCTCTCTCTCTCTCTTCTCTCTCTGTGTATATATATATATATATATATATATATATACATAAACTGAACATCTGAACAATTTTCTCACCTGTGGCTGTATGATTCTGCAGTGGCAATCCATTGAGTTTGACTGCTCTCTTGAGGTCAAAGCTTGTATAGCATGCTAATTCTTAGAACTTAACTCTTCGTAAAAAAACAACAACAACAACAATAATAAACATTTACCTGATACCTGGAAGGGTAACACAAAAAAAAAATCTGCTCCCCCCCTGCAATTCAAAACTCCTGTAATCTGCTAGTGTTAGGCAATTTATTTTTTATGTTACATTTCTGGTGCACCTCAGTAGAAGACATTTTTTTAATTTATTAAATTTTTTTGATGACTAGAATTATACAAGTTAATCTAGAACAAAAATTTCAGCTGTTTTTGGTGTGTTATACAGGCATGGAAATGTGGAATGCAGTTTCAACTTTTTTTTTTTTAATCTTACCCTTCAGGGCTGATATACTAACCAGTAAAGGACTGCTCCAGAAACCACAGCCAGTTTTCTAGTCTGTTTAAAGGATGCTCTTATTGACAGTATCACATTCATTGCTAAGATCAAGAAATACTAGCACAGATATTTTACCTATATCTGAGTACTGATGTATGTCATTTAGAACTTGAATTAGTGCAGTCCCTATGCTGTCATCTGTATGGAAATCATCATAATAACAATGTTTATTTAAGAATTTTCTGAGGTATTTGAAAACAAGTTTCTCCTTAAATTTGCATATGAATGGAATATTAGTGATTGGTCTATAGTTATTCAAGATAGCAATGTCTAAATTCCCCTTCTTTTTAAGGAAAGGCTTAATCTCTGCCGGTTTTAGCTAATTTTAGATGCCAGGAGTCAATAGGGAGCTTCTCTAATCACCACCTTAAGTGTCTGGATTTCTAACGTTATTAAAACAGAATGTCCCCTAAACTGGAACTGAAATTAAATATGGTGGATCATTCTAGTGCTGCAGTGACACTGACATTGTGGTGGTGCTGTGTACATCAGACACAGAGTTTTAAAGCCCTCAGTGTCACTGCAGGATTGACAGTAGTCCACCAACCAAAAATATCCAGCCAACAGCATCTCATATCCACTGATGAAGGACAAGAGGATGACCAAGATTAACTGTGCAGCAGAAGATGAGCTACAGTCTCTGACTTTACATCTACAAGGTGGACTAACAAAGTGGACAGTGAGTAGTAGTGTTTAAAAACTCCAGCAGCACTGCTGTGTCTGGTCCACTCCTAACAGCACAATGCAAATTAATACATCACCACCACATGAGTGTCACTGCAGTGGTGAAAATAATCCAACACCCAAATCATACCTGCTGTGTGGTGGTCTTTGAGGAATGGAGTGAAAGGGGGAAAACATACAGTATACAGAGCAACAAATGGACAATAGTCTCTAATTATAAAACTGCTGTACAAAGTGCTCCTGTATAGTCAGTAGAACTCAGAGAATGGACTGTGAGTGTTGAAACAAAGAGGTGGTCTTAAGGTTATAATTGATTGGTGTACATCATAGAGTGTGTAATTAATTTTTACTGTTTCTGATGAAACTGACATACTAGGTAAAATAAAATATGGCATATACACAAGTTGTGGCAGATTTTATGTTTTTCATTCATTCATTCATTATCTGTAACTCTTATCCAATTCAGGGTCGCGGTGGGTCCAGAGCCTACCTGGAATCATTGGGCACAAGGCGGGAATACACCCTGGAGGGGGCGCCAGTCCTTCACAGGGCAACACAGACACACACACACATTCACACTCACACCTACGGACACTTTTGAGTCGCCAATCCACCTGCAACGTGTGTTTTTGGACTGTGGGAGGAAACCGGAGCACCTGGAGGAAACCCACGCGGACACAGGGAGAACACACCAACTCCTCACAGACAGTCACCCGGAGCGGGAATCAAACCCACAACCTCCAGGTCCCTGGAGCTGTGTGACACTACCTGCTGTGCCACCATGCCGCCCTTTTATGTTTTTGCCTTTCAAATATAAATAATAATTGTAATTGTGTATTTAAATTAGCAGCAAAAATGCATTTTTAAATGTACTAACGTACAAACATTACACAGAAAATCACCAAAACATCTTATTTGACCATTTAAACTTTAATCTAGGACAGATTCAATAAAATTTAGAGCTTAAATTTAATCAAAATAATAATTCCAGTTGACAGCAGTGGTTAGGACTTTGATTAATACCTCAGCATGTTGCATCTACTTTTCTTGTCCATCATGGCATTTCTAATATAACCTGTTTTTCTTTTTCATGGATAACTGAATCTACTAGTACTAAAGGCACTTTGCTGATGACACCATTGGCAAACAATAAGCCCAGTCAGACTAAGTGACTAATGATAGCATAATCCGTGTCTTTCAGTGGCTATGTCATTTTCCGTGACTGGTTGTAAGTGAAAAGAATCTTGGTCAGCTGTTATTAATACCTTGAGGACAGAGTTGGTGACATTACACATTAGTACTTCACTTGAGGCCAAAATAAAATCCTTGCTACCAATATCTACAAGCATGGTACTGGCTGTTGACCATGTGGGATTGATTGCAAAAATCTAATTTTCTCTAGGATGTTTGTGTGCTGAAATTTAATTGGCAACCAATTTTATTCAATTGAAAAGAAGGAAATGCCATTGGCTGCAAGAAACATGCACTAAAAGATAAGTGTTTCTCAAAGAGTACATTTCCAAAGAATCCAGCAAGTGTCTTCAAAGCTATGACACATTTTAATATCATGGTTTAAATATATATATATATATATATATATATATATATTCAAGGTTGATGGCATATCACATATTCAAAAATGATGTTCCTCATTCTATTCTCGATCCAATTGATTTTCTATGCATGTTATACTGTACATGTAGCATTCATTTAAAATGGCAGCCTTTACACCAAAGCTGCAATGATATTTGTCCTTTTACTCTTCAACTGTTAATATCTCTCACCACAAAAAGATTTGTCACCCAGAATTCTGTTATGACATGGCTGAAATAATCTTGGAGCTGAAATAATCACGGTGGCGCAGCAGGTAGTGTTGCAGTCACACAGCTCCAGGGACCTGGAGGTTGTGGGTTCGAGTCACACTGTGGGTGACTGTCTGTGAGGAGTTAGTGTGTTCTCCCCGTGTCTGCGTGGGTTTCCTCCGGGTGACTGTCTGTGAGGAGTTGGTGTGTTCTCCCCGTGTCTGCGTGGGTTTCCTCCGGGTGCTCTGGTTTCCTCCCACAGTCCAAAAACACACGTTGGTAGGTGGATTGGCGACTCAAAAGTGTCCGTAGGTGTGACTGAATGTGTTTATATGTGTGTTGCCCTGTGAAGGACTGGCGCCCCCTCCAGGGTGTATTCCCGCCTTGCGCCCAATGATTCCAGGTAGGCTCTGGACCCACCGCGACCCTGAACTGGATAAGCAGTTACAGATAATGAATGAAATAATCTTTACCACCAAACATTTCCACTGTTCACCACTTACATTGAGTATGTGGCTAAAAATTATGAGGACCCATGCTCAAAATTTCACTTTCTGAAAAAAAGTTACTAATGGGAAATATGTCTCCCTTTGCTATAGAAACAGCCTCCATTCTTTTATAAAGTCTGTGTAAATGCTGGAGAGTTTTTATGAGGATGTGATGGCATTTCAGTCGTATTACTTGGGTCAGGAAAAGAGCTGTATTATTAGTTTGTGATCAAAAACACCAGCCCAATTCATTACAGAAATACTTAGCGTAACTCTGTCTCTCCAAAATATGTAGTTTCAGTATTCCACAGCCATATGCTGGGGTTATTGTAAAAAATTGCTTACACTTGGCATTGAGCATAGTGACAATAATGGTGAACTTAGCTGATCCATAGCCTCCTATTTTATTGCATGTACAGTTCCCCCACTATCCATTCTCTGAGTTCCACTGTCCATAGTACAGGAGCACTATGTAGTTTTATATATGCAGACTATATTACATTTGTTGCTCTGTATACTTTATTTTTCCCCTCTCACCATGTTCTTCAATGGTCAGGACCCCCAAAGGACTACTACAGAGCAGGTGTGCTTTGGGTGGTGAGATCAATGAGAAGGGTCTGGCTGCAGACCTCCGCCTGGGACTCACCTCCACTGTGGGGATAGAAGTGAAGTACGGGCTTGCATTGGAGGAGGACGCATGAAGGTTGTACTTGAATATGTTTTAGCAAACTAATGACTTGTAACGTTATCAAGTAGTGTTAACACGATTGGCATCCATGCTTTGAAATATTTGTCTAAAGCACCAGTAATTATAATTATAATATGTATAAAGAATTATTGGTAGACTGACAAGGATCTGAGTTTGGAAAATACCTCTCTTTATTTGAATGTAATTGTAACCAACATTGCAGATCACAAAAATTGTTTGAATTTAATAATTAAATTATTAATTAGCTATTAATACATATATTAAAATTTCTTCATCAAATACAAGGACAGTCGTCTATATTACAGCTAGTGTTAGATGGAGTTTGTCAATGATTTTGATGCTCCATTATAATGTACCATTACTTCAGTTAATAAAAAGACTTGATGTCAGCTTGAAAAAGCTTTGTGTTTTTGTAGGACTGGTGTTTCCATAGCATCATAAAGTATACTGCTTAATTTACAGATGAATGTGTAAAAAAGAGCCAAGTTTGTAATATTAATTTAATGGCATTTTATGCATATTACAGTATTATTTACTTAAAAATTGGACATGCATCTAGATTTTAAAGACTGTGAAAGGCTATGTGTAATTAATAATTCTCTGGGGAGAGAACAAACATATAAGAAGAACACTTTATTTAAATAAATAAATAAATCTTTAGATACACCAATATATTAACCCCTTCATTTATTCATTACCTGTAACCGCTTATCCAGTTCAGGGTCACGGTAGGTCCAGAGCCTACTTGGAATCATGGGGCGCAAGGCAGGAATACACCCTGGAGGGGGCGCCAGTCCTTCACAGGGCAACACAGACACACAGACACACACACACACACACACACGGACACACGGACACTTTTGAGTCGCCAATCCACCTACCAACGTGTGTTTTTGGACTGTGGGAGGAAACCAAGCACCCGGAGGAAACCCATGCGGACACGGGGAGTACACACCAACTCCTCACAGACAGTCACCCGGAGCGGGTATCGAACCCACCTGCTGCACCACCGTGCCGCCCTAAATTAACCCAATAAATCTGTAAATACAGAGTGCAATTTTATTCACCATCTCAGACAGGAAAAACGGCATATTCATTCGATTTTAAAATGCACATGATATCCCACTGCTCTTCATTCATGAACCAGCCGTCAAGTGATACAAGTCTTGTGAGAGCTTCTTATGACTTATGACTTGTCTTAAGAGCAGAAAGTGAGGCATCTCTTTGAGTAGATGAGAGCCATACAGCAGCCTCTTCCATGTCCTTAATGAGCTTTAATATGAATCAGTACAGGTATAAAAAAGACATTAGTGTAAAAAAGTAAATATTTTAGCATGGGTATTCAGAATTTAGCAGCTACCACTAGTAACATGAATTCATGAAAATAAAATATTCATGTTGTATAAAACTACATACTGAAATGAAAATGATGGATTCTTTTCTAATATATTTGTTTCTAAACTCAAACAGCAACACACCTACCTCATACAATTAGCCAAGTACTTTGTTTCCTGACACTTTTTAATTTTTTAACTTAAAACCAATACTGAATTTCAAAATGCAAACAAAACACAACAAGCCAGCTAAATCTGATCATTCTTTCAAAAGACTATTGCTTGTTTCCTATACATAAGCAGCAGAGTCATTCACAGCACAACCACAGCTGTTGGCTTTACCGAAACATTATTACATTTCTGTTCTCCACCAGTTGTGTTCTCCCTGAGTCTGTGTGGGTTTCCTTTGGGTGCTCTGGTTTCCTCCCACAGTCCACAAACATACGTTGGTAGGTGGATAGGTGACACAAAAGTCTCTCTAGGTGTGAGTGCGTGAGTGAATATGTGAGTGTGTGTCACCCTGTGAAGGACTAGCACCCCCTCCAGGGTTAACTGGATAAGCGGTTTCAGAAAATGAATGAATGATTGATAAAAAAAATCAGTTAATAAATAAAATTAATTGGATTTTTGTAATATTTACAAAATATTTTTTGCTTGAATGTTAAATCAGTTCTTATTGGCAATATATCTACAAGTAAATGAGGGATATTTACTGTAGGGAATGTACACAATAACTCGCGACTAACAGCACACAACGTTTCCATATATACACACACATAGTGTGTACATCAATTCCTTCCCCACAGTGGAGGTGGGTCCCAGGCTGTTGTGAGCCTTCCAGTGGAGGTCTGCAGCCAGACCATATTGAGATCTTTCTCAGTGCTGCAGTGACACTGACGTGGTGGTGGTGTGTTAGCGTGTGTTGTGCTGGTACGAGTGGATCAGACACAGCAGTCCTGCTGGTGTTTTTAAAGCCCTCAGTGTCTCTGCTGGACTGAGAATAGTCCAAAAGCCAAAAATTTCCAACCAACATTGACCTATAGGCAGCATCCTGTGTCCACTGATGAAGAACTAGAGGATAACAGACACAAATTGTGCAGCGACAGATCAGCAAAGTCTCTGACTTTACATCTACAAGGTGGACCGACGAGGTGTGTTGGAATCATCCACCACCCAAATCATACCTGCTCTGTTGTGGGGTGAAGTTAAAGCATACAGAGCAACAAATTGACTGTAATATAGTCTGTAATTATAAAGCTACAGAGTGCGTCTGTATGGTCAATGGAACTCAGAGAATGGACAGTGAAGGTAGGAACAAGGATGTGGTCATAATGGCTGATCTGTGTATACATTTAATTCTTTGCTCAATAACATTAAAAGAATTTAGAAGTCTTTCAGCCACATCTGAGGTAATCTGACATGACTTGACATTTTTACAAATTTCATTTACCCAAAATCTTTGTTCCCAAACAGCTACACATGCTAATATTCAGGAAATAAAATCATAGCAACAATAACATGAGTCAATTATATATGTCATTTATTGGTTCTTCGTTTACATTACCTCTAATCATGGACTTCCCAAAAAACTATTTTCAAAGGTGACAAAATATAGTGAAAAAACACAATGTAAACATCTATGAAGTTTTCTTTTGCGTTCTGAACTTTGTAGACAAATTGGCTACACACTGGTGTTTACAGCTTTTTGACATTGTATGTAGTTTTACTTCTATATTGTTACAAATCTGATGTGACACTGTTTTTCTCAACACCTTTGTTTCACACATTGACTATTCATGAAATAGGTGTGAACACACAGGTGATAAATCCCCTCCCCGCTGTAAAAGATAATGGCCCATTAGCCCATTAGATAATGCCCCCACCTCCCCTCCACCTGGTTGTTTAGAATGTGTAAGAAAAAAGAGACCATGCAAGCTTTTTTGGGTTATTGAATGTAATGTGAAAAACGTACACATTGTCATTCCTGTCCATGATGCCAAGCTCTAAAACGAAACGTTTGTGTCTGGCTGAAATCAAAGGTAGACATCACACTCTTCACACTTCCAAGAGGTTTTTTACTTGCTTTCCCCTATTTTTGTATAATTTGTGCTGTAGTTTTTGTATAATTTGTGCTGTAGTTTTTGTATAATTTGTGCTGTAGTTCGAATGTTAGATCCTCTTTTGTAAGTCGCTTTGGATAAAAGTGTCTGCCAAATGCATAAATGTAAATGTAAATGTAAATGCATCCTGTAATATGCAAAGGTCTTGCAACCAATGGTGGCCTTCATCCTCTAGTCAGTGACAAGATCAGCTCAAGGAACTGGCATATGATCACCACTGTCTGTCTTTACAGGGGTCTCCTGCATGACACCACACAACCGTGCAGTCAGCTTATCCATGATAGCCTTGTGGGTCATGCTGTCATGTTGCACCAGCTCTTTGTGCAGAATGTAGTCATTGGTCTCAGCAATTTCCAAGAAGTGTTGAAAGAGTTTCCTGTACCACTTTAATGTTTTGTGCTGCGTGGCATAGTACTGGACCAGCTGGTCACTGGTGACGGGCATGGAAAGGATTCTGTGTACTGTACACTGCATCCTAGAAGCCAACAAATCCTTGAAAAGCTTTGGGCTTGGATAGAAATTGTCCATATACATAATACCCTGGCCCCCAAAACCTTTGATCAATCAGGGACATGGCAACATCATAAAAGAATCCTGGATCTGTGGGGAACTTGTTTTTTCTAATATACTCTAAAGCATTAACAGTGTACCCATTGCTGGAGTGAGGACAAACAACTTGAAACAACTTGGTTGGTTTGTCCTTCATGTACTGCATCATGCCAGTATTTACTCTGCAAGGTATCATACATTCATCCACAGTAAGACCCCTGGTGAATGGTAAAAAGACACTTGCAGGCGCTTTGAACCGTGTACAAAGGTTTGATCCAGAACAGTTTGTCATGTTCTGATGGTCCCTTCTTGGCGTCATTCAGCCTGTCCTCATCTGGGTCATTCATGTGTATGTTCCATGGATACAGTATCTGTCCCTTGACATCACTTGAGATGGGAAAAGGATTGAAAAAATGCTGTTTTTCCACCAGTAGTCACTGATGTGATCCAACTTGATCATGACCATGTAGAAGATCGGTCAACAATTCAGCTCAACCCCCATCCATCTGTATTTTGCACCTCTGGCAGTGTTCCAGGCAGCCTGCTTGTTGGTGTTCTGGCAGAGGGTTTTTACAGCTTCACCTGAAATGAACAGTTTAAAGAGGTCAAATGGAGTGCGGCTTTCTCCTGTTGTCAGCTGCACACCAGGTTCCCAGAACAAAATGCAGTGGAGTGGCATCATTGTGACCATTAGTTTCTGTCCTCCATGACTGTGGTTTCAGACGTGGCTAACAGCATGCTTTTATTCCGTACAGCTGCAGTATTCTCTACATTTCTGTAAAATAGTAAATAAAGAATATGATCATCAGCAGCCAAGACACATTTACATCAGACATATGAATCACAATAGCCTACATGCATGCTGCAGGAGAATAACAGTGACAAACTGGGAGAGCATTTGTTTGCACACGTTATGAAATTGCCATTTACACATTTCATTATATAACTTACATAAGGCATTACACAGGCTACATCAGTGAGACCAACAGCCACAATAAAGGTTACTTATGAGTCCATTAGCTGGCTTCAATTATTATTTCTATTATTACCATTCTGTTAAATCCATTCAAGGTGTGACAGATATGTTGTGTTTACGTGATGAGTGCTTATGGACACCACATAAATGACAAGGCTGTGTTTACTAGAAGTAAGTGCTGACTGAGGCCCCATCCACACTGATCCGTTTACTTTTAAAAACTGTTTTTCTGTCTACATTTTGGCCTCCTGTCCACACAAAAAACAGTGTTTTAGGTCACTGAAAAATGAAGCCGTTCCTCTTCACTGTCATTGCTGCTTTCATCCGAGGACCTTCATTCTTCTTCACTCTCCAGGACAATTAAGGCTGTCCTGGACCTGGAAGGCATTGTCAGATGAGAACCATGACTGCCATCTTGAAGCTCATCCCACTGGTGGGATTGCTGACTCCAGAGGGATTTTTAAACCCAAATTTAGCTGATTTTTGTATTTGACAATGACAGTTCTATACTGTTCAATTCCTTCTGGTTGTTGCTGTTTCTTTTAAGCATACATATGTTCTCTATTGGGGCGGCACGGTGGCCTGGAGGTTGTGGGTTCGATTCCCGCTCCGGGTGACTGTCTGTGAGGAGTGTGGTGTGTTCTCCCTGTGTCTGCGTGGGTTTCCTCCGGGTGCTCCGGTTTCCTCCCACAGTCCAAAAACACACCTTGGTAGGTGGATTGGCGACTCAAAAAAGTGTCCGTAGGTAGGTGTGTGTGTGTGTGTTGCCCTGTGAAGGACTGGCGCCCCCTCCAGGGTGTATTCCCGCCTTGCGCCCAATGATTCCAGGTAGGCTCTGGACCCACCGCGACCCTGAACTGGATAAGGGTTACAGATAATGAATGAATAAATGAATGTTCTCTATTGGTCCATAAACAAATCTCTTCTGTGATGTGTTGCCAAGATAAATCTACTGACTCAAAGTAGCAGTAAGTATCTAATGGTGTATTTCCATTGCATGGTACCACTCGGTACCACAGCTCTTAATGTTTTTTGATCCCTGGACCCTGGTAGCTTTTCAACTAGCACATCTTCCTACTAAAAATAGCTAGTGATGTCTAAGCAGAACAGCTGGCATTAAAAACCACAACAAAGTTAAGTGCTGTTTACTCATCATGTATTCACCTGTTTTTTTTTTAACTAAACACGGCTCTGCTCCCCAGTTTTCTTAATACCTGACAGAAAAAGAAAACTCAGAGGTTTTCTTTTTATTGTTCACCAATCCAAGGAGCATTTGAACCTTTTTTAAAAGATGACAGTTTAATTTTTCAAGCTGCTGTTGTGATTCAGATAAAAACAGACGTAATCTCTGCTGTAATATGGAGATTTTTTTATCAAGTCTCTCTGGCCAATCAGCGTTCTACAAGGTGTACAGTAAGAAAGTACCAGGTACCAAATGTGCCTAATGAAAAAGCAAAAGACGATGACAAAGTTACAGACAATGAATGAATGGCTGAATTGTTCAGAACTTCACCCTAGTGTTGACTCGACGCAGAGCCCATGTCAGGGTGTATGTCCTGCTGTCTGCAGTCTCTGTGCGTGGAGAAGAGAATTTACATGTTCAATATAAAAATATCCGTCTGACTATTGGCCAATCGCAGTAGTTGCGGTCTGTGTCAACGTGACGTGTAGTTACATTTCTGGAGAGGTCTACGTCAATACGTTGTCTATGGCATAGGTTCAATACAGAAGTATAAATTGAGTTATAGAGTTCATATCCGTGTCCTCAAGACATGTAACAGGCAAGGAGGCTGGATAATATCAAAGGCCATTGGTCTCATAACACATTGGATTCTCCGTGTTAAGGCGTAGAGTATAATTTTGTGTTAACACAAAAGATATTAATAACGTGTTAACATGTTCAGAGCATGGCCTTTGATAGGATAAAAGTACGAGTTTGCTTTGTCATTCCATGAAGTCAGTGACAAGTACAAAAAAAATAAATAAATAAATAAATATAACAAACAACATGGGAAACAAATAACACATTAAATCTGACAAAACATTAACACATTATCATCAGTGCAAGGCTGGAGATCAAGATGAAAACAGCAGGTATAAATTAGAGTCATCAAATGACTTTATTTTTTCTGTGTGTTATTAATCACATTTAATCACACTTTTAATTGCAGATTTCCCATATTTGACCCCAACATACAGATTTTCCTGTTTAAAATATATGAACTTATTTACATATGAAAGAGTGGACTAAAAGAGCTTCATCAGAATGAATGACTTCCTGTAAATCATTGATTTTTCAACTTCTCTCTTGTTTGACATCTCCCAGACATTGTGCAGTAACCTTATAGAGAAACACAGACAGGCCATTTAGGAACATGAGTTACTTTGTTCTTTTTACATATGAATTACAATCAGCCCAATTCACTGTGCTTACGCTACTTACAAACAGAAGTAAATAAAAGAGCAAGGACCCAAAGTCTATATCATGTTACAATACGACCTCTACATTACATGAGCACCTCTTAAAGAAACAGTGCCTTTTGGGTTGTTACAGGGAAAGCCATAAAAATGTCTTAAGCACTTAAAAAAAAATTACAGCTGGGGATTATTTAGGACAGTGACAATATGTGGTTAATATTGAAAGCTGTGGTGCAATTACAATAAAAAAAATGCTTAACAACGTTACTGATATTATACTACTAATACCAATAATTATTTGTATCAACAACACCAACAATCATTCATTCATTCATTATCTGCAACGCTTATCCAGTTCAGGGTCACGGTGGAATCATTTGGTGCAAGGTGGGGAACACACCCTGGAGGGGGCGCCAGTCCTTCACAGGAAGACACACACTCACACACTCACTCACACACTCACACATTCATTCACACTCACATTTGAGTCGCCAATTCACCTACCAATCTGAGTTTGTGGACCGTGGGAGGAAACCGGAGCACCTGGAGGAAACCCATG
Organism: Hoplias malabaricus; assembly: GCF_029633855.1. Taxonomy (NCBI): domain Eukaryota; kingdom Metazoa; phylum Chordata; class Actinopteri; order Characiformes; family Erythrinidae; genus Hoplias; species Hoplias malabaricus. The sequence goes on from NC_089816.1 coordinate 30,214,648, forward strand.
CAGACACAGAGAGAACACACGAACTCCTCACAGACAGTCACCCGGAGGAAACCCATGCAGACACAGGGAGAACACACCACACTCCTCACAGACAGTCACCCGGAGGAAACCCAAACAGACACAGCGAGAACACACCACACTCCTCACAGACAGTCACCCGGATGAAACCCACGCAGACACAGAGAGAACACACCACACTCCTCACAGACAGTCACCCGGATGAAACCCACACAGACACAGAGAGAACACACCACACTCCTCACAGACAGTCACCCGGAGGAAACCCACGCAGACACAGAGAGAACACACCACACTCCTCACAGACAGTCACCCGGAGGAAACCCACGCAGACACAGAGAGAACACACCACACTCCTCACAGACAGTCACCCGGAGGAAACCCATGCAGACACAGAGAGAACACACCAACTCCTCACAGACAGTCACCCGGAGCGGGACTTGAATCTACAACCTCCAGGTCCCTGAAGCTGTGTAACTGCTATATATTTATATATATATATATATATATATATATATATCAATATATATATATATATATATATATATTAATGCTGTTCACTGTGATTAAGTAAAATGTTAACAAAAGTTGTGATGTGACAGCATCACTATTCAAAATGGGTTGCAAACTAACACTACAATCAAATCAAATCAAATCAAATTTATTTATATAGCGCTTTTCACAACTGATGTTGTCACAAAGCAGCTTCACAGAATTCCAGTAAGACAAGATTTGACATGAAATGTAAAGACAAATGTAAAACCCTCAAATGTAAAACCCTCAAGTGAGCAAGCCAGGGGCGACAGTGGCAAGGAAAAACTCCCCCAGCTGAGGAAGAAACCTTGGGAGGAACCAAGGCTCACAAGGGGTGACCCATCCTCCTCTGGTCAATCTACTGGTGATGATAGTTAGTAGTCCATGAGAACTTCAGTGTAGTGATCCACAATGGTGATCCACCATCAAGCCACTCCACCCACCTTGTTGCTGGCACATGATGAAATCCTGAAACCCATGCTTTAGATTAAAATCAAAGCATGTTAAAAAAAAATATATATATATATTATTTTACTTGTCCCTAAATTCAGAACCTTAATTCTTGAAGATCTTTTATTTTTCTCTTAAGGCTCACCTCTTATGGCAATGTTAATGCAATGGCAATTATAGAATGTTTAAGCTCTTGAACACTGATCACTAGAACACTTGTATGTGCTAAGTGTTAATGAGACTATTATAGTGCTATTATACAACACTTTGACATTTCTCATTGCCCAAATTATCTTTCTTAAACATTCTTTTAAAGAAGGCTTGAATATTTTCACATATTGATTAGTATCACCTAGTTTCTTTATTCCTTATTGAATAGATTACTATTTTTACAGTCTTGGTACTACTCAGGTAGTAATTTTTCCCTGCCACAATCAAGCTTGCTTCCACTCAAAATTCTAGACAAATTAAAACTGAAAATAATATACTGTTTGTTTAAGTTATAAATCAATTCATATTTGCATTATTGAATTAGTACGTTGTATTCATGTATGTGTGTCCAAACAAAATGTAGTCAATGCTAGAGTTCCAACAATAAAATCTGCAGATACAGATTCTGCAATCTCCAAGACATCACATGTAAAGAAATGTAGTATTGCTGTCAGAGCAATTTATTCATTATCTGTAACCCTTATCCAGTTCAGGGTCGCGGTGGGTCCAGAGCCTACCTGGAATCATTGGGCATCCTGGAGGGGGCGCCAGTCCTTCACAGGGCAACACAGACATGCACACACACATTCACACCTACGAACACTTTTGAGTCGCCAATCCACCTACCAACATGTGTTTTTGGACTGTGGGAGGAAACCAGAGCACCCGGAGGAAACCCACGCGGACACAGGGAGAACACACCCACTCCTCACAGACAGTCACCCGGAGCGGGAATCGAACCCACAACCTCCAGGCCCCTGGAGCTGTGTGACTGCGACACTACCTGCTGCACCACCGTGCCGCCCAGCAATTACATGCCATGATAAATAGAGGTGGAAAGAGTACTGGAAATTCCTTAATGCACCACATTATTAATAAAACTGTGTTTGCTCTGTGATGTTCTATGAGGAAAACTTACAAGGAACCACATTTCTTTCTGGAGAAGAGAGTGTAATGTACACATCAGAGAACACAGATAAACTTTAAAACCACTGTTGTTGTTTTTTATTTATTTTATTTTTTTAAACAGAATGTCAGGTATTAGCATGGCATAAATTAATGTAAAGTTTGACCCCAGAACCTGTTTAAAAAGCATGGTCATTGCCTCACATTTTTAGCCAGCTGTAAATGGCCTAAATTGCAGAAATTACAGGGAACCACATTGTTTGCCGCAACACTGGAAAGGATTGTTAAAAAGTACAGGTTGTGGTTTTCTCATCAAATAGACCTGCTTTTATGAGAGAGGCCTTGTCAGCTGTCACATATAAGCGGGAGGCTGTAAAGTAAAACTATAATGACATCATTGTAATGAAGCATCATTGATCTCAGGCCTTTTTAATAGGAGGCGGACCCACTTTCATCTCCTGCCAGCCACATTTTTTTATGATAACACTGCAGTGGTCTCTTTCCCAACACCTTTATTGTTTACAGAAGGGACTCGGGGGGCCTTTCTTATGCTGTGGACAGTCTGGACGACTTTGAAACATTAAAATTCCAACATTAAAAAGAATGCCTGCATTTAAATGGCTGTCACACCTTCCATTCATATTCACATTAAGGCCAGTTTGACCCCAGTGAATTAAGTGGACACCAAAAGCTTTTGTTATTCATGTTAGGTTTCCTTGCTTAAAAGAAAACTCAGAAATCCAAAGGCTCGAATGATATTTTGCCTTGTAAAGCAATTTGAAGGTCTGAAATGATTGTCCAAAGACCAGAGAGCTGTTCTTTAGGCCTTTCAGCAAGCTACTTTTTAATAAATATAACTCAGACATGTGTGCTTTGGCTTTCTTGGCAACGGCACTTGGCAGACATCTCGTCCCAGCAGAATCAAACAAACTCTTTCATTTAGTCATAGTTGTTCATGACTCTCTTTGGCCTAAAGTGGGAACACCATATTGCTTCAAGCGTTGCCAAAACTTTTCCTGACTGCTTTAAGCATTTCAGTTTCTATTGATTTTTTTTTTCCTTTCTAGCAAACAGGTGGGGACTCAACAGCACCAGGCAATTTCTGCAGCTAATTCATGAAATATGTGGAATTTATAAGACACGGTAGGGTGTAGGGAGCAGTGAATGAATAGCTGATGACAGAAAGGAGGAATACAGTTGTTGTACTCCTTACTGCCCACAAGATGTCGCTAATTTCACGTGGCTGTGTATGCTTACACTCAGGGGTCACCAACCTTATGAAGCCTGTAGGAAGCCCTCAAGTCCTGGGCTGTGGAGCATTGAAAGTGTGTCCTCTAGACTCACAATGCAGTACTTTTCCATGTGTTGGAGTGGTGTTTGTGATTCAGAACTAATCATCCAAAAGCGTTACCGTACCCTGCCAATGTTTTAAATTAATACATTAATAAATCGTGCCCGTGTGGTGTATAAAGAATCAACTGATACAAGACAGATTGCATAAAACACATTGAAGTAGATGGACTTTCCTTGATTGGAATTAAGACATTTGCAGATAATATTAGTGATGCCTGCCTTGATTTCATTCCAGTCTAATTTCTTTCTGCTAATAAAGTTTAAAGTTTGATTTGTTAAGAAAAGTAGTATTGCTGTCTACAGATCAATTACATTCCCTATATTCATTCATTCATTATCTGTAACCCTTATCCAGTTCAGGGTCGCGGTGGGTCCAGAGCCTACCTGGAATCATTGGGCGCAAGGCGGGAATACACCCTGGAGGGGGCAACACACACACACACATTCACTCACACACTCACACCTACGGACACTTTTGAGTCGCCAATCCACCTACCACCGTGTGTTTTTGGACTGTGGGAGGAAACCGGAGCACCCAGAGGAAACCCACGCGGACACAGGGAGAACACACCAAACACCTGTGTGTCCTCCAGGTTCTGCGCCATCATGCTGCCCTGTGACATTTAAGAATATATTAAATAAAAAGCTCATACACATGCTATAATTGATGTATATTAAAATAGAAACATTTCAGGAAAATGTACCTGAAATTCTCTTCTTTCCAAAGCTTAAATTTAAGGCTAGTTTTAGTTTTATTTACAGGCTAGTTGCTGATTAAATGCTATGAAATTGAGACTTCTCTGGTCAAAAGCCAAGTTATATATAAACCTGCATTAGTTCATCAAATTTTTGTGATCAGTCATTAGTATTCTGGACATAGATAAACAGGCCATTCCTAAAAATGCACACTGCATACTGGACTGGATCATATTCTCCATGATCTGTGATTAATTAGGACTTGGCTGTACTATCCTAATCAACATTTTATGAATGCAGGAATGAAATGATTGAATATTTATAAAGGTAATCTACTATCATATAGAATATTAATTCTAAATACAGACAATGGTCTATTTTAATTTATTTATAACTATAATAATAATAAAAATATTTTTATAGCAGCAGGTTAGTGTCGCAGTCACACAGCTCCAGGGACCCGGAGGTTGTGGGTTCGATTCCCGCTCCAGGTGACTGTCTGTGAGTAGTTGTTGTGTTCTCCCTGTATCGACGTTGGTTTGCTCCGGTTTCCTCCCACGGTCCAAAAAAAAAACACGTTGGTAGGTGGATTGGGGACTCAAAAGTGTCCGTAGGTGTGAGTGTCACCCTGTGAAGAACTGGTGACCCCTCCAGGGTGTGTCTTGCACCCAGTGATTCCGGTTAGACTCTGGACCCTGAACTGGATAAGTGGTCATAGACAATGAATAACAACAACAACAATACATTTTTAAAGTTCTTTTTAAGTACCTAAATACACTTACAGAAGACAGTTGGTATGGGCAATACAACTGCAGGAAGACCAAATAAAGAAAAATAAGCATTTTTTTATGACTAGAGGTGGATATATATAAAAACCTAATGTTGATTAAACAACATTAATAAATACAATATATTTTAAATTTTCTGTGCCTGGCACTATAGTCCAGATTTTCCTGCACCTGACTGCGGTTACATGTAACAATTTTCCAATACTGTTATGTTTGTTTGTAGTATACATTTGAAATAGCATTTAAAAAGCAGTCACACATATTTAAAGACTAGTCATCATTTTGTGAAGCACTGATATAAACCCGAACTCTGAAATACGTATTAACATTTAAATTGTCACACACTCTTAAATTCACAATAGATAATAGCACATTAACTCCGCTAGTTAGTGAAAGGAGTTGTAGAGGGGGGCAATAAGAAGAAAACTCCCTTTTCTACAAAAGTCAAGAAAGGCCATGAGTTAATCTTATTTTTCTGCAAATGAAGCTCAGGATTGTGATGAAATTTTCTTATAATAATAAGATAATAAAATGTGTTATTTTGAGATCAAAACATGTGTTTCTTGTGAATTCATAATAACAATATCTTTCTTATGGAGACAGCAACCAAGAGACCATAGAACACACAGAAATATCAAAACAGCGTTTGTTGTTTAAACACAGCATGGAAAAAATCAGAAGTATGAGACACAAGTTGTTGGTCACTAAGAAGTGAAAACTGTTTAACCCTGTCTCTGTATATTTGCACATGGTGTGGTTTTTATATAATTTTTCCTTAATCAAAGTCCTTAAAACAAGGATACAGAACATACAGAAGGATACAGCTGGATCACCATTAAACAGAAAGACATTATTAATGTGCCACTAATGTGCAATACTGAATGAAAACCTTTTGCCGACTCATCATTAGAAAATGCATTTGCCTTAATCAATCTACCCCTTTATATTTCATGTATTTCATTGATCTGATATGAAAAATACTTTTCTGGGATCACAATGAAAATAAAGGCATGACGAATATTATTCATTCATTACTGCTTTGGATGCGGGTATTATATACGAAGGGGAAAAAAATGAAATTTTCAGTTCATAAAAACACATGAAAAAATATAGACCTGTTACAAACAAAGCCATCCTATGCTGTTTTTAGGATGTTTGCTTACAGTAGTCAGGGAAGCTGATATGCTGATCTCCAGCAAAAAAAAAAAAGAGAATTCATACTGATATATGCTGTTCTTTTTCAGCATGGTGGGTTCTTACACTGAATTTAAATACAAATAAGTATTCTAATCATCAGTTTGCAAAAAATATATCAAATGGCATTAAAATGCATTCAAATGTCATACTTACTTTGAACCGTTTTTGTCATGTTTACTATTCCATTATTATATTCCATATATCCATTGTTTAGTAAATAAAAAACAAACAAACACTACAACAAACACTAACATGCCACACGTGTCACTCCCCACTCCAGTGTTGAGAATGACCTACACACTCAAATAATACCTATGGTCCTGAGGGTACTGACCTTTGAAGAAAGGGGGCTTTAACCAAGTATGCAGAGCAACAGATGGTCCACAATCTGTTATTGGAATTGTAGAACTACAAAATTGATCATACATGGTAAGTGGAGCTGATAAAATAGTATGATTTTGTCATTTTGTTTATGATTCTGTGAGGCAGTGTATAGTGATTGTAATATCTGCAATGTACCTACAATGTAATTGATGCATTAACGCAACCTACTGTGGATATATTTAATATATTACTACATTATTACATCAAATGACCGTAAGGTAAAAATAAATAAATAGATAATAAAAAACAGTTGCTATTACTAGGAAAATTGTAAAGTTAGAAACAAAAGGACAGAATCCCCAAAACATTGGTCTCTATAAAAAAAAAAAAGCGTTGACGTAAAATGACGCGCGGAGCGTGGTATGGCCAATCAGAGTCGAGATGGGCGGGGCCTGAGCACCTTAACTACAGACGGAGTCGAAGGCGCGAGCGTTGTTGTGCGATGCCGCAGAAGTTGTCGTGAGTAACGGATCGTTGGCGCGCGTTGTGATGAACTGCAGAGGCTCGAGACCGGCGACACGCGCGATTATGCCGAGATAGCAGACTGTCCGCGCTCGTTCCCGTGATGGCGTGCGAAAGTTTACAGGACAAGTTTCCCGGGCTCAAGGCCGACTGTCCCCCGCTTCACTCCCCGTCTTGCGCGTGCACGAAAAAGTGCGGCAGCTGCAGGTTCTTCTTCGGCTTCTTTGTTGTGTCCCTGTCGTTGCACGTGATCACGCTGTCCTGCTTCCTCGACTTGCGCTCCGAGGTCAAACGCGAACTTTCACAAACGAAACGGGAACCGCCGCCGTTCAGTGCCGCGCCTGAAGAGAAGAGGAGAGAGCGCGCTCGAGCAGAGCCAGATGAAAACGGCGACAGTTTATACTCCAGCCCAAACGTAAGTTCCTCACGAGTTTAACCTTAAACGCCGACTCCACGGCGGTGTCCCTGGCTGTGAACTAGAGCTGCAGTTTGCAGCGAACGACCACTTCAACATTAGGCAGTTTTTTTTGTGTCAACTAACAGCGTGAGGTTAAGTTACCACCCCCCAAACACCCCACGGTTGTGTCCCCTCAATGTTCCTCAGCAACCAGAAGATAATGGCCCTTCACTGATTGTTGTGTTTTTCCAGAAACAGTGCAGGGTTATTGTCCACTTGTAGCCCTCACTGACTTTTCACTGATGCTTAAACTGCTGTTATTTTCGCTTGATCAGTGTTTGCCTCTCAGAAGAGGATGGGCTGAGTCGTTTCTTCTATGAATGCCTCTTACATTTATGTTTGGCCAGTTATTTACACACACACACACATATAAGTCGTTGTCCAAAGAAAAACCTCTATCTGCAAAAATAGTAACTTACAGGAACAAGAATAAACCTTAACTTTCAATGGAAATCAGTGTAAACATATTTATCTTAAGCATTATCTTGGAGCGTTTCTATTGGTCCATTCATCATTAAATATTTCCACGATGTGAAGAACAGCTGCTGTGATCAAGTAATGTAGTAAACTAAAAATGTATAAAAATGGAGATACGTGTTTTTTTTATTGGACAACGACAATTTTATATATTTAAATAAATAAATAATCGGGGCATTTATTTGAAATAACGCAAAGGATGTTTACGAATAACTTGTTTAACCTGATTATTATTTTCACAGTTACTTGTTTTTTGTCTTTGTCAGTTGTAATAGACATATTAAGTGATAATTAATCTTGCCAATTAATTTTGTAACCCCATCACCTACTACTCTGACCCCTGGCTTGAAATAGCCCACCAAATACCTTAGTATGGTGATCTGGATATTCCTTAAACCACCAGAGGGGGTCACCTACTTTATGTCAAATTGGGATAGGCTCTATACCTGTGACGTTTGACAAAATTGGGGATTCAAACCATAAAAGACTACTACATTTAGCACCAGAAGAAATAAAACATTCCCATGCAAATATACCTTGAAAGTACTTTTTTGGATGGCTTACAGAATACAAACAACAAACAGTGTCTTTTATAATATTGTAACCGGCATCCCTGTGTATAGATTACAAATCAGTGCTTAGACTTACTCTGAAAGGCTGTCCCATACTGACCAACAGTTCTTTAAACATCATTTGCAAAGGGCATTTCCAGCATCTTTCTTATTGTAAAACAGTAAGGCTATGTGACAAATACATATTCTACAGACAGCTCAGAAAAAGAGACAGTCCTGTTGACCAATATGTGCATTCAAAACAAAAGGTCCAAATGCCACACAAGATACGCAATGCACATTTCTAAAGCTCTGGATTTGTAGAGGGCACACAGACACATCATACATTAAAACACATTCTTTAATGTGGTGTGCGGTACTATACTCATCTGACACTTAATTCCAGCTTTTGGCATGTAGTTTGTAATTATGGTAGAAGTTTTGATGTAACAAATAGCCTACATTCTCATCCTAAATATAGGAAAAAACGATGGGTATAAGGTGCAGATTTGAAGACACGCTATTGAACGTTCACTCCAGTCCAGTTCTAGAACGGTGTCCATCACCCGGAGACGTTAACCCTAGTATATTTGGCCTGTCATTTCTTATTCAGGAACCGTGTAAATCAAGCCGCAATATCAGAATGATGACGTTTGTTTGGGAATTTTAGGTCGGTGCAGGACAATCTTTAATATTCATTTTCTGATCCTCAGCTCCGTGAAAGCGGTAGATATTGCGTCCCTTGTCACTCCTCAATACTATTGCATTCACCCACACTAATTAAAATCTAGGTACACATCTGTGGTCATGCCCTAGTCCTCACCGTGGGGGTTAGCTTTACACGAGGTGCATATGTACAGTAATCATTTACAGTATTACTGTGTGCTAAAGAAAGAGAAAATTGCACTTGGGGAGACCGGTCTCACTTGAACATTAACAACTGGAGCGTGATAAAGCAAATATGCATAATAGATGGAACAGAGAAAGCTGAGCCTTGGCAGTTGCTGCAAAGCAGATGTTAGGCTGGAACTACAAGGCTTGTTTCATCTGTTTCTGTAGTTGTCCCAAATTGGAAATATTTGAATCTACAATGAATAGAACTGCACGCCATATGGAAGATTTAGAGAGCAGTTGACCATGAGGTAGCAGGTGGAAAAACATTAGCCAAATTATTAGCAGGTGCACCAGCTTGTGGAAATTTAGTGGGGCTTGGATGAACATCAGGAACTTGGACGCATGCCAATCAAATTTGATCTGTGGCTATTGAGTCGCGGCATCAAGCTTTGAAAGGGTAGGAGATGGAATTAATCATTAAGCTCCAGACAGTTCACGCCACTGCAATGGCATGAACACCCACCGCCCCCAAAGAACAGAGTGGAGTGTTGTACTTGTTGTTCATTATCAACTTTTGATGAAGTGCACATGCAAACTGTATCATTGTCTAATGGTAATAGCAGATGATTAAGATTAAAGATAAAGGAGGACTGCAGATGCCTAGAATACACATCATTTGGTGAGCTCTGTAAATGTACATTAATGACTATTGCAAAATACATTTTTGATGTACACCGGAGCAGGTGCCAGCAAGAGTGTTTTAACATTTATTCAGCTGCTTAACAACTGAGTACTAAGGCTGCTTTACCAGTCTTCTGATAACTGTGAGGTTGTTTCCATTTTGCTTCGTTCATGGTCAGTTTCAAAAGTTTATCGTTAACTAAGTTGCAGACGGTGTTCAAAGTTTTCTCTTTCCCTGCGCACACGGCAATGTGATATAAAACATTTGCTGTTAAAAACGTACATTTTTTAAACACTTTATGAGGTAAACTTATCAATACACCGTGAGCCCACACCAGACTTTGCCCATTTTATGGATCACAGAACTAATTACATAAACTCATATTTTGTTTAAATAGTCAAACTGTAATGGCTGCACCTGCAAGACATTATTAAGCATCCGCAACTCCATGCATTTATTTGTTGTCTGCTATTATGGGTCGTTTAATATCTTGTGGCCTCCTTTGGCTGTTCTGACAATAAAAACAAATTTATATGTGGATTTCCCTGTGGGTGGAATACAAAAACATATTCAAAGTTTTAAATTTGACTGGAAGAAAGCATTTGTGTGGTATGATTTTAAAAAGGTTTGATGTAATTTGTCGTAGTTGTGAGTGCTGTATTTTCATCAGCTTTACGAAGATGTAGGTGGGTCAAGGGGATTGAACGATACGTTACGTCTGGCCTGCTAAATTGAGGAATAGCAAAAGCAACATGAGAATATTTAAATATTTCACACTCAAGCATGTGTGATATTCATAAATACAATATATATAAATATAGAATTCCATTCCAATATGCAGTTAATTATGTCTCCAGAGTCTGAATTCTAGTTACAGGCCTCAATAAGTCTGTGCTGGGCAGGAAGCATAAAATAGTTACATCTGAGCGTCATGATCCATATGAATTACAGTGTTTTATTTTCTTGTAGTGTCATACACTGTATATATATTGCTTTTTTTTCCATTGTCTGTAAGCGCTTATCCAGTTCAGGGTCACGGTGGGTCTGGAGCCTACCTGGAATCATTGGGCGCAAGGGAGGAACACACCCTGGAGGGGGCGCCAGTCCTTCACAGGGCGACACACACTCACACAGTCACTCACACACTTACACCTATGAGTGTGAATTTCTGTGATGTCCATTCTTATGTAAACAAATATCCAAGCAATTCAGCTACTTTACAGTGCATCCATTGTGGAAGAAGATGTTTGATGTACACATACAGCTGGCATTATCTCCACTGGCACACATAGACGGTGCCAAGTGTGAGCTAAAGGGCTACCTCATCACCCTCCCCAACATCTCTTGCTACCCTCCTCCAAAAGTAGTATAGAGTAGTTTATGTAGTGCTGAGTCCAGAGTAGAAAAGGCAGAGATATTTTTCTCCCTATTACAGGTCAGTGAAGAATTACAATATGTTGAAGAAGAATTGTTGGATGAGCAGGTGACCCCAAATTTCTTGCATCATAGTGTACTTTGGAACAGGTGTTGATATCCACAACATACTCTGAAAAGCATTTCAGATCTCTCAGGGTGTTATTATAATGTTATTTCTCACCCAATACAAGTTGTATTCACATGCATACAAACAAGGGACATGGAGTTAGTCTAAAAAAGGGACCCTGGTGTTAAATACCTGACATTGTTTTTGTAGTTGTTTTTGCTGGGGGAAAAATTGTCTGAGAAATGTCAGTGGTATTTAGGCCAGATGGCGATGCTCTGTGAGGTGAAAAACTCATGCAGCTGTAAACATTTAACAGCGGTGCTGTCCGACCCAGATGTCTGCATTAAACAATCGTGATTACAGATACCACAGTTTACATAGCTGAAGAAACAGGAGCATGTGGGCCCAAATAGACATGTCTCACTTGCAGGCTGCCAGACAGCTTCACTTTGAAGATTTAAAAGCGCTTTAATTAATTGTTTCTTTTTTTATGTGCATGCCTTAATTGTTGGCATTCCAACACCTGCTAGCTTGCAGTGTCCCCAAGCTTTTAATCAGGGCCATAGAGGTACCAAAAAGTTCTTCATAGAGAACAAGGGATCCAGTGTTAACAGAGTGTATATGTGTCTAATATCCACTATAATTTATTCCAAATGCTCTCAGATCACTATGTATGTGCAGCGAGAGGTTTTTTTTTTTTTTGACAGATTTCCACAATGAGGCTTGAAAGTTGGCTGCGAGAGCGGCTCAGAAAGCCATGTGTTGGAGTGTTTGTTGACACTTCGTTGACTTGAAACTCTTATGCCAGCACCTGGATCCATGCTGTGGAAACACCTGCACACCAAATGAACAATCCCACTGAACGGGAGAACATCTGGGACCTTGTGTGCAGATGAGCCATCAAACCACACAATGCTTTATCACGGCTGGATTATTATGCTTATGAGTTTGCACACACAACTTATTTGTTCTTGAGCCCAAGTTGACTTTTATTTGATGTGTCCAGTAGTCAGTGGCTTTGTCCATGGCAAAGGCCCCCACGGAGGATTCTGAACTATAGGCCGTTCTAGGTATAGGTCATAAATTGAAGTGACAAACCCAGGGACGTGAGCTCATGCTCAGCTTATACTCAGTAGGGTTTGGCTTTGGTTGTATTAGCAGATAGCTCAAAACAAAGGAAAACTCTGGGAATATTTCAGACAAATGATATCAAAAAAGAAGTGTTTTCATACACATGGCACGCGCTGAGAACAAAATGAGGGGGAAAATGTAATCCACCCAAATGATTTCTTCTCAACATCATTTTCAGCATCGAACACGCCAAAATGCAGCGCATGTCATCAAACGAATGGCGTCCTTTGAACAAATTGGTTGCAGATGTTGGGAGCGCAACTCCAAACGATCAAATTGTGTAATATTGTGCAATAATTTATGTCTGCCTCTCTCACAATGGGTCTTGGGAGCACTCCAAAGAGAATGTGTGTAAACTAGCTGACAACAGTGAACCGTACCTTGAAGAAGTTAAACCTGGCTTAATAGAGCAGCATGACCCAAACAGGGGTTGCTCTAGAACGTGCTCATGGCCATAGGCACTCGTCCAAGTGCTGTCTTTTTCATGAACGATGGAAGTCTGTTTTCCATCAGGGAGACCTTTCTCATGTGGAAACAGCCAGACAGTTCAAGCCATTGGGCCTCTTTAAAAGACTTCTTTAGCCAAAGACCTGTGACATCTTTTCGCTGATCAGCCATTTGATACCAGTATATCTAACACACAAGGTTTATAGTGTTTTAAAAGGACTGTAATTTTGTGTAAATGTCTTTTAAACAAAAACAAAACAAAAAAAAGAGCGGGGGTCATGTTGCACAGTCTAGACTAGTTGTCTTGTTTTCTCGCCACAGGTCAGTGTACATGCCACCGATCTTCCTGCTTTCAAACCAGTGACAGTTGAACCTGTTGGCCTTCTGCTCACTTACTGTCCCAAGGGAGTCCATATCTTCTTGAGTCCAATGAAAACATATAATCACATCTTAAGTGTAATCTCAACAAGTGGATAAAAGCATTTACGGATGCAGTGTATTTTTGTCGTTTGTGTTGGTTTTTTAGCGATAAGAATTCTGTATGTTTGCTAAGACACAGATCGTGTTAGGTCAGCTGTAGTGTCAGCGAGACACCTGGCCAGCTCTCAGTCCAATTATTCTTGAATGGGAAATGGACACCTGTTTCCTGTTCACAGGGAGGAATCTGGTCTTGCCACCCGAGAACTTTGTGAGCACTTTTTTCTTTTTATTATCAGGTAATCCATGCTTGTTTGAATAGGATGGTAACCAGAAAACCAAGGAATGAAGATACATCTTGGAAGAGTGACAAATTTCTACCTTTTGTATACAGAGGTGAAATTCAGAGCGTTTATGCTCATACAAGTGACTGAAACTAGAAGTAGACAAAAGTGGTTTAGATTACAGGGTGCGTTACAGTAGTAAAGATTTAGACTATAAAATATCTTGTTCTCCTTTCTATTAATTTTTGTAATTTTACTATTTGAAATTGCCCAAGTTGGCTTTCTTTAAATTGTATGACTATGGATTATGGTTGTGTAATTTGTTTAATTTATATTAGGTTAAATAACTTATAAACATTATTGTCAGTTTTACAGTAGATTTCAACTTTCCTAAACAAAGGCCTTAGTTACAAATGCTGAATCTATAAAAAAAAAACATCATCCAGCAAATAAATTGGCAGTCTCAACAAACCCAGGAATTATTTCCTGAGCTAAGCTGTAAATTGAGAGAAATGTCATTCAATGCTCATGTTAAACTCTGTGTCACATAAACTGCATTACTAAAGTTAAACATCAGAATACAAACACAGCAGTGCTAGTGTTAATGTGTAGTAATGAGAGTAAAAGGAGCAGGTCACAATGATTACAAATCTTTGTGATGATGAAGTGCAGTAACCCCATGTTGTTTGTATCAGAACTCAGATTCAGTATTTTTACTGTCAAACAATCTCTCAAAATCTCTTAATATTTGGATACCCTGCCATTTGCATTAGTTCTGAAGTACTCGGTTGCCCCAGGGGCTTTAATGAGGACATATTATACCACTTTTCCACAGTTTAACATAGTTCTCTGGAGTCTAAATGAAACATCAGTGACATGCTTTGGTCAAAATACCACAAGGATGAAACAACACAGCACCCTTCTCACCCTGTCAAAACAGCCCTGATCAGAAAAACTTGCTTGCACGCCCATTCCTTTAAATGAGAACAAGCCACTGTTTACTCTAGCAAAAGCGCACCGCAGTGAGGAGTGTGGTGCAGAAGCTGTGGTTTTCAGCCATATTTTTTTGCTTGATTTTCTTCATTCTGTGCACTGGTTTCACTCAGTGCTTTTATATATCCACCCTCATTTGTTTTGCTCTGTTTAACCTCGTCTTAAATGTGGGTCAAGTGCTGTGATTGCAGATATTCAAACCCATTCTAAAGTTTCTGCACTCTAAGAAGCAGCACTAATTCAGAACGACTTGTTTACTGAATTGGGATGCTTTCACACATGCCTTGTTTGGTCCAGACTTTGGGATTTGTCAGTTTGGCATGTGTGAAAGGTGTCGCGGACCATGGTCCAACCAAAAGAGGTGATCTCTGTCCTGATCGAACTGAAACAAAGTCTGGTTCTTATTTTTTGGATGCTTTGCACTTTTAGACAAATCACAGGAAGTTGAAGTGCTATAAAAATATAACCAGGTGATTTACTCACTGCCTTCAGGACTGTGAAACATTTTAAACATTTAGGAAATATGTAAGAGATGTAGGACACATGCAGAAACCTTTAACTGTAAATCTGTTGCTGCCTTAAGTGAAAACCTCATCAGTAGTGAACTTCATTTGATGTAAAACTTCATCGGTGTTTTAACTTTCATTCATTCATTGTCTGTAATCACTTGTCCGGTGGGTCTGGAGCCTACCTGGAATCACTGGGTGCAAGGTGGGCGCCAGTCCTTCACAGGCAGACACACACTCACACATACCTATGGACACTTTTTGAGTTGCCAGTCCACCTACCAATGTGTATTTTTGCATGGTGGGAGGAAACCCATGTGGACACAGAGAGAACACACCAAACTCCTCACAGACAGTCACTCAGAGCGGGACTTGAACCCACAACCTCCAGATCGCTGGAGCAGTTTAACTGCGATACTACCTGCTGCACCACCGTTACGCCCTGTTTTATAAATGAGGGGAAAATAACATATAGCACTGCAGTGTGCCACATTTTTCTTTCTCGGTTTTTATGCTGTGTTGCTGTAGTAAATGTAAAAAAACGGGTAGCACACTACACGAGATTTTAAAAATACTGCATCATTTTTAAAAGGGCATGCAGTAGTGTAATTTAATTAATGCATTATTAATCAGCCAATGCAACGATTTCAGACATTTAAGATGGAACTAAATATGTGGAAAAGGGACCTGCTAAATAATTAAGCATTTCAAAAGCAAGCAATGTATGTGTTTGTCACATAAGGTTGATCTTAATCTAAATCACAGATAAATAGTAGCAAAAAAAATAAATATTAAAATGAATCTGTTCATTCAGACATACTGCCCTATACAAACCAATCAGTATGGGGAGACGAAGCCCACGTAGGTGCTGATGACAGGACATCACCAGTAATCCTTGAGTCTGCAGGTAAATTAGTGTCAAACCAAAACTTATCAGACCAAATGTATACGATGTAACACAACTCAAGCCATGAACAAAACATGATTCTGGAAATGTCTAATAGGCATGTTATACAAGGTTTGGTCCTCACTGGCTGCTGAGGTTTGGAATGACAGCTCGAATGCCAAATAAATAACCCCACTCTCAGTAGGGCACACATTAATTTGCTGAGGCAGCAGTCTGATTCTAATTTTCATTCATTTGTTCCTTGCCTGTAACTTCTTCCAGTTCAGGGTCATGGTGGTCAAGAGCATACCCGGAATAACTGGGCACAATCCGGGAATACACCCTGAATGGGGTACACATTAGTTCACACCTATGGGCACATTTGAGTGGCCAATCCACCTACCATCATGTGTTTTTAGACCATGGGGGGAAACCAGAGAACCTGGAGGAGAACACCAAACTCCTCACAGTCACCCGGAGCAAGACTTGTATAGCCACATGTACTACAAAATCTCTCAGTTACATTTTCCCCCTTCTTCCTTATTGTTGCTTTCTCTGTCTCTTACTGTAGATGCTGCACATTCTACTGACAGCAGCATTGTTCTATTTGGCGCTTGAGTTTTCCATATTTGGTGATGTGCTATTAACTTTAGTGGCTGAAACCATTTTTAGTCACTGTTTACTTTTGACTTCTTTATGTTCAATGTCATCTTCACTATAATCAGGTTTCTGTGAAACAAGCTTCTCTAGCTGCTCAGTTGGCGTCTACATTTTTTTGATTAATTACCCAGCCCTAAGTAAAAGCAGGGAGCAAGTGAGTGATGCACAGAGCAGTACACAAGCAAAATAGCGAGTAAGTGAGTAAAAGGTGGCTTATTTTTCTGTAGTTTTTAAAACTAGATAATTCTGATACAAATCTAATTCAATAGATGGACAATGTGGTGCTCATGAAATATGATGTACACAAGACTGTCTATATACTATATCAACCATTACTGCAGTGCTTGTGTAAAACCCCATGTACAAATTTGGGAGTTTAAAATGATTGGGACTTTGTTTACACTCAGTAATGAAGGTTGCGCCATTTGTTTGACAAAAGAGTCAACTTACAATTAGGATTCTACAGTTCTTTAATAAACAATATTTACATTTGGAAAAATGAATTGTATATTGTGATTGGCCTGTGTAAAAATGCTTTCTGAGGCAACATATAAGTCATGAATGTAAGTTGATTTGGATTAAATCTTTGTTTATGCCAAGAAACTATAATGACTCAAGATAATCGTATGACAAAGAGAATCAACCATAATATTTTATTTTGATTAAAGTGTGCTTCACTTTTTCTGCAGATTATGATTATCAAACAAAAGCTCTTTTCTTCTATTATAGATGCCAAGCAAATCCTAGTGTCTAGTTTAGCATAAATCCAACAATCTTTCAAGAACTGAAATCATAAGCATCTCCTCATTTTACAGGTAGAAAAACCGTCACAAAAGCGTGATTTCATTCACCTCACAGACGAAAAGAGAAATGTTGCCTGGAGAATAAAAAGGGCAGCCAAAGGTAAGGGTTTCATTTTTCATAAAATATTACCAGATAAACAAACAGTAAATTTGAGACCTAGAAGCAGCTGGGGGAGATTTTTGTGTGCATTATAGTTTTATATTTTAATGTTGAAATTGAACTAAATTGAATGCCGTAGGTATGGTGACTGGAAAGCTGGAGGATCATTACAATACACACTTTTTTAATCTTTCATTATAGAAATGTGTCATATATTAAAAAAAACATAATATAAGTCCTGGAGATGAAATGGGGTGTGTGAAATGAACACAATTTTAAAATCTACAATAATAATAATAGATTAAGGTACCACTATGTTCCCTAATTAAACGGTACAAATATGTATGTACCCTTGAAGGTACCACCACAGAGACAGCAAAAGGTACCACCACAGTGACAAATTTTCTGACAGTGTAGATATCTTGACACATTAGCAGTTATTTAATTCTTTTTTTTTCCTCCTCTTTAAATTTGATTTAGGATTACAATTGGCTGTAGAACACTGTCATTAGCTGTACATCCAATGTAAATGTATAAGATTAAGGCAGAAATAAGCATCAGAACAATACAAGGGATTATTTGCACTGAATAAATTCAAATGTCTGTTCTTAAAAATGAAAACTGTCATGGCAGCAAATGGTTTATGATTGCTTGAGAAAAATGTTTTGGGCATGTGACCAATATGTAATGCTTTGGGAAAAGAACAGAAATAGAGACCGTGTTTGATAAAGTTTTCAAAAATTTGAAACAGATTGCGCTGTAAACACATCATTTATGTTCAGAAACTATTATAATACTTAATGTATTTTATGGAAAACTATATGCTAATATAGTTAATTATATGATAGCAATAACTTATTTCTCCTATCTATGCTTTGCCTGGTATTGCAAAGTTTTGTAGAAGTTGTTTGCAAACACATTAAACCACTCGGGCAAAAATCCTTGTTGGTGTCATAGGGCATACATTCAGTGCTTTATTCATTTGAAACATTATTTATTCAATATCAAACATTTGGGAAGGAGTGAATGTTGGTGTCCTTTCTATTTTGGTCTGTGTAACTGAGCTAACATTAGCATGGTGGCAAATAGATTGCTAGGCACAATTGCATTTCAAACTCAGTACTCCACCTAGGACCCATGTTGTCCTTTTAAAGACACCAGTTGAAAGTGAAAGAATGCATTTGCAAAGTAATTTCCGTGACCCTTGCTGTTTACAGTAGTGCGCGCCGTATCTGTTATTGGCCAGGTTGAGGCTTTTATTTTTATCTTCTATGAAAGTTTATTGGCTCAGAGATCAGTTTTGATCCTCGCGCATTTTAATGTCTCAGTCAGTGATCCATATGCTCCATGCAACTATGTGCTTTTGATGTTCGTCCTTTGAATGCATGCAAATCCCCTAGTGCTCATCCACTGTGATAATTGCTCACATCCCCTCCAGAGATCGTCTCGCAACAAGTGCTACAGTATGCCAGGATCATGATCATTTTTCCCACATTCTATTGCGTGACAATGAGCACTTTAGGAAAGTACACTGATTGTGTTTAAAGGAGCAGGGCAGCAAGGAAAAAAAAATGTACCTTGCGAGACTTTTGCTATAAATCAGTAAAAATTCGGACTCTAAACAATAATTACTCCCAGGCTTCATACAGACAAAGGTTTCTGTAATCTCAATTCCAGATCACAAAAGCCGTCTGTATTTCAGACATTTGCACTCATAACATGTACCAGATTTCAGATAGGGTTGCTCATTAGGACAAATTCATGTGGGTGCATCCAGTAATTTGTGCAGAAAAAAAAAACACACACACTGGCCATATGTCCTAGGGGGAGAACTCAAACTGTGAATATATTAAGGTTAAACTGCCTTTGTAGTTGTAATGACATGGTATACATTAAACTAGAGGATACACTTAAAAAGGATTCTTTTGCAACATGCAAGTGTACAAACTTTACTAGTCAGGCAGGCGTTGTAGTGATGCCCACCTCTGGACAACACACGCACACATACATGCACACACTTTCATCTACGTTTTCCATCTGGGCCTAATTCAAAGGAAAGGATTTTGGCAGGATAATGTATCTCTCTAATTAACCTCTCGAGTTCCATTGCCGGCTAATGCTTCAGGCACATGTGTATGTACGGGAAGCCACACTTACAAGTTGTAAGAGTACTGCTCTGAGTTACCTGGCTCAATGTTTCTGACCACATCGTTAAAATGCAGCCCAGGTCGTCTGCAAATTTCAGTGACGTTTGTGTGCACATGTCTGAATTTATGAATGGTACAAATAAGGATGGTGTGTCTTCTCAGCTGATTACTGAGAATCACCATATTAATACTAATGTGCTAAGCAATTATTTTGTTGTCAGAATGGATATCACCCTATTTTTATCAAATTTTATTTATAGCACAAGCCTTCTCTTTTTCTTCTACCTACGTGTAGCCTTGTGTGGAGGATAAAGTTCTCTCACACAGAAAATCTTGGGTGTATAACAGTTAGAAACGTAAACATTATTCAAGAGATTTTAATATATCTCAATTGTATTCTGTACTATTCAAGAGTCTGAGTTACTGCATAATGCTAACTTCCATTGTAAACATTTCTGTTTTAGAATCCAATGGGAAACGAAAAAAAGGTAAGCCAAGCTTTCTTAAGTACATTTCCAAACAATGTCAATAGCAGATGTAAAAATGGGTTCAAATAGTCCATAGACATTTTGTACAAAAATACATTTGGTACATGAGCAGGTCTCACTCACTCATTCAGTCATTTTGAATAATTTTAGGGACATTGCATTTAGATTTTCTGCAGGATTTTGCTTTTTATACACCTCACATTTTTCAATTAATACTGATTAGCACCTAGTAAGCACAAGGTTTCCACCATTTTCATACGTTAGTGTATTGTAATAAGTTCCTATTTTAACTACACTTGTTCCTCCATCCACAAATCTGTTGCACCTTTAAAACCAGTCTGATAAATTGCAGGTCCCAGCCTTGGTTGGATTACATCAGTACTTAGGATGTAATGTTGGATAGCAAAGTGTAAATTGATCAAAGACAGGCTACAGATATCTTTTGAGAACTTTAAACAATTGCTTGTTTGCCTCCCAGTAAGCTGCTAAAATTGCTAGGCAGTCCCAACCATCACAAACCCAAAGCTTTCTTTGACACACTAAATTCTGCTCTTACACCAGGTATTCATACTGGTACATTTTAAGTTTGGGAAGACTTCCAGACAATTTTTTTAATCAGAAATATTAATACAATTTGATCAAATAGGTCACCCTCTCCCAGTGTGCTTTGAAAAATGTTAGTCGGTTTTAGACAATAGCTGTTTCTCAGTATGCATTCTTGTGTGTTCTTACGCTCTCCGGTTCTTGGGAAACGTCATCAGTCGCAGCCCAAGTATTGTTCCATCTAGCCAAGTCCACATCTAGCCAAATACAGTCCAAATACCTGGATGTTTTTGCTCCGCCCATAATATCAAGGATGTGACTTCTGTAGACTTCAGTGATTCAGATATCCCAGAAATCATCTCGCACCAACCTCATAGCAATAACCTTTTTCCACCACTGAGACAGTGACTTATCAAGAACGCCAGCGTTACGATTACAGAACAACCACAGTGTCCTCCTGTCCTCGGGAGTATGTCCTCACCAGTTGGCCTCACCAAGTTTGTACTACCAAGTATAGCAATTCGAACTTGACGTTTTGTATTGAAACAGCCAATCTCTCCTCCATTCCTAAAAGAGGTTTTATTTTATATAAATTCTACTAATTCTCATGATGTCATAACTGGACCTAGTCTGTTGTCAGTAATACAAACATACATGAGTAATCTTGGGCTCTGTTCCCAAGTTTTAAAAAATGCTGTTGTGCAAACCTCTCCTTAAAAACATGATCTCAATAAAGATCATCATCATCATCATTTTCTTCTCCGCTTCTCCATTTCAGGGTCGCGGTGATCTCAATAAAGATATGATTCATAACTATAGACCAATTTCGATACTTGCTTTTTTTCCAAAGTACCAGAAAAAGTGCTTCCTTCACAGTTATGGGCTCACCTGTATATAAAAAAATATTTTCAGTCTGGTAACCAATGACCTACTAGCTGTTGATTCTGGTAAATATAACCTCCTACTGCTGGATCTTCTATTTTATCCATGTGGGTTTCCTCCGGGTGCTCCTCCCACAGTCCAAAAACACATGTTGGTAGGTGGTTTGGCGATTCAAAAGTGTCCATAGGTGTGTATGTATGTGTGTGTGTGTGTGTGTCGCCCTGTGAAGGACTGGCGCCCCCTCCAGGGTGTGTTCCTGCCTTGCGCCCAGTGATTCAGATTAGGCTCTGGACTCACCACGACCCTGAACTGGATAAGCGGTTACAGATAATGGATGAATTAATGAATTATCACAATATTCTCCTCAGATAATCTGGAGCACAGGATGGGTCTTGGTGGGGAACTGATTTAAATCTTTTTCATAGCATATTTCCAGTTAAGCCTGGACATTTTTATTTCTCCTTACTACCATCAGACATAGAATACTTCAAAGACCATTTTTAGGGCCAGTACTCTCCTCACAATCTGTTGTTGTTCTTATGTCTAATATTTGTTCTTACAGGAAGGAAAAGATTACAAGGGGCACCTGGTCTCCCTGGCCCTCCAGGTCCTCCAGGGCCACAGGGGCCCCCGGGTATTCCAGGGATTCCTGGTATTCCTGGCAGAAACGATTTAGGCCCTGCAGGGCCACCTGGGCCCCCAGGACCAAGGGGCCCCCCAGGGCCACAAGGCCCAGCAGGTAAATAGAAATAGATAATGCAACAAACACTACAAATGTGCCAAAATCTCTGAAAGCTCTGTTAAAATATGCATACAACTTTCCCCCAGGAGCTGTTGAAAAGTCCAAGGGAAAGGAGTTTCAGGTAGGTACCATTTTTCAAAAGATGTGAATGATACTGATCTCCTTATGTTGTACATGTGGTCATTGGAAAAGAAAAAATTAATTTCATATGCTTCAGGTAATTATTTATTTTGTTGTTGTCATTTTTAGCCTGCTGTGGTACACTTGCAGGGTCAGGAGACAACAATACTTGTGAGAGAAGGTAAGGGCAGTATTGTTATATTTTGTGTATGCATATAATAAACTCATAAACACTACAATGCTTCCATAGTTTTAGAAAAAGTAGAGAATTTACATTTTCTATAACAGTTATTGAGTGATTGCCTTTTTCTTACACTGAGATCTTCCAGAGGGTGTGCTGAAAAACTGGAAAATGGTCTCCGTGCACCACAAAGTTTTCAAGATGCACTCACGCACTGGAGAACTAGAGGTTCTCATGGATGGAATCTACTTCATCTATAGTCAGGTAGAAGTGAGTACGCTCCTGGGCCTATTCCTCCCGGCATGCACCTCTACTTTAAAGATTTCTCATCAGCATCAGTGCAGTAAAATGAGTACTGTTTTCCAAAGGACTGTTACTATGTTTCTTGTAAAATTGTTTGTAAACAGATGAAAATAAGACTACATGGGTTTGTATGCTTGTCACAGTAATTATAATAGCTGGTATATATATTTGCAGTTACTTTCTACAATTCGTTGCATTCATAATCATACACACTATATGGACAAAAGTATTGGGACACATCAGGTGTTTCCTTGTTCCAATGCATCAATCTAAAGAGCATAATGAATATGAGAGTGAATGAATTCTTCCCCCCTTGATATTCCTCAATCAACTGTGAGTGGTACTATTGAAAATTGGAAGCATTTAGGAACCTCAGCAACTCAGCCATGAAGTGGTAGACCACATAAAATTATAGAGCGGCATTGCTGAGTGTTGAGGCACACAGCATGTAAAAGTCGGCAACGCTCTGCTAAATCAAAAACTGCAGAGTTCCAAACCACTTCTGGTATTAACATCAGCATAAAACATTATCCATTGCCAAACAGTGGCATGCAAGCCATACATCGCCAAGCACAATGCCAAGCTTCAGATAGAGTGGTGTATTACAGGCTGCCACTGGACTCTCTGAGTGTGTGTGGAGAATTGTGTTCTGTGGCGTGATGAATCCTGTGTGTATCTGGCAATCTGATGGACTAGTGTGCTTCCAACTATGTGGGAACCATTTGGGGAAGACCCTTTTCTGTTCCAGCTAGACTGTACCCCAGTGCACAAAGCAAGGTCCATGGTTCAGTGAGTTTTTCAGTGACCTACACAAAGCCCTAACCAATAA